>NC_080421.1:23660682-24273897 GCF_029873635.1 Malania oleifera
AATCTGGGTAAGGCCTTTTAGTCAATATTTGACTTTCTAGAAATTGTAGGAATTGCTATAGAAGAAGAAATAGTGACGTTTTGTTCTGGGATATATGGTTTTCAGGGTGTTGAGTGGAGAATCCTGCGAGTGTAGGACCCGTCTCAATAGAGGGTTTTTAGCAGAAAGCAGGTAAGGGAGATATGCTATGCTAGGTAGTTTTAAAATGATTTCCATAATGAAATGTATATTTTTACCAGTTTATTATTCACAGCAGGACATTACACAGATTATTAATTATGAATATTATGTATTAAATCACTGTGTGGCTTGAGAATATAAATATAGTACAGGAGCATGTTTTACAGTATTTTCAGGGTATGTTTTACATAATATGCTGCTAGTGAATATGTTTTATAGTAATTATAGAATACCATGATTATATAGTTTTCAGTACCATGATTATACAGTTTCCAGTACCATGACTTACAAATTACAGTTCAGTTCAGAAATACAGTTGACACAGTTACAATTTATTTTATTGTCATGGTTAATACAGTTATTTTAGAATCATGGTAAATCAGATAGTTGTATGTAGAGAGGTATTATATAGTATTAGACCCTATTGGAGCATACAGTTACAGAGCACGGTACCGTAGCTACAGATATTTCAGTTCAGAGTGCAACCACCTATTTAGATAATACGTGGTAGTAGGTCGATCGTGCCCAGATGTGGACAGGCTCCCCATCAGATATGGGTTGAGGAGTGGCCGATCTAACTAAGGGAATATAGTGATTTACCTTGGTCGGCCAACTAGGGTTGATCCTGCCTACGGGCCGCACAACCCTGTCATAAGGGGTTAAATCATGACACACAGTTTTCCATAGGGAAGTTTTCAGTTATTATTATGTATATATAGATTTACTTAGATAGAAAATATACTAATCTATATTAAAAGTATTTTGAGTAGAAACCTAAAATACAGATATGATAAGCAACATGGAAATGGTAGTGGTTTCTATTACTTGTACTGTATTTACAATTTCAGTTATACATGACTATATGGCAACAAATTTTCATAATATTGTAACTCATTTGCCACATACTAGCAATAGCATATTTCATCTTACTGAGCATTGGCTCATCCCATTACTTTAACATTTTTTAGGTGATCCAGGTAGGCGAGCAAAGCTCACAGATAGAGGGGCCTCAATACTGCCCTGTCAATAGAGAGTGAGTATATTTTTGGAAGTATTTTTGTATAGCCCTCACTAGTTGAGGATATTTGGGGAAACAGTCGTATGTGTATATTTTGGGAAACATGCTAGCACTCTGGTATTGTATATAATTATATACGGTTAAGTTTATTTGATTTCTGCTTCTCGCTGCTTAGGTTAATGGTTGAGTTTAATCCAGTTTGGTATTAGAGCATTGTAATTTTTACAGTATAAAAAAAAAAACCCAGTTAAATAGCAAGTCGTTACAGAGACACATGATTTACGTTATGATTTTGGAGAAGTTTGCAGGAGACTTTGGGGTCTCAACTATCATTCAATATAGCGTTTCATCCTCAAACTGATGGGCAAACGGAGAGGACGATTCATATACTAGAAAGTATTCTCGGAGCATGTGTGCAAGACTTTAGGAGTAGTTGGACCCAGTTTATGCTGCTGGTTGAATTCTCGTATAATAATAGTTACTAGGCCAACATTTGAATGACACCTTATGAGGCATTATATGGTAGGAGATGTCGTTCTTTGCTATACTGGGATGAAATGGGTGAAAGGCAAGTTTGGGGCCATAGTTAGTGCAATAGGCATATGATAAAGTTCGACTTATTAGAGACAGAATTAATGCAGCCCAAAGTTGACAGAAAAATTATGCAGATACTCACTGTCGAAAAATAGAGTTTGATGTAGGAGACCATGTGTTTTTGAAAGTAGCACCGATGAGAGAAGTTATGAGGTTTGGGAGGAAGGGTAAGCTGAACCCAAGGTACATTGGCCCATTTGAAATACTTGAGAGAGTGGGTCCAATTGCCTACATATTAGCTTTACCACCAGCATTATCTAGGATTCATGATGTATTCCATGTATTTATGCTGAGAAAATATGTCTTAGGTCCCTCCCACGTGATTAGCTATGAAGAGTTGGAGCTTATAGATACTTTAACATACGAAGAAATACCAATACAGATTCTAGATAGGAAGGAACATGAGTTGCACACCAAGAAAATTCCACTAGTGAAAGTATTGTGGAGGAATCATACAGTGGAGGAAGTTTCGTGGGAGCTAGAGGAGGAGATATGACAGAAGTACCCATATCTGTTCAATGGGAATCAACATTAGTCAGAAAAAGTAAAGTAATAGCTCAGGTAAGGTAAGTATTTTTCAATTTTATTTTATGCAGTGCAGGGTAGTATATGTATAAATTGTATTTTGGATTATAGGATATAGTGAGTTTTGGGAGAATTTTGATTAGTTATTATAATCTCCTAGAACCGTATGTGTAACCACGGTATTCCTCCGCCATGAGAGAGGGTTATTAATAAAATTTTAACGTTTATCTTTAAGGATTTGGTGCAAGAGATAAATAGCAAACTTCGAGGATGAAATTTTTATAAGGGAGGAGGATGTAGAGACTCGAAAAAATAATAACAATGAAATAATAAAAGAAAATAAAAGAAGGGACAAAGAATTATATTAAAGGAGCATCAGCAAGCATTCATCTACGAACCTAGGGTTCTCATCGACGAACATCCTTCTAGATCTTGTCAATGAAGTATACGTGTCTTGTCAATGAGAAGATACCGAGAGCAGGAAAATTAGGCCATTAAGTGTTCATCGATGAACACCCTTATTGTAGAGCCCCAACCCTCTAGGTGGGCCTAGAGTGCCACTAAACACACATAACATATATCTCTCTGATACCATATATATACAACCCGCCCAAGCAAAGGAAAATTGGGTGTTCCATACTAATCTGTATAATCATACACAGTGAAAAAAAAAAAAAAAAACATACATCATCTAATACTTACCATAGTTTCTAACTATTTCCCATATACATCCATATATAACTGAAAACATAAACTGCTATTACAATAGACATACACTGTCTAATACCTCACCAGCTTTGACAAGGACTGTCTACGGTCTAAACTTAGCCTAGTAGAATGCTAGGCTCAATCCCTCGGAGAACTTGAAACAACATTTGTATGCGAAGGTGAGACACCTCTCAGTAAGATGGATTATATTATCATTAGTGTGTGGCTAGCATGAAATTTCATGTGTACATATACTGCTACCATTTAAATACATTTAATTGGTATTTTAAAATCTGTATTGCTCTATAAATCTGAAAATACATATTGCTGGCTCAATATAGCCCTTTTCTATAGTAAATATGCCCATATATGCTTAGAAGATAAAACCTGTTCTGTAGGACTAGCATCTTCATGCCATCACATACACGTGCGGCATGCTTCCCCCTATGACGGGTTGTACGGCCCGAAGGCTGGACCTAGCAAATCGTCGGCTGACTAATGCTAAGTCAAACATAAAGTAGTACGATGATGCCTACTCTCTCTATGCCCGAAGGCTGCCCAAAGGCCGAGTCATCCGTAATTACTACATCAAATGGGGCCTCAGAATTTCTGCATCGGGGAGTACTTTACCCAGGCAACCGATCAGCTTTCCCATCCAAACTTTATCCGAGACGTGTGGTTGCACCTCTACATACATATAGCTATGGTACCGTGCTCTTACCATGAGAACATAACAACAAGGCTCTACTATCATATATGGAAATTCAATCGTATAAAATTGTAATCATAGTTCATTTCATAAAATTGAATGTAACATAAGTTGTACATAATTCTGTGAAAACATTTGCTAGATACTGACTCAGTAAAAACTGGAGTATCATATCTGTCATAATTGGCTCGATATAAATTAGCATTTCATAAACTTGGCATTTAGCTGTTATATCTTGTCTCTTGGCATATAGCCATCATATCTCATATCTTGGCTTATAGCCATTACATTTCAGTATTACACAAAACATGCTAATTTAATGCCAATTAAAACTATACTCATGCCTCATAATTTTTCATATAGTAACTCAAAAATAAATCATTTGCTTGATATGTAATTAGTACTGCTAAAACTGGGGTATGAATATCTCCAAGTTGCTATTTTACTAAATATAGATATATAGCTAAATACAGGAAAAATGGGGATAAACGACCCTACCGTCTTTGGTTGATTTTAAAACAGGCTTATGGTTTGAAATAATAATTTCCCAACCGGTGAAAACGTTCAGGAAGTCCAATACTATACTTTTAAAATATCATATTTAAATTTACACAATTGGTTTCGAAAAAAAAGTCGGTTAACCAAACCCTAGGCTTGGAAACCCTAGAAAAGCCGTAACTGTTTATCTAAAAACTATTTTAACATTTTATTCTGTTAGAACTCATAAACATAGATGACATAATATAATACCCTTACCTATTTCCTAAAAAATGACCTGAGATGCTCGAAAACTGAACCCTAGCTTTTTCCCGAGTTCAAGAATCCACTCCTCTAGACTTGTAAGGATTCGTCCCCTAATCCTCGTTGTAACTCCAATCGTTGAAATGGGCAACGAATGACGAACGATCGAAGAGAGAGAGTGTGTGGGTGCAGATTCTAAAGAGAGAAAGAGAGACAGATATTTAGTTTTCTTAATGAACAAGCAAACCAAAGTCCTATTTATAGCCCCATTTTCATTGACAAAATATAGAAGGTCGTTCGTCGATGAAATAAGGGCTTCATCGATGAACCTGATATTTTTAGACGTTTTGGATCTCTTCGTTGACGATACTCTGAGTTGCAACGACAAACCACATAAGGGTCTTTGTTGACGAGAACATGAACTTTGTCTAATTTCCTTATTTTCCTGGTTCAAGTCTTTACAATCTCCCCTCCTTATAAAAAATTCGTTCTCGAAATTTGCTAACTGTTTTCTATCACAACATCTAAACCATCCTTGCTTTGACTCTAGGAAGGGCCAACGACCACCGACATAGCAGCCTCGTCCCAAATTTATTACCTGCCCTCACTTATGGTAGAAGAATACCGTGGTTACACATAATGTCTCGAGAGATTACAATATCTATACAAAACTCCATCGGAGACCATACATACTCTAAATATCAACAAACCTACTCTACTAGACATTCATATAGACCACTTACTTACCATTCTGCTTACCTACTTAGCTCTGAGCTTCTCTGAATAACTGAGGATACTTCTGACCTATCTCTGACTCTAACTCCCATGAAGCTTCCTCCATTGTGTGATTACGCCACAGTACCTTTACTAATAGAATTATCTTCATACATAACTCTTGCTCTGTATGATCTAGGATTTGAACTGGTATCTCCTCATATACTAACGTGTCCCTAAGTTCCAATGACTTGTAACTGATCACATGCGAAGGATCTGGAACATACCTCCTAAGCATGGACACGTGGAACACGTTGTGAATCCTAGATAATGCGGGAGATAATGCTATCCCGTATGCCACAGAACCAACTCTCTAAAGAATTTCGAATGGTTTGACGTACCTAGGGCTCAACTTGCCCTTCCTACCAAACCTCATCACTTCTTTTATCGGAGCAATCCTAAAAAATACAGCATCACCCACCTCGAACTCTAACTCCCTTCAGCGTGTATCTGCATAGCTCTTTTCCAACTCTGAGCGGCTTTAATTCGTTCCCTCATGAGCTTGACCTTGTCAGAGGTCTACTGGACCAGTTCTGGCCTGAAAATCTATCGCTCACCAACCTCATCCCAGTACAACAGAGATTGACACCTCCATCTATATAGTGCCTCATATGGTGCTATCCCGATACTGGCCTAGTAACAACTATTATAGGCGAACTCAACCAACGGCAGATATCTGATCCAACTACCTCTGAAATCCAGCACGCACACCTGCGGCATATCCTCTAAAATTTGGATGGTCCTCTCTGACTGACCATTACTCTGTGGGTGAAACGCAATACTGAACGTAAGTTGAGATCCCAACGCTTCCTGAATACTCTTCCAGAACCAAGAAATAAACCGTGGATCTCTATTTGAGACAATCGACACCCGTACCCCATCCAACCTGACTATCTCCTAAACATAAAGCTCTGCTAGCTTATCCATGGAATATCTAACTTTAATCGGGATGAAATTGACAGTCTTTGTTAATATGTCAACCACTACATAATCACATTCTATCCATGAAGTGCTAATGGCAATCTCGTGACAAAATCCATGGAAATGTGCTCCCACTTCCATTTAGGAATAAGAAGTGGTTGCAATGGTCCTACTGGCCTCTAGTGCTTGGCCTTCACTTGCTGGCATGTCTGCTTTACGAAACGGGCGACCTATCTTTTCATGTTAGACCACCAAAATGATTCCCGCAGATCCTAGTACATCGTTGTACTCCCTGGATGTACTATGTAGAGAAAACGATGTGCCTCCTCTAGAATGACCCACTTAATATCAGCATCATTCTGGTACACAGATCTTGGTAAGGAATCTCAACACCCCATCATATGAGATATTGAAATTTAGTTTCAACCCATTCTGCACTCCCTTTACAACCTTTTCTAGCTCTGTATCTTTTGTCTAAGCTATCCTAATCCTTTCTCATAAGGTTGGTTGCACAACCAAGCAGGCAATGAAGGCTTGGTCATTTCCTTCCACTAACTCCATGCCCAACCTTTCTAGGTCTATACGGATCTGTTGCTGAACACTCACTACTGAAATTGACACATCCAATGACTTCCAACTTAGAGCATCAACTACCACATTTGCTTTTCTTGGATAGTAACTAATGATACAGTCGTAGTCCTTTATCAGCTCCAACCATCTCCTCTCTCTCATGTTCAGCTCCTTTTGGATGAAAAAGTACTTAAGAATTTTATGATCGGTAAACTCCTTGCACCTTTCACTATACAAGTAGTGCCTCCAGATCTTCAATGCATATACTACGGCTGCTAATTCCATATCATCTGTCTGGTAGTTCTTCTCGTACCCCTTGAGTTGATGAGAAGCATAAGCAATTACCTTTCCCTATTGCATTAGAACACACTCGAGACCCTTCTTAGAGATGTCACTGTAGATAACAAATCCATTATCCCCTGACGTAATGGTCAGAACTGGAGTAGTAACCAGCCGCTGCTTCAGTTCTTGAAAACTTTGCTCACACTCAGTAGTCCATTCAAACTTTATATTCTTCTTCGTGAGTTGTGTCAATGGACCTGACAGTCTAGAGAACCTTGCCACGAACCGTCGGTAGTATCCTACAAGACCTAAAAAACTCCTAACCATCTAAACATTCTTTGGTGTCACCCAGTCCACTACTGATTGTATTTTACTCGGGTCCATTGATACCCTTTCTCTAGACACAACATGCCCCAGAAATGCCATTTGCTCTAACCACAACTCTTTGAGCACTCGAAGTACCAACCTCAAATGAACCGCATGCTCCTTAAGACTTCTCAAGTAAACCAGGATGTCGTCAATGAAATCGACCAAAATTGATCTAGATACTCGTGGAACACCCTGTTCATCAAGTCCATAAATGCTACAAGAGCATTAGTCAATCGGAAAGGCATAACCAGAAATTAATAGTGGCCATACCTAGTCCGAAATGCAGTCTTCAGTACATCCTATGATTTCACCTTCAGGTGATGATACCCGGATCACAGATCAATCTTAGAGAAGACCTGTGTGCCCTATAGCTAGTCAAACAGATCATCAATTCTAGGTAAAGAGTATTTATTCTTCACTGTCACCTTGTTTATCTCTCTATAGTCGATGCACATCCTCATCGACCCATCCTTCTTCTTCACAAACAGCACTAGTGGTCCCTAGGGTGAAACACTCGGTCAAATGTAACCCTTATCTAGTAGCTCCTATAGGTGTTTCTTTAATTCCCTCAGTTTTTCAGAAGCTATACAATATGGAGCTTTCAAAATTGGTGCCATGCCTCAAGTTAACTCTATAGCGAACTCCACCTCACGATCAGGAGACAATCCCGACAAGTCCTTTGGAAATCTAGGAACTCACTTACTACGAGAATCTCCTCCAACCTAAGTTCTTTTCTCGATGTTTCTTTCACGAACTCCAGATACCCCTGACATTCCTCCAACAGTAACCTCCTCACCTGAATAGCTGAAAGGATACGTGGTGTAGAATGCACACAAGACCCTACAAACTTGAATTCCTTCTCCCCGGGAGGCCTAAATACAACCTCGTTCTTGCAACAATCGATACTTGCATAACTGGTCACTAGCCAATCCATTCCAAGAATGATATCAAAGTCGTGCATGTCAAACATGATTAAACTGACTGGTAATACTCTCCCCTAAATCTTTACTAGGAAATTTCGAATCACCCTACTACATATGACTGCTGACCCTGACGGTGTAGCCACTGCTAATTTAGTATCTAATAGTTGTGCCTCTAACCCATATAATTTAATGAATCCTTGGGAAACAAAGGAATGCATCACTCCAAAATCAAATAATACCACAACTTTATTTGAAAGCATATAAATATTACATGTCACCACATCTCCTACGTTCTCTGCGTCGCAAGGAGTTAGGGAATACACCTTCGTCTGGGTCGTACCCCTCTGATATCCACCATATGGTGCCTGAGCACCTCCCCGATATGGCTGTTGTGGGGGTGTATTGCTCCCTGGTATGCCACAATCACACGATATATGCTTTGTTCTGCTACACCGATAGCAAACACTTGAACCCATCATACACTTCCCTGCATGCTGCTTGCCACAAGTAGGACAAGCAGAGGAAGATGAGATTCCCTAAATCGTCCCACCACTAGTATCTAGCCGCTGGTCTCCGCCGTCACCATATTTCTTCCAAGTACCCTACCTCGCACGTGAATAAGAACTGGAAGGTTCTGACCTATTCTTCGAAATCTGAACCTCTGAATCCCCCTACAGGTTCTCCTCTGCCATGATGGCCTTATCCACCAGCGTAGAAAAATCCTGAATCTGATGTATCGTCATCTGCTTTCGAATCTCCTTCTTCAGATCCCTCTCAAACTTCCAAACTTTCCTTGCCTCATTCGGTACCCTAAATAGAGCAAAGCACAATAACTCCATGAATCTGGAGGCATACTGTTGAACTGACAGCTGCCCCTGAGCTAGAATCATGAACTCCTCCATCTTCGCATTCTTGATAGTGGCTAGAAAGTATCGCTCAAAGAACACCTCTCTGAAATGGCCCCATATCTTTGCAACCTATATTGGCCTTTACTCCTCCAACATCCTCACTGATTCTCGCCACCTCTCAGCTTCTCCAGTCAACTTAAACATCGCGTAGAACACTTTCTGCTCATCCCTGCAATGTAGAACAACCAAGATCTTCTCGATCTCTTGGATCCAGTTCTCTGTTCAAATCGGGTTTGTACTCCCTGAGAAGGTAGGAGGCTTCAGTCTAGAGAACTAATCAATAGAACCTCCCAACTCAGCCATGGGACTATTCTGGCCTTTAGAACTCCACATAACCTCTGCCATAAACTGCTTGGCGAAGTCTCGCAATACCACTATGGAGTCACTACCAGCCTTATGGCCAGCCCCCTCACTGCTACTGTTTACAGCATTAGCAGTGTTATCCCTGGACTCCCTCCTGAAGAGGCAATTGAGAAAATTATTTAAAATCTTGTTACCTTACATATCTACTACAACTACAGTACCATATGACTTATTTTAATAAACCAACATCCCTAATGACCCCATACCCTGCCAACCTAATATACTCATTCTAACTCAAGTTCAACCCTCCACTCAGAAACAAAACCGTCAATGGATTGCCGTGATTTTCTAAACTCGTCAATTGATCCAGAAAAACACATAAGTACGCCAATGGATTTCTGCCTCTAAGCTTACGAAGCCAAACTTGAAAGTCCTATCATACCCATTCCTATCCTTATCCTATTCTAACACCTATACTCTGGTAAGAGCTCTTAACCTCGTCAAACCAAGTCTATAAGACCTAATAACCTAGTTAGCTTTGATACTAATTGTAGCACCCTGACCCTCTAGGTGGGCCGTAGTGCCACTAAACGTACATAACATACATCTCTCTGATACCATATATATACAACCCTCCCAAACAAGGGAAGATTGGGTGTTTCATACTAATATGTATAATCATACACAGCAAGAAAAAAAAAAAACATACATCATCCGATACTTACTAGATTTTCTAACTATTTCCCATATACATCCATATATAACTGAAAACATAAATTGCTATTATAATCCCCAAAAGAGACACACATTGTCTAATATCTCACCAACTCTAACAAGGACTGTCTATGGCCTAAACTCAGCCCAGCAGAATGCTAGGCTCGATCCCTCAGAGGACTTGAAATAACATTCGTATGTTAGGGTGAGACATCTCTTAGTAAGACAGATTATATTATCATTAGTGTGTGGCTAACATGAGATTTCATGTGTACATATACTGCTAATATTTAAATACATTTAATTAAAATTTTAAAATCTGTATTGCTCTGTAAATATGAAAATACATACTGCTGGCTCAATATAGCCTTTTCTATAGTAAATATGCCCATATATGCCTAGAAGATAGAACTTGGTCTGTAGGACTTGCGTCATCACGCCATCACATACACGTGCGACATGCTTTCCCCCATGATGGGTTGTGCGGCCTAAAGGCTAGACCTAGCAAATAGCTAGCCGACTAATGCTAAGTCAAACATAAAGTAGTATGATGGTGCCTACTCTCCCCATGCCGGAAGGATGAGTCATACGAAATTACTACATCGGATGGGGCCCTGGAATTTTTGCCTCGGGGAGTACTTTACCCAGGCCACCAATCACCTTTCCCATCGTCACTTTATCTAAGACGTGTGGTTGCACCCCTACATACATATAGTTATGGTACCGTGCTCTTACCATGAGAACATAACAATAGGGCTCTTTTATCATATATGGCAACTCACATCGTATGAAATTGTAATCATAGTTCATTTCATAAAACTGTATGTAACATAAGCTGTACATAATTCTGTGAAAACATTTTCTAGATAATGACTTGATAAAAATCGGGGTATCACATCTTTCATAACTGGCTTAGTAAAAATCATTATTTCATAAACTTGGCATTTAGCCGTCATATCTTGTCTCTTGGCATATCGTCATCATATCTAATATCTCGGCTTATAGCTATTACATTTCAGTATTACACAAAACTTGCTCATTTAATGTCAATTAAAACTATACTCATGCCACACAACTTTTCATCTGGTAACTCATAAATAAATCATCTGCTTGGGAACGTAATTACTGCTACTAAAACTAGGGTAGGAATATCTCTAGGTTTTTTTTTTTAGTAAATATAGCTAAATACAGAAAAAAATGGAGATAATAAACCCTACCATATTTGGTTGAGTTTAAAATAGGCTTATGGTTTGAAAGAACAATTCCCCAATTGGAGAAAATGTTTAAGAAGTCCAATACTATACTTTAAAAATATCCTATTTAAATTTACATAGTTGGTTTCAAAAAATAAAGTCGGTTAACTGAACCTTAGGCTTAGAAACCCTAGAAAAGTCGTAACTATTTATCTAAAAACCGTTTTAACATTTCATTTCGTTAGAATTCATAAACATAGTTGATATAATATAATCCCCTTACCTATTACCTGAAAAATGACCCGAGACGCTCGAAAACCGAACCCTAGTTTTTTCTCGAGTTCAACAATCCACTCCTCTAGACTTGTAAAGATTCGTCCACTGATCCTCTTGGTAACTTCTGATCATTGAAACAGGCAACGAATGACGGATGATCGAAGATAGAGAGAGAGACAGAGAGAGAGAGAGAGAGAGAGAGAGAGAGAGAGAGAGAGAGAGAGAGAGAAAGAGAGAAAGAGAGGGATATTTAGTTTTCTTAATGAAGAAAAAAACCAAAATCCTATTTATAGCTCCCTTAACTTGATCAATTTCGTTAACGAAATGGCGCCTTCGTCGACAAAACACAGAAGGTCGTTCATCGATGAAAGAAGGGCTTCATCAATAAACCCTAAACCTGATATTTTTAGACGTTCTGGATCTCTTCATCGATGATGCTTTGAGTTTCGGCGATGAACCACATAAGGGCCTTTGTCGACGAGAACATGAACTTCGTCGATGAATCCTGTTGAAATCCCTTTTTTCCTTTTCTTATTTAATTTCCTTATTTTCCTGGTTCAGGTCTTTACACTTCTTTGACTCGCTGACGAAGCCACATGGTAGCAATATATATATATATATATATATATATATGTTAAGAATCAAAATTTCACCAAAGATTTCCTTTCTTTCTTCACTTTCTCTCTCTAATTTGGCTCTTCCTCATTATCTCTTTAGATCTGACTCCGTTTTTCCCCCGTTTTGATGATCGAAAGTTACCACGTTGATCCCGAGGAGATTCTCTATAACTTAGCTAGAGCGAATTGCTGATTTGGGATTCTTGGGTATCATCCCAAAATCAGGGTAAGTTATTTTAGGGTTTATGCAATTATTTGGAATATGTGAACCCAGGAAAGGTGTTAGATGGTAATGTACTGGGATTTGAGTGGTTTAAACTGGGGTTATTGTGATTTCAGGGTTTGGAGTTCTGAACGCCACATGCTTGATTTAGGGATTTTTTTTTTTTTTTATAGGTTTCTCAGGAAATAGGTAAGGGAATAGATTAAGTTAGGTATTTTCAGAAATTTATTTATGAATTACTATAGTTTTTTGGGAATACTGGTATTTTACAGAGAAAACAAATTTTATAGCATGTTATAGTATAATATAGAGTAGAACTCACTCGTGTGACATGAGTATAAGTTTAATTAAATAACGGTATGTCAGAATATATTATATATTTCATAGAATAAGTATGATTTTATGGTAATTTTTAGAAAGAGCATAAACAGTACAGAAGTTAAGATTGTAGTATAATATGATATAATAGCTGACGCAGATGCCGTTAAATGATAGCCGATGCAAATGCCGAGTAATGATAGCCGGCGCAGATGGCATGATATGATAAGTCGGCACAGTTGTAATGAATAATGAAAGCCAAATTTTATATGACAGTTTAATAAGAAATTATGAAATGATAGCTTTTATTCAGAATTATGTAAAATCTAGATTTTATTTCATAAATATGAATATGTTATTTATGAACAGAAATATATTATGTAAAATGTATTATATAGTAACAGAACCTGGATGGCTACATATATTATGAGCGCAGTATCGTTGCTTGCTAGCCAGATTGGAGAGAAGGATACCCACTATGTGTCAACCCGTTAGAGGTTTGACGAAGAGTAGGATGGGCGGACCAGATTGGTGTATAGTCAACAGTGCAACCACACTATTCAGGAAGTGTGGGTCGGAGGCCGATTAGGCCCAAAGTATAGGTGGTGAGTAGGATATCCACTATGTACTGACCCGTTAGAGGTTTGACTAAGAGTAGGATGGGCAGGCCAAGATGGGTGGGAAATCGTGCGTAGTTATGTCATGTTTTATTTAACCTAGTAGGTTAGGCAGCGTTAAGTCCAACCTACGGGCCACACAACTCGAGTCTTGTGGGGTTAATTCATGACTTGTCATTATACATCCAAGGTAAGAATTCAGTAATACACAAATTTAATAGATGATTTAAATGATATGAAAATTCATTATGATATAGTAAGATTAATTTTAAAAGTACAATTTTTCATGTGTTATCAGTTACATCTTAAGATATATTACAGTTATATTATTTGCAGTATATGTTTATAATATGATAAAACTCACGTTGCCACACACTGATATTAGCTTATTTCCCTTACTAAGAGGTATCTCACCCCAACATTACAAATATTTCAAGAAATCCCGATAGATGAGCGGAGCGAGCTCCATTATAGAGGAGTTTGTTGGTATTACCCCCATTGCAAGGTAAGTAATCGTGTCTGAGATAGGATTGATTTTTAGGGTATATATATGTAGTAACCTGAACCTGAAAAATAAAATAAAAATGAATAAAAGAAAAGGGAAATAAATAAAGGAAAGGAAAAATAAGAAAAATAAGAATATGGTACCATCGACGGTTTGAGGATCTAACAGAACAACCGTTGACGGTTTTCTCTTCAGCGGGCATTCTAAGAACCAAACCATCGACGGTTTTGTCAAGTGCAAGAAAACCATCGACGTTTTTTTGCAAGACAACATCATTATAAATAGATACTAGTTCATTATTTTTAGAAAAATTCTTTCCTCCTTGGCTCTCTCTGCTAGGGTTTTAGGTCTTTGGGGGGTTTTAGAGCATTGCAAGCATTTCTAAGCCTATTCAGGGGTTCGTGATTGCTCTTGGACGTAAGGTTCGTATTGTCGCTCATTGATTTTCATTTGTCGCTGGGTTTGGAGCCTATGGTTTCGAGTTTCCCGTATAATTTAGGCAGTTTCTTTAGGCATCAAGTAAGGGAAATTAATTATAGCAGGTTTTATTAAGTCTGAACTGTTTAAATTCGATTATATAAATTTATATACTTAGGTAAGATTTTCTGAACAGTTAGGCATTTGGAAAATGATGATTTTTTTATATATATTATATATGGGAAAAATTGTGTGGCATGAATATAACTTTTATAAATTAATTGGTTGAGAATACTGGTTGTTGTGAATACTGATTGGTGATAAATACTGACTACTTGTGAATATTGGTTGAATGTGGTTACAGTTTATTTGTGAGCATAGATTGTTTACGAATATTGGCTACTTGTGATTAATGTGTGATGAATACTTTGATGTGTATGAATGGGTCATTATTTGTAGTTATTCGTGTGTATCACAATATAACATTCGCAGGTCCGAGGAGTTCATTATATTACCTTGATATAATCATGATATAATGTTGGCATGTCTGAGGAGTTCGTTATATTGTCCTTATATATTTGGGTAGAACATTGGCAGGCCTGAGGAGGATGTTCTACTGATATACTACGGGTAGGTCATAGGGATTGGATACTTGTCAATAATGGTATCTGTGTGGGCCACATTATATCCTGTGTGGATGATGGCACCTGTGTGGGCCATGTTATGTATCCTGTGTGGATATAAGTCATGTGTAAATGGCATTTACTGTGTGGATGTGAGTCCAGTATGGACTGTATTTCCTGTGTGGATGTGAGTCCTATATGGACGGTATTCATGTGTGGATACAGACCCTCTGTTAGTGGTATCCTGTGTGGATGTGTGTGGTTATGTGTATACATGAATCTCAGTGAAATAGTTTATAATGGATATGTGTGAACTTAATTACATAAGTATTTATGACAAAGTAAAACTCTCCACCCGAGGGCTTGCTGAGAAAGGCGAGTGCCCTGGTAAATTTTAGTCTTGTACTAGAGTTGGGTAATCTTCCCTATTCTTGGATACTTTGCCTAGATACATAACTCGAGGGCTTACTAAGTAAGGTGAGTTCCCTTGTACTGGTATTAAAGCAGAGGAAAGCTACTTGTATGGGAGGATAATCTTCCCTATTCTCGAGAACTATCACTAAAAACAATTATGTATGTTTGAGTATAATCCATATGTACTTTCTCTACTGTTTTCTAATAGAAAATGATTATATTTTTTATTTATTAAACTCTCTACCACACATTGTCATGGTTTATTCTTCCTTACTGAGATGTCTCTCACCCTAGCAAATGATTATATTTTCAGGTCCATCAAGTGATCGAGCTTAGAGCTCTGAGCAGGGTAGTATTTTTGTAGATTTTGGGATGAATGTATGAACAGTTATGTATAGTTATGTTTTAAATGCTGGGATGTATAATAAACAGATGGACGTTGTTGTTTTATATGGGTTTTATAGATAGACAAAGGTATTTAAATTGGGGTTGTTTATTTATTTTCACTGCATGGTTGTAGTTTATGGTATTAGAAACAGGCGAATGAAATACATAACCATCAGGCCCCACTTGGTGTGTTCGTGGCGTTACAGATGGTATCAGAGCTTAATGGTTCTGCAGACTTTAAGGATGATTAATACCAGAGTATAGGTTCGAGTTAGGATAAGGATAAGAGTGGGTAGGTTTGGTGGAATAGTGGTATGGAAACATGGACGCGGAGATCCTTTGATGGTCTTCTGTATTTTTTCAGGAATGATGATTTTTGGAAAACTATGGTAAATCCATTAGTTGTTTCGTTTCATATTTGAGAGACTGGAACTTCGGCACATAAGTCGGAACGTTGGGTTGGTTGAGTATGTTTGTCATGTTGAAGTTACGGTTTTGTGGTAAGACGAAATTAACAAATCGTAGATTAGAACTTCTATGCTATAGTAGCTTTTCGTTTCAAACTTGTTTCAATTATAATAAATGAGGAGATTCTAAGTTTGTTTCTATCCTATCTTCAGGATGGATTCTAGGGGGAACAATGCTAGAGGCGCAAGTAATATGTTTTGGATAAGCGATAGTTTTGTTTGATTTTAAGTAATTTGATGGTTCACATGTTATAATATATTGAACTATGTGAAAGTGGTTAGCTAGCTTTTAAGTTGTGAAAAATGATGGATTAATAAATTTCGAGGATGAAATTTTGTAAGGGGGGAAGAATATAGTAACTTGAACTTGAAAAATAAAATAAAAATGAAAAAAAGAAAAGGAAAATAAATAAAGGAAAAGAAAAATAAGAAAAATAAGAAGATGGTTTGGTTCAGCACCAAATCGTCGACGATTTGAGGATCTTTTAGAAAAATTGTCGACGGTTTTGTCAAGTGCAGGAAAACCGTCAATGGTTTTTTGCAGGACAACATCATTATAGATAGATCCTAGTTCATTTTTTTTACATAAATTATTTCCTCCTTCGCTCTCTTCGCTAGGGTTTTGAGTCTTTAGGGGTTTTGAGGCATTGCAAGTATTTCTAAGCCTATTCGGGGGTTCATGATCACTCTCGGATGTAAGGTTCATGTTGTAGCTCGTTGGTTTCCGTTCGTCGATGGGTTTGGAGCCTATAGTTTTGAGTTTTCCATATAATTCAGGCCATTTCTTTAGGAATCAAGCAAGTGAAATTAATTATAACAGGTTTTATTAAGTTTGAACCGGGTAAATTCAATTATATAAATTTATATACTTAGGTAAGATTTTCTGAACGGTTAGGCATTTGGGAAATGATGATTTTTGATATATATTATATATGGGAAAAATAGTGTGGCATGAATATAACTTTTATAAATTAACTGGTTGAGAATATTGACTGTTGTGAATACTGATTGGTGATAAATACTGACTACTTGTGAATATTGGCTAATTGTGGTTATAGTTTATTTGTGAGCATAGATTAGTTACGAATACTGGCTACTTGTGATTACTGTGTGATGAATACTTCGATGTGTGTGAATGGGTCATTATGTGTGGTTATTCATGTGTATCATAATATAACATTGGTAGGCCTGAGGAGTTCGTTATATTGCCTAGATATAATCATGATATAACGTTGGCAGGCTTGAGGAGTTCGTTATATTGTCATTATATATTGGGATAGAACATTGGTAGGCCTGAGGAGGTTATTCTACTGATATACTGCAGGTAGGTCATAGGGATTGGATACTGGTCAATAGTGGTGTCTGTGTGGGTCACGTTATATTCTGTGTGGATGATGGCGCCTATGTGGGTCATGTTATGTATCATGTGTGGACGGTATTTCCTGTGTGGATGTGAGTCCTATGTGGGCGGTATGCATGTGTGGATACGGACCCTGTGTGGATGTAATTAAAGTGTGTGGTATCCTATGTGGATGTGTGTGTACATGAACCTTAGTGAAATGGTTTATAATGGATATGTGTGAACTTAACTACATAAGTATTTATGGCAAAGTAAAACTCTCCACCGGAGGGTATGCTCAGAAAGGTGAGTGCCCTACTAATTTTCAGTCTGGTACAAAAGTAGAGGGAAGTTACTTGTATGGGCGAGTAATCTTCACTATTCTCGGAGACTTTGCCTAGATACATAACTCGAGGGCTTACTAAGTAAGGTGAGTGCCCTAATATTGGTATCAGAGTAAAAAGAAACTACTTGTATGAGCCGGTAATCTTCCCTATTCTCGGGAACTATGACTAAAAATAATTATTTATGTATGGGTGTAATTTGTATGTGCTTCCTCTATTGTTGTTGAATAGCAAATGATTATATTTTGTATTTATTAAAATCCTTGCCACACACAGTTATACTTTATTCTTCCTTACTGAGATGTGTTTCACCTTAGTAAATGATTATATTTTTAGGTCCATCAGGTGATCGAGCTTAGAGCTCTGGGCAAGGTAGTATTTTCGTAAATTTTGGGGTGAATGTAAGAACAGTGAATCTCTAGTATTGTATATAAGTTAAGTATATTATAGTTTCATCTGCTTAGATGACACGTATGTATATATAGGTAATTTTTCGGTATCTATGGGTTCGGGTTGACATTGACTATATTCTATAGTATTAGAGTATTAATAGTATATGGAAAAAAGATAATACATAGTAGAGAATTTGAGGTCATTACAATATAAGCTCAACAAGTTGACCAAGAAATACAATGACATGGATGGTGATTTATAGCGCGTCTTTAGGCGCATGCATGCATTTGTAAATGAATTTGTGAATGAGTTTGTGCATACTTCTGCAAATGAGTTTGTTAGTGCATTTATAAGTGCAACAGTGAGTGCATGCTAATGCATTATCAGATGTAGACATGTTCAATGAGCAATTTTTGTCAATCATCAAAACTTAACTTCAATGTATAACCTTCTCTTCTAAAGGTAGCTATTTCGAGATATGCCATGCAACCAATTATTTGACTTCATATTATATCTTTGAGTTTGGACAAAGATTGCACAGATAATCCTCAATTCATAAATTAGTTAGAACAATCTAGCTTCTAAATACTAAGCTCAAGTCTTGGCAATATGCCCAATTTGTTCAACCTTTAATTACATCATTAAAATTTGAATATTTTAGCATCATTCTATTAATAACTTTATTTTAAATTGAAGTTTCTTGAGCGAATTTATGGTGATTGATTAGGTAGGAATTTATATGATTTTTCGATCTCATTTTGATAATGACAAAACATAATTATCTCATCTGTGCTTTGAGTCTTTTAGCATGATCATTATTTAGCACACACAAATGATACAAATGTTATGGAAGCCATGAGGAACTTGAAGAGCATTCAACCTGGCACATTTCATGAAATTAAAAGAGCAAAAGGATGAAGATACCTCATATTTTTAATTGTAATGTGTGTTTAGTCTCACTTGTATTTACATATTTCATAAGGTATAATTGGGAGCTCAAAATGATCACTAGATTGACCTTAGGACTCATGCATTTCATGAAAAATTTACATACTTTTATCCTATATTGACCCTGTGGGTCATTCTCGATTTTAATAATGGCAAATACTCTGGTATTTAATGGTTGCCAAGTTTGTGTGCAGGTGCAAGTTCTTATTGGCAAGTTCATATGATGGCATGCGACAACCTGAAGAGAAGCGAAGACCCAACATATTTATTGTTGTATTTTTTCATCATTGGGTCTGTAATAATTTCAATTTAAATGGATCTGTAATAATCTTTACATGTCATGCATGTAGCAAGTAAACTCAACAAATGATCATTCCCAAACCATAGAAAGACCTTAGTCGGTCGACCGACGCCTGATTTTTTTGGTGCCCTCAAAAGACCTTAGAAGACCTCTAGGTCCTAGCACTTACACGTAAAACAGTCCCCAAGATCACATATAATATCAGGGGAATAAATTGGATAAAATTAGGACCTAAAAGTAAAAAAAAAAATCAGAAGACATCTGGGCCACTAAACCTAGCAGTTCAAATTGCCTCGGTTGAACGAACCGTGGACAGGTCAAAATGTTAACCAAAGTTCGGCAAATCGAATCAAAATGAACATATCTTTCACAAGCAACTGAACCTATGTTAGAAACTTTCCCACCAAGTCAGCAGCTCGAATCTCATGTTCATTTTACCCTTGGGCAACCGAACTTATGAGTTCGGCATACCAAACTTTAGATCGGGTAACTGAATTGCTGTCTTTTTAGGGAATCACCTAGTCAGCCATGTGAGCCTTGACTCGGGCATCCAAACTTTGAAAATCACCTTTTTCCATTGAGTCTGTTCGGGCGACCGAACCGTGGTTCAACCACTCGAAACTCTTGGGTTGGAAAATTTTTAACCGAGGTAATTTGAGGTTAAATGATTTTAATTTTATTAAACATAATTAAAACGAATTTTAAAATTACCCTTGAGTCCCCAATGGTCATAATTTGTCCCTTCTCTATATATATGCCTTCATTTGTACAAATTAGAGAGGATTAGCAAATAGTATTAAGCCAAAACTTTCTCAAATTTCCAAATCCTATTTTGTTCATACTAATCCCATACACTCTCATACACCTATTTCTTTGATCATCCAAGCTTTGTGCAAGTGCTTTGAGTGTTTATACTCCACTTCATTTTGCTTAATGCTCTCATTTGTATTGTTTGATTGATTGATTTTAATATTGAGAGTTAAGCATACGTTTTCCCATTGATTTAATCTAATAAATCTTGTGTGGGGAAAAATTTGAGGTTTGTGGGTTTTTGCATTGATATTGAAAAATACCTTAGCCCATATTTTTGTGTGCAAAACATTTTTTACAAGCTTGGTTTCAAACAACTCTTGTGCTTCTTACATTGAGAAAATATTTTTTTCAGTTTGTTTGAATATTATTTCTAGCATCTTTGAAACCCTAGGTTGATATTGAGATATTCTATATTGAGTTTCAAAGAAATACTATGCTACACACTTTAGTGCATGCTTGAGAATAATTGTTATACTGAGTGTTGATGGCACATATTCACATCACTAAGCTTACTATTCCTATATCATTGATGTGCATTGATTATACTGTGCTGAATTGTGGTACAAATCCACTTGTGATAGAAGCACTTTTATTTGTATGAAAAGTTTATTAGTTGTATTCTAGGCGTGACCTAAGGGGGTTTGATCTAGCTCGTAAGGATCAGGTTGGGGTTAGCCCTATGAATTTGACCTAGGGCCTTCTCCACCCTGCAAGGAGAATTTGTAAAGGTTGAGCTCAACCATGTGTTAATTTGACTTGATTGGAATCAGTACCACTCCACCTGTTAAGTGAGCATTAGTGGAATCCTCAGACTTGCGAGCTAGAGGCAAGGACGTAGGCACAGTTGGCCGAACCCCGATAACATTTCTTGTGCGTGCTTTTAATTTTCGTATTTTAAATTCTAGCATATAAATGTTTGTATTTTACTAGTGTGAATGATTGGGTTTATAATTGCATAGACAAACCCTAAGTTAAGTATACTATTTCTAGATTAGTTGAACCTAAGAGATAAATTTTAAATACCCAATTCACCCCTCCTCTTGGGAATACACCAAAGCTAACATCCTAGGATTGGACTTGCATTTTAGAAGCATAATAGGATTGAAAATAGAGGCCTCGTCAACGAATCCCATGGCCTCGTCAACGAACACATGAAGGCCACTTGGCGATGAACAATTTGTTCTCGTCGATGAAAAAATACCGAGAGCTCAAAAATCTCAGAAAGTGCTCTCGTTGACAAACGAGTGTTGATCACTCGTCGATGAATGCATTTCTCTCATCGACGAGGTTCTGGGGCAGAATGGCGGTTCAGCGCAGACACAGATGTAAATAGTTTATTTTTAAATGATCCAACAACCAAGATTTGATCCAATGCCGAGAATACGTGTTTAAACACTCCCAAAACCCTAGGAGAACATAACAAGACAAGAAGTGATCACTTTTTGCATACTTGGCCTAAACTCTATCAAGTTCATACATCTTTTGGGCATTCTCTAAACTTCACAAAGGGCTCTCACGCACACATCTTGCTAGCACATTTGATATTGAGGTTTGGTATACAAGGTTTTATATTTGTTCATTTAATCTTTATTTTAAAAGTTTTTCTTCTCTCATATTTTTATTTAATATTTTATTAAGAGAGCAAGAACCTTAAGTTTCATATTTTTGTTTGAAAAATCTTATGGGAAAAGTTCATTCTAGGACTTTAAATATTTGAAGCATTCTTGATATTATTTTTATTCAAAGATTTAATATTCTTTTATTCGTGCCAAAAGTTATTTGAGAAAACCCTAGATCTCCAACACATATTATTTGAAAAATCAAATTTTGGAGATATATTGCATTGGGTGTCGATCTTTGAGAAAACTCATCATAAATATTTTTAAATACAAAGATCATATATTTGATTATTATTGAAATCATCACAAGCATTCATTGAGCTTTAAGTTATATTTTATGAATGTGTTTTAGGAATTTTATTGTACTCATTAGCTTGTTGAGAAGCATATGAGTGTTCAGGAATTTTATCTATCTATTGTATTGCCGGTTCGGGTTGTGAACCGGGGAAGGAGGAAGCTACGCCTCTTGTAAGCTACGGAGTAGGAGGAAGCTATGCCTCCTGTAAGCAACGAGTTTGTAATGGGAAGCTCTGTCCTCGTTAAAGGATCGGGATTAGTGGAATCTTTGGGTGGTTTGCCCAAGGCAGGGCGGGTTCACCCGAACCTTGTTAAAAATTTGGTGTTTGCACTCTCTCTATCTTTTTTATATTTCTGCACTTATATTCATATTATATATATTGTGCATGTGTTTAAATGGTGGTGCTTTTGAATATCCAAAATACGTGAGAATAAATGGGTAATACTGTAATAACCCAAGAAATTAAACAAAGTCTCATTGACAAACACAGGGGATTCGTCGATGAGAATACATGAGGGTCTCGTCGACGAGGATACGTCTCGTCGACAAGAAGATATCGAGAGAGGGGTTTTTGGTAGTCCGAAATTTGTCGACGAGGGGTTCATGTTCGTCGACGAACGTTCTTCAGTGACTCGTCGACCAGATGACGAGTCTTGTTAACGAATCCGGGGCTATAAATAGCTAAAACCCAGATTTTTTGGCAAAAACGGGCATAGGAATTTTTTTTCTCTCTCTCTAAACATCCATCTCCCCTTCTCTCTTTGATCCCGACTCCATTGCTCGCAGGATCGACGATCTGAGGCCATGACGAGGCTCTTGGGAAAGTTCTCTTCGAATTTATCGGAGTGGATCGTTGGTGGGAGTGATTCGAATTCCATCCCAATATTAGGGTAATAAATTTTATTCAGTATTTGCCTTTCCCATAGTTATATAAAATGTTGTGCATAAAAAAGTAATGATGTTGTATTTTGGGAGATATTATTTTCAGGGTGTTGAGTGGGGAACCCTGCGGGTGTAGGACCAGTCACAGTATGGGGCTTTTGTAGAAATCAAGTGGTCATAGTATGGGGCTTTTGCAGAAATCAAGTAAGGGAAATATGCTATGCTAGGAGTTTTAACTATATTAGCAGAGATTTTATGTATATACATGTATACTAGTTTATTATTCAGTTATCACAAAATAAGAGTTTTTGATGTATGTGTGGCCTAAGTAGATATTTACCTGATATAAAACCTATACAATTTTTCCAGCATATCATGTTATACAGTATATACAGTTATAGACAGATATTCACAGATATTTATCAAACATATATGAACAGATTTCATTCAGTTCAGTATATTACAGTATTTACAAAATGTCATGTTTTCCTAATGCCATAACACTCAGATTATACAGATAGATTATTATAGCATCGAGGTGCTACAGTTATATTATTAAGATAGACAGTATATATAGTACATAATTATAGTGTTATGGTTATTTTGGAAACATGATGAAAAAAGTAAAGATAATTATAGTATATATATTTATACAGTATGATATCCCTGAGAAAATAGTACAGACAGACACCGTTTAGAGAGCACGGTATCGTTGCTAATTATAGATAGAGTGTAACCACATTTCTCAAATAGTGTGTGGGTACCGTTAACCGTGTTCTAAGTGGATGCAGCTCCCCAGTTTCTAGGTTGAGGGAGCCGATTTGACGAGGTAGCAGTCTAGTTCTGCGCCTAGGAAAGGATGCAGTTTGGCAGGGTTGAGGAAGGGTAAAGTACAATGACATACCTGGTGGGCCAATCAGAGTTAAGTGTCGCCTACGGGCCGCACAACCCTGTCATGAGGGGTTAAATCATGACATATAGACTTCTAGGGAAAAGTACAGTTATGTATATGTATACAGTGTTACAACATTTTATAAATATAATATGATATTGACAGTATAAGAAATAGAAAATTCTGACAATACAGTTATATTTTAAGCTACGATAAATGTAAGATATATCTTTACTGATTTTCCAGCTTATACAGTTTCAAATGTTATTTTTGTAGTTATGCAACTTGGTCGCCACACACTAGTAATAGCATATTTCCACTTATTGAGCGTCGACTCATCCAATTACTTTAATATTTTTCAGGTGAACCAGTTAGGTGAGCAGATCAGGCTCGCGGATAGAGTGTCCCTTTGATTGCTCTGTGTATAGGGTAAGTTTGAACGGAGGGATTGATTTTTTGAGGAGATGGTATTGGAATATGTAATTATAGTATGGGTAATATAGAATTCTGGTATTATGTATACACACACACACACACACACACACATATATATATATATATATATGGAAGTGTGATTTTATGTTTCCGTTGCATAGGTGTGTTTGTACGTACAAGAATACCTCAGTGCCATATGAGGCCTAGGATGTTATAGTAAGAATATTAGAGTAATTTCATTTTTTTTTAAAAAAAATATGGTGTAATTTTTGGGTTATTACAGTTTGGTATCAGATCCTAGGTTGTTAGGTTCTGTAGACTCTAGAGTACAGTGGAAACAATATCAGAATTTAGAAATGGAATATTAAGAAGAGTGGTGTAGTGTATCAGGGGAAGTGACGTTGGGAAATTAGGATGAGAATTTAAGGTTTTGTTCTGCGGTTTGGAGGTAGAGTTTTGGGGTCGTTTTTTTGATTTTCCTGGGCTGATGATTCCAAGAAAATCGTAGTAAACTATCGATGATTTCTATTTTTAGGCTGTAGGGTTCGGCCTTAAATTAGTAATGAAATAGTAGAAGTATTTTAGCTAGTATAGTATTGTAGGATTCAGATACTCAGATAATTTGGTAATATTACAGGATGGACCTAGGAGGTAGTAGCGCTCACGCTAGTGGTGATGACGGAGTGGGTCTTGAAAAGTAAGGTGTAGTCCCAAGAGGGAGGTGAATTATTTATAAAAATTTCTTTTAATTCCTTTTAAGAATCCTTAACCTTCTTTTATTTCTTTGAACTAATTCTTGACTTGTTTGTTTAATTCTTTAATCACTCAAGAACTTAGTTCTTTTAATCCAATCAATCAACACAACTATGTAAACAACCAAGCAACCAAACCAATCTTTCAAGTAACCAAACCAATCATCCACAATTTGAAAAACAAAAAACCAAATGATTTGCCAAGCACAAGTTACCTGTAGCACAATTTAGATTGATGGAAATTTTCAAGATTCAATACTCTTTGAAATATAAACTCAACCTACTCCATACCAAATTTTAAACCATTCAATCATAATATAACTTTTGTTGCCAGCCTTGGATATAAATTTGAATTAAGCCCTATAGTGAATGATGATTTTTGTTTGCTGATGTGAAGCCTTGTATTAATTGATTTGCTTAATATGATATGTAATATAAAATCCAACACAATGTTTACACTCTTCCCAATATTCAAAATTCAAATAAACTCTCAGTTAATTTATCTTTGGGATGTTTAACCAAGTAACGTACTCCCGTATAGTTTCCGCAAGATATGGTTTAACTAATGTGCTCCCTTTTGGTTTTCAAAACCCAAATCAAAATTAAACTTTAAGTTTACTTGATTCCCTAATATACGTAGTATATATGATTTTCAATTTAAACCATCCACGCAATTTAAATATGTACTGAAAATAAAAAGTAGGGAAAGAAATAGTGAGACAGAGGTTTTTACGAGGTTTGGCTTATACCCAGCTTACATCCTCACCTTTGGCAAACCACCAAAGGATTCACTAAACCTGTTCCTTTGACGGCCGAAAAAATACCTTTACAACACTCCTTGGTTAAGGCTAGAGCTCGCCTTCTCCAAACGATATCCTCTCGTCTGGTCACTCCTTAACTAGGCTAGAGCCCGTTTCTCTAAGCAATATCCCCTTGCTTAGCCAACGATCCATACAATCCTTGGAATCGTCAATCTACAAGATACAAATCAAGTAGATGTACAAAGAATGCTCACACAAAGAGTTGATTAGTACAAGTTAAATCTATATACTTCAATCAAATTCACAATATGGAAATATGAAGCTCAAGAAGATATCACCGTAAGCCTTCTTTCTAGGTTGAAAGAATTAATAGTAGACTCGAAATTTTCTTGATAAATTCATATAAAATCTCAGTAGTGAAACTTGGAAATTGATTGCACAAGAAAGCTTTGAGAGAATTGAGAGATTTGAGAGCAAGAAAGCTTGTTTGCTGTATTTTCTTGGTGCATTTAATCCTTAGCCTTGGGGGGTTATTTATAGATGATAAATCAACTCTATCTCGTGTTTCCCAAGTGGCTTGGAGTGTTTCCCAAGTTTATAGAAAGTTTGGAACAAAATAAATATAAGTTTGAATTTAAAAACTTTAAAAAAAAAAATGACCGTTAACAGTGTTTAGACGTTTGAACTTTCAGGTTCAGTCGTTTGAGGTGGTTCTGCCTTTTTAGAAAAATTTCAGCAAAATCTTTAGATGACTGAACTTAATCTTCAGTTAACTGAAGATATTCTTCAGATGACCGAGGTCAAGGGTCAGATGACCAAAGTGTCCGGTTCAGTCTTCTGATGTTCCACCGTGAATAGTGTTCAGTTGGCTGACAACTTCAACCCTGTTTCAGTATTTTAGTCATTAAGTTTTCTATAAAACTCCAAATTATGTGTTCTTGGTGTCAAACGAAATTTAAGAAAAAAATATACAACTTTCATGTTGAACACTTTTTAAAATAAGGAGTTTTTGATAGACAAAAATGCACCTCAATGCGGATGTAGAAAAAATGACAGTAATTGGGAAATCCTCTTTTTGGTGTTTTTCATTCCAAAAATGATTCTAACCTTTTTGAAACAATTTTTGACCTTATAAAATATTTTTCAAGTATGTTAAAAGGTATGTAGGTCCAAGAAATCAACTTAAGAGCTTCATGAATCCATATTGAAATTCTTTGAAGTACTTACATGACATTTCCTATAGACTCTTTCAAATTTTCAATTTTTGAATTCCTTAAGGTCTTTATGCTTGCTTCATTTTTCTTTGAGCTTTACATGTTGATCACTTGGGCTTTCATTTTGGAAGTTTTTTCTTTAATATCAATGCTCTCATGATCTTCAAGTTTTAATCCATGCCTCAAGCTTTGATATAATCATCCTTCTTTGAAGTACAAGCTTTCATGAATTCTTTAACCTTGCATTCATCATTGAGTCCTGAAAATAAATCGCTTAACCAAAGCATGTTAAGTTCTACTTGTTTGTTAGTAGCAAAACAAGATGTTAAGCCTTGTAAGGCCAACAGGTCTTTATGGCGTGGGACGCTGGGATTCAGATGCTGTGTTACGCAGTGTGGCTCGACAAGTTATGGCTAAGATAACTTGGAGCTCTAGAGAGCAGGGAGGTCCATCTCCAGCTCAGGGATGTACTATAGAGAAATTTATGAAAATGAATCCGCCAGCATTTTCACGAGCATCTGAGCTTGCGGTTGCAGAGAACTGGATGTAGGAGGTAAAGAAGATTCTGACAGTACTTTACTGCACTGATGAGCAGAGGGTCCTATACGCTACGTATAAACTGGCGGGGGAGGCCGAGAGATGGTGGATGACCACTAGACTGTTGGAAGAGTAGAGGACAATTCCAGTGCTGATGACCTGGGCCATATTCAGGGATGTATTCTTTGATAGATATTATCTTGCCTTAGTCAGAGAGGCTCGAGTCAGGAGTTTCTAAGCTTGTCCCAGGGATCATTGACTGTTCAGCAGTACACTGCGAAGTTTATCGAGCTATCGAGTTTCTGCCCTTATATCATTCTAGATGAAGTTAAGAAGACTAGAATGTTCGAGAGAAACTTGAGACGTGATATTTTCAGAAAGGTGGCAGTATTGAGAATACATGATTTTTCAAAACTGGTTGAACGAACCATAATAACATAAGAGAGTTTGCCGAGAGAGACTGAGATACAGAACTAGAAGAAAAGGACCACACCCTCGAGTTTTTAGGTGGGGTCCAACCGAGGTCCTTGGAGAGGAGGTAGATATGGCAGGGGTTAGAGGCAGATGGTAGAGCACGGTGGATTTCAGGGTGGACAACCTCTTGCCACTTGTCACAGATGTGGATGGAGACGCCCAGGAGAGTGTCTACTGGGAGAGAATGTTTGCTATCGCTACGGGAGACCTAACCATATGGCTCGATCGTGCTAGATGCCGTTGAATTATGTACCAGCTCCCATACCATTTCGGGGTGGATACCAAGCGCCCCGTGGATGTCAGCAGAGGAACACTGCACTGGCAAGGGTTTATGTGTTGACACTGGGTGATGCCGAGATGACCGGAGACATAGTCACAGGTACCCTTATTACTTTACCATATAAAGTTATTCTTTTGTTTGATACAAGTGCCACCCATTCCTTTATATCAGTGGGGTATGTAAGAATAACTGGGGTAGAGACACAACAATTAGATGTAGAATTGTCAGTGGGTACGCCGATGAGATTGTAGTAAGATGATGCTTCGGAATTTTCTAGTAAGTACTCAGGAGAGGGTACTACCAGCTGATCTCGTGGTCCTAGATTTGTAGGGGTTTGATGTGATACTGGGTATGGATTGGCTAGCTACTCATCACGCCATCATAGATTGCCATTAGAAAGAAGTGATTTTCAAAGCCCTGGGTGAGCAAGAATACTGATTTGTGGGTTCACGTGTGTGTGCCTTGCCACAGCTAGTGTCGGCTATTCAAGTGAGGAGATTGTTACAAGGTGGTTTCCAGGGGTATATTGCATGCATAAAATAATTGCCAAAAGAGGAACTAAAACAAGATGACATATCGGTAGTGAGAGAATTTTCAGATATCTTTCTCGAGGAATTACTTGGCTTACCACCAAACCGATAGATTGAGTATACTGTAGACCTGTTGCCAGGGATAGCACTGGTATCTAAAGCACCATACTGTATGGCTCCAGTTGAATTGAAAGAATTGAAAGATCGGTTACAGGAATTATTGGACAAGAGATTTATCAGGCCGAGCGTCTTGCCCTGGGGTGCACCAGTTCTATTCATGAAAAAAAAAAGATGAGACCATGAGGTTATGTATCGATTTTAGGGAGATAAACGAACTGATAGTCAAGGATAAATACCCTCTTCCTAGGATTGATGATTTGTTTGATCAGCTCCAGGGGACCCAAGTTTATTATAAAATTGACCTGTGGTCGGGTTACCATTAGGTGAAAGTTACAGCAGAAGACATTTCGAAAACAACATTTCGAACGAGATATGGACATTACGAGTTCCTGGTGATGCCATTTGGGTTGACTAACGCACCAGCAGTATTCATGGATTTAATGAATCGGGTGTTCCATCAGTACTTGGACCAATTTGTGCTTGTATTCATCGATGATATACTGGTTTATTCGAGAAGTTTTGAGGAGCGCGAACATCATTTGAGGCTGGTGTTGCAGATATTGAGAAAAAGAAAATTGTGTGAAAAAATCAAGAAATGTGAGTTCTGGTTAAAGCAAGTTTCTTTTCTCAGTCATATGATCTCTGAAGCAGGTTTATTGGTCGATCCAAGTGAAATAGAGGCAGTGGTGAGTTGGGGAAGACTAGGAAATGTCCAGGAGGTTACGATTTTTCTGGGTTTGATGGACTATTACCGACGCTTCGTGGATGGCTTCTTCGGATTATCGGATCCATTAACATGACTTACGAGGAAAAATATGAAGTTCGATTAGACCGATGATTGTGAGCAAAGTTTTCAGGAATTAAAGCTGCGGTTGGTTTCGGCACCATTCCTAGCTATTCCATCTGGAGGAGATGAATTTGTGATATATAGTGATGCCTCTTTAAAGGGTCCTGGATGTGTGTTAATGCAGCATGGAAGAGTCACTGCTTATGCGTTGATACAACTTAAAGATTATGAGAAAAACTATCTTGTGCATGAATTGGAGCTAGATGTAGTGGTGTACGCTCTCAAGATGTAAAGACATTATTTATATGGTGGAAAGTGAAATCTTCACAAATCATAAAAGTTTAAAATATTTCTTTACCCAAAAATAATTGAATATGAGGCAAAGAAGGTGGTTGGAACTCATTAAAGACTATGACTGTGCTATTAGTTACCACCCATGGAAAGTAAATGTGGTAGTAGATGCCCCGAGCAAGAAATCGGTGGGAGCAGTACTAGCAGCTGTTGAGGTTCAACATCCAATCCTGATGGATCTAGAGAGACTTGGCGTGGAGTTAGTAGAGGATGATCCATAGGCATTTATCGCCAGCCTAGTTGTGCAGCCGATGCTATATGAAAAGATCAAGGCCACTCAGGGTGAAGACACAGAGTTAGCAGAGGTTATGGCTAGAGTGAGAGATGGTATGAGAGAGGTGTTCAGTATCTCTAATGATGGAGCTATGAGGTTTCACACCAGATTGTGTGTGCCTACAGATGATGATATTAGAAGAACAATTTTAGAAAAAGCTCATAGATCTCTATACATAGTTCATCTTGGCAGTACTAAAATGTATAGGGATCTACGAGAATATTTCTAGTGGAGTGGAATGAAGAGGTAAATTGCCGAATTTGTACAACAGTGCTTGACATGCCAGTAGGTTAAAGCTGAGCACCAAAGACCAGCAGGGCAGTTGCAGCCACTATGTATTCCCGAGTGGAAATGGGATCACATCTTTATGGACTTCATTACTAGCTTACCACTAGTGCAACAGAAATTGAATGCAATTTGGGTGATTATTGACCGTCTAACGAAGACCACTCATTTCATCCCTATTCAGGTAAATTATTCCATAGACAGATTGGAAGAAATATATGTTTAAGAAATAGTTTGCATCCATGGAGTATCGGTATCCATATTCTCGGACCGAGATCCCCGGTTTACCTCTCAATTTTGAAAAAGTTTTTAGGGGGCTATGGGTATATAGTTAGCATTCAGCACAACTTTTCACCCCCATACAGATGGTCAGACTTAGAGGACGATCTAGTCATTAGAGGATATGCTTCGTGCGTGCGTGCTAGATTTTGGGGGTAATTTGACCCAGTTTATGTCGCTAGTTGAGTTTGCTTACAATAACAACTACCAAGCTAGCATCGGCATGGCACCTTACGAGGTACTGTATGGTAGGAGATGTCGTTCTCCTCTTTTTTGGGATGAAGTAGGCAAGAGGTGAATTTTGATTCTAGAGATAGTACAGCAGACGTATGATAAGGTTCGACTAATTAAAGAAAGAATGAGTACCGCTCAGATTTGACAGAAAAGCTATGCAGACACTCACTGCCGGCAATTAGAATTTGATGTGGGGGTTCAAGTATTCTCGAAGATAGCTCCCCTGAAAGGAGTTATGAGGTTTGGAAAGAAAGGCAAGTTGAGCCCTAAGTATATCGGCCCTTTTAAGATACTAGAGAGTGAGGTCAATTGCCTATAGGCTAACTTTGCTCCCAGCTTTGTCTAGAATTCATGACGTGTTTCATGTTACAATATTAAGGAAATACGTTCCAGACCCATCCCAGATAATCAGTTATGCAGAGATAGAGCTTAAAGATTCACTAGCCTGTGAGGAAGCATCAATACAGATTTTAGATCAGAAGACACAAGAATTGTACACTAAAGAAATTCAGCTAGTGAAAGTTTTGTGGAGAAACCATGCTATAGAAGAAGCTTCATGGGAGCTTGGAGATGAAATTGAACAAAAATACCCACATTTGTTTAGTGGGATCTAGTATTGGTTTGTAAAGTTCAAGAATAATCATTTTATATTGTTTAGTATAGAATAATGAATGTATAGTTGAATTTTCTTTAGACTATAGGATAGGTAATATTTTGGTTTTGGGGAAAAATTTTCTTTTATAGTTGTAATCTCCCAAGACTTTGAATGAAACCACGGTATTCTTCTGCCATAAGTAAGGGTAAGTAATAAAATAAGTAGACCGTTTGCCTCTGTGGGATGGTAGATTGTATAGATGATATTCAACACAGATAGTAAATTTCGAGGACGAAATTTTTTGTAAGGAGGGAAGAATGTAATAACCCTAGAAATTAAACAAAGCCTCATCAACGAACACAGGGGATTCGTCGACAAGAATACATGAGGGTCTCATCGACGAGGATATGTATCGTCGACGAGAAGATACCAAGAGGGGGGGGGTTTTGGTACTCTAAAATTCATCGACGAGGAGTTCATGTTCATCGACAAACTTTCTTCAGCGACTCGTCGACGAGATGACTGGTCTCGTCGATGAATTCGAGGCTATAAATAGCTAAAACCGGATTTTTTTGGCAGAAACTAGTGCAGGAATTTTCTTTCTCTCTCTCTCTCTCTCTCTTTAAACATCCCTCTCCCCTTCTCTCTTCGATTCGACTCCATTTCTTGCCGGATTGACAATCTGAGGCCACCACGACACTCCTAGGAAAGTTCTCTGCGAATCTATCAGAGTGGATCATTGGTGGAAGTGTTTTGAATTCCATCCCAATTTCAGGGTAAGACATTTTATTCAGTATTTGTCTTTCCCATAGTCATATAAAATGTTGTACATATAAAAATAATGATGTTTTATTCTGAGAGATATTATTTTCAGGGTGTTGAGTGGGGAACCCTGCAGGTGTAAGACCAGTCACGGTATGGGGCTTTTGTAGAAATCAGGTAAGAGAAATATCCTATGCTAGGAGTTTTAACTATATTAGCAGAGATTTTATGTATATACATGTATACCAGTTTATTATTCAGTTATCACAGAATAAGAGTTTTTGATGTATGTGTGGCCTAAGTAGATATTTACCTGATATAAAACCTATACAATTTTTCCAGCATATCATGTTATACAGTATATACAGTTATAGACAGATATTCACAGATATTTATCAAACAAATATAAACAGATTTTATTTAGTTCAGTATATTACAGTATTTATAGAATGCCATGTTTTCCTAATGCCATAACACTCAGATTATATAGATAGATTATACAGTCAGATATACAGTTATAGCATCCAGATGCTACAGTTATATTATTCAAATATACAGTATATTCAGTACAAAATTATAGTGTTATGGTTATTTTGGAAACATGATGATAACAATAAAGATAATTATAGTATATATAGTTATACAGTATCAGATCCCTGAGAAAATAGTACAAACATATATAGTTTACAGAGCATGGTACCATTGCTAATTATAGATAGAGTGCAACCTCATATCTCAGATAGTGTATGGGTATCGTCAACCGTACTCGGAGTGGATGCAGCTCCCCAGTTTTTGGGTTGAGGGGGCCGGTTGGACGAGGTAGCAGTCCAGTTCCATGCCTAGGAGAAGATGCAGTTTGGCCAGGCTAAGGAAGGGTAGAGTACAGTGACTTACCTGGTGGGCCAATCAAAGTTAAGTCCCGCATACGGGCCGCACAACCCTGTCATGAAAGGTCAAATCATGACATATAGACTTCCAGGGAAAAGTACAGTTATGTATATGTATACAGTGTTACAACATTTTATAAATATAGTATGATATTAACAGTATGAGAAATAGAAAATTCTGACAATACAGTTATATTTTAAGCTATAATAAATGTAAGATATATCTTTACTAATTTGTCAGCTTATACAATTTCAAATGTTATTATTACAGTCATGCAACTTGGTCGCCACACACTAATAATAACATATTTCCACTTACTGAGCGTCAACTCATCCCATTACTTTATATTTTTCAAGTGAACCAACTAGGCAAGTAGATCAGGCTCGCGGATAGAGTGTCCTCTTGATTGCCCTGTGTATAGGGTAAGTGTGAATGGAGGGATTGAGTTTTTGAGGAGATGGTACTGGTATATGTAATTATAGTATGGGTAATACTGAATTCTAGAATTGTGTATATATATATATATATGGATGTGTGATTTTATGTTTTCGTTGCATAGGTGTGTCTGTACGTACAAGAATACCTTAGTGCCATCTGAGGCCTGGGATGTTATAGTAAGAATATTAGAGTAATTTCATTTTTTTCAAAAAAATATGGTGTAATTTTTGGGTCATTACAAATACTGAATTAATTGAGATATCCACTGATTAAATCAATTTAGTTGTATAATACTGATATCAGTGTACATCCAAATTTGTGGATGTATGGTTGGGATTTCAGTTAAGGATTGACATACTAAAATATTTTTAAATACCCAATTCACCCCCCTTTTGGGATTACACTTACATTAACATTTGGTATTAGAGCCTTGTTACATAGACCTAAACATTTTTGTAAAAGATCACGATGGCTTATTTTGGTGTATCCCCGTTTTGTGAGGGAAAATTCTCTTCAAACCTTCCAATGTTTTATGGTGAAAATTTTGCTGATTGGAAACTAAGAATGACTGTATTTATCAAATCAATGGATTGAAGGACTTGGAGAGTAATTGCTCAAGGGAATTTTGTGCCTATGAAAATTGTCAGTAATGTTGAAATTCCAAAATTAGAAAATGAGTTGAATAAAAATGACATGGAATTAATGCAAGTAAATTTCAGTGTCATGAATATTTTGTTTCTTACTTTAGATACTAATGTCTTTCATGAAATCAAGTTGTGTCAAAGTGCTAAAGAGATATGGGACCAACTCAATAGGAGATTTGGAGAGACCGAAGAAAAAAAAGTCCACCACTTGGGAAGATTCATGCTTAAATGATCAAGTAGTCGAAAATTGTAGCCTAGTTGCATTAATCAATGAAGAGGTACACTTATCTCCTTCTACTTCTTTTAATGATTCTAAAAATGATTCAAGCAATGATTGTGATAAATCTTGTGATATATATTGTGATAATTCTGGTAGTGAATCTTATGATGAATCAAATAATGATAACATGCCATCTTATGAGGAATTTCAAAAAGGATTTATTAAGGCCCATAAGATTCTAACAAAGATGTCTAAAAAGAAAACAATGTTGGAAAATGAAAATAAAAACTTAGCAAAGCAATTAAAAAATTTTAGAGTCTCATACTTCTTGGGAAAAAAGAAAATATTGAAAAGGACTTAGAAATCAAGAGAATAATAAACAAAAATGAGGCATCACTGAAAGATTTAGAATCAAAAATTAGTGTTGAAAAAGAAAAGGATTTGAAAATCATGAAATTAGAAAACAAGAATGATATGATGGCAAAATAGCTGAAAGAGTTAAGATCCAAGATTTCGAGTGATAATGCAAAAGATCTTCATATTTCTGAACTTGAATGTAAAGCAAACAAAATGACTGATGAATTTGTAAAATTACAAGCTGTTTGCAAAGGTTTAAAGAATTTAAAAATTCAAGACCTAGAAAGAAAGATCAAGCTAAGATCATGCACACATTTACTAGGGGCAAAGAAAGTCTTGATAAACTCTTGGGTTCTCAAAAGATGACCTTAGATAAGGAAGGTATAGGTCATAATGGAATTGAAAATAGGAGAAGAAAGAACATATACATGGGGTACTTTGTTAAAGCATCAAAATTCTATGCTAGTAACTCCTCCGTTCCGTATGCTCACACCACCTACGTATTATGTAAAAATAAAGGGCACATTAAATAAAAGGAAAGGTGTGAAGCCCAAACAGGTATGAAGAGTCAAAGAAAAATGGGTACCAAAAATGAACCCCAAAAACTTATCCTTAGACTTTAGGATTGAGAATTTAGTGGAGCCGGCCACATAAACAAAAAGGGGTTGTGATGACTAATAGGCTTGGGTAATAGTATATGCTTAAAGTGTAAAATCTTAGTATATGTATTTACTACACTATTATTATACTAAGAATCCTACAAGAAAGTTAAGTCAATATGATTCCTTTAAGAAATATATCCAATCTGATTACCTAATGCTTTTATATCATAATGATTGGGTAAAATGTTAAAATATTGGATAGCATGCAAACTTTGATTTATTCAAAGTGAAGGTTGAGAGATTAACTGTCTAAAATATCAGAAACCTTGATCTATAAAATGAAAAACATAAATCACATCTTCAAGAAAATCTCATAAGCATGCTCTATAAAATTCACTTCCAAATGGACAAAGTAATTATGCCTGATAAATAATTCTTAATGCTTAATCCATGATTAAAATCCCAAGCGTAGTTGTCCATTGCACAAATTCGAGTTTTAGGATATTCCTCTTGTTATATTTCATTTATCCCTAAAATCATCTATGAATATAAAAAGCCTTGATAAAAAATAAGTCATCACTCTAGGATTAAGCATTGATAAATCATAAATTCTATATTTATCAAGTGCTCATTAAAAGATATCCTGTTATAATCAAATCAGTGGAATTCTCTAAGGGATCCAAATGGATTATCAAGATATTTTAATAAATATTCCCTTTTTGATTAAAATATAAAATTTCCTAATTTTGATTTAAGCTAAAGTTATCTCTTCCATAAGAAATCTTTACCATATCACGATCATATCCGGTAAAGATTCATCTATCCTAGGCTCGTACCCTTGCTTAAAATTGAAGACATACTTATAAGGTACTGTCCAATGGTGGGATAATCAAAACACCCAAAAAGCAGTATTCAAAAATTAATATTCTCTCAGATTGCTCTTTGCCTAAGTAGTTGGATATATTTGCTTCCATGAAATATTTTGAACACAGTCCACTCATAATGAATATTCTTCTGAACTTAATGATAATTTAATTGTTAAGAGTATCAATCCAAGCTCTCAAACTTCAAATCAAATCTATTAGAAGCTTTTGAAGATGTCAAATGGTTAAGTTATATGCCATAGGTTTCAATCTATATGAAAATACAAATGACTAGAAAACCTATGTGTTGAGATCCATAAGAAAAGAAGCAATATAGGCTTATGACCCCTAAAGAAGAATTTTTTATGACTTTTTAGTTTTCTAAGCCAAAGTAGGTAAAGCCAAGTATAAATCATTGAAAATCTTATATCACTCAGCTAAAGTGGTGAAGAATGATTAAAAGAAAAAGACATAAGATGATGATAAGTACATAACTGAGGGGGAGCAAATTAACTTGAAAATATTATGGCTTTAAAAAATAAGCATAATGACATTTGGTATCATATTTTGTATTTACATTTGGTATCAAATAATGAATGGTCTGTGTAAATTCTCTTATGCATATTTAATACAACTTGTTGGCCACATGATTTTTTTTTTTTTAAAACTATAATGAACTAAACTTGTTGCATGCCTAAAAATATTTAGGGGAGTTAAACTTCATCCCTACAGAAAGAGTACAAAGAACTCATGTGCATCATGGTGTCGCTATAGTTGGTCTAAGTTACTCTACAATGATTGTTTATATGACTTGGAAATACTAATGAAATTAATCTTTGATAAATATAAGCAATTTCATTCCATCTACACAAGTATTCAAATTCATAGGGGGAGCATCTAAAAATTATTTCCTATCTTATTATGCTCACCAATATTTTTTGCTTAAATGTGCATTGAACTTTTTGTGCCATGCACTCAATTATGGTGATCTTATTGAATACTCTAAATGAAATATATATGTTGTTTTACCACAAGTTCCTTGAGTTAACCATATGATCTTATTTTAAAATGCATTGATATAATTAGGATCTGTATGGTTAGTCTTTCTGGTTATAATTCTTTTCGGAATGAACTTAAAGCAAAAAAATTAGCACACAATTTTTTTCAAAAAGTGAGAGATATGTACTAGAGCAATTTTTTTTTTTTTTTAGATCTAAAGGGGGAGAGAGTTTTTTTTTTTTTTTTTTTTAATCAAAAGGGTGAGAGATATTTTTTAAAATTGTATAGTCTACAATGTGTATGAGCTTAAATGAAAAAAAAAAAAAAAAAGGAGTGTTTTTTCTGAACTAAAATAAAATTTGTTTCAAAAAGGGGGGAGTCATGCTTTTTAAAGATAAGGATTTTTATTTTTTTGCACTTAATGTGACCCTTTTGCTGATGCCAAAAAGGAGAAGAGGATTAATGAGCAAAATGATATACTCCTTGTGTTTAAGGGGGGAGGATTTTTAGGGGGAGATGATTAATGTTTAAATGCTTTATTGCTATACCTAGATGCATATTGAGTTGAACTTAAAATTTTCAACTTGAAATATCTCAGTGTCTTCTCTCTAATATATTTGAATTACAATATCTATTTTGAAATTTATACATTTTGCTCTTGTGCTTGTCATCATCAAAAAGGGGGAGATTGTTGACTTTTTGAATTTAATCTCGTTTTCATAATGACAAAACACAATTATCTCATCTGTGCATTGAGTCCTTTTAGCATGATCATTATTTAGCATGCATGGATGATACGAATGCTATGGAAGTCATGAGAAACTTGAAGCGCATTCAACCTGACACATTCCATGAAATTAAAAAAGCAAAAGGATGAAGAAACCTCAGATTTTCAGTTATAATGTGTGTTTAGTCTCACTTGTATTTACATATATCATAAGATATAATTGGGAACTCAAAATGATCACAAGATTGACCCTAGGACTCATGCATTTCATGAAAAAATTACATAATTTTATCCTAGGATTGGACTGGCATTTTAGAGGCAAAATAGGATTGAAAATAGAGGCCTTGTCGACGAACCCCATGGCCTCGTTGACGAACACATGAAGGTCACTTGACGACGAACAGTTTGTTCTCGTCAACCAAAAAAAAATACTGAGAGTTCAAAAGTCTTAGATAGTGCTCTCATCGACGAACGAGTGTTGATCCCTCGTCGACGAACGCGTTTCTCTCATCAACGAGCTCCTGGCACAAAACGGCGGTTCAATGCAGACACAGACGTAAATAGTTTATTTTTAAATGATCCAATGTCCAGGATTTGATCCAATGCCGAGAATTCATGTTTAAACACCCCCAAAACCCTAGGAGAACATAACAAGACAAGAAGAGATCACTTTTTGCATACTTGGCCTACACTCTATTAAGTTCATACATCTTTTGGGCATTTTCTCAGCTTCACAAAGGGCTCTCATGCACACATCTTGCTAGCACGCTTGATATTGAGGTTGGGTATACAAGGTTTTATATTTGGCAATTTTATCTTCATTGTAAATGTTTTTCTTCTCTTTTAATTTTTTTTTTTTATTTTATTAAGAGAGCAAGAAGCCTAAGTTTCATATTTTTTTTTGAAAAATCTTATGGGAGAAGTTCATTCTAGGACTTTAAATCTTTGAAGCATTCTTGATATTATTTTTATTCAAAGATTTAATATTCTTTTATTTGTGCCAAAAGTTATTTAAGAAAACCCCAGATCTCCAACACATATTATTTGAAAAATAAATTTTTAGAGATATATTACATTGAGTGTCAATCTTTGAGAAAACTCATCATACGTAATTTTATATACAAAGATCATATATTTGATTATTATTGAAATCATCACATACATTCATTGAGTTTCAAGTTATATCCTGTGAATGTGTTTTAGGAATTTTATTGTACTCATTAGCTTGTTAAGAAGCATCTGAGTGTTCACGAATTTTATCACTCTATTGTATTGACGGTTCGGGTTGTGAACTGGGGAAGGAGGAAGCTACGCCTCTTGTAAGCAGCGGAGTAGGAGGAAGCTGTGCCTCTTGTAAGCAGCGGGTTTGTAACGGTAAGTTCCGTCCTAGTTAAAAGAGTGAGATTAGTGGAATCCTTGAGTGGTTTGCCCAAGGCGATGACATAGGCTGGGTTTAGCCGAACCTCGTTAAAAATTCAGCGTTTGCTCTCTCTCTCTCTCTCTCTCTCTCTCTCTCTCTCTCTCTCTCTCTCTCTCTCTCTCTCTCTCTCTTTTATATTTCCACACTTATATTCATATTATATCTGTTGTGTATGTTTTAAATGGTGGTATATATGAATATCTAAAATACGTGAGAATAATTGGGTAATAATGAATTGATTGAGATATCCACTGATTTAATCAATTTAGTTGTATAATACTAAAATCGGTGCATATCCAAATTTGTGGATGTATGGTTGGGTTTTCAATTAAGGATTGACATATTAAAATATTTTTAAATACCCAATTCACCCCCTCCCCCTCTTGGGATTACACCTAAATTAACATATAGCAAGATATGAAAAGAAAATATCATTTTTGTTTAAAAAAAGAAAAGAAAAGGTAAGGCGATATTTTATTAATATCAAACAAACTAGCTCAAGCAAGGAGCTTGAACCCAGGATAAACAAGGAGAGACTATCAAACTCCCAAAAAAATACATAATATTGGAAAGTAAGCAAGAGAGAAATGAAAAGAGGAAGCTAACCAATTCCCCTTTTAGATACTATGAATGCAAGAGATATACATCAAAGAACAACCGCCCTACTTTCCCTAGTAAATGAACAACTTATTGAATTTTGCCCATTCCAAATATGCTAGATGATTAATAACACAACTCCAAAAGAAAAGACTATTCAGAATTCTTGAAGCCACTTTTGTAGGTGGGCTAGATTGATCCTTAAAGATTCTAGTATTTCTCTCCTTCCATATCTCCCATACCATCAGGGCTGGTACAACAAGCTTGAGGTGCTTCATTACTTCCTTAAATTTGAAAAGACCCCAACCACATAGTAGTTCCATAAGAGAATGAGGCATAAGCCACCATTACAACTTTAGTCGATTGAGGATTGTGGTCCAGATATTTCACGAGTACTCACAATGGAGAAAAAAATGATGCTCCACACTTTCCAAATCATGTTTGCATAGGCGACAAAAGGATGGAAAGTGCCAACCTCTTTTTTACAAATTATCCCCAACTAGAATTTTGTTTCAAGTGGTGAGCCACGTGAATGCTAATATATACTTTTGTCGAGATGAACTTGTTCCATAATAGTTTGTAGTTAATTCGTGCTTGCATCCCCAAGCTGGAACTTTGTTTAGCATTGTACACACTCACCACTGTGTATGTATTACTTTTAGGATGCTTCCAACAACAAATTAACATATTCCTTGTTTGTTATAAGTTTGGCACTTCTTCAAATGTCTATCTGACCCTCTAGCTCCACCGTATGAACACATCTAAGTCTTCTGGTGAAGATAAGATTCCAAGCTATGTTTCTTGAGTTATCACTGACCATGAATGCTACCTTGGCCTCTTTATGAATTGCCCATTCAAACATGTTTGGAAACAAGACTTTCAGTGGTTTGTCGGCCACACAAATGTCTGACCAAAAGGAGGTTTTGTGACCATTTCCTATATTTATCATTGCATGCTTCCAGAAGAATACTCCTTTTGTGATGATGCCTTTCCAAACACCGTTACCATGCTTCTTCTTTCTATTTAATGGATTTCATGCCTGAGACTCGTATCCATACTTTATGAAAATAAGAATTCTCCCCAAACTGTTTGGTTCGGAGTAGAATCACCAGCACCATTTACTCAACATAGCCACATTCATCCATTTCAAGTTTTAAATCCCCAACCCACTTTGCTGCATTTTCGGGTAGACATGATTCCATTTAATTAGCAAGTATTTGAGCGACTCTAAATTACCCTTCCAAAGGAAATTGCGCCGCAGATTCATGATTCTTTCGGCATGCAACAATTGAGGGCAAAGGCAAAAAAAAAAGGGGAAATAAATGGGCAGATTGGATAGCAAGGATTTAATCAGGGTAATTTGGCCTCCCAAAGAAAGATATGACGTCTTCCACTTAGATAACTTGGACTCCATCTTTTCTAATACTGGGTCCCAAATGTGTTTAGTTCCTTCTCAGTGACCCAAGGGAAGACCCAAATAAGTCGTGGGCAAACTTCCGAGCCTACATTAGAGAATTTTGACAAATCTCTCTAGATGGGCTACATCTCCAATAGGATACAAGTTGCTTGTAAATAGATTCACCTTCAATCTCATGGCTGCCTCAAAGCATAGCAACAAAAATATTCAAGTTTCTAATCTCTTCCTTGGATTCCTTGCAAAAAATAATCGTGTCATTTGCTAAAAAATATATATGAAATATTAAGAGATGCACCTCTTTTTTTGAGTTTAACACTGCTAAAAAGATCCACCTTAGCCACCTTAAAAATGAAAAAGAAAATATCGTTAGTTACAACTAATAATCAACATGAATTTTTCCTTTTATTAAGACAGATTTAATCTTCTATACTCGATCCTCTTACCAATTAATTGGTTCAAATCATCTTCTTTCCCTAATTTTTATTCCCTAGCTAATTCATTAATTTGTTATTTATTTTTTTTTTTTTCACAATTGGGCTGCTCTTCTTGTACAATTAATTAATGAACTTGATTATCTTTCAAAAAGTAAAAATAAAAATTGAACCAATATGTTAATTGAAGCACTAGCTAGCTAGAATTCATTGCAAAAGCTGACATTCATATAGAACATGTGCATATGTATAATATATATATATATATATATAGAGAGAGAGAGAGAGAGAGAGAGAGAGAGAGAAATGGATATGAATTTATATAAATGAGATGCGCATGCAGAAGGGGGAGTGGAGTGGCCAGCAGCAGCAAGCCAACTGCTACCCCAATCTCATGTAAAGTCCACAACTAGTCATGTGCCAATAATTCCCTTCCCCACCCCCAAAACTCAAAAGCCAACAAAGTTGATTATATATGTATATATCATGAAATGACCTCCCTGCCTTTCTGCATATCCCCACAATAGTGCTGCGATTCTTTTCATTTTAGAAACAAATCGCTCTCAACAACCCCCCCCCCCCACACACACACACACATTTCAAGGCTCTCTCTCTCTCTCTCTCTCTCTCTCTTAGAATATGGTGTCTAAGTAAGATTTGCACACATGATGCTGACTGTATTACTATAAAAAGAAGGTAGAAGTTCCATGAAAGACGCAAGAAATAATTGAAAACTGATTCCTGATTCAGAAATGGGCACTTTGTTTCCTGCATGCTCTACTCCATCTCCCACCACCGCCACCAGCTAGCTTCTTCCAAGTAGCTACTACTACTAATTAAACAATTATAGCTAGCTAGGTTTCCTATGCCATTTGTCAAAAAGTAGTATTTTTTTTTTGTGTGGTGGGGGTTCTCTACATCCATTATCTTCTATTGTCAACGGTTTATCGTCATGCCCAGCATGCATTTTATGTCTAATTCGGCCCCATATGCCTAATTTTAATATCCCTTTCTTGTATCCAAGAATCATAAATATCAATTTAGTGGTAAAAAGGTTACATTCGAACTTGAAGAGCATTACCTCTTTGTTAGTCATGAAGGTAAGATTGTGTACATATTTTTTCATGCTCATCGGATGAAAACCTTATCCTGAAGTTAATGTATATATTGCTTCTTTTTTTTTTTTTAAATTTATTTTAAGACTGCAAATGTTGTAATTGAAAGCCAGCTGCAATAGAAAATTAAACTAAAAGGGATTGAAGCCCGTTCACACACACACACACATATAATAAATATAGTTGTGAAAAAGAGGATGCCCTTTTCTCTAGACTTTAATTGGACTTCCCACGCCACATGATAGGCAGATACCCTTTGGTAGTTGCTTGGGAATATATATATATATATATAGTTTGCCAACACACACATCAGATGCCCACAACTTGTATCTATCTGTGAAGATACGAACGTACCCAGTTTTCAGGAGTTAGCATTAATTAATTTAAACCCATAATATATAACGTACGCTGCTTCTTATCACCAGCCATGTATACATATTTGCATGCAAGCCAGCTGAGAGAGAGAGAAATTGAACATTTAATATTAAGTATAGTAAATTACAGAGGAAGCTAGAAAGATCCTAGTGATCGAGGAGGGGCATGCATGTAGCAATATCAATATGGGCTCACTACTATATATATATATAGAGGAGGGGCACGCATGTAGCAATATCAATCTGGGCTTGGTAGCAAAAAGCACTGCCATATATATATATGCACTGTGGCCTGATGATAGTGAGAATAGATCAGAATCACATTTACAGCTCATCTTCTGTACTAACGCGAGAAAGAAAAAGATTTCACTGTTACTTGGTCTACGTACTAACACACCGCACATGTTCCCCGGCCCATCTCCATATTGCAACTATACCATATATATATATTATGCATCCATCCACAATCACAGGAACCTTCTGGGAGATATATGTGTATATATATATATATATATATATATATATGTGTGTGTGTGTGTGTGTTAGGGATCTAGGAACAATAATTATATACACAAGTAAAATAAGCACATAAAATAAGAATACCAGATTTACATGATTGGGTATAATCTGACCTACGTTCACGGGGTATACCGAATATACCATAACCTGGGAGAAAAACAAAAGGACGAGACACACACTCAACTCAACTTTTCTCACACTTTTTTCTCTCTCACCTTCGACACTCTCACACTCCTCGCTCACTCACTTCACTTGCACACTTCACACAACACAAATGTTCTTATTTATAGATACATAGGATAGATATAGAAAGAAAGGAGTTATTGCATTCTAATGGGATAATGAGCACATGGTATTTAATGGATTATTTTAGCACGTGATAATTGTATTTTTGATGGAATGAATTAGGCATGCAGTATTATCATTTTCCTCCGCTGTAGCTCATCCTCTTTAAGGCGTTTCCATTTTCTCTGTTTCCATTTCAGCTTAACAATCTCCCATTTGGAGACAAAGATACTATCTCAACCAGTTTATAGATAATGATGTGGTAAAATCTGTCTTAGAGCATGAAGCCTAACTAAAATTGAGCACAACTTCAGCTTCTCTATAGTCACCACCTTTTGTCAACATATCTGTTGGATTCCTGTTACCTTGGATTTTTTCCAATGTCAACACTTCATCCTCTAACAAAGATCTAACGAAATGATAACATAATCCAATGTGTTTGGTTATGGAATGAAATGCAGAGTTCTTTGCCAGATGTATCGCACTCTGATTGTGGCTGTGCAAACATTTCTCTCCTACTTTATTCCGAGCTCTATAACAAACTTTGAAGCTAAATCATCTCTTTACTGGCTGCTATTATTGCTACATACTCAGCTTCTATAGTGGATAAAACAACAATCTTCTATATCTGTGACATCCAACTAACAGTTGTTGTACCAACAGTGAACATATATTCAGTGATGCTTCTGCAATGATCAATTCCACCTGCAAAATTAGCATCAACATACTCTCGAATTTTCAAATCTCCTTTACTGAAACATAGGCATTTATCAAAAGTGTCACGTAGATATCTCAAAATCCACTTCACTGCTTCCTAGTGAGTCTTCCCTGGATTTGACATAAACTTGCTGACAGCTTCCACTGCTTGACTAATGTTTGGTCTGGTACCAACCATGATGTACATGTGACTTCCAATGGCTGAGGCGTAAGGTACCTTAGCCATGAAGTCCTTCTCTGCACCTATCTAGGGAGCCTGATCCTTGGAGAGACGGAAGTGATCGGCCAGTGGCGTATTTATTGCCTTGGTATTGCTCATGTTGAATCTCTATAAAACATGGTTAATATACTCTGACTGAGATAACCACAAAGTTCCCTATCGTTTCTCTCTCGAGATCTACATCCCAAGTATCTGCTTGGTTGAACCCAAATCCTTCATGTCAAACTCCTGTGACATTTGCTGCTTCAAATTCCTGATCTCTCCTATATCTAGTCCCACAACTAACATGTCATCGACATATAAAAATAGTATGATATAGTTAGAATGATACCTCTTGAAGTAGCAACAGCGGTCGGCATTGCACTTTTGAAAAATCTTTTCAGCTTATAAAGCTGTCAAATTTTCTGTGCCATTGCCTGGGAGCTTGTTTGAGACAATACAAGCTCTTTTTCAATCTGCACACAAGATCCTCTTTACCTTTTACTGAGAATCCTTCTAGTTGGTGCATGTAAATCTCCTTACCAAGATCACCGTGAAGAAATATTGTCTTCACATCCAACTGCTCGAGATGTAGGCCCTCTAAGGTAACAATGCTCAAGACTGATATGATGATTGTTAACTTCACAACAGGTACAAAATTGTCAATGCAGTCAATTCTTTCCTTCTACTTGAAACCTTTGACTACCAATCGGGCTTTGTACCTCCTAGATCCATCATACTCCTATTTGATCATGTACACCGGCTTGTTGTGAAGAGCCTTCTTACTTTTGGGCAACTTAGCTAGTTCCCACGTTTTGTTGGTGTTGAGGGACTTCATCTCGTCCTTCATTGCAAGCTCCCACTTGCTTGAATCTCCTATATGACATGCTTCATCATAACATTTGGGTTCTCCTCCACCTATAAGAAGTAAATAATTCATATACCTCTCATTTGGTACATGCTGCCGAGAAGATCTCCTAAGCTCCGGAGCTGGAGTAGGAGGCGGTGGTGCGACAATCTCTTCCACAGGTTCCTCTGCCTGAGGAATGTCGGCATTTTGCTATTGTGTCTCCTCTGCTTGAGGATTCTCCGTGTTTCTCTATTGTATCCCGAAACCTTCTAAGACATCATCCAAGTCTACATAGGTTGTTTCTGAACTAGTTCTACGTGTTTTGTTAATTATGTTGTGTGTTTATTTTTGTACATCACCTTTTCATTAAAGATCACATCTCTGCTTTTGATCACCTTCTTGTTTTCATCATCCCAAATGCGATACCCATACTCATCTTCAATGAATCCCCTGTGTTCATCGACAAGACCTTGATTAATTTCTCGGGTTATTATATTCTCCCCTCCTTATAAAATTTCGTTCTTGAAATTTACTATCTATATCATACATCATTCTCTTGAAGAAAATGGTATACTTATTTTATTACTTACCCTCACTTATGGCGGAGGAATACCGTGGTTACAATCTAAGTTCTGGGAGATTAAATATATAAAACTAAAAGACTACCTATTAACTAAATTAATACATGTACCTGCAAAAGAAACTTTATCTAACTACTTATACTTTATCGGATACCATTAAATCTCTTGGAACAACTGTGGGTATCTCTGTCTTATCTGCTCCTCCAGCTCCCAAGATGCTTCCTTTATAGCGTGATTACTCCACAAAACTTTTACTAGCAAAATTTCCTTAGTGCGCAGTGTTTGTGTTTTTATGTATAATATCTATACTAGTGCTTCTTCATAAGCTAATGAATCCTTAAGCTCTATTTCTACATAGCTATATATGTGGGATGGATCTGAGACGTATTTCCTCAGCATAGTAACATGAAACATGTTGTGTATTCTGGATTAAACTGGCGGCAGAGCTAGCTTGTAGGCAATTGACCCTACTCTTTCTAGTATCTCAAAAAGGCCAATATACCTAGGGCTCAACTTGCCCTTCTTCCCAAACCTCATAACCCCTCTCAGAGGAGCTACCTTCAAGAATACTCGGTCTCCCACGTCAAACTCTAACTCTCGGTGGCGAGTGTCTGCGTAGCTTTTCTACTAACACTGTGTGGTACTGATTCTTTCTTTAATTAGTCGGACCTTTTCATACGCGTGCTGAACAATCTCTGGACCCAAAACTTGCCTCTCACCTACTTCATCCCAAAAAAGAGAAGAACGACATCTCCTACCATACAATGCCTCGTATGGTGCCATACTGATACTAGCTTGATAACTGTTATTATAAGCAAATTCAACTAGTGGCATAAACTGAATCCAACTACCCCCAAAATCTAGCATACATGCCCGAAGCATATCTTCTAATGTCTAAATCGTTCTCTCAGTCTGACCATCTGTCTAAGGATGGAAAGCGGTGTTGAATGCTAACTGCGTACCCATAGCCTCTTGAAAGCTTTTTCAAAATCGTGAAGTAAACCGAGGCTCCTAGTCTGAGACTATAGATACCAGTACACCATGGACGTGAACTATCTCCTGAACATATATTTCTGCCAATCTGTCCATGGAATATCCAACTTTAATAGGGATGAATGGGCGGTCTTCGTCAAACGATCAATAATCACCCAAATTGCATTCAATCCCTGTCGCACTGGTGGTAATCACGTAACAAAATCCATAGAAACGTGATCCCACTTCTACTCTGGAATGAAGAGTGGCTGCAACTGTCCTGCTTGTCTCTAGTGTTCAGCCTTAACCTACTGGCATGTCAAATATTGTTGTACAAATTCGGCAATTTCCTTTTTCATCCCACTCCACCAGAAATACTCCCGCAGATCCCGATACATTTTAGTACCCAAGATGGACTGTGTATAGGGATCTGTGAGCCTCTTCTAAAATACTTCTCCTTATCTCGATATCTGCAGGAACATATAGCCTAGTACAGAACAGCAGGGCTTCGTCATCTAATATACTGAACTCCTATCCCTAACCATCCCGTACTCTAACCATTACCTATGCCAAGATCGAAGAGAGAAGGGAAGAGGAGCATTTAGAGAGAGAAAAGAGGTTTCTTGTGCTGAATTTTCTGTCCAAATATGATTTTAGAAGTACTTATAGGCACCGATTCATTGATGAGACACGTCATCTTGTCGACGAGTCTTGAAGAAAGTTCGTCGACGAACCTGCACCCATTGTCGACGAATTTCAAACTTCCAAAAATCTCCTCTCGGTATCTTCTCATCGATGAGATGTGTCTTCGTCGATGAGATCCTCATGTATTCTCATCGATGAATCCCTTGTGTTCGTCGAGGAGGGCCTGATTAATTTCTCCAGTTATTACATTCTTCCCTCCTTATAAAATTTCATCCTTGAAATTTACTATCTATATCATACATCATTCTCTTGAGGAAAATGGTATACTTATTTTATTACTTACCCTCACTTATGATGGAGGAATACTGTGGTTACAATCTAAGTTCTAGGAGATTACATATATAAAACTAAAAAACTACCTATTAACTAAATTAATACATGTACCTGCAAAAGAAACTTTATCTAACTACTTATACTTTACCTGATTCCGTTAAATCTCTTGGAACAACTGCGGGTATTTCTGTCTTATCTACTCCTCGAGCTCCTAAGAAGCTTCCTCTATAGCGTTATTACTCCACAAAACTTTTACTAGCTGAATTTCTTTAGTGCGCAGTGTTTGTGTCTTTCTGTCTAATATCTATACTGGTGCTTCTTCATAAGCTAATGAATCCTTAAGCTCTATTTCTACATAGCTAATTATGTGGGATGGATCTGAGACATATTTCCTTAACATAGCAACATGAAACACATCGTGTATTCTGGATAAAACTGGCGATAGAGTTAGCCTATAGGCAACTGACCCTACTCTTTCTAGTATCTCAAAAGGGCCAATATACTTAGGGATCAACTTGCCCTTCTTTCCAAACTTCATAACCCCTCTCAGAGGAGCTACCTTCAAGAATACTCGGTCTCCCACGTCAAACTCTAACTCTCGGTGGTGAGTGTCTACATAGCTTTTCTACCGACACTATGCGGTACTAATTCTTTCTTTAATTAGGCAGACATTTTCATATGCGTGCTGAACAATCTCTAGACCCAAAACTCGCCTCTCGCCTACTTCATCCCAAAAAAGAGGAGAACGACATCTCCTACCATACAATGCCTCGTAGGGTGCCATGCCGATACTAGCCTAATAGCTGTTATTATAAGAAAAATCAACTAGTGGCATAAATTGAGTCCAGCTACCCCCAAAATCTAGCACGCATGCCCGAAGCATATCTTCTAATGTTTGAATCGTCCTCTCAATCTGACCATTTGTCTGGGGATGGAAAGTAGTGTTGAATGCTAATTGCGTACCCATAGCCTCTTAAAAACTTTTCCAAAATCGTGAAGTAAATCGAGGATCGCGGTGTGAGACTATAGATACCGGTACACTATGGACGAGAACTATCTCCTGAACATATATTTCTGTCAATTTTTCCATGGAATAACTGACTTTAATAGGGATGAAATGGGCACTCTTCGTCATACGATCAGTAATCACCCAAATTGCTTTCAATCCCTGTCGCAGTGGTGGTAATCCCGTAACAAAATCCATGGAAGCGTGATCCCACTTCCGCTCTAGAATGAAAAGTGGCTGCAACTGTCCTACTGGTCTCTGGTGTTTAACCTTAACCTGTTGGCACGTTAAACACTACTGTACAAATTTGGCAATTTCCCTTTAATCCCACTCCACCAGAAATACTCTCGCAGATCCCGATACATTTTAGTTCTACCAGGATGGACTGTGTATAAGGATCTGTGAGCCTCCTCTGTTGGAATTGGTGTGAACCCAAGAGGGGGGTGAATTGGGTTTTAAAAACTTTTTGGCTAATTTAAACAATTCACCACAGTATCATATCCCATTCAATATGTATACGTGTATGTAAAGCGAGTTTAACAATAAAAGCAAACGAACATGTCTGCAGTATCTTATTTAAATCAAATGTGTGCATGAGAGTAATTTCACCATTAAATAAACATTCATACACATACTGAAATTAAAGTGCAAGAATTTAAATAAGATAGAAAAAGCGACACCAGATTTGTTATCGAGGTTTGGCCAAATCAACCTACATCCCCGCATTGGGCTTACCCCCAAGGATTCCACTATACCTGCTCACTTAACCGGGTGAAGCAAAAGCCTTTTACATCCTCTCCTTACGGGGTGAGGAAAACCCCAGCTCAATTATTAGGCTGAGCCAAACTAGTCTCACTTACGGGGTTGAGACTCCCCAGTTCAATTCCGAACTGAACCAAAACGATCTCATTTACGGGGCTGAGACACCCAATTTTAATTAATGGGCTGAACCGAACTATTACATGAAAACCATTTTTGTACATGAAAATATGCTTATGAAATACAAATAGAGATGTACACACTAAGCTTATACAAATACACACTCCAATGATGTGAAATAATGCTCAGGGGAGTAAGGGTGCTTGACCATATTTAAACCCTAATACATGTTTTCTCCAAAAAAGATATTTCAATAACACTATAGGAGAACCTAGGGTTTTTCTCTTTCAATGATTTTTGCACAAATAAAATATATATGAAAAATGGGTATTATGTTTTCCAATCAAAGATTTATGCAAGTTAGAAATACTTGGAGAATCTAGGAGTTAAGCTCAATAGAATATTTGTGCAATAGATAACTTCTCCCAAAATATATTTATCAAGGAAATAACTAGGAGAAATGCAAGCAATACTCTCAAAGATTGATTTTCAAAAAGTAAGTAACAAGTGAGAGTATATGCATGTAAATACAAATATAAAGCTCAAAATAAAAGACTCTTTTTGAAAGTGATTTTGAGATAAAACAAGTGAAAGAGAGTTGGAGAGATTTGAATAAAATATTTTGCCTCGAAGAAGAAATTTTCGCAATAAAAACAAGTTGGGGGAAATTTGATTAACAAAAGATTAGAGAGAAATTTAGAGTTAATCAAAGTTGTTAATTTGGAGTAATGAGGGGGTATTTATAGAGTTTATGGAAAATAAGACCGTTGGGGGTACACTCGGTATTTTGGAAAAGTTTAATTAAGTTTAATGACGTTTTAAACACTTAAAAAATATTCCAACCTGAGAGCACTGGTTGACCAGAAGACTTTCGATCGACCGAAGTTCATGTGGCTCGGTTGACTGGGCCAATTTTGAACTTCAGGGTCGATCGACCAGGAAAGGCGATTTTTTCAAATTAGCACGGTTCGGTCGACCAGAGTGAAAATGAACTAACTGGTCGGCCGACCGGAAGAGGTGATTTTTCAAAACAATGAGGTTCGGTCGATTAGGACATTTTGAACTGAGAAGTTCGGTCGACCAAGTTGTTGGGGCATCTCCCGAGGACCCTCGGTCGACCAGGTAGTTGGTATGCAATTTTAGCTCAGTTGGACAGGACATGGTCAATCATTGACCTGGACCTAGGTTCGGTCGACCGGGCTACAAATGAACTATAAGGGTCGGTCAACCGAAAGTGCTCATTTTGTGCATTCGGTCCTGTTTTAGCCAACAATCACCCTATTCAAATAACTAACTCATATAAGTGTAAGAGTGAGTGTCCTAGGATCATTTTAGGTCATTTTCAAGACACCAAAAAAATCCAGTGTTGGTCGATCGAAGTTTTTGTAAACTTCTTTTTAGCCCCGATTTTAACCCTAAAGCTATTCCAAAAACTTTGTATGATTTTGGTCTATTTAGAAAAAAGCTTTTGGTGAGATGTGCTGATTCCTAGGGTCTATCTACGGTCATTCTGAGCATTCAAACACATCATGCAGATGCATGCAATATTACAGACCAAAGATAAAAAATAAATGCATATACAAATTAAAAACAAATGTCTTCGTCTTTTTGCTTTTCCGACTTCATGGAATGCACTTGATCGTATAGTCTTTAAGTCCTGCAGGCTTCCTTCACCGTTGCCTTATGTGTGTGTTAAATTAATGCACTTGTTTACATGCCAAATACACACATAAGAAACATGTGCTTTGTCAGCATCAAAACAGGGATCGGACTCAAAAAGTCAACATCCTCTAAAATAATTTTCCTAATCTCGATATCTACAGGAACACATAGTCTAGTACGAAACCACAGGGCTTCGTCATTTGATATGTTGAACTCCTCTCCCTGATCATCTCGTACTCTAACCATTACCTCTACCAATTCTGCGACCTCACCCTGAGCTGCCTTAATTTTCTCATATAGCGCAGGTTGTACAACCAAACTGGCAAAAAATACCTGAGGACTATCTTCTATTAATTCTATGCTAAGTCTCTCCAAATCCATCAAGATCGGGTGCTAAATCTCTATGCCTGCCATTGCTGGTCCCACTGATTTCCTACTCAAAGCATTAGCTACTACATTCGCTTTCCGTGGGTGGTAACTAATAGTGCAGTCATAATCTTTAATAAGTTCTAGCCACCTTCTTTGCCTCATGTTCAGTTCTCTCTGGGTAAAGAAATATTTTAAGCTATTGTAACCTGTAAAAATTTCGCACTTTCCACTATACAGATAATGCCTCCAGATCTTAAGAGCGTACACCACTGCAACTAACTCCAAATCATGCACAAGATAATTCTTTTCATATTCTTTAAGTTATCTAAAAGCATACACAATAACCCTACCGTGATGCATCAATATGCACCCAAGTCCCTTCAGGGACGCATCACTGTATATCACAAACCTGTCCTCCCCTGATGGGATAGCCAACACTGGGGTAGTCACCAACCTCTGTTTCAATTCTTGAAAGTTTTGCTCACAATCATCAGTCCATTTAAATCTTACATTCTTCCTTATAAGTCACGTCAACGGACCTGACACACTGGAAAAACCACCCACAAAGCGCCAATAGTAACCTGCTAAACCCAAAAAACTCCTAACCTCTTGAACATTTCTAGGCCTTATCCAATTTACCACTGCCTCTATCTTGTTCGGGTCAACAGATACACCTACCTTAGAGATCACATGGCCAAGAAAAGAAACCTGCCTCAGCCAGAATTCATATTTCTTGAACTTCGCATACACTTTTCTCTCTCTCAATGTTTGCAGCACTAGCCTCAAATGATGCTTGTGCTCCTCAAAACTCCTCGAGTAGACCAGTATATCATCAATAAATACAACCACAAACTAGTCTAAATACGGATGGAACACTTGATTCATTAAATCCATGAATACTGCTGGTGCGTTGGTTAACCCAAATGGCATTACTAAGAACTCGTGATGCCCATATCTCGTTCGAAATGTCGTCTTCGAGACGTCTTCTGCCCTCACTTTCCCTTGATGATAACCTGACCGCGGGTTAATTTTAGAATAAAACTGGGTCTCCTGGAGCTGATCAAACAAATCATCGATCCTAGGAAGAGGATATTTATCCTTAACTGTCAGTTTATTTATCTCCCTATAATCTATACACATCCTCATGATCCCATCCTTCTTCTTCACAAATAAAACTGGTATTCCCCAGGACGACCCTTTGGGCCTAATAAATCCTTTATCCAAAAATTCTTGCAATTGATCTTTTAATTCTTTTAACTCAACTGGGGCCATTCGGTAAGGAGCTTTAGATACTGGTGCTGACCCTAGTAGAAGATTCACAATAAATTCAACTTCACGGTTGGGTGGCAAACCAGGTAATTCTTCTAGAAAAATGTCTGAAAATTCTCTAACCATAAGGATATCAGCTTGGTTTAGTTCTTCTTTTGGCAATTCTTTTACATAGGTGACAAATCCTTGGCAGCCTTCTTGAATCAGTTTCCTCACCTAAATAGCTGACGCAAGCTGTGGCGAAGAACGAACCCATGAACCAAGAAATCTGTATTTTGGCTCACCTGGAGGTCTGAAAATCATTTCTTTCAAATGATAGTCATTACTAGCATGATTATCTTCCAACCAATCTATACCCAAAATTATATCAAATCCCGGCATTTCTAATATCACCAAATCAGCTGGCAATATCTTTCCTTGAATAGTTACTGGAAAACCCTGGAGTACATTTCTACATCTCATCACTGACCCAGTCAACGTAGCTACAACTAACCCAATATCCAACAAATGTGCCTCATACCCCATTAACTTAGCATATACCAATGAAATAAAAGAGTGGGTGGCCCCTGTATCAAATAAAACAAAAGTTGTATATGAAAAAGCAGTAAGGGTACCTGTAACTATGTCTCCAGCTGCATCTGCATCGCCCGACGTAAACGCGTACACTCTCGCCGGTGCAGTGTTCCTCAGCTATCCACCACGGGGCGCTTGATAACCACCCCAGTATGTTCTGGGAGCTGGTGCCTGAGTTGGCAATCCCTGACACAACCAAGATCTATGCCCGGGTCTCCCATAATGGTAGTAGACCCCCTCTTCCATTCTGCATTCACCTTGATGTCTACGGCCACATCTAAGACAGGTAGGAACAACTCGTCCACCCTGAAAATCACCATGGCCTAACCACCTCCATAGCGATCTCCTCTCCATAGCCCTCGGCTAGAGCTCGCCTATAAATCCTAAGGCGTGGACCTCTTCCTCTGACCCTGAGCTGTAGCACCTCTCTGCATACCACTCTCAATAATAGCAGCTTTATCCACCACTTCTACAAACGTCTGAGCTGGAAAGCCGATAACTTGCTCAAATAAACTATACTTCAAACCTTTTTCAAATTTCCTTGCCTTCTTCTCCTCGTCTGGTGCCAAATGTGGGGCAAAATGGTACAACTCAAGAAATCGCGTAGTATACTGTGTTACCGTCATCAACCCCTGACTCAAATGTTGGAATTCTGCTACCTTCGCACTCCGAATAATAGCAGGAAAATATTGCTCAAAGAATAATTCGTTAAACTGACTCCACGGCACTGGCACTAGATCTGGCCTCTGCTCCTCAATCATCTGCGCTGATCTCCACCAGCGCTTTACTTCTCCTGTCAGTTTAAATGATCCAAATGCCACTTTTTACTCGTCTGTACATGCCAGCACTGCTAGAATCTCCTCAATATCCCGAATCCAATTCTAAGCTACAATCGGGTCAAGTCCTCCAGCAAAAAAAGGAGGCTTCATCAGCGTAAACTGCTCGATCATGCAGTCACGCTCTCCTCCGGTCCTAGCCATATCAGCCATCACCTGCTGAGTGACACTGTGTAATATGACATATGTATCTCCACCTCCCATACTAAAGGGTCCTTGTCTATCACCTCCAGCATCTGTACCACTGCTCCCTGGATCCATCCTGAAAATACATAGAATGTCATTTCAGTATCCTATCCCCCGTACAAATCTAATCTACTCATTCAACTAAAACTTCAGATTCTCTATTAACCACTCCCCTATTCTTTAGCCCAAAATCCTATCCTATAACCCAAATACATGACTCGTCGATAGTTTACTATGGTTTTCCCGAAATTGTCACCCCAGGAAAAACATAGAAACCACCACAAAAATCCTATATTCAAACCACAAAACAAAACCTCAAATTCTTTCCTATTTTCTGGTATTGTTCCCGCTGCATTCTAAAGTCTACAGAACCTAACAACCTAGGCTCTAATACCAAACTCTAACGACCTGCTATTTATTTAAATTTATATATATATATATATATATATATCATCAATATCATTTGTCTGAAATACTACTGGATACATCTCAGGCTCAAGGGAGCACTAAGAGAAACTCTGTATGTCATATACACCTAAGCAGCGGTAACTGTAAAACTGTAAACTGTCATATATACATGTACAATACCAGAAAACTATAATACTCTGAAGTATATTTACAACACAAAACACCCAGTGACAATATCAAAAACCTGGAATCTACCCCGACTCACTGGCATCAAAATATCACCTACCCTCTCAACAAGGGCAACATAAGACAACCTCTACCCGCGAACCTAATCTGCTCGCCTACCTAGATCTCCTGAAAAATAGTAAGTCACTGGGATGAGTCAATGCTCAGTAAGAGGAAATATGCTATTACTAGTGTGTGGCGGGTGAGTTACATATTTAAAACACTGATACTGTAATTTGAATAAGTTGATAAATTGTACAGAATATATGTAATGTAATTTAAAGTATATTTGTGTCTCTGAGTTAGCTATCTGAACATATTGCTAATATAATAATATAAACTATTGTTGTGTGATATATCTGTAAATAGGAACTTATATTGTACCCTGGGATTTGTATATCATGATATATCCCCTTATGAAAGGGTTGTGCAGCCCTTAAGCTGGACTTACTCTGGTTGGCCTACCAGGTAAGTCAATCTCTATCATCCGCAATTATGTATCAATCTAGCCCACTACAAACTCTCAGGGCCACCTCTAACCTCTATCATCGTCTAGCCGTCTACCTCAACCTAGCATGCTGGGGAGACTGCAATCTCTCCTCGCACGGTAAGACGAAATCCACATACTCTCTAAGTTATGTGGTTGCATGTGTCTAAAATAGCAATGGTACCATGCTCTGCTATTTATCTCTATCTGAAATTTCCACAGGGATTTCTGATATCGTGTAATACTTTATACATATGTAAATATATATATATATATATATATCTTTTTGCTTTTAACATGATTTCAAAACAACCATAACACTGTAAATCTAGAATATCTTTAATTTCTATCTGTAATATCTGTAATTTCTATCTATAATATCTATAATTTCTACCTGTAATATCTGTAATCTCTATCTGTAATATCTATAATTTCTATCTATAATATCTGTAATTTCTGTCTGTAATATCTATAATTTCTGTCTGAGTGTTATGGTTTAGAAATCATGTTATTCTGAAAAATATTATAAGTCTCATTCATTGCTAATAATCTATATAACTGAATATTTGTAATGCCATAAAATCAACATACTATACTGTAATAAAGTCATGCCACACATTTGAGTAATCAAAATCTCATGCTCAATTTCTATAATTCTACAGTAAAAAAGTAATATTCATGATATTTTGGAAAAATAATCTGATCTACATGCTTGTAAATACATATTCATAATCTTCTGTTACACATATTAAAAATCTCTAGCATAGCATATTTCCCTTACCTAAATTCTGGAAAACCCCTACTATACTCTAGCCCTATACCCGCAGGGTTCCTTGCTCAACATCCTGAAAACAACATCCCTCAGAACAAAATATCAGTATTTATCTACATACAACATTTCTTATTACTGTAAAGAAAGCTAATACTGAATAAATTGTCTTACCTTGAAACTGGGTTGAATTTCAAACCAACTCCACCAACGATCAGCTCCAGCAGACTTGCAAAGAACTTCACCAGGAGCGTCATAGTGACCTTAGATCTTCAATCCGACAAGAAATGGAGCCGAGATCGAAGACAGAAGAGGAGAGGAGCATTTAGAGAGAGAAAGGAGGTTTCTTGCGCTAAATTTTCTGTCAAAATCTGATTTTAGAAGTACTTATAGGCCCGGATTTGTCGACGAGACACGTCATCTCATTGACGAGTCCTGAAGAAAGTTTGTCGACGAACTTGCACCCATCTTCGACGAATTTCAGACTTCTAAAAATCCCCTCTCGATATCTTCTCATCGATGAGACGTGTCTTCGTCAACTAGATCCTCATGCATCCTCATCAATGAATCCCCGGTGTTCGTCGATGAGGCCTTGATTAATTTCTCGGGTTATTACATGTCAAAGGTACCCTATGCTAGTGTTGTGGGGAGTTTAATGTATGCCATGGTGTGTGCGAGGCCAAATTTGGCTTGGTAAGCAAGTTTCTCTCTGATCCAGGAAAGCAGCATTGGGAAGCTGTCAAATGGATACTCAAATACTTACGGGGTGCATCGGGATATGGCATCATGTTCTGCAAGCAACAGGGTTGTCCTTCTGTTATGGGGTTTGTAGATGTTGATTATGCTAGAGACATGGATGACATAAGGTCTACAACGGGATATGTGTTTACCCTTGTAGGAGGATCGGTATGTTGGAGATCCATGGTACAGTACGTTATCCACAACTATGGCGGAATATATGGCAATTGCCGAAGCTATAAAGGAAGCCTAGCTTACCAGTTTAGGGAGAGAGCTGAGGTTACAGCAAGATGGGGCGGTGTTGCATTGTGATAGTCAAAGTGCCATTTACTTGGCGAAGAATCAGATATACCATGCTAGAACCAAACACATTGATGTGAGGTTCCACAAGGTTCAGGAATTGATTGCTTCATGGGCGAGCTTGTGTTGGAGAAAGTTCACACGTCTTAAAATGCAACAAATATTCGAACAAAATCAGTTACTTCTGAGAAGTTCAAGCATTGCTTGGACTTACTCCATGTCTCCAATTGATAGAAAGGAGACAAACCCAACCGAGCAGTTCAAGATCAAGGTGGAGTAGTTAGATATGTTTTTCGGGATTCTCCTAAGGGGCGTATAATCGCCAAGTTGGAGATTGTTATATTTGTGAGTGGCTATTATACTTAGTGAGATTCACAAAAAAAGGAAGAAAAACATGAGTTTTGAAGTATTCCTAAGTGGCTGCAGAAGACTCGTCGATGAGTTTCATGTACTTATCGACAATGAGATCCAGGGAGCAAGAAAAGTTCAGAGATCCTGAGATACCGAGAGCAAAAAATGGGCTCGTTGATGAATGCCCTGTTCTCATCGACGAGTGTCCTTCTTTGTCTCGTTAACGAATTCCCTACTCTCGTCAATGAGATGTTCTGGGCTGCGAGCAGTTTTTTTTTTTTTTTTTAATTTGAACATTGGGGTGGTTGGGTAATTAGAGGGAAACCTCTGAAACACTATTATATATGCCATTCTGGGCATGTATTGAGAGAGAGAGAGAGAGAGAGAGAGAGAGAGAGAGAGAGAGAGATCATTCTAGAAAAGTGTATTGTGTACTTTGAGATTTCCATAGTAAAATTTTTGTGCCATTACTTCCATGGATGTAATCTTTGTCGAACCACGTAAATTTGTTGTTGTTCTTGTTGTTTATCATTTTTCTAGTTGTGTTACATTTATTTGTTGTATTAATTCTGCTGTGCTTCGTATTTATCCCATCCATATCACAACAACTAACATTTTATTTTTTATTAAATTTTAATCATCTTAAAATAAATTTCGATTTTTAATAATATTTGGTGTGAGAAAAAGTATGATGGAAAATAGTTTTCCCAAAAACAAAAAAATTGATTTTAAGCCTACAACTGTCCCCTCCCCCCCCCCCCGGGGGAATCCATTTATATAATTCATTTCCAAACTAGGGGTTTGTTCTTCATTCATTCCTTCAATCAGCCCCATTTCTCAGGCACCGAGGTTGACGATCGGCAGTGTATGGACATCTTCATTTGGTTAGAAACATGGGTCTTGGGTTGTTAGGATGAATGTGCATAGGCTGGGCCCGAGCCACCCAATGACTCCACCAACTATGATGAAGGATGCTCACTAGCGGCCTGTTTTGCAGATTACACAATTTTGCACAGAAAGGTGGTTATCCCCATTAATTTGACCATCTGATCCTTAATCTCTTGAATTTCTTGATGGATCTTCTCCTGATTTTGCTCAAGAGCCCTTACCTGGCTTTCCAGCTGACCCCACATGATTCCTTCTTTCCTTCTGGTGTTGTAAGGATGGGTGGGATCTGAATCCTCTTCGTCATCTAGTACTTGCATAGGCTTCCCCTTGTTCAGCAGCAACTCCATTATTCTGCTCAACTTACTATTCAATTCCTGCTACCTCTATTCTATGCCCATAATTCTACTTTCTACTTGTTCGGCCATAATTCTTACCTTTCTTCCGGTGTTGTAAGGGCGGGTAGAGGTGGGCTCGATGTTGGAATTCTGGACTTTAAATCGTCCTAATTTTACAAGAAATCGTCATGTGATTATTGGCCCATTGGAGGTGAACTCTTATGCATGGATGCATGCAATGATGCAATTAGTGCATGGCAATATACAAACAAACACAACAATGTATGCAACCTATTGTACTTTAACCAAGATTTTCGAGAAAGATCACCATCATTTTCATTGAAAAGAGCTTTTTGTACAATATTTTGGAAACAAAAAAAAAAACATTGGGTGACTTCATATAGATCTGGAATTTGAAACCCCAGGTTTGTACCTAACTAAACTACTAATGCCTTTCTGAGCTGACTTCAGCTGCCAAGGTGCAGTACCGGCAATCCTTAGTAGTAAAGCTTGGTACTTGGCTTCTAGTAGCTTGCCTTTGTCACACATGGCTCAAAATTGTCTAGCACCTAGTTGTATTTATCCTTCTGCTTGTCCCATTGATTCTCCAGCTCCTGTATGTAGAGGAATTTTTCTTCGATTTTAGCTCTGGCTCCTTCCATCATTCAAGATTTCCTATTGAGGGCTACTTGCAGCGCTCGTCTCTCCTTTCTCAAAGCCACCACCTCTTCCTCTGATTGTATGTATCGAGCTCTCTATCGTTTGACTTCTCTGCTATAGTAGGCAACCAAATCCTTTTTCCGTTGCTTTCCTGGTGATCTTCTGTTACAACACTCGTGGCTTCCTCCTCTACTGGGCATAGATCTCTTTGTAATTTCAAACATAGATTGCCTCCTAGTGATTCGGCATGAGCGGTAGGAGCTCCTGAAGCCTCTTTTAGTCAAGGGTTTATCTAGTTGACCCACCAAGCTTCGCAGTTTCCTTGAATCTCCATAGCTTTTTCACCTAAGTCCATAAGGTGCACGTGTTTCTAGGCCACCATGAGCTTTCTGATATGTTCTCGAGCGTTCTATGTTTCGTACGTGAAGTCGATGTCTGCCAATCCATGGGTCATAGACATAAACTGAGCCGATCCCATTTGCCTTCGAACCATCAGGGGTGCATATTCGATTCCTCCCCATGGGCCTAGTAACAGGACCCATAAGAGGTTTCCACATTGGTACACTATGTTGGCATAATCTATCTAAGGTGCCTGCATACCAATCCTAAGTCAACCAAACTGAGTAGCTTTGCATTCCATTCTAGCTTGTTACACCGTTCCTTCCATTAAGTCTCTTTGAATTCTACCAAAGGGATCCTAATTGCTGAGAAGACATTGCGAAAACCTTCTTGGTTAGGTGAAATTTGGCTCACGATCCAGATATACAGCAAGGGCACGCAACATCTTAGACGCTTTCACCTCTTTGTTCTGCAACGGTTAAGGGAGCGAAAGGTTTCCGCCAAGATGCCATGTACTGGATTGATCCTATCTTGCATTTTTGCAACAAATGAAACGATAGTTTGGTCGATTATGCCTAGATATTTTGGAAATACGACCAAACCATATATAGCTAGAGCCATCGTACGTATCTGAACTTCTTTCTTTTCTTCTTTCGCCATTATTTCTTTCAACTACCTCTAGGAGATTATTCTGATTTCCACCCCTTCCTCTGAGAATGACTTTTGGATTTTGATTCCAGTGGCATCATATAGTTTCTTGATGAAGGAGGCACTAGCATCAGGAACATAAGTCTTATATAGAGTTTGCTGTTTAACCATATGCAAAAAGGAAGCGTACTCCTCGATGGTCGGCGGCAGGTCAATTCCATCCATTGTGGTGGATTCCAAAATTTGACCAATGCTTTGATAGCCTAGATATTTACTGATACATGCAATAGGAAGCCAATATGCCCGTATGTTTGGGAAAATTTTAAACGGCGTGCGGGCGTCCATCCTTTCCAAATGACTTCTAGTTCATCAAATGAATTGGACCTTGGACCTTGTGTTGATGCTAACCCGGGATGGTAATTCCATGATGGACCCCTGGTTAAGACTATCTCCCCACTTGTTTAGCTGAATTTCTGAATATAGTTGCACTGTGGACTCGGTCTCAAAGTACACCTCGGGGGTCTCCATAAATGATTCAGATGTTTTTTGAAACCTTGGTGAAGTATATAGGATGCCTATGTGGATGCAGTATGTCAGTAAATGCATCATACAAGTCATAGTAATATGTACAAACACGTGAGCACAATGAGAAGGATGGAGCTTCTGTCCTAACCCGGGGTAGGTATATACAGGATTCTCCGGGGCTTTATCCTAAGTAGAGGATTTCAGATGATTATGTGTGGTTAGGCTTTAATCCTATTGAAAAAGGTCCCTAGACTGAAACGTCATCCTCCCTCATAGAGGTCTGGATAAAGCTCGCACTCAGCGGAGTGGTTCGCGGGTCCCATCAAGCTCTGCTACAAAGGGATTAACTCTATTACACTCCTATCTAATCCTTGTAAGGAAAGTTCGGGTATAGTGCATGCGCAAGTGTGTGAACTTCCATAATTTTAATGTAATCCCTCTACCCTACATTTATTCATATGCTTATTCAAACAAAACATTCACAATTAATCACATGTTCAATAAAATAGCAAAGGAAACAAAGTATTATGCTTATTCAAAATATTCATAATCAATTGCATGCTTAACCATGGAACTAAAGCATTCAAAACTAATCACATACTTATTCAAATACCAAGGCAAGCAAAGCATTTACAGTTAATCCTATATACACAATTATTCACATATGTGCAATAAAATTATCAATTTGTACAAAAATGAAAGGGAATGCTCACAAAGGTTTATCAAATTTGAATTTCTGGATAATCTTCAATTAACTAATGACTCGACTCTCATTGTCCCCAACGGAGTCGCCAAGCTATCGCGACATGCTCTTGCGCGGGGCGGAATGCACCAGAGTGTGTTGCCCCAAGGTGTTGGGGCTTTAAAACTAAACAGGCCTAGGTCACTGAATTTGGAAAAATGGGCTTCAGGGTTGTGCTTTCGAAACGGGTATGGGTCAAGTTGGCTAGCTCGGGTGGTTTGAGTTCAAATTTGAACAGAAGCAGGGAACTTAAAATACATATTTCTTGTATGCACATTCACACACCATCATCGAATGAACTGAATAATTACCAGAAAGCTGGTTTCAGAGTTTACCTTTTCTTTTCCTCCTCCGATCTTCCCCCCTGGTGGGTGAGCCTGGGATTGTCTGCTTCTAGGTATGTTTTGGGTGCCTGGGGACTCTGGGTATTCTGCTGTTTGTGGTGATCTCTGAGCTCATCTTAGATCCATTGGACCGCTGCCAAGCGTATTCTTCGGTACTTAAAAGGTACTCTTCATCATGGCATCCTCCTCAAGCGCACTAGGAATCTCACTCTTCAAGGATTTTTAGATGTTGATTGGGCCAGTGATAGGGATACCAGATCCTCCACCTCTACCTATGTCACGCCTCAAACCCATCAAGTGGGGTCTGGGGTGTGATGTTATCCAATCACCTGTGTTTGATACCATAACCTCAATCACGCAATGCTAAAATAAATAAACACCCTTAATAATATACCAAAGTTCTATATAAACATCCCAAAATTTTCCCAACATCCAGTGTCCATATATATTCATCTCAGAAAACTAAAAAACATAAACCCAAAAAATACATCCAATATTTGTACCCTCTCACAAAAATGTTATGCCAACAAACCAAGTCCCAAGCTTGCTAAGCTCGATCACATGGAGGCCCTGAAAAAGATGAATTGTATAACAGGTGAAACACATCTTAGTAAGATGGAATAGATTAATAATATCAGTGTGTGGCTATCATGAGTTTAGTGTATACAAAATATCATCAATTGTTATTTAACCACAATTATAAAATCATACTTAGCCCATACTCACACACACACACACACACTTTGACTAATTTTTAGAAAATATAAAACAATTCTAACTATTGACCCTACGGGTCATATCCTGTTTTGATTATGACAAATACTTTGGCGTTTAATATTTGCCAAGTTTGTGTGTAGGTTCATATAGGCAAAATCAGTTGATGGCACATGAAGACTTGAAGAAAACAAAGACCTAGAATAGTTATTCATTGTAATTTATATTATGCTTAATTCGGGTCTGTAATAGTAACATAGGAAAAGGTTTGTAATAATTGATGTGCATCATGCATGTAAGAACTTATAAGCTCAAGACCTTAGAATAGCCTTAGGGATCACCCTTCACTTAACCGACGCTAGGTTTTTGGGACTAACACAAAGACCTTAGAATGACCCTAGGTCCTTGCCCTTACACTGAGGACAGTCCCCAAAATCACATATATTATCAGGGGAATTAATTGGTTTAAGACTAAACTTATAAGGCAAAATAATGAGGCTTTGGGCGACCAAACTGTGGTGTTTAAAACACCTTGGGAGACCGAACCTTTGACCAGTCAATGGATTGACCTAACTTCGGGCAACCGAACCCAAAAGGAGTTCACCATCCACGATCGATCGAACTTGTACCCTATAGCTTTCCAACAACTCGGGCACCCGAACTCCCACGTTCAAATATGCCTCGGGTGACCGAAAGTTCAAGTTCATCATATCAAACTTTAGACTAGGCGACCGAACCGCGGTCTTTTGAAAATCCCCTTCGGTTCAGCAAACCAAACCCTTATTCACGCACCCAAAGTTCAAATTTGAATTTTTCTATTGTCTCTATTTGGGGGGCCAAACCTTGACTCAGTCGACTGAAACTCTCGAGTTGGCTTAAATTTTATCGCAGTTAATTGGGTTTAAATAGGGTTAACTTTCTTAAACCCATTTAAAATAATTTTAATAATTCCCTATGTATCCCTAACAGTTATAATTTAGGCATCCTCTATATATAGAGGTTCATTTGCTCTGATTAGTGAGAAATTAGGGATTTGATTAGCTAAAATTTTCTCTAAAATTTCCTAAACCCTATTTCTTCCTACACATCCCATACACTCAAATACTTCCATTCCTTTGATAAATCTAGCATTATGAGTATTCTATTCATTTATTATTATTGCTAGAAATCCTCATATATTTCTTGTATACTTGATTTTTGTTTGAGGGTTAAGCAAAGGTTTTTCCCCCGATTTAATTTGATAAATCTTTATGTGGGAAAAATCTTATATCTAAGTTAGGCTTTGCATTATTATTACAAGATTCATTGGGCTTGTATTTTGTGTGTGCAAAAATATTTTTATAAGCTCATATTTGAATATCTCTTTGTGCTTTGATATTGAGATAACTATTTTTTAGATATTTATAATTTTCTATTGGTACAAATCTTTGAAACCCTAAAACTGTGATTGAGATTTATCTTTACATAGTTTCAAAGATTCGCTTGTAGATACAGTCTTGTGCTTGATTTGAGATAATCACTATTTTGAGTGTTGATTGCACATATACACCCTTGAGCTTATAATTCTTACACTATTGGTGTGCATTAATTATATTGTGATGTATTGTGGTACATATCTTCTTGTTGAGAAACATATTTTCGTGTACAAAAAAAAATTACATTTGTTGTATTCCAGGTGTGGGCCTAAAGAAGGAGACTAGCCCTATTGAATAGTCCTAGATTGGCTTAGACCCGGTTAGGAAAGTTAGGTGCACCATCCTGGTAATGTGTGGTTGTAGGTTGAGGTTAGCCCTGTTAATTGACCTGATTGTAACCGATGCCACTCCACCCATTAAGTGAGCATTAGTGGAATCATCGGGCTTGCGAACTAGAGGTGGGGACGTAGGCACAGTTGGCTGAATCTCGATAACATATTGTGTGAGCAAGTTAAATTTCTGCAATTTATATTCCTGCACATGTATGTTATTTTCAATAGTCCGTGAATGTTGCGCATGATTTAATTTCCACTCATTATATTTATCTGTGCATTTGGGATTGCATAGACGAACCCTAGGTTGTGTTATACTGTTGTTGGCTTAGCAAAACTTAGGAGAATTTTTTTTATACCCAATTCACCCCCCCCCCCCCCCCCCCCCCCCTCTTGGGAATACACCAAATTCAACACCAACCAATCATTTTAACAAGTCAATTAATCCATAAAATCTATACTTAAATCTTATAGCTTTTTTTTTTTTTTTAATCGCTTTATTTTCGAAAATAATAGCTATTAACACAACCCTAGGCTCAAAAATCTCAATTTAAGCGGTAGGCTTTCAAAACATGCATGATAATCATATACATACACATATAATTTCCATTTTAACCTGTAGAATTTACAAAACAACTAGCTTAATTATTCCCCTTACCTTATTCACAGAGGCTGTGCCTGTAAGATTCCTAAACCAACGCCTACGGCGTTCAGAGCATAAACCCTGTAACCACATATTTCAGTATAATCAGTTAAGTCCTGGAATAATAATTATTTTAATATCTCTAGGCTCACACACTCTTGTTAACCAGTTAAATTCTAAAAACGGGGTATGATCCACTTCTCATATTTAAATTTAATCTCTAACATATTTTTTAAAAAAAATTTCAATATGATCAAATCCTCACAGTTTAATCTAATTCCAAAATATTCCTAGAATTCTACTTTAATCCAATCCCTATAATTTAACTTAATTCCAAAATGTTCCCCAAAATTTCTATTTAATTAAATTTCTACAGTTTAATTTAATCCTAAGAATATCTCCAAAAATCCAATATAATCCAATCCTGCAGTTTAATGTAATCCTAAGTATTGGAATTGGTGTATTTCCAAAAGGGGGGTGAATTGGGTATTTAAAAATTTCTCCTCCTAACTTTATCCAAATTAGCAGTATTACGCAACCTAGGGTCTGTCTATGCAAGTATAAACTCAATCATTCACAATACTAAATCACAAACATTCAAGTGCTGAAATTTAAATTACGAAAATTAAAAGCAGACACAAGAAATGTTATCGGGGTTCAGCCAATACTGCCTACGTCCCCACCTCTAGCTCGCAAGCCTGAGGATTCCACTACAGCTCACTTAACGGGTGGAGCGGCACCGGTTACAACAAGGTCAAATTACTAGGGTTGACCTCAACCTTTACACACTCTCCTTATAGGGCAGAGAAGGTCCTACCGATCCTTATGGGCTAGATCAACACCCCCTCAGGCCACATCTCGAATACAACAATGAAATACAAATTTGTGTACAATAAAAATGCATCTAAACAAGCAGATTATGTGCCAATACGCACAAGCAATAACTAATGCACTTCCAAATGATAGATCTATAAGTTCAGTGAAGATATGTTTAATAACACTCAATCTAATGTCAATAAGCAATCAAGTGTAAGAGTGTGTTACCAATCTCTCTTTGAAACAATATGTAAATATATTTCAACCACAAGTAGGGTTTCAAAGATTTTCAAAGAATATAATCAAATGTCTCAAAATGTTTTTCAATAGCTTTATGCACAAGAGACAGTAGCAAACCAAACTTATCAAAAAGGTTTTTGCTTTACAATCACAAGAAAAGCTTAATGAGTCTTGCAATAATAGTGCAAAGACTCATAAGCTAGCAAGATTTTCCTCACACAATAAATTTATGAACTAAATCTATGGGGAAAATCTTTGCCTTAACTCTCCTTTAAAAATCAACAATCAACACAGCAATGAGAGTTTAAGCAGTACAGGATCTCTCAAGATACACTCACTCAAAATGATTTTGCAAGGGATTGAGTATGAGTGGAGAGTATTTTGGCTGAATATGAAGAAAAGCTTTAAAAAAATTCAGAGAAAATATTTGCTAATTAATATACTAATCTTGTCTTAATCTTACAAATGAACTCATATTTATAGACATACTCAAAATTTTAACCGTTGAGGATGAAAGGGTAATATTTAAAATTGTTTTAAACATGTTTAATCAAAATAACCCAAATTTACCCTTAATTACTCGTGGTAAAATTTGGTCAACCCGAGAGTTTCGATCGCCCGAACAGACACATTAGAAAAAGTAAGTTTTCCATGTTTGACTGCCAGAAAAGATATTCGGTTTGCTAAACTAGGCGATTTTCAAAATGATCGAGGTTTGGTCGCCCGAACTTAAGTTCGGTCTACGGAACTTACACTTTCGGTCACCCGAGGGTATTTTGAACTTAAGGTTTGGGCGCCCAGGTTGGTGGAAAAGTCAGGTTTAAATGTTCGGTCGACCGAGGACAGTTAGTTCTAATCAGTTTGGTCGCTCGAAGTTAGGTCAACACTGTTGAATTTTCCACGTTCAGTCGACCGAGGCATTTTCAACGCGCAAGTTTGGTCACCCGAAACTCTTACACACTTAACCCAAGGTTCTGATTTAGAGTATAATTTTACCCCTATTTTCACATATATGATTTGTAAGTTTAAGGGGATTTTCTATAAAGTGCTTGCGCAAGGACCTAAGGACTTTCTGAGATCTAGGCTTCTTAATTTAGCCTAAAAACTTGGCATCGATCGACCTTGTCTAGGGTCTTTTGACTAACCTACGGTCTGTCTACAACATTACTAAGCTTACAGTCCTACCATGCATGCAGATGCATTAATTATTACAAACCTTGCGTTATTATTAAAGACCTAAAAGATAAAATGAAATATAAAAATACAACTTGAAACAGACAAGGGTTTCATGCTCTCCTCCTCAGCAATTCCATGGATTGCACCGAATGATGTGCTCGTTTGAGTACTTCTCGGCTACCATTTCTCATATGTCATCCATGCTTAGAAAAGTAAACCTACTCAAATACTCAGAGTATACAGATGAGATACTATGGTTTGTTATAATCAAAACAGGGATGACCAAAAAGTCAACATTAGGAATATTTCCAAAAATCTAATTTAATCATTTTCCTACAATTTAACTTATTCCCAAAACACTCCCAAAAATCTGATATAATTAAATGCTACAACTTAATCGATTAAATTTTTAAAACAACCCACATAATTTGTACTCCTCACCTTAACCTCAGAGTGGTGCCTGAAAAGCCCAATTCAAAAATTTGCTCTGGTTAAATTGACAAGGATCGACGCTAGGCCCTAGAAATGGCGTCTGATCATCAATTAGGCTGAAGATTTGAGAGGAATTGAGGGGAAAGAATGGGTTTACCTTACCCCAGGAGTAGTGCCTACAATGCTCCTACGAAAAATCCACTCCGTTTAAATTGACGATGGCGGAGAATGGAACCCAGCGATATTTTCGATTTTCTAATCGGTAGAGTATTTGTGGAGAAAATAAGGAGAGATAGAGAGAGTGAAGAGACATGAGGAGAGAGATAGCATGGCGAGAGAGAGAGAAGCAAAGAAATGTCTCTAGATCTCAGGATCAAAAGAAAATTTGATCCTGAAGCTTCTTTAACCATTATATATATATATATATATATATATATATATATATTATAACCTTTACTTTATTATATTCTATTAATTATATATATACATATACATATATACTTTATCCTTATATTAATATATATATATATATATATATAAAATAAAGTAAAGGTTATAATATATATATATATATATATTATTGTATTATTTATTTAATTAACTCAGTTTAATAATATTTAATTAATTAATTAATAATTAATTATTATTTTTCTGGATTACTACATTCTCCCCTCTTTACAAAAATCTCGTCCTTGAAATTTGTGAACCGATCATTCTATTTAGATTCTATTATTAATGAACCATCTCATACCACATATTTCAGTATACTCTACAACTATATTTAACTATATTGATCTTAAACTAGAAATAACTATTGTTTATCTCATAACATAAACTTATTACCTGCTCCTGCGCCACGAGCAATGTCCACACTAATCGTGATACAAATATTAAACTAGAAAATTAATAAACGTCAAAAATCGGAGTTAGTGCTCAGAAACATCACCATCGATGGATTTACCATGGTTTTCTGAAACTCAAGATTAAATTAGAAAATCACAGAAGTCCGTCAAGGGATTTCTACCTCCAAGCCATGAAAAATAACATAGAATTCCTAACAATATCTCAATCTACCCATTCCTATCGTCATCCTAACTCGATCTTATACTTTGGTATTAATCCATCTTAGAGGCTACAAGACCTAACAATCTAAAGCTCTGATACCACTCTGTCATGCCCCAAACCCGCCAAGTGGGTCCGGGGTGTGATGTGATCCAATCACCTGTGTCTGATACCATAATCTCAATCACGCAGCGAAAAAATAAATGAACATCCTCAATAATATACCAGAGTTCTATATAAACATCCCAAAAATTTCCCAACATCTAGTGTCCATATATATTCATCTCAAAAAACAAAAAAACATAAACCCAAAAATACATCCAATATCTATACCCTCTCACAAAAATGTTATTCCAACAAACCCAGTCCCAAGCTCGCTAAGTTCAATCACGCGGAGGTCGTGAAAAAAGATGAATTGTATAACAGGTGAGACACATCTCAGTAAGACGGAATAGATTAATATCAGTGTGTGTCTATCAAGAGTTTAGTGTATACAAAATATCATCAGTTGTTATTTAATCGCAGTTATAAAATCATTCTTAGCCCATTTTCTCTCTCTCTCTCTCTCACTCACACACACACAATTATTTATAAGTGAAAGTTCCCGAGGATAGGAAAGATTACATGCCCATACATGTACCTTCCCTTTTCTCTAATACCATTACAACTACTAGGGTACTCACTTTACTCAGTAAGTCCTCGAGGTTATGTTTATAAGCAAAGTCTCCGAGAATAGGGAATATTACATGCCCATACATGTAACTTTCCTCTGCTCTGGTACCAAACTATAATTACTAGGGCACTCGCCATTCTCAGCAAGCCCTCGGGCGGAGAGTTTACATCACCCTAAATACACATGATACTACTATATTTGATACATTTAATACGTTGTTACTTTACTCTGTATGCTGCTATCTCTGTAAAACCCAACTCTTCAAAATCTTTGTCTTTCATATATTACCCGACTCTTCATATGCTCTCTTTTCATAGACTCTATTTTGTTCTCTTATCACATACTCTGTTTTCACATTTCACATCCTCTATTTTAATATATTCTGCATTCACATACATTGTTCTGTATTCACATGCACTGTTCTATTATACTCGAGTTAAATATGCAAATATGAATTTAGAACTCACTGCCAAATGAATAAAAACCGACATGCTTCTCCCAATGGCGGGTTGTGCGGCCCGTAGGCTGGACTTAACCCTGGTCGAACCAACAGAGTTAAATCAATTCCCAACTCTTCAGTCTGCTAGTCCGATTGGCTTTCCCATGTTGGTCTAGACTCCGAGGGGAACACTACCCTTCACAGCTCAATCGACTAGTCAATACCAACACTCTCTTTAAGATGTGTGGTTGCACTAAGTTCTCCATAACTCTCGCACTAGTACTGTGCGTACTATGGTTCACCGAAGTTCTCAAGCCATACATTGCAATTTAACATTAATACTCTGCTCTGAATAAACAATTCCAAATACAATATAATCCCAACACATTTCAGTATTTCCATATGTTATACATATTTCATAACTCAACAAAGTATTTTCATTTTTCCTCATGCCACACAATTTGAATAATACACATATTTATATAACTACTGAAATAATAAGTCAATCCATGTTCATTATCTGCTTTACTAAAAATATAGGTTAAATTATCTCCACAAATTATCATATACTCAAAATAAGCGTTAATAAGTAAAACGGAGATAATTAACCCTACTCACTTTGATCAATTTTTAGAAAATGTAAAATAATTCTAACCAATCATTTCAACTAGTCAATTAATCTAGAAAATCTATTACTTAAATCTTGTAACCTTTTTCTTTATTTTAATCGTTTCATTTTTTAAAATAATAGTTATTAACACAACTCTAGGCTCAAAAATCTCAGTTTAAACAGTTGGTTTTCAAAACTTGCATAATTATCCTATACATACACATATAATTTTCATTTTAACAGGTAGAAATTTACAAAATAACTGACTTAATCCATTCCCTTTACCTTATTCACTGAGACTGTGCCTGTAAGATTCCTAAACCGACACCTACGACGTTCAGAGCACAAACCTCGTAACCACATATTTCAGTATAATCAGCTAAGTCCTGGAATAATAATTATTTTAATATCTCTAGGCTCACATACTCTCATTAACTAGTTAAATTCTAAAAACGGGGTATGATCCACTTCCCATATTTAAATTTAATCTATAACATATTAGAAAAAATACCAATATGATCAAATCCCCACAGTTTAATCTAATTCCAAAATATTCCCAAAATTCTAATTTAATCCAATCCCTGCAATTTAACATAATTCCAAAATTTTTCCCAAAAATTATATTTAATCAAATTCCTACAGTTTAATTTAATCTCAGGAATATCTTCAAAAATCTAATATAATCCAATCCTGCAGTTTAATTTAATCCTAGGAATATTTCCAAAAATCTAATTTAATCAATTCCCTACAATTTTACTTATTCCCAAAACACTCCTAAAAATCTGATATAATTAAATACTATAATTTAATAATTAAATACTACAATTTAATCGGTTAAAATTTTTAAAACAACTCACATAATTTGTACTCCTCACCTTAGACTCGGAGTGGTATCTCGAAAGCCCAATTCAAAAATCTACTTCAGTTAAATTGATGAGGATCGACGGTAGGCCCTAGAAATGGCGTTTGATCGTCAATTAAGCTGAAGATTTGAGAGAAATTGAGGATAAAGAGTGGGTTTACCTCACCCTAGAAGTGGTGCCTACAACGCTCCTACAAAAAATCCACTCCGATTAAATTGATGATGGTAGAGAATGGAACTAGCGGTATTTTAGGTTTTCCGATCAGCCGAATATTTGTCGAGAAAATGAGGAGAGAGAGAATTGAGAGACGTGAGGAGAGAGATAGCATTGCGAGAGAGAAGTAAAGAAATGTTTCTAGATCTCAGGATCAAAAGAAAATTTGATCCTGAAGCTTCTTTATATATATATATACTCTATCCTTATATATATATATATATATATATATACATATATTATTGTATTATTTATTTAATTAACTCTGTTTAATAATATTTAATTAATTAATACTTAATTTTTTCTGGGTTAGTACATTCTATCTTATTTTTTCAAGATGATTGTCCCATTTTATAGAGCATGCGCATGCAACGTGTTGTGGCTCATTCCTCGACTGAGGCGGAATATCTGGCTCTTGCTTCAGCCACCTCCGAGCTTGTTTGGATTCACTCATTGTTTCAAGAACTTGGTATTTCGATTCCTAAGCCCCCACATCTGTTTTGTGATAATATTGGTGCTTACCAGTTGAGTCTTAACCTTATTACGCATCCACGAATGAAGCATATCGCTATTGATCTTCATTTTGTTCGTGATCTGGTTACAAAAGATTTGTTGCAAGTCTCTCATGTTAGCACTCGCTTGTCGATCTCTTAACTAAGGCTTTATCCTGTCACAAATTTCACTCTCTATGCTCCAAGATTGACTTAATTGATGACACGCCTATCTTGCAGGGGCACATGAAGAAAATTTGCCAAGAATCCTAACGATTGAAGATTTGCGAATATCCGATTAATTGTATGCGGCAATTTAGGATTCTCTTAAATATCAATTTAGGAATCACCTTGATTTAGTATTCAAATACTTTTGAATTTGTATTTGAATTTGATAATTTAGAATCTCTTTGATTTAATATTTAAATACATTTGAATTTGTAACAAACTATACCTTGTACAAGTCCTATATATAAAACATCTCTACATCAATGAAAGAGTCCTGCATTTTCTATATTAACATTGTTAAAATTTGTAATCAATTTTAAGAATGAAAAGAAAAAAAAAATTTTAACTTCGTTAGTTTTAAAATCATTTTTCAAGAACAAAGGAAAATTGATTTGGATTCTAGAGAATTTCAAATAAAATAACATCTTTTCAAAAATTTGAGAATTTTTTTATATTGTGGGAAAATAAAAGAAAAAATAAAAGCAATAATAAGAAATCTAGACTTTTTTTTATCTTCATTAAAGAACCTTGAAATGAGAAATTCCAAATTGCGTAAAACAAGGCTCAAATTTGGGGGCTTTCAAGTAATTGTAAAATTAGGATAAAGCAAGACTAAAGTTTGGAGCTCTTGGACTTTAAAAAGACAAATAGGGTAAGAGAAGACTCAAAATTAGAAATTTTAGAAATTTGAAAATCAAGGCATAGAGAAGGCTCAAAAATCTTTTAAAAATGTTAGAAAATTAACAAAAATTGGGAATTCATCATTGCAAAAAAAAAAAAGAAAAAAGGCATGATGTAGGTATGCATCTCATGAGAGAGAGAAAGAGAGAGAGATGATTATTGACAAGAGGAATACGACAACTCAAGATAGAAAGAGGAGAACTTAAAATCTAGAATCTTCAAGTGCATTTGATTTTAAAAAAGGAAATTAAATGATTTTAACTTCTAGGATCTAGAGTTAACCCAATACAAAACTAGGTTATGACTATCAAACGTAACTTTTTATTCATTCATTTCCATAAAATTGAGTACAAGAAATAGAGATACAAGAAACTATTTTAGGAAACTATTTTATGTCTGTACAATATTTACGGCTACAATCATGTTTGACCCTTAAATAAAGGAATTCCTAAATCTAAGATTTTCATAGCTAGCTAATTGTGGGACTCACGCCAACACACCCCCTCAAGTTGGTGTGTAGATATCTCTAACACCTAATTTGTCATGTGAGTCATTGAAGTTTCTGTTGGAAACTGCCTTGGTAAGAATGTCAGCTAACTGATCTTCAAATTTAACGAAAGGGAACTGAATGATCTTCTCTTCCAAGTTCTGTTTAATGAAATGTCGGTCTATCTCCACGTGCTTGGTGCGGTCATGTTGAATTGGGTTGTGAGATATGTCAATGGTAACTTTGTTATCACAGAATAAATTCATTGCAGAGTCAGGAGGAAAACCGACCTCTGTTAGCAAACCTCTAAGCCAAAGAAGCTCACATAATCCTTTCGCCATGCCTCGGAACTCAGCTTCAGCGCTAGATAATGCTACCACCTTCTGCTTTTTATTCCTCCATGTAACTAAGTTTCCTCCATTAAATGTAAAGTAGCTTGAAGTAGACTTTCTATCCAAGATATTCCTAGCCCAGTCCGCATCCGTGTACCCTTCAATCTTCCGATGAGTATTCTTGGAGAACACTAGTCCTCTTCCTGGTGATGACGTTAGATAGAGGAGAATTCAAATTACGGCACCCATATGGTCTTCACTCGGATTATGCATAAGTTGGCTTACCACACTTACGGCATAAGCAATGTCTAGACGAGTGTAAGATAAGTAAATGAGCTTCCCCACTAGTCTTTGATACCTCACCTTATTGGCTGGCACCTGGTCCTAATATTCTCCAAGCCTATAGATCTGCACAATCGACGTATCCACAAGTTTACACTCTAGTAATCCCACTTCCGTTAATAAGTCTAGTACGGTTCCCAGCCGATCATGTATATCCTGGCGAGATATCCATGTATACCTCCTTGTCAAGGTTGCCATGAAGGAAAGCATTCTTCACGTCGAGTTGATGTAGTGGCCAGTCCAAATTTTCTGCAAGAGATAGTAAGACTCTAACGGTATTCAGTTTAGCTACTGGTGAGAAGGTTTCTGAGTAGTCTATGCCATACGTTTGGGTAAAACCCTTCGCCACAAGTCTCGCCTTGTATCGGTCAATTGATCCATCAGCCTTGTACTTTATAGAGAACACCCATTTGCATCCCACTATTTTTTTTTTCCTTTCGGTAATGGGACCAACTTTTAGGTATTATTTTTCTTTAAGGCTTCTAATTCTTCTTGCATTGCTTGCACCCACTTTGGATCAGATAACGCCTCTTCAGAACTACTGGGAATATGGCAGGAGGATAGTGTTTGAGTGAAATTCTTGAGCGGCTTGGACAAACCTTGAGTAGATACATAATTTGCAATTGGGTATTTGGACTTCCTTTCTTCTTCATCTAGGTTGTATCTGTTCAGCAGCGGTTTCCCACGATTGTGTCTAAAAGGCAACACATAACTAGTAGAGGAATCCAAAATATTAGCATGTAAAGGTGCAGCAGGAGTACTTACCTCAGGGTAATTCTCAGGCGGAGGAGGCTCTTTAGGTACTGAGAAGTGAGGGGACTGAGGGTACTCTATATTTTCTGCTTCTTCATTTTTGGCTTCTTCATTCCAGGTTCTTCGGCTTCATCATTCCTTAATTCGACATATTCAATCTCTGGTGGTACCTCATGCGGTTCAACCTCTCTATTTCTAGTTCCATGCTCACCTACGGGGCCATCAACCAATTCGTCTCTTCTACTTGAGTCTCCCCTTGAAGGGAAGAATTGGGTATCAGTGAAGGATAGAAATTCTCAGACTCAAGAAATGTAACATCCATGGTGATATATGTTTGGTTGGTAGTGGGGTCATAGCAATGGAAGCCTTTTTTATGTAAACCATATCCCAAAAATAAGCACCGCACGGCACATGGGTCCAGTTTGGTACATTGATTCTTGTGGAGGTGGACAAAAGCAACACACTTGAAAATTCTAGGAGAAAGCATCAATATTGAGGGAAGGGATATATGAGTAGAGAGGATTTGTAAGGGGGTTTTAAAGTGTAAAATATTAGATGGCATACGGTTGACTAAGTACACTGCAATAGCCACAGCATCCCCCCAGTGGCAACTCGGCACCATTGCTCCAAGGAGTAAGGCACGGGATGTTTCCATAATATGCCGATTTTTCCTCTCGGCGACACCATTTTTTTGTGGTGTTTGAAAGCATGAGGTCTCATGGAGGAGGCCATGTTGTTGGAAATAGGCCTGAAATCTTTGGTTGATGAATTCGCCACCATTATCAGAATGAAGAATTTTTGTCTTGGAAGAGAATTAAGTCTGAACCATGGCATGAAATGCTTGAAAAATGGTGAAAACTTTGTATTTGGTTTTTAGTTGATAGAGTCATGTCATTCGAGTACAATCATTGACAAAAATTACAAACCAACGGTGACCAAAGGAAGTAGGTATCGAGGATGGTTCCCACACATCAGAGTGTATCAATGCAAACGGAATATTAGTTTTATTCAAGCTAACTGGATAAGAAACTCGTTGGCTTTTAGCCTTGATACATGTATCACATTTAAAGTCCACATTCTGCACATGAGAAAATAAAGATGGGAGTAGATGCCGGAGATAGTCGAATGATGGGTGCCCCAAGCGCTTATGCCATAGCCAAATCTATTGTTCATGGAAACTGGTTTGATGGTGCGTGTGATTTGCTTTGCCTAGACTGAAGTCATCAAGGTAGTACAATCCCCCCCCCCCCCTTTTAGTACCACACCCAATAATCTCCTTGCTGAGAACATCCTGAAAAAAGACAAAAAGTAGAGTATATCAGCACAACACAATTAAGCTCTTCAGTAACTTGACTCACAGACATCAATTTTTTGGAGAGAGATGGAACAAAAAGTGTGTGAGTTAGAGAGATAGAGGGAGATAGGGGCACGGTTCCAGTCCCTGTGATTGGGTAAGTGGCCCCATTGGCATTGGCAATGCAAGTCCTCCGTGGTTGAGTTGTGTTGGAGAAGTCATTTGGATCAAATGTCATATGATCCATCGCTCCGGAGTCGATAATCCAGGCACCATCATTCCGAGTAGTAGAGTTGCAAAAAACTTGACCACAATTACCTTGATATGGGGTTGAGGTAGAGGTATGGACCCTTGACAAAACCTCCGTTATTTTTTATGTTAGATTATCCAGGATTTTTTCGGTGGAGTCAACCATGAAGGCCAAGCAAAATCTTGGCCCCTTCCTGATCAAAAAATAGGGAACGCAAGATCATGCTTTGATACCATGTCAAACATAACTTTTTATTCATTCATTTCTATAAAATTGAGTACAAGATATAGAGATACAAGAAACTATTTTAGGAAGCTATTCTATGTCAGTACAATATTTATGACCACAATCATGTTTGACCCTCGAATGAAGGAATTCCTAAATCTAAGATTTCCATAGCTGGCTAATTGCCGGACTCACGCCAACAATGACATCATCCTCTACATCAATTTAATGGTTGGTTTTGTTATTATTGATTATGCAATAAAACTAAGGATAAGTATCGAATTTAGGTTTGGGAACATATTAACCAAATTAGTTTCTAAATATTTATAGGATAGATGTAATCAAGATATTATGACAATTATTGGCATCGAGAAAGAAAATTAAATTTTTATTCTCTTCTTTAATCTGTCTCTATTGCTCGCATCTTACGAAAAAATAAATTGTGCAACTAGATTTCTTTTTAAATTCAGCCGATTTAGATCTGAAAGACAATGCTTCCTTGATTAGTCACGAGAGCACTCATTAAAAACGATATTTGTACTACATAAGCTTTTTAATTGCATTATTTTATCTAATTAATGAAGGTTGGTCTTGATTATAAAAAAGGAAGGGAGGGAAAGTGGCTGGGGAACCTAACTCCTTGGCAGCCACCAATTATGTTTGTGTTGACACTTGATGCCATTTAGTGTGTTTTTTGCATCTTAGGGTTTGAACATTCAAGGAGAAACTCAAATGAACATTGACACATTCACCAAGAAATGCTCCAACTAAAATACAAATACATAGAATTGATTTGGAAGTTAATTGGCACCAACCTAAACCCCAACTTGCCCATTTGCTGTTGTTTTCTCATACTTCATTATTCATATACTGTGAAAGGTATATAAAATTTTAGAGATGGAAGGTGGGGATGAAAGTCAAGACATAAGTTACTTTCATTGTGTAATTTAAGTTGAATGCAATTTTAGTGAATAAAAAAATATATATCCTAAGATAATGCCTAATTTAAAACACTATGTTGGTCAAAAGTTATTTAGTGACTTAGTAAGGTATTATCCATTTTAAACCACAAACTTTATGATTTTACCATTTAAAGATTACACATATGGATAGGGTGAGTCTAATTTTATAAGTGATGATTTTCCTTGACTCTCAATTAAGTAGGATTTTCATACCCTTTTTCTATACATCAATATAATCATAGTTAGAGGTGGCAAAACGGGTTAATGGGTAAGGTTTGGGTAGGTCATAAACGAGTCGGGATTAAATGGGTTCGGGCTCGGATTGATCCGTTTATTAACGGGTGACTACTATGCAAATCCAAAACCACTCATTTAATAAATGGATCACCCGTTTAAAAAATATAAATTATTTATTTTAAAAAATATTAAACATTTTAAGTAAAACGAAATTTTAAAAAAAAAAAGAAAAAAGCACTCCTTCATTTTATTTTATACAGGTCATAAACGGGTGACTCGATCCGAACCCACCTAAACTGTTTAATAAATAGGTCGGGTCTGAATAAACCCGTTTATAAACAGGTCAATTTGTATTAAACCCAAATCCGGTTTAAACGGACGGGTCACCTGACGAGTTTCGATCCGTTTTGCCACTCATAATCGTAGTTCTTTTTTGCCTTTAATATTTAAAAATATTTTCTTTGTTCTATTCTTCTTGTTTGAAAATAAGAACCAAGCAAAAATAAATAGAGCTGGCTAAAAACGTAAGGGACCAAAGCACATGATCCTATGAGGTATTCTCCTCTCCTTTAGACCTAACATGAGATTTGTAATGGTCTCGGGGGAGGTCCAAAATTATCCAACCTAAAATCTCATGTAAGTTGTGTAAGCCTCAATTTTAAGTAAATTTGTAGAGCTTTCTCACGTGTTGTGTTTGGAGCATAGAATTTTATTTATATGTTAAAAATTTGTATAGATTTATACCAAAACATATTTTGTTTCAAACTCATCGTAATTTAAATATAATATCTGAAATCTGTACTCCCAAACACTATCATATTTTTAAATGGATATGCGGTTTTAAGTGCTCTTAATTTCACTCTGATCCTTTTTCTCACAATACTGGGACAGATTTTTTAACTTAAGTTCTTTTATGCTACATTGTCATTTTACATAAATAGTGACAAATTCAAGATTTATGCAAGTTAAAAATTCCTGACAAAAATATAAATTAAAAAATAGCAGTGAGGGATCGATAAGACAATTATAAAAAATTAAATTAAAAAAAACAAATGACGTTAAAGAAAATGCCCAGATAAGTAATTCTAATTTAAGATTAAATCAACATGAAAGTTAATGTGTAATGTGTATATATCTCTATCATATGACATGAAGATTTCTGGAGACTTCCAAATACGCATGAATGTTTCTCGAGACCTTAAGATACACATGAAATATTTCAATTAGAGTAGTGATTGGAAGCATCCATTTCAAATTTAAATTTATATAAATTTAAATTTAATTTAATATAATTTTTTTATTACAATTTATCTAATTTAATATCCAAATTTCAGACTCTGAGAATTAAGATCTCAAATCTAACTTTGAGGAAAAGAATAATGAGGAGCAAAGAACATTTAGTTGTTTGGTGAAGAGAGGATCAAAGTCCAAAATTAATCAAGTCCTCAGCTTGTGGAGAAGTTTTGTGGGCTCAGGATTGGTCTGACATCTGAGTAGGCCCAGTCTCAGCCAAAGGCCCCAAGATCACGACGGGCCCATTGAAGTCTAATGCTGACGGGGAAGTGGGCCTTGCCCTTTCAAGTCCGTATTTTAATATGCAAGTGTGGCCCAGTTCAAATTTTACAGACCTGTTGAAAATGCTAGAGGAAAATGGATTGGGCCCAATTTTGATAAGGTACTATTGATATTGGCCCATTAAGTCTTATAGCCTGTTTATGAAAAGTACCTCAACCGTGGGCAAAACAAGTCGAAACGTAACGGGTGATTTGCGATCTATTCATTGAAACTAGGTTTGGATTTAATACATTGATCCATTTATAAATGGGTCAATCCAGACCCGATCCATTTATTAAACGGGTTAGGTGGGTTTGGGTACGATCACCTGTCGAGTGACCCGTTTATGACCCATTAAAAGTAAAATGGAGTGTATATATATATATATATATATAATTTTTTAAATAAATAAATTATATTTTTTTAATGGATGACCCGTTTATTAAATGAGTGTGTTTGGGTTTACATACTAGTTAGTGTTGATAAATCAGTCAACCCGAACTCATTTAACCCCTACCTATTTATGACTCGCCCAAACCTAGTCTGTTAACCTGTTTCGCCACCCCTACTCAAACATCAAAGTTTAGATTGCGATTTTAGCACCAAGACTTCTTTAATACAAGCTCAATGTGGGTTTGTGAAGTAGGGTCCAACTGCCCTTGGTTGGAGTTAAAATTTGGTTGAGTGAGTTTGGAGAAATTTTGGATTTAGATTTGTATTAAATTTAAATAAGATGTAAAATAAAATTATATCAAAATTTGTTCAAATCCATCAAAATTTAAATTCAATGGCCAAAATCAATGTTGCCAAACGCAACATTAATTTTAATATGCATTTAGATTAAGATTTTTGTTCAAGAAAAAAAAAAACAGAAAATAGAAAAAAGAAAATTTATTTTTCTTTGTGTGGTCACTTTATTTAACCACAATTAAGAATGAAAATTTGTAATAATGTGGATAAAAAATATTAAAAATTAAAGATTAATGATGTATAAAATTATATTCTTATTCATTAATTTAGGGTATGTTTTGTTTTATTTTTCTCACTTTTTTTATCAACTAAACATGAGAAGAAACTTTTAGGGGTTACTTAATATTGTTGTGAAAAAATTTTTAAAATAAAAAATTAGAAATGAAAACTAAAACCTTAAAAAAAATAAATACCAAAATTATATTTTCGTTTCCTTTTCCTCGTCATTAACTCATGTTCCATGAATAAAAAAAAATATTCTAAAAAATTTGCTATTATGAATTTACAAATCAAAGCTCAATTTAGTTGAAAATAATATTCTTCTTTTTTAGAGATAAAAAAAAAAAAAAAAAGACTTGTTTAGATGTGGAAAATATTTTATATTATTTATTTTAAAATTTTTAAAATTATATAAATTATAAAAATTATAACTTTTTTTAAAAAAAATTTCAAGATTCATATTAAAAAGATATATATATATATATATATATATATATATATATATATATTACTTTTATTCCCTGCCCTTTTATAAGCAAGTTGGTATTAAAACCAGCTTGTGGGCAAGCGTGAAAGTAGTTGGCCATGGGAACTAGACATGCATGCCAACCGTGTAAGGTTGTTAATGTTGTTTCCAACCCAAAAATGGGATGACTTTTGGCCTTTCAAAGTTACTAAAATAAAGCCCACGGCTGCCCTTTTAAAAATGGGCCCACACTAAATTTTAATTACAAAAATGGGTGAAGATTCAATTTTGATTTGTATTTTCTTAAAAAATTGTACTTGATGCACACATATGAATGTAAAATATTTTGTACCACCATATTTATGAATGAAATCACAACTTAAGGCGGTGAGATTGAGAAAATCAAAACAAGTTAACCACAAGGAAAAGACCTTAAATGACACCTAGAAATTAATGACTAAAAAGAATAAATAGGTTTTAAAAAAAAGTTTAAAATTTTGCTATATAATGATAAGACAAAATGGGGTGTCTACATTAGTTATATATACAACTTGTACGTACCTATAAAATATTATTTATCTAAAAGCCCAAAAGCACAAATAAAAATTATAAATATTATTTTTTAATGTAAATGGGTGACCCAAGAGGTATCCAACTCAAACTCATCTAACTCATTTTTTAAAATAGATTGGATTTGAGTTGACCCATTTATAAACAGGTCGTCTCCTCTAAATGGGTGAGTAATGGGTCACTTATTGAATTTTGATCCATTTTGCTACCCTTAAATTTATACAATGCATAAAACCCATTTGCATCTCAGAGTCTCATCAACTAACTTACTAAGGGTGAGTTTGGCCTTCCTTTTATTTTTTTCATTTTTGTTGAATATCTCCTTTCAAAAGTAAAAATTGAGTATAAAATGTTTGGTGAATAGATTTTCCATTTTTTAGAAAGTTAAGTTGTCACGCCCCGAATCCGGAAATGGGACCTAGGGGTGAAAATGTAAACCAACCAGTCCCTGTACCATACAAAGCATAAAAAGATACAGGACAATGGACGAGGGTCCGACCCCATGGGATTCCTAGGCACCCTAGACATATCCAAATATAATAAAACATACACAGCGGAATAAGGTCTTACTATATACATACTGTACAATACCAGAGTCTACACAAGGACAGAATCAAGGTTCCATCAAATAACATACAAATAGGTGCCCAACATATATCAAAACGGTAACCCACAAAATACAAGTCCTAGCACTTACCCAAGCGCTACCCGCAGTACACCGGTCACTACGCTCCCTACACTAGGACGCTAGTTCCGGTTACTCGAAGGACCTGTAAAAAATGTACGTATAATAGGGGTGAGACACGTCTCAGTAAGGAAGAACACAGGATGTATCAGTATGTGACATTTCAGTGTTATCGGGATACAACATACACGTAGTTAAATTCAGTTCCAGTACTAATTTCACAGCAGTGCATACATGCACACACACACACACACACACACACACATGATTAGCAATCCTAGTGTCGTCACACCCATCAGCCCAAAGCCGGCTCGCGACATATGGCGTTGGCCCGTAGCCAACCCGCGAACACGGCGCCACTGACACATGGTTAGTCCTCGACTCCCATGGCCTCGTACCGACGCTAAACAAGTGGATCCACACCCTTCGACTTGATCTACCTGAATAGGCTTACGCCCTAGGATATAGAGCCGGACACTCTGCCAATCTATGGTCAGCGATTTCATACGCCCTCGGATATAGAGCCGGACACTCTCAGAACCTGGAACAATTCAGAACCGCGTTCCTACTAGCATTTCAACCAATCACACATACTCATGCATGCTCATATGACCAAACAAACCACACTCATTTGGTAATCTAAAATCATGGTTTTCCAAACACATACAGTTTAAACAAGTCAAAGCATGGCCATCCCTGTAACACAATATAAATCAACATATACGTTCAGTTTTCAACAAAACCAGGGATGCAGCCCGTCGCCCCCTTTTTCCCAAAACTGTAATAATGAAAAACCCATAATTTTCCCCATTAGATCTCCCCAAATGAGTAGGCAAAACACACACAGGACCGTGAACCACAGTTTTATCAAGTTCGATTTAAAAAATAACTGATATAAACACAATTCCCCTTACCTTTCCCCAACCAAATCCTAAACTCTAAGACCCTTAAACGGAGAATTGAGTTCCAAAACCTACAACCAAAAGTACAGAATATACTCACAACACTGTTCACTACAAAACTACCGGATCAAAATTGAAAACTGAGCCTTACCTCGATTTTACGTCAAAACCTGAAAATGGCCGAACTGAAAATCCGATCCATAGAACTTGTAGAGAATCTTTCCACGATCCTCGTGGTAACTTCAGATTCATGATTCTAACGATAAACAGTGAAGAAATCTAGAGAGATGGAGGGTAGGGAGAGTTCTAAAGAGAGAGAGAGAGAAGATTTTTAGATTTCTTAGCTTGGAAGTAAAGAGAACTTCTATTTATAGCCCTTTGACTCAAGCGTCCTCGTCGACGAGATGGTGTCCTCATCGACAGGGTCATATAGACAGCTCGTCGACGAGACGGTGGATTCATCAATGAGACAGTGGATTCGTCGACGAATCTTGATATCACCGGTTTCCCGAAGTCTCTCAGCTTCTCCTCGTCGACGAATCCTTCTAAATTCCCAATTTGCCCCTCTCTTATTAATTTAAACCCATATATCACGGTTCGGGTTCTTACAGTCTCCCCTCCTTACAAAAATTTCATCCTCAAAATTTGTAATCTTTTATTTTTGAATTCATTCATACAACTGAATACATACACACAACTCTAAAAAGAAACTAGTGGCTACTACAGCGCAGTCCCATCATACACATACACATACATACCCTCACTTATGGCGGAGGAATACCGTGGTTACATATACACCCGTCTCAGGAATTCACAATATACACACTCTCGATGACTAACCACTTATCCCAACCTAAAGTAGGATAACATACAAGTACTCAAAACGATTGTGGATACTTCCAACGTATTTCCGTTTCCAGTTCCTAAGAAGCTTCTTCAACCTTGTGGTTTCGCCATAATACCTTCATTAACGGTATCTCTTTAGCACGAAACTTCTGAACTTTACGGTCCAGAACTTGAACAGATTTCTCCTTATACACTATAGTATCCCCATTTTCTAACTCATCATAGCCAATAACATGTGAAGGATTCAACACGTAGCTCCTCAACATGGATACGTCAAACACATCGTGGACCCTCGAGAGTGCTGGGGGTAGTGCAATCCTATAGGCTACTGGACTCACTCGCTCAAGAATCTCGAATGGTTTGAATACCTCGGGCTCAACTTGCCCTTCCTCCCAAATCTCACCACCCCTTTCATTTGAGCGACACACAAAAATACCTTACCCCTACCTCGAACTTTGACTCACGGTAGCAAACATCTGCGTGACTCTTCTGCCAACTCTCAACTGATTTAATCCTCTCTCGAATCAAACCTACATTCTCATATGCTTGTTGCATAAGTTCAGGTCCTAACACCTGAAGTTCACCAACCTCATCCCAACATAAAGGAGATCAATACCTCCGACCATACAAAGCCTTGAACGGTGTCATCCCAATACGACCCTAGAATCTGTTGTTATACGTGAACTCTACGAGTGGCATAAACTGTATCCAGCTACCACCAAAGTCTAACACACAAGCTCACAATATATCTTCCAAGATCTGTATCATCCTCTCAGACTATCCATTAGTCTAGGGATGGAACATTGTACTGAAAGTACGCTTCGTCCCCAGTGCCTCTTGCAAGCTCATCCAGAATCGAGAAGTAAACCTCAAATCTCGATTCGATACAATGGACACCAATACTCTGTGCATTCTCACAATCTCATGCACGTACATTTCAGCTGGCTTACTCAAAGGATAGTCAACCTTCATTGGTATGAAATGAGCAGATTTCATCAGTCTATCCACGATCACCCAAATAGCATTCGGCCCGTGAAGTGCTGGCGGCAATCTAGTAATAAAGTCCATAGAAATGTGTTCTCATTTCCACACCGAAATAGGCAAAGGCTGCAATGGCCTTGCCGGCCTCTGATGTTCAGCTTTCACCTGCTAACACGTCAATCATTGCTCCACAAACTGAGCAATCTACCACTTCATACTAGACCACCAGAAGGTCTCACGCAAATCTCGATACATCTTTGTACTACCAGGATGTACCGTATATAACGAACGATGTGCTTCCTCTAGAATCGTCCTTCTGATCCCATCATCGTTCGAAACACATAGCCTAGTCTCAAACCTCAACACACCTCTATCAGAGATGTTAAACTCTGTAGCTAGTCTCTACTGTACCTTTTCCATAATCTCAGCTAACTCTGCATCACTAGCCTGTGCGACTTTTATACGCTCAAAAAAGGTCGGCTGGATCACCAAGCTAGCAATGAAAACCTGATGATCACCATACACCAACTCTAAACCTAACAATTGCAGATATAGCCGCAGGTCCTAACTTCCGACTCAACGCATCAGCTACCACATTAGCCTTCCCTGGGTGGTAACTAATCATGCAATCGTAGTCCTTAATCAACTCTAGTCATTGCCTCTGTCTCATGTTCAACTCCCTCTACGTGAAGGAATACTTGAGGCTTTTGTGGTCAGTGAAGATCTCGCATTGCACACTATACAAGTAGTGTCACCAGATATTCAGTGCATATACAACAGTAGCCAACTCTAGATCATGGGTAAGGTGATTCTTCTCATATTTATTCAGTTGCTGAGAAGCATATGCTACTACCTTACCCTTCTGCATAAGCACACATCCCAAACCCTTCAGAGATGCATCCCTATAAATCACAAATCCACCATCCCCCGAAGGAATGGTCAACACTAAAGCGGTAACCAGCTAGTGCTTCAACTCTTGAAAACACTGTTCGCAATCACTGGTCCACTCAAATTTCACTCCTTTCATGGTTAATCGAGTCAAAGGCCCAGAAAATTTAGAAAACCCCTCCACGAACAGACAATATTAACCCGCCAATCCTAGAAAACTCCGAACCTCCTCCACATTCTTTGGCATAGCATAATCGACCACTGTTTCAATCTTGCTAGGATCAACTGAGATACCATCACCAGTCACCACATGACCTAAGAAAGCCACCTAACCCAACCAGAATTCACACTTCTTCAGTTTAGCATATAACTTCCTCTCTCACAAAATCCGTAATAGATGATTCTCATGCTCTTTCGAACTCCTCAAGTAAACCAGAATGTCGTCAATGAACACCATCACGAACCGGTCAGGGTACTCATGGAAAACCCTGTTCATCAAATCCATAAACACTTCCGGAGCATTCGTCAACCCAAAAGGCATGACTAAGAACTCATAGTGGGCATATCTGGTTAGGAAAGTTGTCTTCGCTACATCCTCCCCTCTAACCCTCACCTAATGATATACTGGCCGCTAGTTGATCTTCAAAAAGACCTGCATCCCCTGCATTTGGTCAAAGAGATCATCTATACGAGGTAAAGGATAGTTATTTTCACGCCCCGAACCCTGAAATGGGACCCAGGGGTGAATTAAGTAACCTAACCTATCTCTGTATCAATATAAAACATACATAATACCATATACAAAAGGGTCCGACCCCATGGGGTAACGGATGCCCTATATACATACATACAATACATGTCCATACTCATCAATATACACAACGGAATACGGTCTTTCTTTACATCAAACTGTACCATACTAGAGTCTATACCATACAGGGTTAAACATACCTAAAAATACTATACATACCACGGGTGTCTACAAAATCCATTAGAACAACCCGGTTACAAAATTCGTACCTATCAGGTACTAACAGTAGCTAAACACACACCCCCGCTTCCAGATGCTAGGATGCTAGTTTCGGCTACCCGAAGGACCTGAAAAATATTTGTATATATACGGGGTGAGACACCTCTCAGTAAGGGAGAAAACAAGTTATATCAATGTGTGGCGTACCAGTGTCATTTTCATACTTCATAACACATACATACAATACAGTTTGAAACACATACGTACAGTTTCAAAACAAGTTCCATACATTTCAATACAGTTCCCGTATTTCCACAAAATCCATTCCAGTTCATACGATACTCAAATACATACATACATACATATGGTCAGTGTCGTCACACTACTCACAACTGCACAAGTCACCTAGTCTCACAGCAGTTACGTTCCAACACATTAAACTACGAAGGTTTCCGACTCAGGCCCAATAGTGAATCCATTGCTACATATGCAACTACACAAGGTCACCTGGTCTAACCTCAATTACGTTACCATGTGCAAACTATGCTGCATAAACCTAGGTCCACTGTGGTCCGTTGCTAGATTCGGTGACCAACCGAATCATACTGGTGATATTTCGCACCCCGGATATAGAGCCGGCCACTCTTGCCCATGGTAGTTAACCGTTGCAGGGCACAGCGTACGGTAGTTAGCCGCGCCTAGCTGTTACAGCGTACGGTAGTTAGCCGCCCCTAGTTGTTACGGCGTACGGTAGTTAGCTGCCCCTAGCAGTTTCGGCGTACGGTAGTTAGCCGCCCCTAGCCGATTTTCACAAAACCTGGAATCACTTTGGAACTCATGTTCCTATACATTTCAGCATACGGTAATATGCCGCCACATAGCTATTTTTCACAAATACCTGGAACATTTACATACATACACACGTACCACACTTATTTGGTTTACGGCAAATCATATCGTTTACAATTTGAAGTACACAGTTTATGCAAATATGGATTACGGTCACCTCAATAATACAGTTTAAATAACATAAACGGTTTTCAAATCAAATAAGAGATGATACCCGAAATCCCCAATTTTCCCGAAAATCATAACCCGAAAATCCTGTGTTTTTACCTGATAGATTTCCCCAAATAAGTAGTCAAAACATATATACGATTATAGCCTATAGGCTTATTGATTTTGATTTCGAAAATGAACTGATATAAACGGAATCCCCTTACCTCAACCCGAAACCAAACCACGAACTCTAGGACCCTCAAAACTACGAACCGAGACTCTGAAATCTACAATCACAATACTAAACATGCTTATAATCCATACTACTATACATATACCGAATCAAAAATGAAAATCGAGCCTTACCTTGATTTTGGCCCGAAACCCGAAAATGCTCGAACTGAGATTCCGATCCACAAAAGTTGTAGAGAATCCCTCCACGATCCTCGTGGTAACCTTAGATTTCAGATTCTATTAATGACTGGCCAGGAAATCTAGAGAGAGAAAGAGAGAGAGTTTAGAGAGAGAGAGTAGAGAGAGAGAGAGAGAGTAGAGAAACTTAGTGAAGAAGAAACCAAATATCCCCTTTTTAAGCCTTTGACTCGCCCTATTTTCGTCGACAAAAAGTCAAGGATTTCTTCGTGGATGTCGGAAGCCTCGTCGACGAAGTCTGATATTTAAACTTTTCCAGACCTCTCGGCTTCTCTTCGTCGACGAACCTCTGAATTTCGTCGATGAAAAGTCTACTGCCTTCGTCGATGAAATCTAGCTTCATCGACGAAATCTCTAGAAATTTCTTTTATATTTTCCGGGTTCTTACAGTTATTCTTCACAGTCAGCTTGTTAACCTCACGATAATCAATGCATATCCGCATCGACCCGTCCTTCTTCTTCACAAACAATACTGGAGCTCCCCAGGGCAAAACACTAAGTCGAATGAAACACCTGTCTTGTAATTCCTATAACTGCTCCTTTAACTCTCAAAGTTCAACTGGAGCCATCCGATATAGAGCTTTAGAGACCGGTGCCTTGCCAGGCAGCAACTCTATAGCAAACTCCACCTCACGATCCGGAGGTAAACTGGGTAAATCATCTGGAAACACGTGTGGGAACTCGCTGACTACCCGAATGCCCTCGAGCCTCAACTCATCCCGCGGTGGTTCCTTTACACAAGTTAGGTACCCCTGATACCCGTCTAAGAGTAACCTTGTCGCCTGTAGTGTCGATAGAATCTGTGGCGTTGAACGCACATATAATCTCACGAATTCGTACTCTTGCTCCCCAGGAGGTCTAAACACTACTACCTTCCTACGACAGTCGATCACAGCATAACTAGAGAATAACCAATCCATCCCTAGAATGATATCAAACCCCGACATGTCGTATACCACAAGATTCGATGGTAGTAGCTTCCCCTGGGCAGTCTTCCAACATCCTTCTACAAAATGATACACTCCTAGATGGCATAGTCACCGATAACACCCTGCTCATGACTTGGGTTTCAACCCCACATTGTCCAACAAAATTCACCGATATAAAAGAATGGGTTGCACCTGAATCAAACAAAATAGAAGCCTTATTTGAAAACAATAATAAGGTACCTGTCACTACGCTCCCTGCATGCTCAGCGTCCGCTAGAGTAAGAGAGTATACTCTGGCTGGAGCTGTATTCTTCTGAATGGTTCCTAGAGGTATCTAGTTGCTCCCCTGGTTCACACTGGATACAGGCACGTCTCGCTTCAGTGCACGACAATCATGAAACATGTGACTTAGCTGGCCACAGTTGTAACAGTTACCCCCAAATGACCAACACTCATCCTCGTGCCATCTGTGACATTTGGTACAACAACCACTAGTCTGGCTCATCTGAGAATCCTGGCGCTTGGTATTCTGGCGATAACCCGAGCCCTTATTCCTCTTCTTTCACGATCCTTGACGAGATCCAGTCTGAGAACCAGAAGGAAATTCCTAATCCACCTCGTCCTCTCGGATATCGGTCCCAATCACCTTGGCTTTATCTACCAACACCGAGAACTCGCGGATCTGAAGCATACCCACTAGTCTGTGAATATCCTTCCTCAAAACCTTTTCTAAGCTCTGAGTCTTCTCGTACTCGCTCGAGATCAAACACAGCGCAAACTGGGACAACTCTATGTACCGAGCTGCATACCCCTACACTGTTAAACTCTCCTAAGTCAGAGCAGAAAACTCATCTGCCTTTGCATCACGTATAGAAGCCGGGAAGTATCTGTCGAAGAATACCTCCTTGAAACAGATCCATGTCATCTCCTCAGGAGTGGCTCTTTGCTTCTCCAGTAGACTCGTCGCAGTCCACCATCGACCCGCCTCCCCCGATAGCTGGAAGGTAGTATAGAGGACTCGCTGCCTATCTATGCAGTGCAGGACCTCCAAGATCATCTCAGTATTCTCCACCTAGTCCTCTGCTATTGTTGGGTCAGGTCCTCCAGAGAACGTTAAAGGATGCATGCGTGCGAACCTCTTAATGGTGCACCCCGCAGTAGTAGGAGAGTGCTCGCGTCTCCTCACACTCCGCCCAATCTTCTATAACACCTGCCTTGTCAAACTTGAGGCACAGAAGGGGACTCATCACTCGCAGTCTCCTTGACGCCACTTCCCAGGTTATTATCCTTGGGCTCCATTCTATAGTATAATGGGAACTATCAGTATCCCTACAACACATACAATTGACACAATGATCTGTACTAATCGTGTTAACTGCCCCCTACCAGATCCAGGTCTGTCCTATTGCACCAACACGAAAGTCATCAATGATCTGCCCTGCTTTTACTAGAATCGTCATCCTAGGAAAAACACAGAATACCGTCAACAAATCTCGGTCTAGCAACTGAACAATCCTCAACCAACTCTACTTATATCCAACATCCTATACTCTGGTATGTACTCACAGCTAAGTCTAACCAAGTCAACAAGACCTAAAAACCTAGTTAGCTCTAATACTAAACTATCATGCCCCGAACCCGAAAATGGGACCTAGGGGTGAAAATATAAACCAACTAGTCCCTGTACCATACAAAACATCCAAAGATACAGGACAATGGACGAGGGTCCGACCCCGTGGGGTTCCCAGGCACCCTATACACATCCAAACATAACAGAACATACGCAGCAGAATAAAGTCTTACCATATACATACTGTACCATACCAGAGTCTACACAAGGACATAATCAAGGTTCCATCAAATAATGTACAAACGGGTGCCCAACATATCTCAAAACAGCAACCCACAAAGTACAAGTCCTAGCACTTACCCAAGCGCTACTCGCAGTACACAGACCACTACGCTCCCTACACCAGGACGCTAGTTCTAGTTACTCGAAGGACCTGTAAAAAATGTACGTACAGTAAGGGTGAGACACCTCTTAGTAAGGAAGAACACAGGTTATATTGGTGTGTGGCATTTGAGTGCTATCATGATGCAGCATACACGCAGTTAAATGCAGTTCTAGTACTAATTTCACAACAGTGCATACACGCACGCACACACATGATCAGCAATCCCAGTTTCATCACACCAATCGACCCAAAGTCGGCCTAAGACATGTGGCGTTGGCCCATAGCCAACCTGCGAACACGGCGCCACCGGCACATGGCTAGTCCCCGACGCCCATGGCATCATACTGGCGCTAAACTAGTGGATCCACACCCTTCGGCCTGATCTGTAGGAATAGGCTCATGCCCTCAGATATAGATCTGGACACTCAGCCAATCTATGGCTAGCAATTTCATACACCCTCGTATATAGAGCCGGATACTCTCAGTACTTGGAACAATTCGGAGCCGCGTTCCTACTAGCATTTCAACCAATCACACACACACATGCATGCTCATATAACCAAACAAGCCACACTCATTTGGTAATCTAAAATCATGGTTTTCCAAACACATACAATTTAAACAAGTCAAGGGACGACCATCTCTATAACACAGTATAAATCAACATATACGTTCGATTTTCAACAAAACCAGGGATGTAACCCGTCACCCCCCTTTTTTCCAAAACTGTAATCATGAAAAACCCATCGTTTTCCCCATTAGATCCCCCCAAATGAGTAGCCAAAACACATACAGGACCGTGAACCATAGTTCTACTGAGTCCGATTTCAAAAATAACCAATATAAACACAATTTCCCTTACCTTTCCCCAAATAGCAAATCCTGAACTCTAAGGCCCCTAAATAGCGAACCGAGTTCTAAAACCTATAACCAACAATACAGAATATACTCACAACACTGTTTTATACAAAACTACAGGATCAGAACTAAAAATTGAGCCTTAACTCGATTTTACGTCAAAACCTGAAAATGGTCGAACCGAAAATCCGGTCTATAGAACTTGTAGAGAATCCTTCCATGATCCTCGTGGTAACTTCAGATTCATGATTCTAACGACGAACGGCGAAGAAATCTAGAGAGATGGAGGGTAGGGAGAGTTCTAGAGAGAGAGAGAGAGAGAGAGAGAGAAGATTTTTAGATTTTTTAGCTTGAAAGTAAAGAGAACTTCTATTTATAGCCCTTTGACTCGAGTCGACGAAATGGTGTCCTCGTCGATGAGGTCATATAGACAGCTTGTCGACGAGACGATGGATTCATCAACGAATCCTGATATCACCGGTTTCCCGAAATCTCTCAGCTTCTCCTCGTCGATGAGCCTCTGAACTTCGTCGATGAGACTTATATGTACTTTGTCGATGAACTCTGACTTCATCGACAAATCCTACTAAATTCCCAATTTGCCCCTCTCTTATTTTGTGGAATTTTTAGAAGCAATGGATTTGAAATTTGTGAAAGTTAAAAGTTAATTTTTTTCCCAACAAATTATTTTATTTTATTACTGTATATAGTTTATTCAAATATTATAATATTATTAGTGCATTAATTATATTTTCTAAAATTACATATCTATTATATATGCCCTAATGTGGGAGAACGCAACTGCTTAATTTTTTTTTTTTTTTGGATTACATAGGAACTCTAGCCACCAACAAGCCCTTCGGACCCCCTGGTGGGCACCAAACTTATGAATCAGCATCCTCCCCCTAGGTCTCGCTGATCAAGTAAAGTTCGAAATGTAGACACGACTTTCGTGCATCAGTTGAACGTTTGGCCAACTCGACCCTAGAGACACATCTCCATTACCATCCACGGTCCCCGATGGCTTACAGAGAACTCTCACCATCCATGGTCCCCGCTGGCTCACAAAACGAACTCTCACCATCCACGGTTCCCGCTGACTCATAGAGTAAATTCTCACCATCCACAGGTACAGTTGGCTCCATGAGTATATCTACCTAGAATTGAGCCCCCGATGCTCCTTACATACTGATGCCTTTCTACCGCGCCATGCATGTGGGGGCAATGCAACTGCTTAATTCTTCCTTTTTGGAGTTATATGTGTACTAATTAAGGAGAGTGTGACAATAAATAAATTTTCAAGAAGACATCAAAATAGTTACGGGTTAAAACTTTCTTACTGGAGAATTTGGGAAAATTATACAGTAAATCTCTCCCTCCACATGTACATATGCCAGTTTTCTAAATTCTTCACATATTGAAAATGGGACCTTCTCTTGACATGTATGATATTAATAAATGTAGGACTAATTTGTCATATATCTAATATCTAAAATATAGATGCATGAACACGTGGAGGGGAGGTCTCTTATATAATTTTACGAGAATTTTTGGTTCAAAATTTGAGAAGGATCGGGAAAATTTAAGGAGATAAAGAGGAGATGAGTTACCTTTCTGTTGCGTAGTCAAATCTATCGAAGCTATAATGACCCAATAAAAAAAAGTTATATGACAATAAAACACAACAAAGGTACATGGCCACAAAGCATGGTTTAATTTATAGGATTTTTTAAAAATGGAAATCACCTTAATTAAAGCTAGCTGGCTTATAATTGTCTCAGAGCCAAAAGGACCGCAACTTTTGGCGCTGAAAATGTTGAATCCAAGTAAAATAAAGGGCTGTTCTGAAAACACTTGAACGTGACACCACACACTAAGCTAGCAGAAGCCAACCACCACGGATTGATCAAATCCAGAGCCAAAAAATACAAGCACACCAAGATGACCAACAACACATGCATGCATGCTGAGGAGTCCTACTCCCACGCAGACACAGCCACAGCCACACAGCCCTTATTTTATAGCCTACCAAACTGGACAGCCGGCCCTTACTGTCCCTGTCCACTCTCCACCTGTCCCCCACCTTAAACCCTTCTAAAACCCTACTTCAAAGGTTTGCATTTGTTTACACATATAGGTGTGTGGGTGCAGTAGAACGTGTGGAAGTTTGAAAATTAAAAGATAAGCTTAATTAGCTAGCGAGGGCCATCACCCACCAACCTTTAATAAATTTGCAAATGGGAGGGGGGGGGGGTTGTGGTGTTGGGGTTAGGGAAGCAAGTGGCAGACTTGTTCTCACGTTCTATCTGTGTGGAGAGAGAACCCACCAGGCACCTGCAGCAGAGGACAGCTACGAACCCTTGTGGTTGCTTCCTAAATTTTGGAGCTCTTCACATTTTAAAAGACCAAGGGACCTCAGTTGATGTAAATTAGAACTTTCCACCCACAAAAGTCATAAAAGTCTTTTTTCCCCAATAATATATTATGTTAGTATTATTGTGAATTGACTCAAATAGTAAAGAAGACTTGTGACTTTGGTGACCCCAAGGTCACAAGTTCGATTCCCCCTCGAGAGTTTATCTTGGTGAATTATTAGGGATGCGTCAATGGACGGACGACTTGAACCCTTAAATTTGATAACGTAGTGTCCAAAGTGGTTATATATATATATATAATGCTACTCTTAAGCCTTTCCACGTTTTTTCTTTCATAGTCAATTGGGAGAGCTATTGGGCTTTATTGCACAAACGGGTTAACTCATTTTATGTTCCAGTCTCTATTTCATATTTTTCAAGATTCGAATTCTAGACTTTAAGTACGAAGGTTTCAAATTTAAATTATTAGAATATTTTCACCTGGTGAGTTAAAATAGATAAATAATTTACTCATGCGTAATATTATATTTTTGTACTCTTGCCATTTAAAAATACAAAATATTTTACCTATAATTTTTTGTTAGTAACTTTTTTATTCTCTCATGTGAAAAAATTTCAATACAATTTTATGTTACATTTTATCTAAATTTAATACAAATTCAAATTCAGACATCTCCAAATTTAGGATATATGTATATATAAGTACAAAAAATGAGAATAAAATGTGTGCTTATAAAAAAAAAATAAGTGATTCATATTTGTTTATTTACTGCATTAAGCGATCAAATATATTTAAGTTTCATCTAACAAAAAATGTAAGATCTTGTGTTTTATTCGTTTTACATTGTTTAATATTTTAAGTTAGAAATACTAAAGAATTTTAAAAGAAGTTTAAATTATTAATTTAAAAGATTTGTAAATTTTAATACATTAGACTAGAAGTATTTCACTCATTAAATTTAGTTTTTAAGCAGAAGCTCTCTCTCTCTCTCTCTCTCTCTCTCTCTCTAACAAATGCACCCTAATTCTTGCAATTATTAAAGACAATTAATGACAAGCAGTACACTTTTAAGAATCAGCTTAGATCGAAGACTCCCAAATTTTAAAATACTAAATTCAAAGTATTTCACTTATTATTAAACGCAGTTTTTACTCTTCCTCCCCTACTCTTCTTCATATTGAACATCACACCAGCCAAAAAGATACTACTTTCATAAGTGTAGTGCTAATGCAGTACCATATACAGATCAACTTGAAGTGCGTTCTGGCGACACTTGCCTCTAGGGTAATTAGTGTGCTCACTACAATTTTAGGAAGGAAATTATTTTCTATATTATAAAATTTTTCAAGAAAAAAATATCACACAAACTACAAAATACAAGAATTTATTCAAAATTATTCAATTACTGTCCAGCGGGCTAGCTCAAGTGATAAGAGTGACTCGTGACTTTAGTCACCATAAGATTATGAGTTCGATTTCTCTTTGAGAGTTTATTCCGATGAATTACCAGGGAAGCGTCAATGGGCGAGCGGCTTTCACCCCCAGGTTTGGTGCCTCACAATAATATCTAAAGTGGCGCGATAGTGGCTGGAATCCCCGAATTATCAAAAACGAATATATATATATTCAATTACCCTACCCCTATATTTTAAAATTCAGAAATCTTCTAAGTGGATTCTAAAAAGTGTCTATTATGTAAATTAATTGAAAGAGGTGTGTGTGTGTGTGTGAGAGAGAGAGAGAGAGAACTAAGCTTTTTTCATTATTAACTTTTTCAACTTTATTTAGTTTTGGATACGCTGGTTTCCTAAGCTTGCGCACCAGACTAATCCCACGCCTACGCCAACCGTGCCTTCAGCCAACATGTAGGAGGTAAATCATAGATGTGCGCTGCAGGCGGTAGGGTTTGAACCCCAGACTTCACTTTTATCCAAGGCCGTTAGATTTTAAAAAATTAGTTTTCACCTTTTTTGGGTAGTTTTTAAAAGTCATTGATTTGAAATTTTAAAAGTTAAAAGTTAACTTTTTTCCTCATAAATTATTCTATTTTTTTTTATTGCCTTTAGTTTTTTTAAATATTATAAATTTAACAATGTATTAATTATATTTCCTAAAAGTACATATTCATTTTAGTGATTTTAAATATTTATCGGCATTTTACTAAATACTCAAAGTTAACTTTTTCTTTCTAACAACCTCTTTTCCACAAAGGGTGAAATAACCTTTACAAAGATCTCAACCAACTCATTTTTGTCAACTCTTTTTAAAAAATTCCTTTTAAAAAACCTAAGACCAATTGTGTTCACATTAAAATAACTTTGATATACTGAAGTTCTATATAAATTAGTTGCAATGACTATTTATACCCATTCTAGAAGAACTCTTAGGCTTTGTTTGGAACTTGAAAATATGAGAGAAATGAAAGGAAAAGAGAGGGGTATTCAATTTCTCATGTTTGGTTATCAAGTAAAGTTGAAAAAGAAAATAAAAAATATATCAAATTAATGAACAAAAATTTGGTTTTACACACTATTAACATTTAATTTTTCTTAATTTTTAATTATGTTAGAACGAACTTTTATTTTTTAATAACATTTGATATAGAAAAAAAAATGCAATAGAAAATGAGCTTCCTTCTCATTTTCCTCTCCTTTCCTTTCCCCACAAAAATCCTTAATCCAAACTGTAACGACCCCAAAAATTATATGCATGTAAGTGTAAAAATAAATAAATAAATAAATAAAATAAAATTATATATATATATATATATATATATATATATATATATAAAGAGAACTTTCCTGAAGAATCATGAAGGTTGAAATCAATTTCAACTCACCCCCCACAGATCTCTCTCTCTCTCTCTCTCTCTCTCTCTCTCTCTCTCTCTTCAATTTCTCTCCCTCTGTAAGCCAAATTGAAAAACGAACATCATATCCAGATCCTAGCTTTGCTCCTGAACGTTTTAACTGGAGTAAATTTGTCGTTTAGATGTCGTAGATACCACTTAAAGGCTAAGATAAGAGAAATAGATTATGTTAGTTTATTTTCAAAATATATTCCTAATCTAAATTTATTTTTGTAAATTCATTTATTCCCATATGTCTGGGGTAAATTAAACTACATATATTTGATTAACTTAGATTTTTGGGAATATTTTTGAATTAAATTAAATTTGAAGGATTTGATTAAATTAGATTTTTGGGAATATTTTGGAATTAAATTAAAGTGCAGGGATTTGATTAAATTAAAGCATGTGTTTATAGAAATATTATATATGATTTCTAAATATTCAGACATATGGAAATGGTAGGTTGGGATTTTTATATGTGTATTTTGGGAAAACTAAAGTGAGGAGGATAATCATCTCACCTTTCTTATAAAACCTATATTTTGAGTTAAATATAATTATGGAAATGATTTTACCCTTGTGTTCAGTAAATTATATGTTCCCCTGTCAATTTATTACTGTATGATTTATCAAACAAATTGTGTAGTATGAGTAATGAATATATTTTTGCACAAGTAAACTTGTTAGAGTATCTTATGAAAATGTACATCAAAGTATATATGACAGATTTATCAGAGTTATGAAATGAAATGTGATAGTATAATTCAAATTTATAATTTGACAGTATTATTCAGAATTATGAAATGATAGTTCAAATGGTTGTGTGCCGAATTCAAATGGCTTTGTACCGAGTCTAGATGGTTATGTGTCGATGTAACGACCAACCTAGTTTTACCACATTATCAACCATATTAAACAACATTAACTTAAAAATGATAATGTAAACCTAAAACCATGGGTAACGGGGATACACCTGTCATATACAGCGAAAACTTAAGTAGCAGTAGACATAAATTTCAACCACTCAATCATATAACACAATATACCAGAGTACCTACATTCCACCATGTACTATTTAAATATATAATCCTCAAAGTCACCAAAAGATGAAACTGGGATCTAATACAAAAAACCAACTAATCCTATCTCAAAACTTACCCTCCTAGCGGGGTAGTAAAATCTGTCTCAACGGCGGGCTCGGTCCGCTTGTCTTTCTGGGTTCCCTAAAATGGTTTAAGCTGAGGTGAGCCGCCTCTCAGTAAGGGAAATAAAATAAATATGGTTGTGTGACAACATGAACATTTGCGTGCTATAATAAATACATAGTACATATCACATGCTGGAAAAACTGATAATATCATAATTGAATAAACATATCATTTCGTAAATATACTAAATCATACTGTATTTCATTGTTTATAAAATCATCTGATATAACTAGTAATTCTGAAATTTACCCAAGATGAATAGCTACCTGATGTCATGTATTATCCTCCATGACGGGTTATGCAGCCCAAAGGCGAGACCCGACAATGGCGGGCCGACCACTACTGAGTAAAAAATGTCTGAAAGTACGATGGGCCCGCCACACTGTGGTCCAAACAGTTTGGTGGACGTCTACAACTCTATATTGAAAGCCACATCGACTATCCATCTCTTACCCCCTCTACTAGCAGGGGCAGTTAGCACAAGTCTGAACTGAACTGAACAGTATAGCTACAGTATCGTGCTCCTGATAACTGATCTGAACTATCATCCGGGTTCTGATAACGTACAGTACAAGAAAATATCATGTTTGAACATAAATAGATTGATAGCATTTTATGAATTCTATAATAACATAAATAATTACGATCTTGCGCCAATTACATTCATAATTGCAGTCTTACGTCGAAAACATGCATAACTGCGGCCTTGCGCCGGTTATCAATCACGGCCTTACGCCAAACATAATATATATACTGATTTGAATAAATGTAATGTTTATCATATATTCTGAAATCATAGTTTACTATTGTAAGAACCCAAACCATGATATATGGAATAAATTAATAAAGAGAAAGGTAAAATGGTAAATGAACAAGCTTCGTCGACGAAGCCAGAGTTCGTCAACGAAGGCTTTCTGTTACTCGGCAAAGAAATGCAAAGGCTTATCGACGAGGAGAAGCTGAGAGGTTTAGGGAAACCGGGAATCTCAGGCTCGTCGACGAGGCCACCATCTCGTCAACGAACTGTCTTCAATGACTCGTCGATGAAGACGCCATCTTGTGCGACAAGAACGGCCGAGTCAAAGGGCTATAAATATTCATTTTCATTACTTCTCAACTAATAAATCTCAAATTCTCTCTCTATCTCTTTAGAAACTCAACATACTCTCTCTCTCTAGATTTTTTTGCCGTACGCTGCGGGAATCGTCAATCCGACTTTACCACAAGGATCAGAGAAGGATTCTCTACAAGATTTACGAATCAGATCTTCGTTCTGGGTATTTTTGGGTTTTGGTTGGAAATCGAGGTAAGGCTCAATTTTCAATTCTATTTTGGTAGTTCTATAGAGAACAGAGTTATGAGCATATTATGTACTGTGGTCTATAGGTTTTGGAAACTCGGTTTGCTGTTTAGGGGCCGTAAAGTTCGGGTTTTGTCATTTAGGGAAAGGTAAAGGGATTCTGTTTATGTCGGTTATTTTCGAAATCGGACTCTGTAGAACTGTGGTTCATGATCCTATGTGCGTTTTGGTTACTCAATTGGAGAAATCTTACGGGTAAAATTATAGGCTTTTCATGTTACAATTTTGGGAAAAAGGGGGCAGTGGGTTGCATCTCTGGTTTTATTGGAAAACCGTAAATATATTGTGATATATATTGTGTTATAGGGATGGTCGTGGCTTGACTTGTTTAAATTGTATATGTTTGGAAAATCATGATTTTAGATTACCAAATGGGTGTGGCTTGTTTGGTTCTAAGAGCATGCATGGTTATGTTTTGTGGAAATGCAATAGGAACTGGGTTCCGAATTGTTCCCGGTACAGAAAGAGTATCCGACTCTATATCCGAGGGCGTGAAAAATTGCCTACCATGTTTGGCAAGAGTATCCGATTCTATATCTGAGGGCTTGAGCCTTACCGGCTGATCACTGAAGACAGGAAAGAGTCTATAAGAGGTAGACAAGAAAAAGCAATGATTACAAAAACATAGAATCATGCATGCAAATTGGAACAAGTCATATATAAAAGTAAGGTCAAATGAAATGTGTAGTGACCAGAAGAATAATAGCATTTTTAATAATAAGAGGGAGAGAAAATAGAAACAGAAACAGAAGGAGGCTATACACTTCTTCGACGAATGTGGAGACATTGTAATTTGGAGAAAATATTAAATAATCATAATTTTCGAATTTTTCCAGGCTTCGTCGACAAACACAGGGTCTCATCGATGAAGGTCTTTAGAATTTCGTCGACAAACATAGGGTTTCGTCGACAAAAAAATACTGAGAGACGGTTCGGGGTGCTCTGAATTTCGTTGACGAACACAAGGTCTCATCGACGAATTGTGTTCATCGATGAATTTTGTGAAGGGCTCGTCGACGAAGTGACGTGGCTCGTTGACAAACCTGGCCCTATAAAAGGCGAGAAATCAAGATATTTCTCATTTTCTCTCGCCGCTCTCTCTCTCCTATGACTCTCTCTTCTACGACTCTCTCTCCCTTCTCTCTTCATTTTCGGCCCCACCAGTCGTCAGATCGATGATTCGAAGCTACCACGACACTCATGGCGGAGTTCTCTACGTTTCTACCAGAGCGGATCGTCGAGAAATCAGAGTTGGAAATCATCCCAAATTCAGGGTAAGCCCTTTTAGCCACTTTTTGGCCTCATGGCAGTTATAGGAAATAATGTAAGTAGGGAAATACTGATGTTTAGTTCTGGAAAATATTGGTTTCAGGGTGTTTTATAGGAGGCCCTGCGAGTATCGGGCTAGAGTACAGTAGGGGCTTTTCGAAGTTAAGATAAGGGAAATATGTTATGTTAGGAAAATCCCAAATATTATACAGTGTATGTATTTACGAAAATTATTTATTTTAGTATGGTGTGGCTTGTGATTATGTATATGGTACAGGGATATGTTTTTCGAATATAGTTTCCTAATTTATTATGAATTTCAGTATTATGATTATACGAACTTCAGTATCATGATCTTACAGATTCTAGTACCATGATTTTACGATATTTCAGTACCATGATTTTATGAATCTCAGTACCATGATTATACTAATTCCAGTATTACGAATATGCAGTTCCATGTTATGATTATTCAGATTTCAGTATGTTATGCAACATCATGGTTATTTCAATACTTCAAAATCATGATAAATCAGTTAGTTATGTATAGAAATATATTATATGATATCAGACCCTGTTGGACTTGCAGCTACAGAGCACGGTACCATTACTACAGATACTATGTTACTTTATGAGTGCAACCACCTATTCAGAGATACGTGGTAAAGTCAACCACCTAGGCCCTTGAAGAGGTTAGGCTCCCCATCCAGATATGGGTTGAGGTGGGCAGGTCGACTGACGCAGTTCAGTGATTTATTCCTAGTTGGCCAGTGAGGGTAAATCCAGCCTACGGGCCGCACAACCTCGTCATGAGGGGCATGTCATGACACAGATAGCCACAGGAAACAGTTTCAGTTATTATCACATACGTATGGATTTACTGGTTCGGGGACCCTACTTATGTACATTAGAAGTATTTTGAGTTATAACTTACAATACTGTTATGTTAAGCAACATGGATAGGGGATGCATTTTCTTACTGATACTGTACTTAACATATCCAGTTATACATGTTTATATGAAATTAGATTTAGCACATTATTGTTAGCTCATTTGCCACACACTAGTAATAGCATATTTCTTCTTACTGAGCGTTGGCTCATCCCAATGTTGAAATATTTTTCAGGTGATCCAAGTAGACGAGCAGATCAGGCTCGTAAATAGAGGGGCGTCTGTAGTACCCTGTTAGCAGAGTGAGTATCATTTTTTAGAGCATTTTTGTGTAGCCCTCACCAATTGAGGTTATTTTGGGAACAGTAATACATGTGTATTCAGAGATTACATACTAACACTCTGGTATTGTACATAACTATATGGATGTGTTTATTCAGTTTCTGCTTCTTGCTGCTTAGGTTTATGGATGGGCTTATCTCAGTAGGGTATCAGAGCATGTAGATAATCATAGTATATATATATAAAAAAAAAATCAATTTATTAAGCAGGTCGTTACAAAATGTGTGTACCAAACTTAAAAATTCTAATAGAATCGCTATTAAGGGAACTCAAAGTGACTCTTCTAGATAATCTACCCCTCAATGGATGACTAAGGACCATACAACTCTTATTTTATTAAATTCCTCCCCATAAGGATGTGCACATATACACACATGCATAAGCACTTGCATGCAAGAGATGAATAACCATGCAATCAAACAGTAAGTGAAAATGCATTCAAATGTCCAAACAAGATGGGACACTTTCTGTATTTTTTCCTTTCTTGAACTTTTTTTTGGCAACTTTCCTATTGACTGAACAAGATTGGAGGGGGGGGGGTGTCGACACCCCAATTTTAACCAGGCCTTTCCGAGGAGACCTCATGTCAAAACCTTTCCACACTGGTTGTGGACCCCACACATTCTAGTAGGTCCCACATTGGTTGTGGACCCCACACACCCTTGTAGGTCCCACACTGCTTGTGGACCCCACACATTCTAGTAGGTCCCACATTGGTTGTGGACCCCACACACCCTTGTAGGTCCCACACTGCTTGTGGACCCCACACATTCTTATAGGTCCCATGGTGTTCGTGGACCCCGCACATCCTTTTAGGTCCCACATGGCTTGTGGGCCCCACATATCTCAATTGGGCCCCACATGGTTTGTGGACCCCACTTCTCCTAGTACGCTAGCTCGGATTCCTACATCCGGTACACGTTACCCTCTTTGGTACGCTAGCTCGGATTCCTACATCCGATGCACGTTACCTCTTTTTGCATGCTTGTGCCTGCTGGCTTGGGTTCCTATAACCCTTAAACGGCTTGTGGACCCCACATCGCTTGTGGACCCCACATATCTCCATTGGGCCCCACATAGTTTGTGGGCCTCACTTCTCCTGGTACGCTAGCTTGGATTCCTACATCCGATGCACGTTACCATCTTTGGTACGCTAGCTCGGATTCCTACATCCGGTGCACGTTACCCCCTTTGGTACGCTAGATCGGATTCCTACATCCGATGCACGTTACCTCTTTTTGCATGCTTGTGCCTGCTGGCTCGGGTTCCTATAACCCTTAAACTGCTTGTGGACCCCACATCGCTTGTGGACCCCACATATCTCCATTGGGCCCCACATAGTTTGTGGGCCTCACTTCTCCTGGTACGCTAGCTTGGATTCCTACATCCGATGCACGTTACCATCTTTGGTACGCTAGCTCGGATTCCTACATCCGGTGCACGTTACCCCCTTTGGTACGCTAGCTCGGATTCCTACATCCGATGCACGTTACCCGCTCTAGTACGCTAGCTCGGATTCCTACATCCGATGCACGTTACCTCTTTTGGCATGCTTGTGCCTGCTAGCTCGGGTCCCTATAACCCTTAAATGGCTTGTGGACCCCACACATCTTTTTAGGTCCCACATGGCTTGTGGGCCCCACATATCTCAAATTGGGCCCCACACGGTTTGTGGACCCCACTTCTCCTGGTACGCTAGCTTGGATTCCTACATCCGATGCACGTTACCTCTTTTGGCACGCTTGCACCTGCTAGCTCGGGTTCCTATAACCCTCAAATGGCTCGTGGACCCCACATGGTGCGTGGGCCCCACATATCTTCATTGGGCCCCACATGTTTGGTGGGCCCCACCTCTCTTGGTACGCTAGCTTGGATCCACATATCCGATGCCTCGCTAGCTCGGATCCACATATCCGATGCCTTGCTAGCTCGGGTTCCTGTAACCGTCAAACGGCTTGTGGACCCCACATGGTGCGTGGACCCCACACATTTTTTATGGGCTCCGCACAGCTTCTAGAACCCTCTTATTATTATTATTATTATTATTATTATTATTATTATTATTATTATTATTATTATTATTATTATTATTTATTTTAATTTGTCAAATGCAAGCATATTTTGTCCCCCCATCATCATTCACCACATGTCATGTTTCTTCCCTTTATCATTCTTCCCATACTATATTCCATTCATAATTCTTCATCCCATACTTTGTTCCCTCCATCATCACTCACCATATGTCATGTTTCTTCCCTTTATCATTCTTCCCATAATATATTCCTTTCATAATTCTTCATCCCATACTTTGTTCCCTCCATCATCACTCACCATATGTCATGTTTCTTCCTTTTATCATTCTTCCCATACTATATTCCATTCATAATTCTTCATCCCATACTTTGTTCCCTCCATCATCATTCACCACATGTCATGTTTCTTCCCTTTATCATTCTTCCCATACTATATTCCCTTCATAATTCTTCATCCCATACTTTGTTCCCTCCATCATCATTCACCACATGTCATGTTTCTTCCCTTTATCATTCTTCCCATAATATATTCCCTTCATAATTCTTCATCCCATACTTTGTTCCCTCCATCATCACTCACCACATGTCATGTTTCTTCCTTTTATCATTCTTCCCATGCTAATTTCCCTTCATCATTCTTCCCCCCATACTTGGTTCCCCCCATCATGACTCCCCTATGTCTTCTTTCCTATGCTTGCCCTAAGCTAAGCCTATAAATAGCCCTCTCATTCCAAGCACAAGGAAGGAGCTCTTGGTGGTGGTAAGGAGAAGATTTCAAATATTGAAGTTTTCTATCACAAGTTTGTGAAGTTAGTCTTTTTTTTTAGTAAAAATCAAGAGGTCGACTAATCCCGTTTCCTATCGGTGTTGAGTCACTCCATTTGAAGAAGGCACCCCGTAGTGCCTCAAATCAGAGCTCAAGAACAACTCTCGGGAAGACGTTGTAGAGCGGCCCTAGTAGACTCATCAACAGGAAAAGAAGACCGGAGCAGAGGAAAACGAAAGAAGATCAAGCGATCGATTGATCCCTTTTCCTACCGGTACCGGGTCACTCCATTTGAAGAAGGTATTCCCTAGTGCCTCGAGTCGGAACTCAAGAACAACCCTCGGGAAGGCGCTGTAGACTAACCTTGCGGATTCACAGACAGGAGAAGAAGACTGAAGGAGAGAAAGACGATAGGTAAAACCAATGAACTTTCTCTTCCTATGTTACATTTCCATCCCCCTTTCCCTAATCGGCCTCTGTTGGTTTATTTGACTTTATTTCACTTTTCTTTACTTTAAATAGCTTCCTTTTAACTCATAAAAAAAACAAAAAATAAAAAAAATTTCATAAAAGACAAAAATTCAGAAAAATTTTCAAAGAAAATTCAAAAATTTTTAAAGCTTTGAAACTTATTTACCTTTGAAAATTTTTGAAGAAAATCCAAGAAAGTTTCTAACATGTTTGGCAAAGGTTAGATTTGTTTCCCTACATTCAAGATTTTCAAAAATACATTCTAAAGTCATATCTTTAAAACCATGACTTTCGTGATTGTTGTCTAAAATTCTGTTGTATTCGGAAGGACATTGGAAGATTCCGGAAAATCATTGGTCTCGACCAAGACCTTAAACTGGTTTTTCCCCCCCACACTGGTCAACGTTTGACCGGCTCACCATTCCCAAACTGGTTCACCCCAGTTTTCTCCATTTCGCTTGTATATTATTGTTGTATCCATAAAATTCACAAAAATCATGAAATTTTCAAAAATTCCAAAAGTATTTTCACATTTTGGTTTCAATTGATTTCATTTGTGTTATTTTGAAAATTCGGGAAAAATATCAAAAATCATTTTCACACTTAGGAAAAATCACAAAAATATCTTTTTAGGCACAAGAAAAATTCATTCCAATCCCGAACCAATCTCAAAAACCTCCCGAAATAGTATTTTTGATACTTAAAAAAAAAAAACCTATAGATTTCAAAATCCTCGGGAGCGTATTTTGTATCCTATTTTCGATTTTCCTTCCCGATGATTGCCAACGAGAACATTGACTCTTCGGAGTACTAGATTGCCCCGGTTCTGAGGGAATACCTATATAGTATTTTCATTTTGTTTTTGACTTTTGAAAGGGAGTGATCTTTAAAGGCTTATTACATTTATTTCGGGAAAACTCTTTATTAATCTGGTACCATTCGTAAGAACGGGCGTGTAGGGGGTGCTAATACCTTCCCCTTGCGTAACCATACTCCCGAGCCTAACTTTGGTGACGTAGACCGATTCTACCCCTAACGGGGTAGTAATCAAGTGTTCTAACCACACTTCAAAAGGTTAGTGGCGACTCCACCACACATCGTTTTTTTCACGAAAATTCACATTTTCAAAATACACATTCATTTTTCCCAGTTCGCAAGCCGAACCCATTTTTAAACCAGAGATTGGTTCTCTGGGCGCGGGTCCGGACGTCCGCGACAACAGCTTGGCTACTCCGCTGGATCGTAGAGTTTAAGCCAGTGATAATTAATAATATCCGATCTCAAATCTAAATACGCCTTTTTGATTACTACTCCCTTTCATTTTGGTACCAATTTGTTACATATGCCTGAAGTTCTGAATAATGGATTGATGTGGTTAGGGTGTAGGTTGAAATGGGTTAAACTCCCACTCTCACAGCTCTACACCCGGCTTCCCAGTTAGGATTAGAAAGGAGTGTATATGGCCATTCCCTGTGGCATGGCCTATGGGAACCCGCGAACCACTCCCGCTCAGTGCAATCTTTTTTCTTCGCGACTCTTTAGTGAGGATTGAAGTTTCAATCTGGGGACCTTTTTATAAGGGTGAGAGCTTTACCACACATGTTTTCCATAACCCTGCCTAGGTAGAGCCTCCGGAGGACCTTAGTGTACATAATTACCAATTCCCCTGGATAAGACAGAGGCTTCCATCTTCTCCCTATGAGGAGCTGGATCACCTCTAAAGGTGTTGGGATCTTAAGTTTGCCAAGATCTAAGGTCTCTGAAGAACGGTATATAGAGAGAGAGAGAGCTTGGAGATAGGCAAGAGTAGAAAAGAAATCACGGAGGGGCTAGGGTTTTGAGTTTGCAGCAAATAAGCCTAGAGAACAGAGATTGAAAGGGGAGAACAGAGAGGGTGAAATGAGAGAGAAGAGAGAAGAGAGAAAGAGAGGGCGTTCGAGAGAATGAAATGCAGTAAAATGAACAGAACTAAAAATTTGGTTTAAATATCCAATGCCTCGGAGCCACGAGATTCAACCACGTGGCAACCCGTCATCCATCCGATCAAAAATTCTGCGTGGCCACCATGATCACCGCACGATCTGTGTTTTCCAAGGACGGTCAGGATTATGCCATGCCTTGATCTGGGTCACATTTGACCAGCCAATCAATCACCAACACGTGGCTCATTCTCCCCCCACACAAGCAAAAGTCTGCGTGGCCACCCGGATCACCACACGATTTGTGTTTCCAAGGACGGTCTGGATTGTGCCATGCCTTGATCCCGGTCACATTTGACCAGCCACTCGGCCACTGACACGTGGCATCGGTCCTCAACCGCACGATTTGTGTTTTCCAAGGATGGCTTGGATTGGGCCACGTCATTGATCCATATCCACATACACTAGCCACTCGGCCACTGACACGTGGCACCGGTCCTCAACCGCACGATTTGTGTTTTCCAAGGATGGCTTGGATTGGGCCACGTCCTTGATCCCGATCACATTTGACCAGCCACTCGGCCACTGACACGTGGCACCGGTCCTCAACCGCACGATTTGTGTTTTCCAAGGATGGCTTGGATTGGGCCACGTCATTGATCCACATCCACATACACCAACCACTCAGTCACTGACACGTGACACCCCTGATCACCGCACGATCTGTGTTTTCCAAGGACGGTCAAGATTGTGCCATGCCTTGATCCGGGTCACGTTTGACCAGCCAATCAGTCACCAACACGTGGCTCATTTTCCCCCCACACACAAAAAGTCTGTGTGGCCACCCTGATCACCGCACGATCTGTGTTTTCCAAGGATGGTCAGGATTATGCCACGCCTTGATCAGGGTCACATTTGACCAGCCCCTCAGTCACTAACACGTGGCACCCCTCCTCAACCATTCGATCTATGTTTTCCCAGGATGGACTAGATCATGCCAGGTCTTCAATCCGGGTCACCCTCCATCCTCCTACTTAGCACATGACTCTACTCAGAACACGACATGTGGTCAGTTGTATGGCCTGGCTAAAATAGGTGTCTTTTATCTTTATAGGCCTGTTGCTATAAATAACGTAGGAGAGTTCCTACTGTTACCCCAAAGCAACAAGACCTATAAAGAGGGGCAGCTGTCGACACCCCAATTTTAACCAGGCCTTTCCGAGGAGACCTCATGTCAAAACCTTTCCACACTGGTTGTGGACCCCACACATTCTAGTAGGTCCCACATTGGTTGTGGACCTCACACACCTTTGTAGGTCCCACACTGCTTGTGGACCCCACACATTCTAGTAGGTCCCACATTGGTTGTGGACCCCACACACCCTTGTAGGTCCCACACTGCTTGTGGACCCCACACATTCTTATAGGTCCCATGGTGTTCGTGGACCCCGCACATCCTTTTAGGTCCCACATGGCTTGTGGGCCCCACATATCTCAATTGGGCCCCACATGGTTTGTGGACCCCACTTCTCCTGGTACGCTAGCTCGGATTCCTACATCCGGTACACGTTACCCTCTTTGGTACGCTAGCTCGGATTCCTACATCCGATGCACGTTACCTCTTTTTGCATGCTTGTGCCTGCTGGCTTGGGTTCCTATAACCCTTAAACGGCTTGTGGACCCCACATCGCTTGTGGACCCCACATATCTCCATTGGGCCCCACATAGTTTGTGGGCCTCACTTCTCCTGGTACGCTAGCTTGGATTCCTACATCCGATGCACGTTACCATCTTTGGTACGCTAGCTCGGATTCCTACATCCGGTGCACGTTACCCCCTTTGGTACGCTAGCTCGGATTCCTACATCCGATGCACGTTACCTCTTTTTGCATGCTTGTGCCTGCTGGCTCGGGTTCCTATAACCCTTAAACTGCTTGTGGACCCCACATCGCTTGTGGACCCCACATATCTCCATTGGGCCCCACATAGTTTGTGGGCCTCACTTCTCCTGGTACGCTAGCTTGGATTCCTACATCCGATGCACGTTACCATCTTTGGTACGCTAGCTCGGATTCCTACATCCGGTGCACGTTACCCCGTTTGGTACGCTAGCTCGGATTCCTACATCCGATGCACGTTACCCGCTCTAGTGCGCTAGCTCGGATTCCTACATCCGATGCACGTTACCTCTTTTGGCATGCTTGTGCCTGCTAGCTCGGGTCCCTATAACCCTTAAATGGCTTGTGGACCCCACACATCTTTTTAGGTCCCACATGGCTTGTGGGCCCCACATATCTCAAATTGGGCCCCACACGGTTTGTGGACCCCACTTCTCCTGGTACGCTAGCTTGGATTCCTACATCCGATGCACGTTACCTCTTTTGGCACGCTTGCACCTGCTAGCTCGGGTTCCTATAACCCTCAAATGGCTCGTGGACCCCACATGGTGCGTGGGCCCCACATATCTTCATTGGGCCCCACATGTTTGGTGGGCCCCACCTCTCTTGGTACGCTAGCTCGGATCCACATATCCGATGCCTCGCTAGCTCGGATCCACATATCCGATGCCTTGCTAGCTCGGGTTCCTGTAACCGTCAAACGGCTTGTGGACCCCACATGGTGCGTGGACCCCACACATTTTTTATGGGCTCCGCACAGCTTCTAGAACCCTCTTATTATTATTATTATTATTATTATTATTATTATTATTATTATTATTATTATTATTATTATTATTATTTTAATTTGTCAAATGCAAGCATATTTTGTCCCCCCATCATCATTCACCACATGTCATGTTTCTTCCCTTTATCATTCTTCCCATACTATATTCCATTCATAATTCTTCATCCCATACTTTGTTCCCTCCATCATCACTCACCATATGTCATGTTTCTTCCCTTTATCATTCTTCCCATAATATATTCCCTTCATAATTCTTCATCCCATACTTTGTTCCCTCCATCATCACTCACCATATGTCATGTTTCTTCCTTTATCATTCTTCCCATACTATATTCCATTCATAATTCTTCATCCCATACTTTGTTCCCTCCATCATCATTCACCACATGTCATGTTTCTTCCCTTTATCATTCTTCCCATAATATATTCCCTTCATAATTCTTCATCCCATACTTGTTCCCTCCATCATCATTCACCACATGTCATGTTTCTTCCCTTTATCATTCTTCCCATAATATATTCCCTTCATAATTCTTCATCCCATACTTTGTTCCCTCCATCATCACTCACCACATGTCATGTTTCTTCCTTTTATCATTCTTCCCATGCTAATTTCCCTTCATCATTCTTCCCCCCATACTTGGTTCCCCCCATCATGACTCCCCTATGTCTTCTTTCCTATGCTTGCCCTAAGCTAAGCCTATAAATAGCCCTCTCATTCCAAGCACAAGGAAGGAGCTCTTGGTGGTGGTAAGGAGAAGATTTCAAATATTGAAGTTTTCTATCACAAGTTTGTGAAGTTAGTCTTTTTTTTTAGTAAAAATCAAGAGGTCGACTAATCCCGTTTCCTATCGGTGTTGAGTCACTCCATTTGAAGAAGGCACCCCGTAGTGCCTCAAATCAGAGCTCAAGAACAACTCTCGGGAAGACGTTGTAGAGCGGCCCTAGTAGACTCATCAACAGGAAAAGAAGACCGGAGCAGAGGAAAACGAAAGAAGATCAAGCGATCGATTGATCCCTTTTCCTACCGGTACCGGGTCACTCCATTTGAAGAAGGTATTCCCTAGTGCCTCGAGTCGGAACTCAAGAACAACCCTCGGGAAGCGCTGTAGACTAACCTTGCGGATTCACAGACAGGAGAAGAAGACTGAAGGAGAGAAAGACGATAGGTAAAACCAATGAACTTTCTCTTCCTATGTTACATTTCCATCCCCCTTTCCCTAATCGGCCTCTGTTGGTTTATTTGACTTTATTTCACTTTTCTTTACTTTAAATAGCTTCCTTTTAACTCATAAAAAAAACAAAAAATAAAAAAAATTTCATAAAAGACAAAAATTCAGAAAAATTTTCAAAGAAAATTCAAAAATTTTTAAAGCTTTGAAACTTATTTACCTTTGAAAATTTTTGAAGAAAATCCAAGAAAGTTTCTAACATGTTTGGCAAAGGTTAGATTTGTTTCCCTACATTCAAGATTTTCAAAAATACATTCTAAAGTCATATCTTTAAAACCATGACTTTCGTGATTGTTGTCTAAAATTCTGTTGTATTCGGAAGGACATTGGAAGATTCCGGAAAATCATTGGTCTCGACCAAGACCTTAAACTGGTTTTTCCCCCCCACACTGGTCAACGTTTGACCGGCTCACCATTCCCAAACTGGTTCACCCCAGTTTTCTCCATTTCGCTTGTATATTATTGTTGTATCCATAAAATTCACAAAAATCATGAAATTTTCAAAAATTCCAAAAGTATTTTCACATTTTGGTTTCAATTGATTTCATTTGTGTTATTTTGAAAATTCGGGAAAAATATCAAAATCATTTTCACACTTAGGAAAAATCACAAAAATATCTTTTTAGGCACAAGAAAAATTCATTCCAATCCCGAACCAATCTCAAAAACCTCCCGAAATAGTATTTTTGATACTTAAAAAAAAAACCTATAGATTTCAAAATCCTCGGGAGCGTATTTTGTATCCTATTTTCGATTTTCCTTCCCGATGATTGCCAACGAGAACATTGACTCTTCGGAGTACTAGATTGCCCCGGTTCTGAGGGAATACCTATATAGTATTTTCATTTTGTTTTTGACTTTTGAAAGGGAGTGATCTTTAAAGGCTTATTACATTTATTTCGGGAAAACTCTTTATTAATCTGGTACCATTCGTAAGAACGGGCGTGTAGGGGGTGCTAATACCTTCCCCTTGCGTAACCATACTCCCGAGCCTAACTTTGGTGACGTAGACCGATTCTACCCCTAACGGGGTAGTAATCAAGTGTTCTAACCACACTTCAAAAGGTTAGTGGCGACTCCACCACACATCGTTTTTTCACGAAAATTCACATTTTCAAAATACACATTCATTTTTCCCAGTTCACAAGCCGAACCCATTTTTAAACCAGAGATTGGTTCTCTGGACCGGGTCCGGGACGTCGCGACAGGGGGGGGGGGATGGTTTTGACTAGGGGTAAAGGTTGCATCTAGATGATTGGTGGAGGGGGGGGGGTGGTTAGGGTTAGGGTCATTTTCTACATTTGGGCTAGTTTAGGGGGATGTGGGCTTGAGAGAGTGTTAGGTTTCAGACAGGCCTAATTGGGCCATAGGGAGTTGGGCTAAGATAGGTCCAATTGGCCCTTAGGTTAATTATGCTATGCTTGGGTAATTAGGCATAAACTAGGTTAGGATTAGGTTGGGCTAGTTTAGTTTTAGGATGGGCTTGGGTTTAGGCTTAGGTCATGGTTTGGGATTGTTTAGGGTTAGGCCCTATTGGGCCTCAAGGGTTTTGGGGGCTGAGGAAAACATGTTGAGTCAAGGGCTGGAAAAATCATGTCATGGTTTGGTTTAGGGTGGTTTTGGGTTTGTCATAGATGGGCTTTAGGGTTTGGGCTTGGTTGGGTTGGTTTTAGGTTTGTGGCAGATGGGCACTAGAGTTTGGGCCTAGTTGGGCTGGTTTAGGCTAGGGTGGTTTAGGTCAATGGGTCAGTTGACCTAGGTCAAGGTTGACCTACGTCTTGGGTTTATGAGTCAGACCCAGGTCACTGACCCGAGTTGGGGTTCATAAGTCCATTGACTTATGCCTAAGTCAAGTTAGGTCTGGTCCTTAGGTCGAGTCTCGTTTTCGAATATGGGTCTTTGACTCAAATTTGCGTATTTTGACCTGGGGTTTTTGAGTCTGGGTTATTCGAATTTATGTCAAAACTTGTGGATGCATTTGGATTTTTTAGGGGTTTTTTGCTGCATTTTAGGGGGTTATGTATAGGAAAATTTGGGCATACTATTAGGGGATTTTATTTGGGGATTTTAAGGGGTTCTGTGTGGGGATTTCAAGGGATTTCAGGGGGTTCTGCTAAAGTTTTTACTTACAGTGTCACATTTTTTTCAAAAATTAGTTCCACTTACAGCAAATCAAACACATTCTATAACATCCTCAATCATTTAATTGTGTTAGAATCAATTTTAACTCACCATAATCACACATGCGTGAAAAATTGAGGGCACTTACCACTTTGGATCCCTTATCTCTTTCTCTTTCATGATTTCTACTTCCTCTCTACTTGACCCCTGCACTGCACCTTCTCTTTCTTTTACTCCCTTCTTCTTACTTGCTACCTTCTTCTCTTCCTAGCAACTTTGGGAATTCCTCTCTCCGACCTTTGAAGTATCCTTCTCTCCTCTCTCCCTCTACTCTCACTTTCCTTTTTTCTTTATTTCTCTCCTTGCTCCTCGAGTCACCCCTCCCCCTTTTGTTCTCTTCGATCACTTTATTGTAGGTTATGGGAGGGGAACAAAATCCTAAGGGGTCAAGATTTGCTTGGGTTTGGAAAGGGAGCAAGGTAGTGGAGTAGGGACTCCCTGCAAGGGGACAAGGTAGTGAAGTAGGACTGGAGCAAGGGGGGTACGATTAAGCCAAGTAAGTTAGGGCTTTGGGCTGAGCATAGGCCTACAATGAGCCTAAATTTCTAACCTAAGCCCAATTGAGCTTTAAAAACCAACATGAGCCCACTATGGGTTATAAATTCTAAACTGAGCCTCGTCAAGGCCTTTACTAACATGGGCCTTTGTTTTGTGTGTGCGGGTGTTCAAGATTGGAGAAGTTAGCCCAAGGATAGAAGATGCAATTTTTTCTACCTTTCTTCTTCTTCTTCTTTTTGTATTCATCTTTTTTTGTTTGTGATTGCATTAATGAGAATGCAAATTATTGTAAAAAAAAAAAAATGCTCTAATGCATACAACTAGAAACGGATGGTGAGGATGAGTGGAATGAGGGATCACGCTTAGGTAAAGACCTTAGATGACACCTATATTTTTTTTTTTCAAAACAAAAAACACTTAAATAAGCCTAAAATTAAAATTAAAATAAGGTAAAAAGATTCAAATTTTGCTATATAACAATTGGGAGAAATAGGGTGTCTGCCTTATCAATGTAGTTATGATCCTACAAAACATCCATATACCAAGTCACTTATCAACTTGCTTCGAGCCTATTTGTACTTGGTTGGTGAGTTGCCCACAAACTTGTCTTGGGGATATCTATGTTGGGCTTAGTTGCCAACCAACCTTCCCTAGGCCCATCTTGCACTTAGTTGCCCTCGACACTCTAGGCCACTAGTCCTAGAATTATTAAAATGTAAGAACAAATTTAATGATTTTCCTTATATGCACTTCGTACTTAATTAAATATATATATATATATATATATATCGATTTAAGAAAATAAAAAAAAAATAAAAACAAAAGGACTCATCATAACACCTTTTATCCTTCATTTTCCTTCCATTTCTTTCTTCTAAAAAACCTTCCATTCCCCCTCTTGCTCTTCAAAATTTCAACATACTCTAATGCTGCATTTGGGAGTATGGATTTCGAATTTTGAATTTGAATTTGAATTTGAATAAATTTTGACAAATTTTAATACATTTTAATTTTACATCTTATTCAGATTAATCTAATATAAATTCAAATCTAAAGTCTCTCCAAACATATATAGAGTTAATAGACGTAGTAATAACCCACACTCTCTCCATCTTAGCAAAATTCTCAAATGGATATGTAACTTCCATTGGACAACTCTCTCCCTTCCTCCATTGAGACTGCTCTTGGGACCAATTTTCCCTTTACCAACCTCAATTAAAAACAAGTTTTAGTCATCAAATCGTCTGAAATTGGTCATTAAACCCTAGAGAAAGAAAAAATGTGTGATGCAAAACACATTTCCAGATCTCATTTAATTACTTTCCAATTCCAGGGGACTCTAATTCCATTCCCCTAACACAAAGCCATATTTGGCAAACCAAATTGGTGGGAAGAAAACAAAATGAAGCCACCAAATACGTCCCTAACTTCTGGCCTGTTTGGCGTAAGCTAAATTAATTAATCAATATTTCCCAAGATATACTTTAAGTTTATGTGTTTCATAAGCTCTCCACGTATTCAGATATAATCTTTTCCCTCACGCAAAGAATATCATATACTTGAGTTTAGCATCTTTCCAAGTGTTAGAAGCGTCCAAGTAAGAAATTTTGTGCTTTATTTAATTTAATTTTAATTATTTTTTTCCCCTTGTGAAGTGAGAAGACTTGTATGTCATGCTTGTTCAAAGCTTGGTGCATGCAACTATACCTAAAAAATAAGTAAAATAAATAAAGAGCATATATTATATATAGATTGAAAACTTCTATAGTTTTTGGTGTTATATTTTGTATGACCATGTCAATTTTTATTTATTTATTTTTTTATAAACCTGGGGAGTTTAGCCACTATTGCTCTACTTTGAACATTATGGTACGGCACCAAATCCCGGGGGGGTGAAAGCCCCCCGCCCATTGATGCACCCCTGGTAATTCACTGATTAAACTCTCAAAGGGGAATTGAACCCATGACTTTAGAGTCACCAAAGTCATAAGTCGCCCTTACCATTTGAGCCAACCCAACTGGGCACCTTGTCAATTTTTTGACAACGTCATGCTTTTTAAGTGGTCAACTAGAGACGAACAAACCCGTTGTCATGGTGGTTGAGTGTTCAAATACCGCAAATATAATAATAATAATAATAATAATAATAATAATAATAATAATAAGTTTATTTTCTGTGAGCAAGACTCATAAAAATGATAATTAATATATTAATTAAATGCTAAGTCTAAGTAAGATTTTAAAATATGAAGAGTAATTTTTAGGAGATTATGTTTGGAAGCATTAATTTCAAGCATTAAATTTGAATACACATGTAAGTTTTGCTGTCGAACAAATAGTCTTACGTTAATGTTTTCTTCTACTGGAAGAAAAATAATGGATAGGAAATTTCTCGTCTCAAAAAATTATCAAATAAGTGATGGAAAATCGTTATCACGGACACCATGTTTGGATTTGCCATTAATTATTGGCAACATGCTTCCAAACCCATGCCACTTTCCAATGAAATTTCAATTTTTTAATTTTTATCTAAAAGTAAAGTAAGCATCCAACCAAACTTAACTTAACTTTGTTTCTAAATTTCCCTTCCCTTTCTATTTACTTTCTATTTGAATGCACATGCATTCATTTTTTTCCCTTTTGGAAGAATGCCTCCAACCAAACAGTCTGTAAAGCGTGACACGAGTAATGGAACTGTTGAGGAAGGGCATTTGTTTGATTTCCCCAAATGGCTAAATTCACCCTGGGGCGCACCCACCTCCCAATGTGCAGCAATTAGCGGATTAGGATGTGGAAGAAGTAAAATCATCACAGGCCATCCATGACCCATGCAGGAAATCTTCTCTCTCTCTCTCTCTCTCTCTCTCTCTCTCTCTCTCTCTCTCTCTCTCCCCTAGATGCATATACAGATGTAGGAACCATGTGACCATAGTATTTTCGAATAGATACGTATGTAGATCAGGAGCCATGTGTGTGTGGGACCTATTCTTGTTTTAATTGAGATACTAATCGTCAAAATATTTTTGTCCGGAGCTTAAGAAATAAAATCGAATATAGAGAGAAGACCTATTCCAACTCTTTTAACTTAAGACAAGACCCATCTTCTATCTTTGTTTTGTTCTAATTGATCTTGGTGACTTTGATTTTAATATCAGATTTATTTGAATTATTATGAAAAATAGACCTTTTTTCTTTTTTTTTTTGTAAGTAATGAAAAATTAATCTTAAATCATAACACAAAAAAAAAAAAAAATTCTCAATATATAATAGACTCGAAAATAAGAAGATATCTCCCGATTTCATTACTAATGCTTTTTGAAAAGTGTACAAAAATACGACAACACAAGGAAACTTTATTAACACCATGTTACAAAGCTTATATGAATACTCGGAAAAACAATTAATCAAATTAAGATATTAATGATTTATTAATATTTATAGAAAATTTAAGACTTAATTGCTTTTCATCCACAAGTAGATCAAATCGATGCTCTGCTCTCAAAATTGATTTTTTCAATGGCACATACAAGCTCATAATGTAGCGCCCTGAACCCGGTGGGGGTCCGGAGTGCTAGTTACCGTACATATATCTCTGATACCACAATTATATCAACCCGAACCCAAATAGGGGGTCCCAACTGTCCCTGTCCATAAACTCAATTTAGACGGGAAGCAGAAGATAATTAAACCTCAAACACTTTACTAGAGTTCTAAACCAACCCAGATACTCATATGTGTCTTCATGTTATATATATATATTACATCCCAACATAAACAAAAACATGATAAACTAGTGTCTCGCTTGCACTTACAATAACTACAAAAAAACTAATCCCAACCCTGTAGCACGCTAAACTTGACTCCCTGTAGGTCCTGAAAAATAAATTGGATATTGGGGCGAGACACTTCTTTATAAGGCAGATTAGGTTATCATCAGTGTGTGGCTAACATGAGTTTTAGTGTGATTATAATACATTTATATATTTAATTATAGGTGAAATAGCATTTTGAAAACTGTACTCGCACCTATATAATTGAAAATACATACATTTTCCTTGATAACATACTTTCGGTTCAATATAGTCCATTTTTCATAAATTACATATATGAACAGAGAACCTTCCTTATTGGGCCATCATAAACATCGTGAATAACCCCCATGATCGGGTTGTGCAAATTGAAGACTGGACTTAGTCATGACTGACCTACCACCAAGCTAAGTCAAACATGTACGTCTGTAAGTCCAATTTTCCTACCCAGCCTGGTCCGGACTGCCAAGGGCTACAACAACTCTTCGTAGCCAAATCGACCATCCCCAATGCCTACGCTTCCACTACAATGTGGCTGCACTAACATATCATACTAGCTACGGTACCGAGCTTCCATAAGAGCTAGTCCCTCAAGGTTTATAAATCATATATATAATTTACGTAGTAAAAACTGTAACATGATCCCATTTTCATAAATCAGTATATACCGTCATCTTCATAAACTTGTATAAAACTTGTTATATCATAACTTGGTATAAAATCGACATATCATAACTTGGTATAAAATCGACATATCATAACTCAGTATAAAACCATCATTTCATAATTCTATATAAAAACTGGACATATCATAACTCGATATAGAAACCGTCATTTCATAAAAACCATCTAGTTTAAGTATGCAATAACTATAAACATTCTCATGCCACATGATTTGAGTGATATATCATAATATAATAAACTGTATGGGGAAAGTATATTTTTTTGAAAACAAAGGTAGGATCATCTCTAGGGTTTAATTTAACTCAAAATATATGATTTATAGGAAAAAAAAGATGATTACCCTACTCACTTTAGTTTTCTCCAAATACGTATATAATACCAAAACCATCATTTTCATACGTCTGATTCATTCAAAAATCATACATGGTGTACCTATATCCCTATACTTTTATTTAATTGGTTCACATTTTGAAAATAACTGACATAATCTAATCCCCTTACCTGTTCCTAAAAAATTGCCTACAGCTTTGGAGACGAAACCCTAGCCTCTTAATTGGCCGAGGACAAGGACTGACAAGCCGGGAGGAGAGAGAGAGAGAGACGATCAGAGAGTAAGAGAGAACTTTGGATGAGCTTAGGAGAGAGAGAGACACGTGAGAGGGAGAGAGAGAGAGAGAGAGAGAGAGAGAGAGAGAGAGAGAGAGAGAACGAGAGAGAAATATGAGATTTATGAAAATTAAGCTTACTTCTCACTTAAGTAAGCTCAGCTTGGGGAAAACCTTCAACAATTTTCCTGAGATTCCTGAAATCATTGACGATTTGGTCTTACCAAACCGTGGCCCTACTGAAACCATCAATGGTTTTTCCTAAGGTTCCTCAAACTATTGACGATTTGATCCTATATCAAACCTTTCCTTTATTTTCTTTTTCTTTCTCTTTTTCTTTTCTTTTTCTTGGTTCGGGTTCCTACACATAAAGCGTGAGGTAACAATATCACAATAATTTTGGCTTGAGGCTCAAGCTTGCATGCATGTTCTTTGTCCATTTTTCTAGTTTGTATGTAGGAACCCAAACCAAGAAAATAAAAGGAAAAAGGAAAAGAAAATAGAAAGGAAAAGAAAAAAGGAAATCGGTTTGACATAGGACCAAACTAACAACGGTTTCAGAAAGTTCAGGAAAACCGCCGACGGTTTGAACTACCAAGAGGTTTTTTAGGAAGATTTTAGTTTGGTAAATGGCCAAACTGTCGACGGTTTTGTGCGGGCCAACTTGCCTATAAATAGAAGTGAGCTCAATTTTGTTTAGAGAAATAATTTCTCTCTCTTTCTCTCTCCTAGAGTTTTGAGATTTTCTCTCTCTAGGGCTCTTCCAGGCTTCCGTCTCCTTCCTCCTAGCTCATAGGTCGTCGATCATCGGTAGATTTAAATGGCTAAGGTTTCAAGTTCTGAAGGTTTTAGGAAGATTTTTCAAGAACAGGTAAGGGGATTAGATTATGTCAGCTCTTTTTGAAACTGTTGTATATGATTTTATAAACGGTATATGTGATTTTCTGAACGATTCAGGCTTATGAAAATGATAGTTTTGAGTATTATATGTATTTGGGGAAAACTAAAGTGAGTGGGTTGATCATCTCCTTTTTCTTATAAAACATATAGTTTGAGTTAAATTAAACCCTAGAGATGATCAAACCCTAGTTTTCAACAAATTATATGTTTTCCGGGCCAATTATGGTATTATAATTTATCAGTCAAATGGTATGGCATGAAAACGAGTATTATGGTATGTTTAAACATGATAGTTTAATTAGATGATTTTATTAGTTTATGTCATGATAGATTTATACAGTTATGAAATAATGATATGGCGGCTATATGGTTGTTGGGATATATTGATATAGCAATTATATGCCGGTTATGATATAAGGAAATGGGTGATGTATGCCGAGTTATGAAATGGTGGTTGTATGTCGAGTTATGAAATAACGGTTGTATACTGGGTTATGAAACAACAGCTTGATGCCGAGATATAAAATGACACTTTTTAAACTGATATATGGAAATGAGATTTTATTACAATTTTTATTACGCAAATTGTAATATATGGTTTAAGAATCCTGAGGGATATATGTAATGTGAGCATGGTACCATAACTATAATCAAGAGAGAGTGCAACCACACTAGTATGAAAGTGTGGTACTGAATAGTCGATTTGGCCTGGGTACAGTACTACTCCTGTAGGCTATGCCTGGAGACACCTCCTGAAGGACATTCCGGGACACCTTACCAAGGTACATTCCAAGACAGGGTAGGTAAATCGTACTTACAGATGAGTTCGATTGACTTAGCAATGGTCGGCCAACCATATGCTAAGTCCAGCCTTCGGGTAGCACAACCCCTCATAGGGTGGAAGCATGTCATTAGTTCAATGGCCCACGAAGGTTGTTTTTCTATGCATGTATTTGTGAATTTACAAGAAATAGGCTATATTGAGCCGAATCATGTTATACAAAAAAATATATGTATTTTCAGTTATACCGGTGAGTACAATTTTCAATGGTTATTTCCTGTTCAATTATATAAATGGAAATATTATGTTTACACTAAAACCCATGTTAGCTACACACTGATGATAATATGATCCTCCTCACTAAGAAGTGTCTAATGTTTCAGGTCCTACGAGGAACCGAGCCTAGCGTACCTTGGGCTGGGATTAGACTATTAGTAGTGGTTGTCGGAGCTGGTGAGACACTAGGTGTGGTGTTTGTTATTTTAGGATTGTAATATAATGACTGGGAACTTTGTAATTGTGTTTGGGGACAATTAGAACTCTTGTAATATGTTTTGAAGTGGTTTGTCTTCTGTTGCATATTTATGTTTTCAGAACACCCGAGACCTCAGTTTGGGGGCGGGTTGTGTATGTGGTATCAGAGACTATTACAGGAATTTATGCTGGTTTTCCTACGTGGCACCCTGGCCCCACGTGGCGAGTTTGAGGGGTCACAAAGTGGTGTAAGAGCGTAGGTTGTTAGGTTCTGCAGACTTTGTTAGATGATCTTACCAGAGTATAGATTCGAGTTAGGATACAGGCAAGAATTTTAAGTTTTGGTTTCGTAGCCTAGGGGCAGAATTTCCTTGATGGGCTTCTGTGTTTTTCCTGAAAGTACGGTTTCAGAAAAACCACAACAATCCATCGTTGGTTTTGTTTCCGAGCGGAGAGACTGGAGCTTGCAAATTTGAAAAGGAATATTAAGATGGCAGAGTACATCGTAATTAAGGGTGATGGTTTAGGCCCAGTACTTAAATTTATTAAATTTTTATAGGAAGAAGGATTGGTAAAGGTGGTTGGGGCTAAACCGTCGACGGTTTCAAGGGAATGTTCACAAACCGTCGACAGTTTGCTCAAAACAGGGTCTCGGTATTTTCATCTCAAGAATTTTTTGTCGACGGTTTTTGGGGGTCTCAATAAAATCATCGACAGTTTTGTGTGTATATTGGGTGTTTGGGGTTTATATTGAGAATTGAGATATAAAATGGGTCTTTTAGTGTTATAAATGCACTAGACAAGTTAAGATATTAAAATTATAAATTCATTTCGTTATATCTTCAGGATGGATCCCAAGGATAATAATACGAATGCCGGAGGAAGCGGTAATGAGCAGATGTCAAATCAAGATGGCAATGGTTCTACATCGGTGATTCAGGACTTCGCCTAGCAGTTCATGACTGAGGTCATGTGGAGTTTCATAGGGCAGGACCATCCCATCGCTAAGCTAGGATGTACCATTGATCAGTTCACCCGCATGAATCCTCCCACATTTGCGGGAAGCGTCGACCCGATCATTGCGGAGAATTGGGTGCGAGAAATTGAAAAGATCTTGGCACTATTGTGATGCACAGAGGAGCAGAAAGTGCTCTATGCCACATTCAAGCTAACTGGAGAGGCTGAGCGGTGGTGGTTAGCTGTTTAGCTGCTAGAGGAATAGAGGCATGTACCTGTAGCGCTGACTTGGGATCATTTTATAGAAATTTTCTACGATCGGTACTTTCTCCCCACTACCAGAGAAGCAAAGGTGGAGGAATTCCTAAATCTGACTCAGGGAGAACTGATTGTTCAGCGGTATGCCACCAAGTTCATGGAGTTGTCACGCTTCACTCCATATATGGTACCTGATGAGTTCTGAAAGACGCGAAGGTTCGAGAGGGGCCTAAGATAGAAAATCTTTGAGCAGGTGGTAGTTTTGCAGGTGCAAGACTTCTCGGAACTAGTGGATAAAGCCACCGTGGTAGAGACGAGCAAATAGAGAGATGTAGAGGTACAGAACTCAAAGAAGAGGCCTATGACTTCTAGTTCTCACACAGATTCGAGGCAGGGTCCTTGGAGGAGCTATGGTAACGGCCAAGGCTAGAGATGGGAGACAAGTGGCGGGGCATCTCAGGGTACCCCATCATACCCTATTTGCCGTACATGTGACAAAAGGCATCCAGGGGAGTGCTAGAAAATAAGGAATGTATGCTATAGGTGCAGTAAACCCGACCACGTCGCTCATTATTCTTGTTGGATGGCGCGCAATGTACCTGCACCTCAGCAATACCAGGGAGGTAATCAAGCACCGCGAGGGAACTACTAGGGGGGCACTACCCACGCACGGGTGTATTCTTTGAAGACACAGAGAATGCAGGAGATGTGGTGATAGGTAACAATTATATGTTTTGAAATAAAACTATTGTTTTTTTTTTTTTTATTCAAAAGCCATGCACTCATTTGTATCTCTGAGGTATGTCAGATTATGTGGGGTAGAAACATAGTACTTATACAACGATATATCAGTAGTTACACCAATAGGGACGGCAGTAGCATGTAGTAAAATGGTTAGAAATTGCCCAATGGATATTCATGGTAGAATGCTACCGGCTAGTTTAATTGTATTTAATATGCATGGATTCAATGTTATTTGGGGGATGGATTGGCTAGCATCCAATTATGCGAGTATAGACTGCCACAAGAAAGAGGAAGAGTTCAGACCTCCTGGGGAGTAGGAGTTTAAATTTTTTGGGTCGTGTGTGCACTTTGCACCACGAATTCTTTCAGCCATTTAGGAAAATAGACTACTTCTGGAGGGATGTCAGGGGTACCTAGCATTTGTGAAAGAAGCACCAAAGAGAGAACTCAAACTGGAGGATATCCCAATAGTAAGGGAGTTCACAAATGTTTTTCCTAAGGACTTACCTAGATTGCCTCCTGATCGTGAAATGGAGTTTGCTATTGATTTGCTTCCAGGTAAGGCACTGGTCTCCAAGGCTCTGTATAGAATGGCGCCAGCCAAATTGAAGGAATTGAAGGAGACATTGCAGGAATTACTAGACAGGGAATTTATTAGACCTAGCGTGTCACCTTGGGGAGCACCTGTGTTGTTCATGAAAAAGAAAGACGAGTCAATGAGGATGTGCATCAACTACCGGGAGATAAATAAGGTGACTATAAAGAACAAGTACCCATTACCCCGTAGTGACGATCTGTTTGACCAGCTTTAGAGCACACAAGTCTTCTCCAAGATCGATCTTCGATCCGAGTATCATCAAGTGAAAATTAAATTAAAGGATGCACCACAGACTACTTTTCGAACCAGGTATGGCCACTATGAATTTCTGATTATTCCTTTTGGATTGATGAATGCTCCGGCTACATTAATGGATCTAATGAATAAGGTCTTCCACCAGTATCTGGATCAATTTGTAGTGGTTTTCATTAATGACATACTAGTTTATTCGAGGAGTCCCGAGGAGCATGAGACACATTTGAGACTGGTACTTCAAGTACTCAGAGAAAGGAAGTTGTATGCTAAATTCAAGAAATGCGAATTCTTGTTGGAACAAGTTGCATTTCTAGGACACATGGTGTCACGCCTCGAAACCTGTCAGGTGGGGCCCGAGGTGTGATGAGACCAATCAACATCTCTGATACCATATTTAACATACACGTAACGAAAAATAAAGAAAAACCTCAATAAAATAATAGAGTACTATATACAACCCAAAAGGAGTATCCATCCACATATATTACATAACCAAAAATTCTAAAACATAATTATACATATTTTAGTTCTTACTGCCATCCGAAATGTACCTAAAATTCTCGGCTCTGCCCCTGAGCTTTCTAAGCTCGATCACCTGAAAGACCTAAAAAGTCAATAATTCCTTAGGGTGAGACACCTCTCAGTAAGGAAGAAATAAACTATAGTAATGTGTGGCAAAAGAGTTTTAATACATATATAAAATATATAACCTCATCAATTAATCAACAAAAACTAGCAAGGTAAATTCAAACTGTAGTCTCACAAACAAAACCAATATTTATAGTGAAAGTTCCCGAGGATTGGGAAAATTACATGTCCATACATCTACCTTCCCTCTACTCTAATACCTTTGTAGCTACCAGAGCACTTACCTTACTCAGTAAGCCCTTGAGTTTATATTTATGAGCAAATTCTATGAGAATAAGGAAATTTACACGCCCATACATGTAACTTCCCTCTGCTCTGGTACTAGATTATAATTACTAGGGCACTTGCCTTTCTTAGTAAGCCCTCGGGCAGAGAGATTTACTTTGTCATAAATATTTATACATTTAAATTCACATACCAATATACACCCACATTCACATCAATCATTCCACATAGTCTTCAAACATATACACCACAATTCATTTACACAGGATACAACACAATCCATTAAACTCAGTATGTGGCCTACCTAGGGCAACTGCATACCTTATAGTACATGGCCCACGTAGGGCAACTATGTACCTTACTGTACGTGGCCCACGTAGGGCAACTATGTACCTTACTGTACGTGGCCCACGTAGGGCAGCTACCCATCTCATAGTACGTGGCCCACATAACGTAGCTACGTACTTTACTATATGTGACCCACATAAGGCAACTAGGTACGCCATTATACATGGCCCACGTAGGGCAGCTACGTACTCACATTGTACGTGGCCCACGTAGGGTAGCTACATATTTCACTAGACATTTACACTCACAACAGACAATAATCACAATCAACCCATATTCACCATCAAACAATGTTCAAAGCCGAGCAATAGTCATAACCAGTTGGTATTCACAACCAATAGTATTCTCAATTAGTTAATTATAAAGGATTATTCTCATGCCACACAGTTTTACCCAAATTACAAATTATAATCAAATCACTATTTTAAATTGGTTGAACCATCCGAAAAATCATACTATAATTATACGGTTCCTATACTTGAAAATAACCGATTCAAATTTAAATAAAAACCTGGCATAATTTTATTTCCCCTAACCTAATCCTCGAAGTTCAGCCTAAAACGAATGGGAAACCGAATCCTGTATTCCAAAAATCCTAACTTAATTAGTTTAACCCCAGAATATTTATCATTTAACTTCCTAGGCCCACACACTCCCAATAATTAATTTAATATTAAAAATATCTTACTTACCCTAGTTTTGGAGTGGTTCCCAAGAACTCCAAATAGAGTTTCTACTCCAGCTAACTTGGAGAAAAACACCCTAGGAACCTCGTGATGGTTTCTGATCGTCGAATCAGGCTAAATCCAGACCAGGATCGAAGAAAGAAGGTAGGAGAACCTAACCCTAGAGAGAGAAAATGAGAGGAGAGAGAAATTTTATGTTGAAAATGGATCCAGACCTATTTATAATCTGGCCTTCGTTGACAAATTTAAAAGGTTTAAAAACCTTTATTTTCCCTGCTCTTATTTATTCCTCATCAACAAGGCACGTGTATTCGTCGACAAGACACAGAAGGACGTTCGTCGACGAAGAAAATGCGTTTGTCGATGAGTCCCTATTGATACCTCTTTTAAAATTTCTTTTCTCTTTATTTATTTCCCCCTTTCATTTTATTTATTTATCTTTTATTTTATGGAATCGGGTTATTACATTCTCCCCCCCTTACAAAATTTCGTCCTCGAAATTCGTTAATCAACATATATTCTATCACACATTTCACACATTTCAATCTATTCAAGCATGTGAACCATTGCATCACGCATAATTAAATAAAACTTATTATTTATCTCAAACATAAATACATTACCTGTGCCTCTAGCAATATATGTCCCAGTTGGGGCAAGGGTGTAGACACGCGCTGGTCTGCTGTGTGGCACCAGATTATACCCTCGATTCTTATCTAGAGCAAGTGCTTTGCTCAGTGATCCCTGGTTTTGGCCCAACGAAGAAAATGCGTTCGTCGATGAGTCCCTATTGATACCTCTTTTTAAATTTCTTTTCTCTTTATTTATTTTCCCCTTTCATTTTATTTATTTATCTTTTATTTTATGGAATCAGGTTATTACATTCTCCCCCCCTTACAAAATTTTGTCCTCGAAATTCGTTAATCAACATATATTCTATCACACATTTCACACATTTCAATATATTCAAGCATGTGAACCATTGCATCACGCATAATTAAATAAAACTTATTATTTATCTCAAACATAAATACATTACCTGTGCCTCTAGCAATATATGTCCCAGCTGGGGCAAGGGTGTAGACACGCGCTGGTCGGCTGCGTGGCACCGGATTATACCCTCGATTCTTATCTAGAGCAGGTGCTTTGCTCAGTGATCCCTGGTTTTGACCCAATGACTCATGACAATCTCGAGCAATGTGGCTATACTTGCCAACCGATAGCACATAAGATCCCTACCCCAGCATTCTCCCCAATGCCTCCGATTACACCTCGCACAACAGGGGGTGTAGAGTTACCCCAATGGCCCTTATCACTTTTAACTAGCCTCTGACCCCCAATATCTGTCTCTCCTCTTCATGGGCCCTATCTGACGTTAGCATGGGAGCTAGGAGACATAGGTCTCTTTCTCTGCTCTAACATCTATACTCCTCCTTACATGCTTAACTCTGAAAAGGTAGCTTTATCCACTAGTTCTGAAAAACTCTGTTTCTGTAAGCATGTCACATGCTTGTGAATTCTCTATTTCAAGCCCCTCTCAAACCACCTCACCTTCTGATATTCATTTGGAACCATAAAAGGAGCGAAGTGAGAAAGCTCCACGAACTTAGCAACGTACTACTGCACAGTGAGATTCCCCTTAGTCAAATTGAAAAATTCATCCGCCTTCGCATTCTTGGTGGTGGTGGGGAAATACCGGTCATAAAAGACCTTTTTGAAATGCTTCCATGTCATAACAGTAGGTACTACCTACTACTTTCCAACAACTTCATTGCCAGCCACCACCGTTCTGCCTCTCCCGTCAATTTGAAAGTGGCAAAGAGAACCTTTTGTTTTTTAGTGCAATCCAACACTATCAGTCTCTTCTTCATCTCCTACACCCAATTCTCGGCAATGATTGGGTCAGCACCTCCTGCAATAGAATAGGGTTTCAGGCGGATGAATTGATCGATCGAACAACCCTGGTTCATTGGTGGGTGGCTTAATCCCTCGGGGTCCCACCTCATCTCTTCCCTAACCTGCCAAGCTATACCTCGCAACAGTCAAGAAGTTTCAATCTCATCTCCGCTGGAAGCCCCCAACTTGTTCCCCCCTCCATCATTCACGCCTTTACCTCTAGGATCCATCCTGAAGATATAATATAGGCAAGTTTAAATTTCCTACATCTTAACATAACTGGCACAATTATAAAACAAGAAACCGGATTAGAATTCAAATCCTCCATTAAACATCCAACACCCAATTAATCACAATCATCTTAATATTCAAGTTCTAATTCCAAGTTTCAATCTCGTTGCTTGGAAACATCACCGTCGATGGATTTACCGTGGTTTTCTGAAATCGTCGACTGATTCAGAAAATCATAGAAGTCCATCAAGGGATTTTTGTCTCTAGGCTACGAAACAATACTCAAATTCCTATCAATACCTTAATCTACCAGTTTTTACCCTTATCCTAACTCGAACCTATACTCAGGTATTAATCCTCCTAAAGTCTGTAGAATCTATAACCTAAAGCTTTGATACCACTTTGTCACAGCCCCAAAACCTGCCAGGTGGGGCCCAGGGTGTGATGAGACCAATCAACATCTCTAATACAATATTTAACATACACGCAGCGGAAAATAAAGAACAACCTCAAATAAAATACTAGAGTACTATATACAACCCAAAAGGAGTATCCATCCACATATATTACATAACTAGAAATTATAAAACATAATTAGAAATATTTTAGTTCTTATTACCACCCAAAATTCTTAGCCCTGCCCCTGAACTTTCTAAGCTTGATCACCTGAAGGACCTGAAAATCAATAATTCCTCGGGGTGAGACACCTCTCAGTAAGGAAGAAATAAACTATAGTAGTGTGTGGAGGAAGAGTTTTAATACATATACAAAATATAACCTCATCAATTAATCAACAACAACTTGCAAGGCAAATACAAACTGTAGTCACACAAACAAAACCAATATTTATAGTGAAAGTTGTCGAGGATTGGGAAGATTACACACCCATACATGTACCTTCCCTCTGCTCTAATACTTTTATAGCTATCAGGGCACATACCTTACTCAGTAAGCCCTCGGGGTTATATTTATAAGTAAAGTTTTTGAGAATAGGGAAATTTACATGCTCATACATGTAACTTCCCTCTGCTCTGGTACTAGACTATAATTACTAGGACACTTGCCTTTCTCAGCAAGCCCTCAGGCGGAGAGATTTACTGTGCCATAAATATTTATACATTTAAATTCACATACAAGTATACACCCACACTCACATCAATAATTCCATATAGTCTACAAACATATACACCACAGTTCATTGACGCAAGATACAACACAATCCATTAAACTCAGTACGTGACCCACCTTAGGCAACTACATACCTTACAGTACGTGGCCCACATAGGGTAGCTACGTACCTCACTGTGCGTGGCCAACGCAGGGCAACTACACATCTCACAGTACGTGGCCAACATAGGGCAGCTACGTACTTTACTGTACGTGGCCCACGTAGGGCAACTGCGCACTCCACTGTACGTGGCCCACGTAGGGCAGCTACGTATTTCATTGCATATTTACACTCGCAACAAACAGTATTCACAATCAACCTATATTCACCATCAAACAATGTTCACAGCCAAGCAGTACTCACAACCAAACAGTATTCATGACCAAAAGTATTCTCAATCAGTTAATTATAAAGAATTGTTCTCATGCCACACAGTTTTTCCCAAATTATAAATTATAACCAAATCATTATTTTAAATTGGCTGAACCGTCCGAAAAATCATACTATAATTATATGGTTCCTATGCTTGAAAATAACCGATTCTAATTTAAATAAAAACCTAGTATAATTTTATTTCCCCTTACTTGATCATCGAAGTTCAGCCTAAAATGAACAAGAAATCGAACCCTGTATTCCAAAAATCCTAACTTAATTAGTTCAACCCCAGAATATTTATCATTTAACATCTCTTAGGACCACACACTCCCAATAATTATTTTAATATTAAAAATATCTTACTTACCCTAATTTTGGAGTGGTTCCCAAGAACTCCAATTCAAGTTTCTACTCTGGCTAACTTGGAGAGAAACACCCCAGGAACCTCGTGATGGTTTCCGATCGTCAAATCGGGCTAAATCCAGACCAGTATCGAAGAGAGAAGGTAAGAGACCCGAACCCTAGAGAGAGATGAGAGGAGAGAGAAATTTCCCACTGAAAATGGATCCAGGCCTATTTATAATTAGGTCTTCACTGACGAATTTAAAAGGTTCTTCAACAAATCCAAGAAGGACATTCATCCACGAGAACATCGGGTTTGTCGATGAAGCATTTAAAAACTTGAATTTTCCTTGCTCTCGGTAATTCCTCATCGACGAGACACGTGTATTCATCAATGAGACACAAAAAGACGTTCGTCGATGAAGAAAACGAGTTTGTCGATGAGTCCCTGCGGATACCTCTTTTTAAATTTATTTTCTATTTATTTTTCCTTTTATTTATTTATATTTTATTTTCTAGGTTCGGGTTATTACATGTGGAATCCAGGGAAGGTGTTTCAGTGGACCCAAGCAAGATAGAGGCGATAGTTGATTAGGCGAGACCGAAAAATGTGCATGAGGTCAGAAGTTTCTTGGGTCTGGTAAGATACTATCGCTGGTTTATAGAGGGATTTTCTAGACTATCAAGTCCTCTGACACGGCTAATAGGGAAGGAAGTGAAGTTTGAGTGGACTGATGAATGCGAGCAAAGCTTTCAAGAATTGAAACAGCGACTGGTCAGTGCTCTAATTTTGACCATCCCATTAGGTGATGGTGGATTTGTGATATACAATGATGCGTCTCAAAAAGGACTCGATTGTGTTATGATGCAACAAGGAAAGGTCATTGCGTGCACTTCTCGACAGCTCAAGGAATATGAAAAGAATTATCCCACGCATGACATGGAATTGGTAGTAGTAGTGTATACACTAAAATTTGGAAGCACTGCCTGTATGGTAAAAGATGCGAGATCTTTACAAACCATGAGAGCCTCAAATACTTCTTCATGCAAAAAAGAACAAAATATAAGACAGAGAATGTGGTTACAGCTAATAAAGGATTACGATTGTACCATCAGTTACCACCTAGGAAAAGCTAATGTGGTAGCTGATACACTGAGTCAGAAGTTAGTGAACGCATCAGTATCAGTAGTGGTAGTTCAACATCAGATCAGGATGGACCTGGAATGGCTTGGTGTGGATATAGTGGAAGGAAATCACTAGGCATTCATCGCTAGCCTAGTAATTCAACTGGCCTTAGTAGAAAGGATCAGGGCAGCTCAGATAAGAGACAAGGAACTAGTGAAGATAATGAATAAAGTGCAGAGTGGGTTGAGGGTAGATTTCAATGTCTCAGACGATGGGGTATTGAGGTTCCACACCAAGATATGTGTACCAAATGATGTAGAGATTAAACGAACTATTCTAGAGGAGGCACATTGCTCTCTCTATACTGTGCGTCCAAGGAGTACTAAGATGTACAGGGATCTGCGGAAATCATTCTAGTGAAATAACATAAAGAGGGAGATTGCTAGATTTGAAGAGCAGTGCCTGACATGTCAGCAGGTGAAGGCCGAGCATCAGAGGCCAACAGGACCGTTGCAACCACTTTCCATTCTTGAGTGGAAGTGGGAGCACATTTCCATGGACTTCGCCATGGGTTTACCATCAGCACTTCATGGACAGAACGCTATCTGGGTGATTATTGACTGACTGATGAAGACTACTTACTTCGTCCTGATTAAAATCATCTATTTCGTGAACCAACTGGCAGAGTTACATGTTTAAGAGATAGTGAAGCTACACGGTATACTAGTGTCCATTGTTTCAGACAGGGACCCTCGGTTCACCTCCCAGTTTTGAAAGAGCCTACAAAGAGCTTTGGGAACTCAACTTACTTTCAGCACAATGTTTCTTCCTCAGACAGATGGACAGTCAAAAAATGATGATCCAGATATTAGAGGATATGTTGAGGGAATGTGTGCTGGATTGCGAAGGTGGTTGGCTTCATTATTTACTTCTAGTGGAGTTCGCCTACAATAATAGCTAGTAGGCTAGTATCGAGATGGCACCATATGAAGCATTGTACGATCAAAGGTGTCAATCTCCATTGTACTGGCATAAGATTGGCAAGCGGCATATTTTGGGGCCAAAGATCATTCGGCAAACTTCTATAAAGATGAAACTCATCAGGGATCAAACTAAAATAGCTCAGAGTCGACAAAAGAGCTATACTGATACACGACGATGAGAGCTGGAGTTTGTGGCAGGGGATAACATATTCCTAAGGGTTGCTCCGGTGAAAGGGGTTATGAGGTTTGGAAAGAAAGATAAGATAAGCCCTAGATACATCGACCATTTGAGATTCTGGAGAGGGTTGGTCCGGTAGCATACAGAATAGCATTACCCCCAGCATTGTCTAGAATGCATGATGTCTTCCATGTGTCGATGTTAAGGAAGTGCATCCCAGATCTCTCACACGTAATCATTTATGAATTCTTAGAAATCAACAATCCCTTATCCTATGAGGAAGTGCCAGTATAGATTTTGGACCATAAGGAATAGGAACTACGTACTAAGAAGATCCCGCTAGTGCAAGTGCTTTAGCGTAATTACACAGTGGAGGAAGCTTCATGGGATATAGAAGAGGAAATACATTGGAAGTACCCACAGCTATTCAATGAGACCCAACACTAGGCAAATAGGTACAACGGTTCAGGTAAAAATGATAGTATAGGTAGGTTTTTGGGTTTTGTGTATAAGTTTGTTTAGTTATCTATTTATTTTTGGTTTTAGTATATGGATGGTGTAGAGACCTGAAAATTATAATTACTAAATGATAGAGAGAAGGAAAATTTTAAAAGGAAAAAGTAGGGTTCATCGACAAACGCCCTAGTTTCATCGATGAACTCCCTATGGGATTCGTGTGGACGAAGTTTAGTGTTTCGTCAACAAAGAGATACTGAGGGGGTGTAATTTAGACTCATTGGTTTGTCGATGAGTTCTTTACCTTCGTCGACGAACTCCCTTCTTTGGTTCGTTGATGAGTACACGTGGCTCGTCGACGAAGCCATGTATCAAGCTACCTATAAATACATGGAAATTGAGTTTTCAGCAAAGGATTCAGCCTCTCTCTCATTTTCTCTCTCTAGAAATGGATTCTATGACTTCTCTCTAAGATTCCAACTCTGTTTCTCCCTGGTTCGACGATCAAAAGTTACCACGATGATCCTGGGGAGATTCTCTGTAACTTAGTCGGAGCATAATTTTGGTTTGAAGAGTTCAGGAACCATCCCAAAATTAGGGTAAGTAGGATATTTTAGGGTTTACATAGTTATCAGGCCTTTCTAAACCCAAATTTTGTATTAAATGTTGATATACTAGTGTTTGGGATAATTAAACTAAGGTGTTGTCATTTTAGGGTTCGGGTTTCCAAACACCGTAGGCATGGGTTAAGGATCCTAGCGGATGTTATCTCAGGAACCTAGGTAAAATTACAAATAGTTTATAGTTTAGAAAACTCCACTTGTGATGCACTTAATGTCCTAATTTTTTCACACACAGCCGATCCCAAGCTCAAGTTAAGGAGGAGGGTTGCGTTAGGTAGCTGACAGCAAGCGTAAAATTTTTCAGATCACTATGATATGAATCCTTACCGAATATTTGCTAGGGCATCCCCTACGAGCGACGCGTTGCAGTTGAACCACCCGGGTGTAGCAAAAAGTGGGCGAGGGTTGGCTAGGTCATCACCTCGAAGCGACACACCGTGTCGGCGCCGGGTACAGTGTCAAATATGCTAGGGTTACTACATCATTCTGGACGTGGGCAGGTAAAGACGTTAGTTCAAGAAACTAGGGTTAGATTAGCAACTTGGAATATAGGGACACTTACGTGTAAAAGCATGGAAATTGTGGATACAATGATTAGAATAAGAATTAATATAATTTGCCTTCAAGAAACTAAGTGGGTGGGGGAGAAAGCTAGAGAAATCGATAAATCAGGATTTAAACTTTGGTACACTAGAAAAGAAAAACATAATAATGGAGTAGGCATTATTATATACAAAAACTTAAAAGATAGCATTGTGGATGTAACTAGAGTAAGGGATAGAATTATAAAAATCAAGATGGTATTAGGACAAGAGATAATAAATATCATTAGTACTTATGCTCGTCAAGTTGGTTTAGCAGAAAATCTTAAGAGATAATTTTGGGAAGATATGGATAGTATTATACAAGGCATACCAGGGACTGACAAAATATTTATAGGAGGAGATCTGAATGGACACTTTGGAAAAGATAATAAAAATTATGAGAGGATACATAGAGGATATGGATATGGAGACAAAAATGAGTTAGGGGAGATGATCTTAGACTTTGCTATGTCATATGATTTTAGTATAATGAATACTTGCTTTAAGAAGAGAGAAGAACACTTAATAACCTTTAAAAGTGGACAAAATAGAAGTCAAATATATATTTTTTTAACTAGGAGGGTAGATCATTTATCATGCAAGGATTGCAAAGTTATTCCAGGTGAAAGCCTAACCACACAACATAGAGTCTTAGTGTTAGATATATGTATTAAAAAAAGGAAGAAAATGGATAAAATAAACCAGTGTAGGAGAACTAGATGGTGGAACCTAAAAGGAGAAAATATAATAAAATTTAAAGATAAAATGATCAAAGATGGGGATTGGACCTTAGAGGATGGGATAGATACAAATACTCTTTGGAATAGACGAAACAAAGAAGGTTTCATGGTGTATGTTGTTTGCAAATGATTTGCTTTGAGTCCTTATCTTTTTGCTTTAGTGATGGACCAATTGACTAAGAGTATTCAAAAGGAGGTTCCATGGTGTATGTTTTTTGCAGATGATATTGTATTAATTGACTAAACTAGGGATGGAGTAGAGGCTGAGTTAGAATTATGGAGAGAAGCTTTGGAATTTAGAGGCTTCAGGATAAGTAGAAATAAAACAGAATATATGAAATGTAATTTTAGTAATGATAGGAGGAATATTGGAGACAAAGTTAAACTTGATGATGAAGAAATAAATAGCACTTGTAGATTTCGATACCTTGGATCTATTATGCAAGCTGAAGGAGAAATTGAAGATGATGTAATGCATAGAGTTAAAGCATGTTGGGTAAAATGGAGAAGTGCTTCAAGTGTGCTATGTGATCATAGAATACCCTTAAAATTGAAAGGGAAGTTTTATAGGACAACTGTAAGACCAGCTATGCTATATGGATCGGAATGTTGGGCGATGAAGAAACATAATATCCAAAAAGTAAAAGTTGTCGAGATGAGGATGCTTAGATGGATGAGTGGTATAACATTGAAAGATAAATTAAGAAATGAACATATTTGTGGTAAGTTAGGTGTAGCTCCTATAGAAGATAAGATAAGGGAGGGGCGACTCAGATGGTATGTACACTTGCAACATAGGCCTTATAGTGCACCTGTGAGGAAGAGTGACTTAGTTACTGTGGGGGGCAGTAGAAGGGTGATTACGCGCCGAAACTGCGTAATTGGGCATCTTAACCTGGGCTTTACCGTTTATATTTTTAATTAAATGTCCAAATTTATTCAATATTTTAATAAAGTGTCAAAATCATCATTCTTGAATTTTATTGCACTATTTATGAGAATTTGGTAATTTTTTGTCGCAGGAAAATTCTCGGGAATCAAAACCAACACCTGTTCGTATTTTGTACATAACTTTTCCATTAGAGCTCCGATTGAAACAATTCAAATTTCTAGAGAAAGAGGAAAGGATTATCTACAACTTTCATGTTTTGTGTTTTATGAGATACGGCCTCTAGAAGAGTATAATTTGTAATGAACAGAGAATGAAAAAAATGAAAAAATATAGCAATTCGGGTTTCCTATTCGGGTCTAGGGCTTTCCCCCCTATCCTATTTAACCCTTCTCTTTCTCTTCCTGCATAGGCAGCCCCCATGGCTCCCCATTCTCCTCTTTTCCTTCTTCTTCTTCTTCTTCTTCTTCTTTAGTTTGTTTTTTTTTTTGTTCTTTTCAATTCTGCTTCTCTCCCCTTGTCTCTCTTCCTTCCCTTTGTCTTTCCTCCCTCACTCTCCCCCTTTCCTCTGTTTCTCTTGGCCTCCTCTGCCCTCTTGTAGTATGGCCAGCCTCCTCCACCATCTTCAGCAGTCCCCAAGCACAGTAGAACACTAGCTGACTCCATAGCAGGACCACCAAAGCGCAGCAGCAATTTCTCCAGCACAGCAGCAACTTCATGGCTCCGTGGATTTGTTTCTCTCTCTCTCTTTTCCTTTCTTTCTTTCTTTTATTTACTTTTCTTTGAATCTTGGAATATTGAAGAAAGTTTAGTTTTTTTTTAATGTTATTGGAGTTTTCTTTCTTTTTTTTTTAAGTTGAGTAATGTTGAGTATTTCATTATTGTTAAATTAATCTCTTTGTTTATCTAATTGATAGTTATTTTAATTTAGCATTCTTAATTAAATTCAGATATTTTTTTGTCGAAATTCGATTTAGTTAGGGTCTATGATTAGTAAAGGTTGTGTTTTTATTGTGTTCCGTTATTGTTTATGTCTTTTAAATTTCCGTTGAGTTCATGTTTACATTTAAATTGTGAGTCTTGATTTGATCTCTTAATTGTGCTAAAGGTTCGATTTTTAGTAGGTTTGGTTTTTTTTTAGTGTGTCTAATTTAGTTTCCATTGTGTGTTTTTAATTCCATGTTCTAGGTTACCATTTTAATTAGTGCGTGTGTCGATGTTTCCTTAGGTAGATTAGAGTTTCCATTCTAGCGTGTTTTAATTCCTTATTTGTAGTTTCCATTTTTAATTAGTGTGTGTCCCAATGTTTCTTTAAGTAAATTAGGATTTCTATTCTTGTTTCTTTTATTTAGTACATGTTAGTTTTAGGATTTTTTAAATTACGTGCCATCTAATTCGTCAAAAGTAAAATTGAACAACTCTGAAAAACTCCACATCTGAACCGAGTTCAGTGCAATTTAATTTTGATTGGAAGAACGTTAAATCTGAGATTAAACGCATTCCCTGAGGAGACGATCTAACCCTTGGGCTTAATATTACACGACGTAACTCCTATACTTGGGATAGCTTTCGAGCTGCTCATTTTTCGAGTGAGTCAAAGGGGTAGGGGTAGACCTAAAATAACTTGGGAGGAGATAGTGAGCAAGGATTTAATATTCTTGAATCTATCAAAAGAAATGGTCCATGATCGCATAAATTGGGGGAAAAAGATTCATATAGCCGACCCCACTTAGTGGGACTAAGGCTTGGTTTTGTTGTTGTTTGTAGTTTATAGTTTAGAAATGTGAGTATAATAATTATTCTAGATGTTCAGTTGATTGACAGGGGGAAATATGTGTGTGTGTAATTTCAAGGCGTTGAAATTACGAACACTGCAAGCATGAAACGAGGAAATAATAAATAGTTCTCATAAAGTCCGGTAAGGGAAATATGATATGCTAGTAAATTCAGAAATTTTGTCTGTAAATTATAGCATTTGATTATGAGATACAAAGTATAAATTATACAGTTATGCAAATTTTAGTATATGAGTTCTATTTATTAATTGTGTGGCTTGAGTCATTATTTGTTTAGTACAATATTTATACCATTTTCAAAATATCATGATCTGTAGTATTTATGCACAGAAATATGTTTTACCAGATTATAGAATTATGATTTACAGTATATACACAGATGAATATTTTACAATTTTCATAGAATTCCATGATTCCCAAAATTTCAAAACCACAACACTCAGATATTACAATTTATTCAGTTTAGATATTACAGATTATACAGATCAGATATTACATATATTTTAGCTCAGATAATATAATTTATTCAGATCGGTTTTACAGTGTTAGGGTTATACAGAATCACGATGAAATAGTAAGATAATTGTATGCATAAACATGCCTATAGCACGAAAGGCCCGCTCCACCTGGTCCGGACACCAGGGAGCACTCTACACTACTTGTGGCACAATCCGCAGTTCCATACTTTATCTGAGATGTATGGTTGTACTCTAAACTGAAATAGCTACGGCACCGTGCTCTGATAACTGATTTGATCCATCAGGGTCTGATACTATTATATATATAGTATTATACGATATCAGACCCTGATGAATCAGATCAGCTATCAGAGCATAGTACTGTAGCTATTTCAGTTCAGAGTGCAACCATACAACTCAGATAAAGTATGGAACAACCAATTGTGCCACAAGTAGTGTAGAGTGCTCCCTGGCGTTCGGACCAGGTGGAGCGGGCCTTTCGTGCTATAGGTATATTTATGCATACAGTTAGACTAGCACTGGTAGGCCAACCAATGTTTAGTCCCGCCTACAAGCTACACAACTAGTCATGAGGGGTTAAATCATGACACACAATTTTTCAAGGAAGTTTTTACAGTTATTTATATGTATACAGATTTACAGAATAATAGCAGATATATTATAATACTAGAAGTATGAATAAATAGAAAGTTCAGATCCTACAATTGTATTTTAAGCCACGTAGGTGTGAGTTATACTGTGTATTATTTTATATGCTATCTTAATTTTAGTTATTTATCAGTATATTATTCGTGTAAACTCAGCTGCCACACACTAGTAATAGCATATTTCATCTTACTGAGAGTTGTATTATCCCAAAAATTTAACATATTTCGGGTGATCTAGCTAGACGAGCAGATCAAACTCGAAGGTAAAGGGGATAGTTATACTAGCCTCATAGAAGGGTAAGTGGTTTTAGAGGGATGTATTTATCAGTAACTTATAGGAGATATCGTGGGGGATCTTTGGAAAGATGTGTATGTATTAATGTTTTGAGAAGGTACTAAATTCTGGTATTGTAAATATGGGTGTATGACTTTATGTTTTTCGTTGCATAGGAATTCTATCTTGTGAACAGGAATTTCCTCAGTGCCCACCTAGGGCCTGAGATGTTATAATACATAATACAGATGTATCAGAGTAATTTTAATATATATATATATATATATATATATATATATATAGAAAAAAATGGTATAATTTTTTAGGTCGTTACATTTTGGTATCAAAGCCTAGGTTGTTAGGTTTTAGAGTATAGCGAAAAGCAATACTAGAATATAGGAATGGATTTTGGAGAAAGATAGAAATTTGTATAGAATAGAATTTTAGTGAGTTAATGTTGGGAATTAGGATGGAAATTTAGGATTTTGTTCTGCAGTCTGGAAGCAGGAACTTCGGGGTGGTTTCTGTGATTTTCTTGGGGTAACGATTTTAGGAAAACCATAATAAACTATCATCAGTTTCTATTTCCATATGGTAGGACTAGACCTTAAATTAGTAATAGGAGGTATGAGGGTATCTTAGTTAGATTAATGTAAGAATAACATTGTGAGGTTCGGATTCTCAGAATAATTTAGTGTTATTGTAGGATAGACCCTGGAGGTAGTAGTGCTCACGCTAGCTGCGATGATGGAGCAGGGCGTTCGGGCATAGGAGGCGAGGATTCAGATGCTGTATTACACAGCGTAGTTCAGAAGATTATGGCTAAGATTGCACGAAGCTCCAGGAAGTAGGGAGACCCTTTCTGCAGTTCAGGGGTGTACGTTAGAAAAGTTCACAAAGATGAATCCTCTAGCATTTTCAGGAGGAACTGACCCCACAGTTACAGAGGACTTGATGCAAGAGATTGAGAAAATACTGATGGTGCTCCACTACACCGATGAGCAGAGGGTCCTCTATGCCATATGCAAGTTGACAGGCGAGGCCGAGAGATGGTCGACGGCACGAGATTATTGGAGGAGCAGAGGCCTATACTAATGGCTATGACTTGGAGTTGGTTCAGGGAGGTATTCTTTGATAGATATTTTACTGCCACTGTTAGAAAGGCTAAGGTAGTGGATTTTCTAAATTTGTCCCAGGGAAATCTTACAGTTTAGCAGTGTGTAGCGAAGTTCATTGATGTAACAACCCGAAAAATCTATACCATTTTTTTTTATATAAAATAAACTGCAAAACATAACATTATGTCACTCCTATATAATCTGCTATAACATCTCAGACCCCAAGTGAGCACTGAGGAAATATGATTATATTACACACCTATGCAGCGGAAAAACATAAAATTGTCCATCCATATAAACAACACTAGAATTTTAGTAACTCATCCCACCATACACATATATATACACATCACCCTAGTATCATCTACTCAAAAATACCAACTCATGTATACACTTACCCAGCAAATAGGGTAGTGTACTTGCCTTCTCTATCTGTGAGCCTGATCTACTCACCAAATGGGATCACCTGAAAAATATTAAATCATTGGGATGAGACAACGCTTAGTAAGAGGAAATATGTTATTACTAGTATGTGGCAACTGAGTTTCATAAATACTATACTAACTAAAAAGCAAGGTGTAGTCCTAAGAGGGTGGGGTGAATTGGATTTTAAAAATTTCTTTTAATTCTTATAAGGACTTTTTATTAATTAATCAATTTTAGACTTGTTTGTTTAATTTACCAATCACATAAGAACTTAGTTCCTTTATTTAATCCACAACCACATAACTATTCAATCTTTCAAGTAATCAATCAACCACAATTTAAAAACAAATAACCAAGCGATTTTCCAAGTACAAGTTAACTTCAACACTATTTAGATTAGCAAGATTCAACACTCTTTGGAATATAAACACAATCCACTCAATATCAAAATTTTAAACCATTCAATCACAATATAGCTTTTGTTGTCAGCCTTGGGTATATCAATTTGAATCAAGCCCTGTATATATGAAATTTGTCTCTCAATTTGATATTTAATACAATGTCCAATCACTCTTTCCAAATACTTAGACCTTAAATAAACTTTAAGTTAAAGAGTCTTGGGGTGTTGAATCAATCAACACACTACTATACAGTTTCCGCAAAAGATTGATCAACTAACGTACTCCCTTTCGGTTTCCGCAATCCCAAAAGCAAATTAAGCTTTAAGTTTATTTAATATCTAATTCATGTAATGTATATAATTCAGATATTTAAAACATCCACGCAATTTTTTATGTACTAAAAATAAAGAGAGTAAGGGAAAGAGAGAGTGAGACAAGATTTTTACGAGGTTCGGCTTATATCCAACCTACGTCCTCACCTTTGGCAAGCCACCAAAGGATTCACTAAACCTGTTCCTTTAACGGGCGAAAAAAACCTTTACAATACTCCTTGGTTAAGGCTAGAGCACGCCTTCTCCAAACGATATTCCCTCATTCGGTCACTCCTTACATAGGCTAGGGCCCGCCTCTCTAAGCAATATCCCCTTACTTAGCCAACGATCCAAACAATCCTTGGAATTGTCAGTCTACAATATATAAATCAAATAGACATGTACAAATAATGATCACACAAAGAGCTTATTAGTACAATTTAGAAACTAATATACTTCAATTCAAAATACTAAAAGAATGAAGTAAGAAGCTCAATGTAAATATCGCCGATTTACTTCTCTTTGATGAGGATCAAGAACTTAAATCAGATACTTCAGAGAAGATGTAAAAGCTCAGAGATTTCTCAAAAATTTTGCAGTAATTCAAAGCTTTAAAACAGATAGCAAGAAGGCTTCGAGTGAACAAGATTTTGAAAGAATGTTCAATGCTTGGTGTAAATGTGAAGATCATAAAACATGTATTTATGGACTTGAAAAACATTCACATTCATGTTGCCCAAGTTTACTTGGAGTGCCCTCCAAGTTTCTAAAAATATTGGGGCGCAAGTCAATTAGATTTGAAAATTATAAGTTTAAAAAAGCTGCCCATTGCCGTACTTCGGTTGCCTGAAGTGCAACCTCGGTTGCGTGAAGTGAGTTCAGGAGCCTGAAGTTACAGGGTCAGGCGCCTGAAGACACACTGTCTATTTTAAATTTCTTCAGCAAAATCTTCGATCGCCTGAGGTTTTCACCTCAGTCGCCTGGACAGTTAATAAACAGTTTTCTTCTTTCTTTTTCAAAGATATTTGACTTCCTTACTTTCTTGCTTTAAAAAAATATTTTCTGGGGTTTTAGAATAAAGTCTCTAAGTCCATATTACTCCCCTAAAGAGCTTTTTTTCATTCACAATGATATTTTTACCTTTGAAGTACTTACATGAAGATTTCCTAATAATTTAAGTACTTCTTGTTCTTTGGAAACTTCATGGTTATCTTGGACCTTTGAGTTCATTCCATCTTCAGATGTCTTTGTGCTTCCTTTTTTTATCACTTCATGACACATCACGAACTTTTAAGCTTGTTGGTGATCTTTCGAAGCTTTTTTGATTTTGGCTTGTTTAAGTTTCCTAAAAACATCATTACTTGAGCACACGATGATATTAAAACCTTTTATTTGTTACCATAAAAACAAGAGGTGAAAGCTTTGTTAGGCTAACACGAACAATATTTGAAACTATAAAAGCTGGTAAAACAATATACAAATTAACTTGCATCTATCATAGTTTAAGGTATAACTATATTATCTGAGTTTTCTACTTTTTCATACTTCTAGTATCATACTATATCTGCTGATATTCTATAAATCTGTATACATAAATATATATATATAACTGAGATGTTTACCCTAAAAAACTGTACGTCATTATTTAACCCCTTATGATAGGGTTATACGACCCGTAGGTAGGACTTAATCTTTGTTGGCCTACCAGGTAAGTCAACTGTAACTCTACCAATCCTCAGCCCGGCCAAACTACAACCTCTCCTAGCCACGGAACTGGTAACTACCTCGTCAAACCGGCCACCTCAACCCAATCTTTTGAGGAGTCTGCAATCCCTCCAGGCACGGTTGATGGAAACCTTCCACACACTATCTAAGATGTGTGGTTGCACTTTGATCTTGTAATAACAATGGTATCGTGCTCTAATAATTGAATATTTAACTGATTCATCAAGGTCTAATACTATATAGTACTGATATACATAACTATCTTGTTGTTTCATCATGATTCCAAAATAACCATAACACTGAAAGCTAATCCTAAATATATTGTAATATCTATACTATGTAAATTGTAATACCATAGTGTTATGGAAAATAACCATAACACCGGAAACTAATATGAAAATACTGTATTATCTGAGTTGTATAAACTGTAATAACATAGTGTTATGGTTTTAGTATTTTGAAAAATCATGGTAATCTGCATATGTTATAAAATATCTATCAGTATAAACACTGTAATTCATACTCTCATAAAATCTGATAAAACATATCTTTGTATAATAATATAAATCATACCAATCTGAAAACTATATTGTTTCTATGTTGTTATGATAACGTCTTATAAACATATTTCTGCTCAAATACCATAAAACATAACAATTTGGAAACCATATATTTCATATATTGATCTAATACTATCTCATGTCACACAACTACATAAAAAAAATATCTCATATACTGCTACTGTATTTTCTGATATACAAATAATTTCTAAACTGAAATACTAGTCAGGAAAACATATAATTTATTAATAAATATTCTAACACTCCTAGCATAGCATATTTCCCTTACCTAACTAGCTGGGAGGCTTGCCTCCAACTCTATTCTCACGCTCACGCCATACTATCCCCAAACTCCTGAAATAATGCATATAATTCTATTTTCAATAAATCAACTAAACTTCCTGATTCCTCATACTCGTAATTTTATAAACTATAATTTACCTAGGCTCTTGGAAGAATATCCACTGGGGTCCTCAGATCATGCCTACAGGGTCCCAAAACACCCTATCCCTAAAAGTATAATACCCTAGTTTTATTCCACAAAACTCTAGTATATTCTCATATAATACAAAATTTAGACTCAAATAAGTCTGCTAATACTGAAAATACCTAAATAATCTACTTACCTTGCTTTTGGGATGGTGCCTAAATTGCTCAAACCAACAATCTAATCCAGTAGACTTGTAGAGAATCTCCCTAGGATCAACGTGGCAGCTTCTGATCGCCGAAACGGGGAGAAATGAAGCTAAAGACATAAAGAGAAGGAGGGAGAGCCGATCAAGAGAGAGAGAGAGAGAGAGAGAGAGAGAGAGAGAGAGAGAGAGAGAGAACTGATAGAAAATAAATTTCCTTGTTGAACTGTCATTTTCTGCTATTTATAAACCTTTTGCTACGTGGCCTCGCGAACGAGCCATGTCACCTTGTCAAGAAGGGAGTTCTTCGATGAACACCTAACCCTTGTTGATGAGTTTTAGGCCTCAAAAATAACCCCTCGATAAACTCTCGTCGACGAGACATGCGTCCACGTCGACGAGCCCAAGAAGACTATTCGTCAACAAACGCTCTGCGTTCTTCGACGAGGCCCAGCTGTCCCCTTTAAAACTTCCTTTTTCCTATCATATCTTTATTATTTAATTCCCATAATTGTCTGAGTTACTACATTCTCTCCACCTTATAAAATTTCATCATCGAAATTCGCGACCTGTATTGAACACCATCCATTAAGGAAAATGGGCTACTTATTTTATTAATTACCCTCACTTATAGCAAAGGAATATCGTGGTTACATAAGCAGTTCTGGGAGATTACAATTATACCCATAAAAGAAAATTTCTCCCAAAATCAAAACACTACCTACCTTATAATTTAAAATACAACTATACATTCATCATTCTATACTGATTAAAATAAAACTGTCGTTATTTGAACAATATTGACTATTACTGTATCCCACTAAATAGGTGTGGGTATTTCTGTCTAATCTCCTCCTCCAATTCCCACGAAGTTACCTCTATGGTATGGTTTCTCCACAAAACTTTCACTAATTGAATTTTCTTGGTACGTAATTTCTATTCCTTTTTGTCTAAGATCTGCACTGGCGCTTCCTCATTTGCCAGTGTATCTCTGAGCTCTATCTCTGCATAGATGATTACGTGGGAAGGATCTGAGACATATTTCCTCAACATGAAAACATCAAATATGTTGTGTATTCTAGATAGGGCTAGTGGCAGAGTTAGCCTGTAAGCAACTAACCCCACCTTCTCAAGTATCTCAAATGGGTCAATGTATCTAGGGCTCAGCTTACCTTTCTTCCCAAATCTCATAACTCCTCTTAGTGGAACTACTTTAAAAAATACCCAATCTCCCACGTAAAACTCTAGCTCCCGGCGGTGAGTATCTGCGTAGCTTTTTTTCCAACTCTGAGCTGCACTAATTTTGTCTTTAATAAGTCAAACTTTATCTTACGCCTGCTGCACCAACTCTGGTCCCAATGCTAGCCTTTCTACCACTTCATCCTAGTATAATGGATAACATCACCTCCTAGCATATAAAGCCTCGTACAGTGCCATCCCAATGCTAGCTTGATTGTACGCAAACTCGATTAGTGGCAAATACCGGGTCTAACTACCCTCGAAATCCAGCACACGTGCATGTAACATATCCTCAATTATTTGTATTGTCCTCTCTGTCTGCCCATCTTTCTGAGGATGAAAAGCAGTGCTGAATGTTAACTATGACCCCATAGTCTTCTGAAAGTTCCTCCAAAACCATAAAGTAAATCGGAGGTCTCAGTCTGAGACTATATATATTGGCACACCATGTGAGCGCACTATCTCCTGAATGTATAAATTTTCTAGTCTGTCCATAGAATAGTTGACTTTGATGGGGATGAAGTGAGTGATCTTCGTTAATCGATCTACGACCACCCAAATAGCATTTTGTCCCTATTGCGCTGGCAGTAGCCATGTTACAAAATCCATAGAGACGTGATCCCATTTCCATTCAGGGATATAGAGTTACTGCAACTACCCTGCAGGTCTCTGGTGCTCAGCCTTTATCTGCTGGCACGTTAAGCACTATTTTACAAATTCAACAATCTCTTTTTTTATGCCGCTCCACCAGAAGGACTCCCGTAGATCCTGATACTTTTTAGTACTACCTGGATGCACGGTGTATAGGGATTTATGTGCCTCTTTCAAGATAACTCTCCTTATCTAAGCATCTGCAGGAACACATAATCTTGTACGAAATTGCAGGGCTCCGTCATCTAATATACTAAACTCTTCTTCCTGCCTGTCTTTCACTTTCTCTATCAACTCTGCTAATTCTGGATTAGTTCTCTGGGCGCCTTTAATCCTTTCTTGCAATGTAGGCTGTAACACCAGGTTGGCAATAAATGCATGGTGATCACTCTCTATCAACTCCACACCTAACCTCTCCAAATCCATCTGAATAGGGTGCTGAATCTCCACTGTTGAAACCGCTGCTCCTAGTATTTTCCAACTTAGTGCATCAGCCACCACATTTTCTTTTCCTAGGTGGTAGCTGATAGTACAATCATAGTATTTGATAAGCCCCAACCATCTTCTCTGCCGCATATTCAAATCTTTTTGGGTGAAAAAATACTTTAAGCATTTATGATCAGTCAAAATCTCGTATTTCCCACCATAAAGATAGTGCCTCTAGATCTTCAGTGCATACACCACTGCGGCTAACTCTAGGTCGTGCACAGGGTAATTTTTTTCATATTCTTTAAGTTGCCTAGATGCATAGGCAATGACTCTTCTATGCTGCATTAACACACATCCAAGTTCCTTCAAAGATGCATCACTGTATATCACAAATTCATCCTCCACTAATGGAATAGATAGTATCGGTGCAGAGACCAACCGTCGCTTTAACTCCTGAAAGCTCTGTTCACATTCATCGGTCCAATCAAATTTCAAGTTCTTTCTCGTGAGTCGTGTCAGTGGACTTGATAATCTGGAGAAGCCATCCACAAAACGCTGGTAGTACCCTGCCAGACCTAGGAAGCTTCTGACCTCTTGAACATTTCTTGACCTTACCCAACTCACCACTGCCTCAATTATACTCTGTTCAACTAATATACCATCCTCAAAGATCACATGCTCGAGGAAAGTAACCTGCCTCAAATGATCTATAAATACTGCTAGTGCATTAGTTAACCTGAATGGCATTACCAGGAACTCGTAGTGCTTGTATCTAGTTCGAAATGTTGTCTTTGATACGTCCTCTGCCTTGACTTTGACTTGGTGATAAATTGACCTAAGGTCAATTTTAGAGTAGACTTGGGTCCCCTGGAGCTTATCAAATAAGTCATCAATGGAAGAGGATATTTAGTCTTGATTGTTAATTTGTTTATCTCCGTATAATCTGTACACATCCTCATGGTCCCATCTTTCTTTTTTATGAACAAGACTGGTGCTCCCCAAGGCGACACGCTAGGTCTGATAAACCCTTTATCCAACAATTCTTGCAACGGATCTTTAAATTCCTTCAATTCGGTTAGAGCCATACGGTATGGTGGTTTAGACACTGGTGCCGACCCTAGTAGTAGATCCACTGTAAATTCAATCTCTTAATCTGGTGGTAAGCCAGGTAACTCTTCTAGGAAGACATCTGGAAATTTTCTAACTACTAGAATGTTGACCTGTTTCAGTTCTTCCTTTGGCAACTCTTTTATGTAAGCTATATATCCCTAGCATCTACCCTGAATCAGTCTCCTCACCTAAATAGTTGACACAAGTTGTGAAGAGTCACGCACACGTGAACCCACAAATCTATATTCTTTCTCACCTGGGGGGGGGGTCTGAAAATCACTTTCTGATAGCAATCTATGTTGGTGTGATTAGCTATCAGCCAATCCATACCTAATATTATATCAAATCCCTGCATATCTAGTATCACAAGATCAGCTGGTAGCACTTTCCCCTGAATGGCCACTAGAAAATTTCTAAGTACCCTCCTACACCTCACAATAGATCCAGTTGGCATGGATACCAACAAATCAACAATCTCAGCATTTCCCATCGTCAATACATAGACTCTCGCTGGTGCATTGTTCCTCTGCTAGCTTCCACGAGGTGCTTGCTATCGTCCACCCCAACCCGATCTAGGATATAGTGCATAGATCGGTGGTCCCTGACATGATCGAGCCATATAACTAGGTCTTCCACATCAGAAACAGACATTCTAACCCAACCAGCACTTACTCAGATGTCTTCGCCCACACCTAGGGAAGGTAGGATAAATCTGCCCTCCATAATACCCACTATGTCCTGTTGTCTTCCTCTGACCCCCACCAGTACCTCCTCCTCCCCATGGACCCCGACTAGACCCATTCTAAAAATTCGGAGGTGTGGGCCTCTTCCTCTAGCTCGATCCTCCTACATCTCCCTGTGCACTCTCCTCTGCTACCGTGGCTCTGTCAACCAGCTCAGAGAAATCTTGTATCTTTAATACTGCCACCTGTCTATATATATCTCACCTCAAATTCCTCTCGAACATCCTAGTCTTTTATCTTCATCTAGAATGATATAAGGGCAGAAGCGTGACAACTCAATGAATCTTTCCGCGTACTACTAGACCATCATTGATCGCTAAGACAGGCTCAGAAATTCTTGTACTTTAGCCTCTTTGATTGTGGCAGGAAAATATCTATCAAAAAAATATCTCATTGAATCTACTCTAGGTCATATCCACAGGCATAGGCCTTTGTTCCTCCATTAACTTCGTAGCTACCCACCATCTCTCAGCCTCGCTTGTCAGCTTATATGAGGTATAAAGAACCCGTTGCTCATTGGTGCACTGCAGCACCATAAGTATTTTCTCGATCTCCTGCATCCAGTTCTCAGTAGCTACAAGATCAGCTCCTCCTAAAAACGTTGGAGGATTCATCTTTGTGAACTTCTCTATCGTGCATCACTGAACTATAGATGGACCTCCATGCTCCCTGGAGCTCTAGGCGATCTCAGCCATGACTTGCTGAGTTACACTGTGCAAAACAGCATCTGAGTCCCCACCTCCTGCACCAAACGGCCCTGCTCCATTGTTGCCACTAGCATGGGCACTACTACCTCCTAGATCCATCCTATAATAACATCAAATTATCTTGAGAATCTAAACCTTATAATAATATTCTATCTAAAATACTCCACACTTCCTATCACAAATTTAAGGTCTAGTCCTCCCATATGGAAATAGAAATCGACGACAGTTTACTATGGTTTTCCTGAAATCATTACCCCAGGAAAATTGCAAAAACCACCCTAAAAATCTACCTCTAGACCACAGGATAGAACCCTAAATTCTTGTCCTAATTTCCCAACATCAACTAATCCTGTTCCACTCTCCTTAAAATTTCATTCCTATATTCTGGTATTGTTTTTCACTGTACTCTAAAGTCTGCAGAACCTAGCAACCTAGGCTCTGATACCAAATTGTAAAGACCCAAAAAATCTATACCATTTTTTTTTTATAAAATAAACTGCAAAACATAATATTATGTCACTTATGTATAATCTGCTATAACATCTCAGGCCCCAAGTGAGCACTGAGGAAATCTGATTATATTACACACCTATGCAGTGTCCATCCATATAAACAATACCAGAATTTTAGTAACTCATCCCAACCATACACACATATATACACATCACCCTAGTATCATCTACTCAAAAATACTAACTTTTGTATACACTTACCTAGCAAATAGGGTAGTGTACTCGCCTTCTCTATCTGCAAGTCTGATCCACTCGCCTAACTGGATCACCTAAAAAATATTAAATCACTGGGATGAGACAACGCTCAGTAAGAGAAAATATGTTATTACTAGTGTGTGGCAACTAGGTTTCATAAATACTATACTGACAATATCGGGAACTGTAAACGTTGGTAAAACAATATACAATATAACTTGCATCTATCATAGTTTAAGGTATAACTATATTATCTGAGTTTTCCACGTTTTCATACTTCTAGTATCATACTATATCTATTGATATTTTGTAAATCTGTATACATATACATAACTGAGATGTTTACCTTGAAAAACTGCACGACGTGATTTAACCCCTCATGACAGGGTTGTGCGGCACATAGGCGGGACTTAATCTTGGTTGGCCTACTAGGTAAGTCAATTGTAACTCCACCAATCCTCAGCCTAGCAAAACTGCAACCTCTTTTATGCATGGAACTGGTAACTACCTCGTCAAATCGGCCACCTCAACCCAGTCTTTAGGTGAGTCTGCAATCCCTCCAGACACGGCTGACGGAAACCTTCCACACACTATCTAAGATGTGTGGTTGCACTCTGATCTTGTAATAGCAATGGTACTGTGCTCTAATAACTGAATATTTATTGAACTGATTCATCTGGGTATGGTACTATATAGTACTGATATACATAATTATCTTACTGTTTCATCATGATTCCAAAATAACCATAACACTGAAAGCTAATCTTGAATATATTGTAATATATGTACTTTGTAAACTATAATACCATAGTGTTATGGAAAATAACCATAACACCAGAAACTGATATGAAAATACTGTATTATCTAAGTTGTATAAATTGTAATAACATAGTGTTATGGTTTTAATATTTTGAAAAATCATGGTAATCTACATATACTATAAAATATCTATCTGTATAAACACTATAATTCATACTCTTGTAAAATATGATAAAACATATCTCTGCATAATAATATAAATCATACCAATCTGAAAACTATATTGTTTCTGTACTGTTCTGATAAGGTCTCACAAACATGTTTATTCTTAGATACCATAAAACATAACAATATGGAAACTGTATATTTCATATATTAATCAAATACTATCTCATGCCACACAACTACATAAATAAATATCTCATATATTGCTACTATATTTTATGATATACAAATAATTTCTAAACTAAAATACTAATTTGGAAAATATATAATTTATTAATAAATATTCTAACATTCCTCGCATAGCATATTTCCCTTACCTAACTGACTGGGAGGCTCGCCTCCAACTCTATTCTCCGCTCATGGCGTACTATCCCCAAAATCCTAAAATAATGCATATAATCGTACTTTCAATAAATCAACTAAACTTCCCGAACCCTTATACTTGTAATTTTCTAAACTATAATTTACCTGAGCTCTTGAAAGAATATCCTTTGGGGTCCTCAGATCATGCCTACAGGGTCCCAAAACACCCTATCCCTAAAAATATAATACCCTAGTTTTATTCCACAAAACTCTAGTAGATTCGCATATAATATAAAATCTGGACTCAAATAAGCCTACTAATACTAAAAATACCTAAATAATCTAGTTACTCTGATTTTGGGATGGTGCCCAAATTGCTCAAACCAACAATCTACTACAGCAGACTTGTAGAGAATCTCACCAGGATCAACGTGGCGGCTTCTAATTATCAAAATGGAGAGAAATGGAGCTAGAAATGTAGAGAGAAGGAGGGAGAGACGAGCAGGAGAGAGAGAGAGAGAGAGAATTGAGAGAAAATAAATTTCCTCACTGAACCGTTGTTTTCTGCTATTTATAGACCTTTTACCACATGGCCTTGTCGACGAGCCACGTCACCTTGTCGGTGAGTCCAAGAAGAGAGTTCGTTGATGAAAACCTAACCCTCATCGACGAGTTTCAGGCCCCGAAAATAGCCCCTCAATAAACTCTCATTGATGGACGAGGCCTTGCTGTGTTCCCTTTTAAAATTTCCTTTTTCCTCTCATCTCTTTATTATTTAATTCCCATACTTGTCCGGGTTACTACAATTGAGTTGTCATGCTTTGCCCCTATGTCGTTCCAGATGAAGTTAAAAAAGCGAGGATGTTTGAGAGGGGCTTGAGGCGAGAAATATATAAACAAGAGGTAGTTCTAAAGATGCAAGATTTCTTTGAGCTAGTTGATAGAGCCATGGTAGCGGAGGAGAGCAAACAGAAAGATGTGGGAGTACCGAGCCAGAGGGAGACTCCCACGCCTCCGGGTTTTCAGGCAGGTTATAGCCGAGGCTCGTGGAGAGGAGACCGGAACAATGGAGGTCAGAGGTAGAGGATGGGACACAATGGTTCTTAGGGTGGGCAGACTTATCCTATCTGCCCTAGATGTGGCTGGAGGCATCCGGGAGAATGTAGAGTGGGAGAGAATGTCTGCTATCAGTGTGGGAGATTCGGCCATATAGCACGATCATGTCGGGGACCGCCAACCCATGCACTAGCTCATAGACCATTCCAGGGTGGTTATCAGCCCCCCCCCCCGGTGGAGACCAGTAGAGGAACACAACTCCGGTGACTGTTTATACACTGACACTAGGAGACACCGAGGTTACCAGAGACATTGTTACAGGTACACTTACTACTTTGCCATATAAAGTTGTTGTTTTGTTTGACTTAGGTGCCACCCATTTCTTTGTATCATCAGGATATGTTAAAATATCTTAGGTGGAGGCGCAGTTGTTAGATATTGAATTTTTAGTTGTCACGTCGACTGGGTCAGTGGTGTAGGAGAGTACTTAAAAATTATCCAATAAGTATTCAAGAAAAAGTGTTACCAGTCGACGTGGTAGTATTAGATATGTAGGGTTTTGATGTGATATAAAGTATGGACTGGATGGCAACTAACTACGCCAACATTGACTGCCATAAAAAAGAAGTGATCTTTAGACCCCTGAGTGGGCAAGAATTCAGATTCGTGGGATCACATGTGCATGCCTCACCACAATTAGTGTCGGCTATTCAGATGAAGAGGTTGCTTCAGGGTGGTTATCAAGGGTATGTTTCTTATCTAAAGGAGATGCCAAAAAAAGAATTAAAACGGACTGATATTCTAGTAGTCAGAGAATTTCCAGATGTTTTTCCAAAGGAATTACCTGGTTTACCACCAGATCGAGAAATAGAATTTGCTGTGGATTTACTACCAGGATCAAAACCGATATTTAAGGCACCCTATAGAATGACTCCTGCCAAATTGAAGGAATTGAAAGATTAGTTGCAGGAGTTGTTGGATAAATGATTTATCAGGCCTAGCATGTCACTGTGGGGAGCACCAGTCCTATTCGTGAAGAAGAAAGATGGGACTATAAGGATGTGCATTGATTATAGAGAGATAAATAAAGTGATAATTAAGAATAAATATCATCTTTCGAGAATCGATGATTTATTTGATCAACTCCATGGCACCCAGGTCTACTCCAAAATTGACCTTCGGTCAGGATATCATCAGGTGAAAGTTAAAGCAAAGGACGTTTCGAAGACAACTTTTCGAACCAGATATGGGCACTATGAGTTCTTGGTAATGCTGTTCGGATTAACTAATGCACCAGCAGTGTTTATGGATTTAATGAACCGGGTGTTCCATTAGTACTTTGACCAATTTGTTGTGGTATTTATTGATGATATACTGGTCTACTTAAGAAGTTTTGAGGAGCACAAGAATCATTTGCGGTTGGTATTACAGGTATTGAGGAAAAAGAAAATGTCCACTAAATTTAAGAAATGTGAATCCTGACTGTGGCAAGTCATTTTCCTTAGACATGTGATCTCTGCGGATAGTATATCAGTAGACCCAAGAAAGATAGAAGCAGTGGTGAATTGGGTGAGACCGGGGAACGTACAAAAGATCAGGAGTTTCCTAGGTCTAGCAGGGTACTACAAGCACTTTGTGGATGGCTTCTCCAGATTATCGAATCCACTAACACGACTCACACAAAAAAATATGAGATTTGAATGGATCAACGAGTGTGAGCAGAGCTTCCAGGAATTGAAGCAGCAGCTAGTCACTGCACCGGTATTATCTCTTCCATCATGAGAGGATGGATTTTTTATATACAGTGATGCATCTCAAAAGGGACTTGGGTGTGTGTTGATGCAGCATGGGATGGTTATTGCTTACACTTCTCGACAACTTAAAGAGTATGAAAAGAACTGCCCAGTACATGATTTAGAGTTAGCTGCAGTGGTGTATCCTCTAAAGATCTGGAAGCATTATCTTCATAGTGGGAGATGTGAGATCTTCACTGAACATAAGAGTTTGAAGTATTTCTTCACCCAGAAAGAACTGAATATGAGGCAGAGAAGATAATTAGAGCTCATTAAAGATTATGATTGTGCTATCAGCTACCACCCAGGGAAAGCAAACATGGTGGCTAATGCTTTGAGTCGAAAATCAGTGGGAGTAGCATTTTCAGCGGTGGAGATTCAACAACCGATTCGGATGGACTTGGAGAGGCTCGGTGTGGAGTTACTAGAAAATGATCACCAGACATTTATCGCCAGCCTAGTATTACAACCTACCCTGCAGGAGAAGATTAAAGCTACTTAGAGAAATGACACAGAATTGGTAGAGCTGATAGAAAATGTAACACCCCGAACTTGAAAACCAGGTCTGGTGCATTATACCTGAATAAACCATACTTCGTGGCGCCCCAAACCCGCCTGGTGGGACTCGGGTGACACGTTATCCATTTTCTTGTACCTGTCATTCCATTAACAATTATGCAACAAAAAACATAACTACAATCCTCAACTAATATAATACTAGAGTTTTCTACATCTATCTACATTCTAAAATAAACCATTCATCCACCTGTATTCACATATATACATATCTCCAAAAACATAATCCACAACTTCCAGTATTCACAACTCAGAAGACTTAAAACATAAAACATAAACTTATACATTCCAAAGTTCCATCAAAGTTTATACACTTTCTCTTTCTATATCCAAAAATACTATAATAACCCCGACCTCTATAAGCTTGATCACGTGGAGGTCCTGAAAAAGATAAATTTGTATTCGAGTGAGACACATCTCAGTAAGGGAAGAAAAAATATATTAAATCAGCGTATGGCCAACATGAGGTTTATAAATAACATATGTATATGTATTCATCATTTGCATAACATTATCATAATTTCTAAAATCCTTTCCTACTTCTGATCAAACAAATGCAAGATATTTTACCCACGAGAATACCTAAGAATTAGGATGATTACCCGCCCATACAAGTAGCACCCCTCATCTCTAATACTTTAGGCAACCAATGGTCACAATTTAAGCATATTAGGGAACTTACCTTACTTAGTAAGACTTCAGGTGAAAAAGTAATCTCATACTCACACAGTTCATGCAAAGGTTTACCAAAAAAGGCTCCCGAGAATAAAGAAATTTACCCGCCCATACAAGTAATTTTCCTCTGCCCTGATACGTTATGCAACCTACTACTACATCTGATACCTATTAGGACACTTTCCTTTCTCAGCAAGCCCTTAGGTGAAGAGTTTGCCCCATCCATATAAATACGTATCATACTAGCATGGATACTAATACTACAATGATACATTACTCTGTCTGTCATTTATTCTGTATTTCTCGTCTGTTCATGTTCTCAGTTTTGAAATTTCGTAGCATTTCACTTTACGTGGCTCTTTCCCATTTTACATTGTTCACATTTCACATTTCATTTCCCTTTCATTTCATTCTTTTCATTTCATTTCATGCATTCGTACTACAACTCCTTTTAGCTGTACATCAGTTAGTCCCCATAGATATGTGCTAATCTGCTACTATAGCTCCTTTTAGCTGTTCATCAGTTAGTCTACAGTTCCTTTTAGTTGTTCATCATTTATCCATGGTTTAATTTACAATCACATGTAGCATAATTCATATAACATTTTCATTTTCATTGCATTCCTTGTATAACCTGTATCTCATACATATAACATAATTCAACATAATTTTCATTTTACTCATGTCACACAATTTAGCAATATATTTCAAACATTTTCTATAAAATAAGCCAACCCTCATTTATCATTCTTATATTGAAAATATACCTTTAATTTCCTACACAATTAACCTAAAAAAATTTTCACTTTCTTCTGTCCATTTTCAAATATACATATCTAATAAAATTGCCCTAGGCTCAGAAATTATAATTTAAACGGTTGGTATTTTTAAACCCATACAGAAACATATACATATATACATAACATAATCCATTTATCCATTTAATTCATAAAAACCTGGTTTAATATATATTCCCCTTTACCTGTTTTCTTGAACTACGCCAATAAGAACCCTCAAATGATGTCTGTGGTGCTCACCCGAACCCTGAATTAAAAACCCTAGTTTAATCAGATAAACCCCAAATGACCTACTATTTCTATATTTTTTCAACCTATAAACCTCAAATAAGCATTTAAAACCCCAAAACTAAGAATCTTAACCCTTACCTCAACTTTGGAGTATTTCCTAAAAAGCCCAATTTAGAAATTTGCTTTCCTATATGTGTAGAGAATCTTCCCTAGAACATTATAGCAATCTCCGTTTGTCGATTCAGGCTGAATCCAGACTAGATTTGAAGAGAGGAGGGAGAGAGGACATTTTAGAGAGAGAAAGAAACGAAATAAAATGAATTCTTTGTGGAGAAGTAATCTCACTTCATTTTATACCCGCTGCTGCCATGTGGCCTCGTCGACGAGAAGACAAGATTCGTTGACAAGTCACAAAAGGAACTTCATCGACGAGAGGATGTGTTCATTGACAAAACATAAAATCCGAAATTCGCTCACTCGGGATCTCTTCATTGACGAGGGACTGAACTTTGTCGACGATTTCCAGAAGAACACTCGTCGACGAGGATAGAACATTCGTCAATGAGGTCTGCTGTTCTTCTACTTTTAAATCTTCCTTTTTCCCTTATTCTTTATTTATCTATCCCTTTTATTATCTTCTTAATTATTTTAATCATTATAATTTTTCGGGTCATTATAGATAAGGTGCAGGACGGTCAGGGGGAAGAGTTCAGTATATCAAATGATGAAGCTCTACGGTTTCGTACTAGATTGTGCATTCCTTCAGATTCTCATATTAGGAGGGTTATTCTAGAGAAGGCGCACAGATCCCTTTACACAGTGCATCCAGGAAGCACTAAAATGTATTGGGACCTTTGGGAATATTTCTAGTGGAGCGTATTAAGAGGAAAATAGCAGAGTTTGTGGAACAGTGTATGAAGAGGAAAATAACAGAGTTTGTGGAATAGTGTTTGACATGCCAGTAGGTAAAGGCTGAGCACCAGAGGCCGACAGGACAGTTACAACCACTCCATATCCCCGAGTGCAAATGGGACCATATATCCATGGATTTTGTTATAGGGTTACCACCAATGCTGCATGGTCAGAACACCATTTGGATGATTGTAGATCGGCTAACGAAGATGGCCCACTTTCTTCCTATTAAAGTTAGTTATTCTATGAATAGGCTGGCAAAGCTATATATATAAAAGATAGTTCGATCCCATGGTGTGCCAGTGTCTATAGTTTCAGATTGAGACCCACGTTTCACGTCACAAATTTGAACAAGTTTGTAGAAAGCTTTGGAGTCTCAATTATCATTCAGCACAACTTTTCATCCTCAGATTAATGGGCAAACAGAGAGGACAATCCAGATACTTGAGGATATGCTATGAGCATGTGTGCTGGATTTCGAGGGTAGTTGGACCCAGTATATGATACTGGTAGAATTCGCGTATAATAACAGTTATCAGACCAACATCAAGATTGTACCTTACAAGGCATTATATGGTAGGAGGTGTCGTTCTCCACTATATAGGGATGAAATGGGTAAAAAGCGAGTTTTAGGACCAAAGTTAGTGCAGTAAGCGTACGATAAATTCTGACTTATTAAATATAGAATTAGTGCAACTCAGAGTCAGCAGAAAAGCTACGCAGATACTCGCCGCTGGAAGTTGGAATTCGATGTGGGAGACCATGTGTTCTTGAGAGTGGCGCCGCTGAGAGGAGTTATGAGATTTGGAAAGAAGGGTAAGCTGAGCCCTAAGTTTATTGGCCCATTTGAGATACTTGAGAGAGTGAGTTCAGTCACCTATAGGCTAACTTTACCACCAGATTTATTCAAGATTCATGATGTATTTCATGTTTCCATGCTAAGGAAATATGTTCCAGATCCCTCCCATGTGATCAGTTACAAGGAGATAGAGCTTAGAGATACATTAGCATATGAAAAAACACCAATGCTGATTCTAGATAGAAGGGAACAAGAGTTGCGTACCAAGAAAATATCATTAGTAAAAGTCCTGTGGAGGAATCATGCAGTGAAGGAGGCTTTGTGGGAGTTAAAGGAGGAGATACAACAAAAATTCCCACATTTTTTTAGTGGGGACTAGTATTAGACAGAAAAGAAACAGCTATAGCTCAGATAAAGTAAGTTTTGTTTGATATTGTTTATATAGTACAAAGTAATTGATATATAAGTTGTATTTTAAATTATAGGTTAGATAGTGTTTTAGTTTTAGGAGAATTTTATTTTATGAGTATATTTGTAATCTCCTAAAACCATAATTGTAACCACGGTATTCCTCCACCATAAGTGAGGGTAATTAATAAAATAAGTAGTGAATTTTTCCTCAAAGGATGGTGTATAGCGCAGATAGCAAATTTCGAGGATGAAATTTTATAAGGAGGGGAGAATGTAGAGACTCGGAAATTATAATTATTAAATGATAGAGAGAAGGAAAATTTTAAAAGGATAAAGCAGGGTTCGTCGACAAATGTCCTGGTTTCGTCGACGAACTTCCAGTGGGATTCGTGGACGAAGTTCAGTGTTTCATCGACGAAAAGATACCGCGGGGGGGGGGGGGGAGTGTAATTCAAACCCATTCGTTCATCCACGAGTTCTTTACCTTCATCAACGAACTCCCTTCTTTGGTTCATCGATGAGTACACGTGGCTTGTCACTGAAGCCATGTGTCAAGCCACCTATAAATACGTGGAAATCGAGTTTTCAGTGAAGGATTCAGCCTCTCTCTCATTTTCTCTCTCTAGAAATGGATTCTTTGACTTCTCTCTAATATTACGACTCCGTTTCTCCCCTGTTTGATGATCAGAAGTTACCACGATGATCCTAGGGAGATTCTCTACAACTTAGCTTGTAACATTCCTCAATTTCTTAACATAAAATATCACATAATAAATAAAATGGTCAACCCGAACCCGTGGGTAGCGGGGTAGCGGGGACACCATGTCAAACACAGCGGAAAACCTAGCAGCAGTAAACATAAAATCTCAAACATCCAATCATAAAACATAATACCCGAGCATTCTATACATCCTCACATACATCCAAATATCTCTAGGGTCAAACACAAAATAACTCTAACGCTATTACAAAATCTTACCCTTCTCACAGGGTAATCTCACTAGCTCAACGGCGGCCCTGACCCGCCAGTCTCTCAGAAGCTCCTGAAAAATTAATTAAGTTTGGGGGTGAGACACTTCTCAGTAAGGGAAAATAAACTAAATACAGCTGTGTGACAACATGAATATTTAATGCATTTGTACGTATCCAGTACATTTCATAATTCTATAAACATAATCATATCGTACTGGGTAAACATATATTTTCACATCTGTTAATAAATCATATCATACATAAAATCATCTGTTATAACTGTAGTACTGAAAACAAACCCAGGATGACTAGCTAGCTGGTGTCATGTATTACCCCCCACGACGGGTTGTGCAGCCCAAAGGCGGGACCCGATAATGGCTGGCCGACCACTGCCGAATCAAATATGTTTGTAAGTACGATGAGCCCGCCACACCCTGGTCCGGACTGCCAGGTGGACGTCCACACTCTACTGAAAGCCACATCGACTATCCATCTCCCATCCCCTCGTGGGACGGTAGCACTAATAAGGCCTCGTGCCAAAATGAACCCATAGCTACGGTACCGAGCTCCTGGCCTGAACTAAACTAACATAGTGGTTGTGAAAACATATAATACATGATCACACGTAACATCATTACGGCCTCGTGCCAAAAACATAGATACGGCCTCGCGCCGAAATCATACATATGGCCTCGCGCCAAAATCATAGTAAATATGGCCTCGCGCCAATAATATAAATACGGCCTCGTGTCGATAACATAAATACATGGCCTCGCGCCAATAACATAAATACGGCCTCGTGCCGATAACATAAATATATGGCCTCGCGCCAAAATTGTTTCAGGTATATATATACTGAAAATACATCATTTATTACATAATCGTCAAAACCATCACAACATAACTCATATTTTTATAATACCTGAAATCATGCTTGGTTCGTAAAATCTTTCACATCATAATACATTTCACATAAAATAATATTCATGCCACACATATGCTGTTAAAAGTCATACTTCATATTCTAAAATCATGAATTCCTTATATCTCATACATACATATACATTTTAATCATCATAACAGTATTTTCCCAATCGTACATTTCATTCGTAATACACAATATAACATATGCTTTTCTGAAAATAAATTTACTCATAATCAATAATAATTTATATGGAAAATTACTACTTTAGTTTATTCCCTTACATGACTATTGAGAAATTCCTTAGAACCCAAATCCTACGCCCTTAGCGCCCGAAATTCAACTCCTAAAATTTACATTTTTTCCCAGATTAATTAATCTATTTCTCCAAAATAATACTCATCTAGCCTTCCTTAGGCTCCATATACCTCAAATTAATATTTAAACTATTATTTAATATCCCTACTTAATTTTTCAAATTTTTGCCTGCGGGTCCCAAAATTACACCCGCGGCGCTCACCTGAGCCCTAAATTTCAGAAATCCTACTTCAGTCTCAGATGCTTAATATTTTAGCATTTCTAAATTAATGCTAATTAATTAAAAATAAGCCCCTTAATAATCGCCGCACCCCAAATTTGGGGTTTTGGCCCGATACCCCCACGAGAATTTCGTCCCACTAGACTTGTAGAGAATCATCCCCAGATTCTCGTGGTGGTGTCCGTTCGTCAATTGGGCTTATATTTTGCAAGAAATTAAAGAAAAAGGGGAAAATGGCTTACCCCACGGAATACGCTTACGCCGCTCCTACCACCAATCCGCTCCGGTAGAAATGACGGCAGCGGCGAATGGAGTCCAGTGGTATCTTTGGATTTTCGATCGGACGAAAATCCGTCACGTAATCGAGGAGAGAGGGAGAGAGAACGTGAGGAGAGAGAGAGATTGCAGAGAAAAGAAAATAACAGAAAAGAAAAGAAGAAGAAGAAGAAAGGTGGGGGGGGTGGCTGTAGAGAAGAAACAAAGTTTTATATAAAAAAAAATTTCATCCTGAAGCTTCAAAGAAGCTTCAGGATGTTAGGTTTATAATAATAATAATAATAATAATAATAATAATAATAATAATAATAATAATATATTTTATTAATAAAATAAAAAAAATTTTAATTAATTTTTTTTCTTTTAAATCTAATTAATTAATTAGTTAATTAATTAAAATTTTAATTAATTAATTAATTAATTATTTATTTATTTATTTATTTTATTAATTTATTTTTTTTTTGGAAATCAATCCACTAATTTTTTTATATCTCTATTTTTGGGGTTTTTACATAGCTGGAGTAGAATTTTGGTTTGAGGAGTTCAGGCACCTTCCCAAAATCAGGGTAAGTAGAATATTTTAGGGTTTTCATAATTATTAGGTCTTTCTTAACACGGATTTTGTATTAGATGTTGACATACTAGTGTTTGGGATGATTAAACTAGGTTGTGATGATTTTAGGATTTGGGTTTCCAAATACTGTAGCATGGGTTAAGGATACCAGCAGGTGTTATCTCAGGAACTCGGGTAAAATGATAAATAGTTTATAAATTAGAAATGTGAGTATAATAATTATTCTAGATATTCAGTTGATTGACAGGGGGAAATGTGTGTGTGTGTGTGTGTGTGTGTGTGTGTGTGTGTGTGTGTGTGTCTAATTTCAGGGCGTTGAAATTACGAAAGCTGCAAGTGTGAAACGGGGAAATAATAAATAGTTTCTCAGAAATTCCGGTAAGGGAAATATGCTATGCTAGTAAATTCAGAAATTTTATCAGTAAATTACAGCATTTGATTATGAGACACAAAGTATAAATTATACAGCTATACAAATTTCAGTATATGTGTTCTATTTATTAATTGTGTGCCTTGAGTCAGTATTTGTTTAGTATAGTATTTATAACGTTTTCAGAATATCATGATCTACAGTATTTTTGCATAGAAATATGTTTTACCAGATTTATAGAATTATAATTTACAGTATATACATAGACAGATATTTTACAGTTTTCACAGAATACCATGATTCCCAAAATTTCAAAACCATAACACTCAAATATTACAGTTTATTTAGTTTAGATATTACAGATCATACAGATCAGATATTACATATATTTTAGCTCAGATAATACAATTTATTCATATCAGTTTTACAGTGTTGTGGTTATACAGAATCATGATGAAATAGTAAGATATATATATATATATATATATATATATATATATATAGAATAGTATCATACAGTATCAGACCCTGATGAATCAAATCAGTTATCAGAGCACGGTACTGTAGTTATTTCAGTTCAGAGTGCAACCATATGTCTCAGATAGAGTATGAAATAGCTGATTGTGCCACAGATAGTGTAGAGTGCTCCTGGTATCCAGACCAGGTGGAGCGGGCCTTTCGTGCTACATGCATGTTTATGCATACAGTTAGACTAGCACTAGTAGGCCAACCAGTGTTTAGTCGCGCCTACAGGCCGCACAACTAGTCATGAGGGATTAAATCATGACATACAGTTTTTCAGGGAAGTTTTCACAGTTATTTATATGTATACAGATTTACAGAATAACATCAGATATATTACAATACTAGAAGTATGAATAAATAGAGACCTCAGATATTACAGTTCTAATTTAAGCCACATGAGTGTGAGTTATATTGTATATTATTTTACATGTTATCTTTGTTTCAGTTATTTATCAGTATATTATTCATGTAAACTCAGTTGCCACGCACTAGTAATAGCATATTTTGTTTTACTGAAAGTTGTTTCATCCTAGTAATTTAACATATTTCAGGTGATCCAGCTAGACAAGCATAACAGGCTCGGAGGTAGAGGGGATAGTTATATTTCCTTGTCGAAAGGGTAAATGGTTTTAGGGAGATGTATTTATCAATAGCTTATAGGAGATCTAGTGAGGGATTTTTGGAAAGATGTGTATGTATTAATGTTTTGAGAAGGTACTAAATTTTGGTATTATAAATATGGGTGTATGACTTTATGTTTTCCGCTGCATAGGAATTCTATCTTATGAATAGGAATTTCCTTAGTGCCCACCTAGGGCTTGAGATGTTATAATACATAATACAGGCGTATCAGAGTAATTTTAATATATATATATATATATATATATATATATATATAAAGAGAAAAAAAATGGTATGATTTTTGAGGTCGTTACAGATGGTCATTGGGAGAGTTTTGAATAGTTACTGTAATCTCCCAGAGGCATTGTATGTAACCACGATATTCCTCTGCCATAAGTGAGGGTAATTAATAAACTTGGGATGGGGCTGCTATGTGGGTGGCCACCGGCTCTTCCTAGAGTCCGTTCAGCAGATTAGTGATAATCCAGTGATTATAGTGAAAGTTAGTTAGCAAATTTTGAGGACGAAATTTTTATAAGGAAGGGAGGATGTAGGAACTCGAACCAAGAAAATAAAAGGAAAGGGGAAAAAGGAAAGAAAAGAGAAAGGGAAAGAAAAGAGGAAATCAGTTGGGCATAGGACCAAACTGTCAACGGTTTCAGAAAGTTCAGGAAAATCGTCAACGGTTTCAACTACTGAGAGGTTTCTGAGGAAGATTTTGGTTTCTAAGGTTCCTGAAACTATTGACGGTTTCGTGCGGACTAGCTTACCTATAAATAGAAGTGAGCTCATTTTTGTTTAGATAAAAAATTTCTCTCTCCTAGGGGTTTGAGGTTTTCTCTCTCTAGGGCTCTCCTAGGCTTCCTTTTGTTCTTCGATCCTCTCTCCCTCCTCCCGGCTCATTGGTTGTCAATCCTTGGCAAATTTAAATGGCTAGGGTTTCGAGTTCTGATGGTTTTTGGTAGATTTTTCAAGAACAGGTAAGGGGATTAAATTATGTCAGCTCTTTTTGAATTATAAACCGATTAAACTGTTGTATATGATTTTATAAACGGTATATGTGATTTTCTAAACGATTCAGGCTTATGAAAATGATAGTTTTGAGTATTATACGTATTTGGGGAAAACTAAAGTGAGTGAGTTGATCATCTCCTTTTTCTTATAAAACATATAGTTTGAGTTAAATTAAACCCTAGAGATGATCAAACCCTAGTTTTCAACAAATTACATGTTTCCCCGGGCCAATTATGGTATCATAATTTATTAGTCAAATGGTGTGGCATGAGAACGAGTATTATGATATGTTTAAATATGATAATTTAATCAGATGATTTTATCAATTTATGTCATAACAGATTTATATAGTTATGATATAATGGTATGGCGGCTATATGGTTGTTGTGATATACTGATATGGCAGCTATATGCCGGTTATGATATAATGAAATGGGTGATGTATGCCGAGTTATGAAATGGTGGTTGTATGTCGAGTTATGAAATAATGGTTGTATACTGGGTTATGAAACAGCAGCTCAATGCCGAGATATAAAATGACACTTTTTATACTGATATGTGGAAATGAGGTTTTATTACAATTTTTACTATGCAAATTGTAATATATGGTTTAAGAATCCTGAGGGATATATGTAATGTGAGCACGGTACCATAACTATAATCAGGAGAGTGCAACCACACTGGTATGAAAGTGTGGTAGTGAATAGTCAATTTGGCCCAGGTACAGTGCTACTCCTGTAGGCTATGCCGGGAGACCCCTCCTAAAGGACATTCCGGGGGACCCTACCGAGGTACATTTCGGGACAGGGTAGGCAAATCGTACTTACAGATGAGTTCGATTGACTTAGCATTGGTCAGCTGGCCATATGCTAAGTCCAGCCTTCGGGCAGCACAACTCATCACGGGGCGGAAGCATGTCGTTAGTTTAGTGGCCCAAGAGGTTCGTTCTTCTATGCATATATTTGTGAATTTACAAGAAATAGGCTATATTGAGTCAAGTTATGTTATACAGCAAAGTAGACGTATTTTTAGTTATACCGGTGAGTACATTTTTCAATGGTTATTTCCTGTTCAATTATATAAATGGAAATATTATGTTCACACTAAAACTTATGTTAGCCACACACTGATGATAATCTTATCCTCCTTACTGAGAAGTGTCTCACCCTAATATCCATCTAATGTTTCAGGTCGTACAGGGAACCGAGCCTAGCGTACTTCGAGCTAGGATTAAACTGTCAGTAGTGGTTGTCAGAGCTGGTGAGACACTAGGTGGGGCGTTTGTTATTTTGGGATTGTAATATAATGATAGGGAACTTTGTAATTGTGTTTGGGGACAATCAAAACTCTAGTAATATGTTTTGAAGTGGTTTGTCTTCTGTTGCATATTTATGTTTCATTTATGGGTAGGAACACCCAAGACCCCAGTTTGGGGGCAGGTTGTATATGTGGTATCAGAGGCAATTATAGGAATTTATGCAAGTTTTCCTACATGGCACCTCGAGCCCTGCGTGGTGGGTTTGGGGCGTCACACTGTACGCTGGACTTTCTTTGGTTCTTTCTTTTTTTGATCTAAAGCTCAAGTTTCTTGCTCGAGCCTTCCTTTCTCTAATCCAATTTCCTTTTCTTTAAAAAACAATATTGCAATAGTTGTCGATGGAGTGGTAAGTAGTTAGAAGGTTGTCGATGGTCTGGCCCAAAGTCTCAAGAATGAGCTTGAAAATGTTCAACCTTAAAGTTCGTGTAAAAAATAATTCAATCAGTTATCATTTTAATTTGATTAATTTTTTGTGAATATTTTAATTTTTTAGCATTTTTATTAACACAAAATGATGGGCTAAGATCAATATTTTATATAATTTTGAAAAATACAAGAAGATTTGATGCTAATAATATCGAAATCACATATTTTTTGAGCCAAATGATTGCAGAGCGATTTTTTGTATTTTTTCCCCCTAAATCATATTCACCATAAAGCCTTACCATAATTGCAAATTGTGAGTCAAATTAAATTTAAAACATTTTCTATAAAATTACACAACTAAGGGGATACTAATTTTGCATTTGTGCCATTAAGGTCACACAAGAAATACTTGTAAGAAAAAATATTATTCACTAACTAGATTTGCCTTAAATGTAATCCTTCTTCAAGTATAATTAATGCTCACACTATATTTGAGAATTCGGATTTCAAGTCATAATTTTAGGTTTGCATGAATTTAGACAAAATTCAACATATTATGCATTTGTTTTGTCCAAGTATGTACAGATCAAAATTTAAAGTCCAAAAGTCATACTTGCAACTACAATTTTAAAATCACCACTCACAATCTGGTGACCATCACAGACAACACATGTGGCAAGCAGATAAAAGAAAACTAGTTTATGTGTCTTGTAGTTCTCCTTTTTCTCCTTGTGCATCTATCATGCAAACCCATGAATATCACATATAAGAAATGTTAGAAATACTAATAATATAAAACGATAAATTTACAAATAAAAAATAAAAAATAAATCACAATTCATAAATAGGCTGAGGCACAGATATCTCACTTTTTTTAAGGAGATTCAAGCACTCTGCGGTTTATTAGCTTAGCCCACGAACCAGTGCAGCAGACTTCCTCAAGACTTGTCTCCCCCAGGATGCAAGTGTTCGATCTGAATCGTATGACTCTCTCCAATTCTGTACAAATAGAGGAGTCAAAAGTTCCATAAAAAAAAAAAACACATTTCTTTGCTTGTCAAACTCTCTAGACTCAAAAGAAGAATGATAAGATGAGAATGAAGATAATTGGTTTATCTTGTGCTATTGCCTCAAGGGTCTTTTATAGGCACAAAAATGACCATTCATTTTTCATGTACTTAATAAATAAGTTATGTATATATTAAGTAGATACAACCCTAGATTCAAGGTACATTCATCTAATTAACCTTGTGCATTTAAGAGATATATGAATAAATGACCATAACCCAATCCAAGATGCATCTTCATTTTTCCAAGATAAAATAATAATATACATATTCTTTCTAAGATAAAATAATAATATTAAAATAATATTAAAATACACTAACAATTTCCCCCTCATTTTAATATTATGTATGTATCATGCATGTAGAGAGTTCAACAAACAAAAATGAACAATTATGCATAATGAACGTGTGCTCTGCATTGAACCTTCACTTAGCAACAATAATCTTTACTCCAGAGTGAGTAGTGGTCTCAGACTTGAACTATGACTACTTAAGGGAAATAAAGTATTACTGCTCGTACATAATCATTCAGGTGTTGACATGAGCTTTAATAGCCAGCACGTCTCGGCCTTGTACTTATCCTAGTTTCATGAGCATATTTCAGAATAAGCTCAATTCTCATAGAGAGCGGCCCCACTCCCATGCTCACATAGGTAAAATTTGTCAAGGGTGCTCCTGTAACTCTGACACCCCACTCATAAGAGATACAGATTATCATTAAGAGTTTTAAAAAACTCAACCTCCTTCGTTACAGGATAAATGCACTTACACCATAGGGATGAGTTTTAAAAATAATAGTGCATTTCTTACGACCACCATATGATTCGTTCTTCCCATTGAACCCAATTAAAGGATCTCTGGTCCTTGGGTTGGATATCCTCATATGTGGATCATGATTTTATGGGCTTTAATCTCATCCCCCTCACTGTATTCCAGACCATTTCTCTTGCTAAGACCTTAGCTAATGGATCTGCAAGATTTTTAGAAGATTTTATATGACTCACATTATTGATGTCACCACCCAAACATGATCTCATAGTACTGTGTTTTCTTCTTATGGGTCTAGATTTACCATTATAGTAACAGTTGTTCACTCTACCAATTGTAGCAGTACTATCACAGTTAATTAGGATAGGTGATATTGGTTTTTCCCAAAAATGGGATTTAATACAACATATCTCTTGATCAACTTGCTTCTTCACTAACTGATGTTAAAGCAAAAAGCTCAGCTTCCATAGTTGAGTTAGCAGTTATTGTTTGTTTTTAGATTTCCAGTAAATAACACCACCACCTAAAGTAAAAATATAACCTGTGGTAGAGAGAGAATCACCTGACAAAGTATTCCAATCAGCATCACAAAAACATTCAAGTATAGTAGGACGCTTAGTAAAAGATAAGTCATAATTTTTTGATACCAACAAAATATTTCATTACACGTTCAAGAACATTCCAATGTTTTCTTCCCTGCTTGTTCGAAAATCTACTAAGTATTCCTATTGCATATGTAATGTCAGGTCTAGTTAAATCAGTTGCATATCTCAGGCTACCAATAATGCTATTATATTCCTCTTGTTAAACACCTCATTCTCATTCTTAACAGGAAATAAGTGATTACTTGAATCAAAAGTAGTAACATGCTTACAATTATTATAGTCATATTTATTCAAAATTTTGTCAATATAATGCGACTAATCAAGAAATATACCATCACACGATCTTATAATTTTGATGCCTAAAATAATATTAACCTCACTTAAACCTTTCATCTCAAAATATTATTTTTTTAGCATAGTTTTTGGTTCCTTAAAAAGGAGTGTACACATTGAACCAAGATTTATCATAATATACATGCCTATTAGCACCTAAGTCTGCTCACCACCCCTCAATATTGTAGACCATATTTATATCAATAAACATCGCCACAAATTGTTCCTCAATAATATTAGATTGAGGAATAGGTCCACATTTTCGAAATTTGTAAATTCGAGTAATATGCCTACTTTTGCCACAAACATAAGAAGCATTGTTGTTTTGCTTGTAAGGAGGTCCTTGGTTTAAATTCTTTTGATCATGGTTGTCCTTATTCATTTTGAGAGGTCCATTGTTATCTTTCATATTTCTCTTCTTAGGCTTTAATTGAGGGTTTTTAGGAAAAAGACCTCTAGGCAAAGTATTATGTTCGGAAGTCATAAAATTTACCTTTGTGGTATTACCATTATTGGTATTACCATTTTCTTGCAGAATTACATCTTACATTTTTCCTCTTTGATATCATACTTATTATGTAAAACCTTTTTTGTCTTTCCATCTTTTGAAGTGGGCTCCTCTAAACCGAAAAGTCTAGTCGCGATCTCCAACATTTTCACTCGGTTTCTCAAGGAATGTAGGCTCCATACTTTGAATCTCTTTAAAATTGTTAGAAAATACTAATAATATAAAATGATAAATTTACAAATAAAAAATAAAAAAATAAATCACAATTCACAAATAGGTCGAGGTACGGATATCTCGCTCTTTTTAAGGAGATTCAAGCCCTCTACGATTTATTGACTTAGCCCATGAACCGGTACAACAGATTTCCTCAATACTTGTCTCCCCCGGGATACAACAGTTCGATCTGAATTGTATGACTCTCTCCAATTCTACACAAACAGAGGAGTCAAAGCTCCACAAAAAAAAAAAAAAAAAAACATCTTTCTTTGCTTGTCAAACTCTCTAAACTCAAAAAGAAGAATGATAAGATGAGAATGAAAATAATCGGTTTATCTTGTACTAATGTCTCAAGGTCTATTTATAGGCACACAATGACTTTTCATTTTTCATGTACTTAATAAATAAGTTATGTACATATTAAGTAGATACAACCCTAGATTCAAGGTACATTCATCTAATTAATCTTGTGCTTTTAAGAGATATATGAATAAATGACCATAACTCAATTCAAGATACGTCTACATTTTTCCAAGATAAAATATAATATACATCTTCTTTTCCAAGATAAAATAATAATATTAAAATACACGAACAAGAAATTATTAGATCAGGTCATGTAGTCATGTTACATTTTAAACAATTGATTATATCCATAAATTTCAAATAATTTTAAATAATTTTCAAAAACTTAAATTGAAACATGATGTGATTATCCAATCCAACTTGATAATTTCTTGTGAACTGCAATATTTATTAGCCTCAAAATTGAGTGATTTCATTTTTTTAACATATTGCCAACAAGTTGACAATCTATGATATCGATTAGACAGTCCAAAGCCCTAAGTTAGTTGGGTTGTCCACACTAGAGTTCAAGCTTTAGCCTATCAAAGTCATAAAAGAACACCTTCCATGAATTCATATCTTGCCTGCTAAGGCTGTGCTGTGCCTGTTCACACAGCCAAGCTCTCCTTTTTGCCCTTTTTTTTTTGTCTCCTTTCCTTTTACTAGGCCTCCCAAAGAAACTTTTATTTTCTTCCTCAAATCCTCTCCAATTGAAGAGAGGGGGGAAAAATCTTGGAAGAACAAATAAAATTTTAAAAATTAAAATGATTCCGAACCATCCCAGTGAATACTTTTATATTATTCGTTTGGAGTTTCGAAACATCACAATGAATATTTTTATATTATAGATTTGGAGTTCGAACCTTCAAAACAATGTTAAAAGGTACACAACATGGTAGATGTGTTATCTATGGTTTTGTGATCCAAATCTAATTTTAACTTCGTTTTTTTCTTTCTTCTTAAGAAACATTTTCCTTCGTCTTTACACATTACAATATGATACATTTATCTAGAGTATTTGCAATTATTTTTATATAGTGAATCGACACGTATGTTTCAGACTTAATTTAATGTGTGTATAGTAGTTGCACTCACTAATTGTGGAAACCGTGTATCCTTTTAAGTATTATCCTTTTAAGTATTAGCTCATACATTATACTTATTTTTAATAAAAAAGCTAAATCATCATTAACTGTGTTGGACATGAGCTAGCCACTAATAAGTGGTAATGGTTGGAGTGGGGGAAAAGATAAATGCCATTGCTTTGCCAGCTATTACAATACCAAATGTCCTTGTGACTTTGGTGATTCCAATATCACAGATTTGATTTCCCTTTGAAGAATTATGTTGGTAAATTACCAAGGGTATATCAATGGACGAGCGGCTTTAGCCCTCGGATTTAGTGCCATATCATAGTGTCCAAAGTGGCGCAATGATGGCTGGAGTTCTCAAGTTATCAAAAAATAAATAAAAATTCCGAAAAGCCTAAAGAAAAATAATACTAAAATAAAATAAACTAACGCGTACATTTTTATGGTAATGATAGATCTTATAGCATGTTTGGTAGAAAAATAAAAAAAGAAACAAAACAATTTTGAAAACAAAAAAAAGCGAGGAAACTCTGAGTTTGTCTCTTTTCTTATTTGAGTAAATAATAATTCATGGAAGGAGTGAAAATTACTTTCAATTATATGGTATGCAAAAGCAAAGAGAAGCAAAGAAAATTTATTTAACATTATTAATTAATTAAAATAAAATAATAATTTTAGTCGGCATGAGTAATGGTCATTTTTTTTCACTCTTTCTATTCATTTTCTAATGCATCAAGCATGAATGTAGTGAAAAGGTCCGATTTTTCGTTATTTCCTTTTTTTAATTTTTTTTTTATCCTCTCAAATCATTAAGGAAAAAAAAATGTACTTATTTTTTCTTTGACGTATCCGATCGAAGAACTATATTAAAGTACTAATGCTATTCTTTTTTTATTTGGTAAATTTTGAGAGCCTTCGTTGAAATTTTTAATGTTGACACTTATATCCCCCAACATTTTAAAAAATTCGCTTACATTCCTTGCTTAAAATTTAATAATATTTGTACTTATCTTTTTTAATGCGTTGATCTATCGATGCTTTATTAGCTGAATTATTTTAAATGACAAATTTACCCTTGTGTATGTTGAATGGATTTAGAAAAATAACATTAGGTAAATAGTAAAAAAAGACCTTTGGTCTATAATTTACATATATTTTAAATAGTTTTCTTTAGAAATATTTTATAAAATTGAATAAAGAGACAAATGTTTGTTAAGAAAGAAAGAGTGTGACTAGATTATATTTACAATTACTAATAAGATTAAACAATTTTTAAAATTAGAGATTATAGTATAGTAATATTTTAATAATCATATTAAGTTCATTATTTTAGTCTAGATAAAACATGAAAATAATTAATTAACTAGTCATTAATAGCTCTTTTTAAAATATTATATTTCTGGATGAAAATTTTAATTTAACTTAAAAACATAAAAATTAAGAGAATATCACGATCTTACATTAAATGTGTACTAAGAGATTACGAGCATATAAAGATGAGTTACGTTTTCTATAAGATAAACCTCTCTTAAGTCAATCAGTCAAAATGGACAATACCTTACTATGAAAAGTGAAAGTATTCTACAACTTTTCATCAATTTTTCTAATAATGAAAATTTAAGAATCACCAAACACAAAGAATGATTAACATATATTATAGCAATAAAAATCTGAAATTCAAACTTAAAAAAGTGAAAGTATTTTCAGAAAAAAAAATTTAATTGTCAAATTAAATACATCTTTTTATTCTTTTTTTTTTAAAAATTTGCAATTTTATTGGACAAACAGACACACTAATTTAAGGTTTATCTCCATTTAGGCAAAGTATGAAATAAATTAATAATTTAAATAATAAATTAAATGATCAATCTCAGAGAAGAGAAAAGCTTCACCAGCAATGAATGATTGTCAAAGCGCAAAATAAAAAAAACAAAACAAAACAAATACAGTGAGGAATTAAATTCCTTTCTCTGTACACAAAACATACATCCAAAGAATAAATAATTTTATAAAAATTCAACGAAACTCTTTCAATCCCCTACGTTATCTAATTTCAATCAATATTGCAAAGAACCCATGTCGGTGGCCGCGAACAGACGCGGTTTCTTCGCCGGATGCGGGCTCTCCACCTCCTGCTCGCCGGAAATTCGCCCTTTCCTCTCTCCGCCGGCTCCGAACCCCGGCGCAAATTCCGGCAACGCGGGCAAGTTCAAGTCGAAGTCGCGGTGGCTCTGAGTTGACCCGGCTCCCTCCGACGAAGAAACGGCTACGGATCCTGCTCCTGCTCCGGCTCCGGCTCCGGCTCCGCTGCCGCCATCGTAGTGGCAGCGCTTGTGGCCGCCCAGGGCCTGACCGGTGGAGAAAGACTTGTGGCAGATGGAGCACTCATGGGACTTGCCGGCCGGGTTGGGCGTGGCGGCGGCGGCTGCGGAGGTGGAGGAGGAGGTGGATGCGTCGTCGGCGGCGGCGGACTTTCGGTGGCTGGCCTTGTGGCCTCCCAGGGCCTGGTAAGAAGGGAAGGCCTTGTTGCAGACAGAGCACTTGTAAGACAGTTTGAGAGGCGGTGGCGGCGGCGAAGGTTGGAGCTGCAGCGGCTGCGGGGGCGGAGCGGGAAATTCGGCTGTGCCGCCGCCGCGAGCGAGCATGATGAGGCAGAGGGCGAGGTACTCTTCCTCGGAAGGTGGGGTGTCGAAGCGCGGACGCTTGGTGCGCTTCCTCTTGGCCCAGGGCTCGATATAGCCGTCTTCTTCCTCGTCGTCGTGGTGGTGGAACGCCGGCGTGGCCACTGTCGTCGGAGATTTCAGAGCTTCCAAAGCCATATCTGGTCACTGAGAGAGAGAGAGAGAGAGAGAGTTGGGGTGGTGGGGGAAGATAGTGGCGTAGTTTATAAATAGGAAGGGGGTTGAGGGGGGAGGTGAGGTCGGTCAAGAAGAGTGGTGGTGACTGAGTGAGCTTAATTGGACGACTTCTTCAAGTCAAAAGTCAAAACTTTCCTACTTTCTAACTCACACGTTTTAAAGTAATTAAAAATTAAAAAAATTATTTAAAGGGCCGAAAAAAAAAAAAGACTAACACATTGAATGGGATTGGGAATTTTGGAAGTAAAATTGTGAGAAGAAAAATCAGGAGAGGAGGAAGGATTTGACTCGCATGCATTTAAGGTGAGTGTTGGGCACGCCTTCTTTCTTCTTCTTCTTTTTTTTTTTTCTTTTATATTTTAATTCATCAAAATGACTCCAAAAAAAATATTAAGAAACTTTTCGGTATATTAAGCATATATCTATCAAGAATATTATTTTTATGTACTTAAAGAATTCTATTATATAATTTTAGCGGTCAGATCCATTAAATAAATGTTGGTAATGTATTTGATAGACGAGGAATCTAAAAAGTTTAATTTTAAGATGTGTACATAATGAGGTAAGAGATTAACGTTTTTAAATCGATTTGAATATTTACAAAATATTAGGATTATGTAATTAATTTAATGGCTCCATCTCTTTTTTTCTCACACTCGTACTTACTCTTGAAATTTAAAGTGTGTTGAATACATTTGTGTTGGACGTATTACTATTCTTATCCATTAAAAGAGCATCGAACGTGCCACAAAATGGTGATAATGTAAATTGTATATGTCCACAAGACAACAACAACAAAATTTCCTATACATGCACTATTCGTTTTTTATCATTTTAAACAATTATATCACTGTGACTAGCAGTGTACAAATGTAATATATATATAATACAAAATTATAAAATGCAAAGAGATCAATTTAATTAGACGACCAACTAGGCATACAAATTATGTAGTCCTAAGAGATTTGTAACTATTTTTTTCAGTTACTTTGATATATTTAAAGTGAAAAATATTGGTACATGAACATTTCAACTAATAGAATTGAATGATTCAAATATATCGGTTAAATTAATTTTGGGCACAAGTTATTGATAAGATTGGGTAACTACTTAAATAGCTTAATGAATTTAAATGCATTAACAAAGATGCAATTTTAATTACCAATAATAAAGGAATATGTGAAAAATTTAGGCAAAATTGACGACTGCTTAAATTTTTACAAATTTATTGTCTGTGCATGCAGCAGCCTCATTATTCATAACTTATCACTCATTAATACAATTTTCGAAATCGATCTTAAGCAATGGATTATATATATAACAGTGTTATGTATGCACACATTCACTTCCCAAAAGTCAGGTTATCCCTTACTTGGCTAATCAAATAATTAAGAATAATATTATTTTTCTTTTTGATAATCTGGGGACTCCAGTCACCATTGCGTTACTTTAGATGTTATGGTGCGGCACCAAATCCGTGTGGTGAATGCCGCTCATCCATTAATCTATCCCTAATAATTCATCGGCCTCATGCCTTAATAGGGATTTGAACCCGTGACCTTGAGGTCACTAAAAGTCACAAGTCATTCTTACCACTTGAGCTGGTCTGACTGGGCCTTAAGAATAATCTTAATTGCGATAAGCATCTTCTATGATCTCACTCATGTCATGAACACTTTAATTTGCGAAAGTAATTATTTTATTATTTTAGTTGCACCATTTAGTTTAAATTTTATTAAATTTGTTATTCTTGTGGAATAATTAATGTATAGCACTGTTAACTTTTCCTTGAAAATTAAATTTGCAATTAAGGAGATTTCATTTCATTAATTATTTGGGTTTCTCAGTGTGGTTAGGGTACTTATGTAGTTGTTAAATAAATATACCAAAATTGCCCTCAAGTTTAATGTGGGTATCTTGAGCCAATCACTGTGGAAGAGACATGCTTTCTTTTAATTTCTAGCTACTTCCATACCCTTTTTTTTTTTTTTTTTCTGCTTAAATGGTCGCCCATGGTAATAATTAATTTAGTTTACCCATGTGCAACAAAACTCTAGGATTTGTCAAAATTGATAAGTCTAACCTAATGACCAGTCAAATTTAACTCAACTTTGATCGAGCTAAGGTGGTTAAGGGTAATATATATATATGTGTGTGTGTGTGTGTGTGTAATTCCATAAGATCCAACATAGGAAATTCATTAGTCACACAAAGCTATTCTTATAAGGAAATACCAACTGTACTTACAATACTCTTAATTGTTACGCAATAAATATCACATATAATGATAATATCTCTAAAAAAAAAAGTATGCTTTTAAAATATGTATAACAACAAAATTAAAGACAAAAACAAAGACTCCAATCTAAAACAAGTCGTAAATATAGGATCATCTAATAATATAATAATATAAAATTCCGAAAAACTAGTCTATACAAACACTAAAGAGTCAATTGTGACTATAACACATTCCGATTTAATCGCTTTTAATTTTTCATATACAAGTTTTTTTCCTCAAAGCATTACAACCCAACAAAACTTGCCCGAACCTACAAGATTCGCATCATCGCCTTTCTATTTTTTTTTTTTTTCTTTCTAATTGCTTGGAACTTCCATCTGAGTAAACTCTTTATACCCACTCAGTCAGCATCAAATCTAAAAAATGAAAATATTACTATCCACCTATTGATGAATCCCTTGTAATTCATCAAACAAATTATAAGGAATTGAATTTGAGATCTTAGGTTTATTCAGACCTAATACTATTCTTATTTTTTGAGCAAACTCAATTGAGTTTCAACCGTTTTCTTTTAATTTTTTTCCCCTATTCGTTAGTATTTTCTTTTTTTTAAAAAAAAAAAATTTGAATTGTATTAGGGGTTGGGAGAGGGTAGTACTTTTTTTTTGGGGATGGTGATTTGGTATAGATTAATAGTGGAGGAAGTGGGTGGGTGGCTGGGTAAGGAGGCAAAATATATTGAAACTTGACGAATAACCCGTGACTCGACTGTTTAAATCAAATTAAGATTTAATATAACATGATTCATTTATAAATAAATCAATCCGAGCTTAACTCGTTTAATCCCAATTTATTTATGACCCACGCCCGTCCATTAACCTGTTTTGCCACCCAATGGGTATGGGTAGGTAGGGAATTGCGTGGACTGCTGCATGCCGTACGTGTTGGTGGGGAAGCTAAGCAACAAGAAATAAGCAAACCCAGTTGGCCACGTTTGTGAATAATAGTCTCATGATTATCCGAACAGATCTATTCATATACTACATAGTCTTCTGGAAGACACTAGCTACCACTGATGGGCAATGTCCTGGACACACCGTGGAAGGTTGCTCGGCGTTGATCCACGGCATTAGTATATATTGTTTTATTTTTATCTTGAGGTCTGGGGTCATGTTTGGGGTTTGGGATTCATTAGTTAGGGTAACGGTCAGGAACAATTCCAGTAAAATATTTTTTACTTTAATTTACTTAATTTTACAATTTTATTTTATAAAAAATATTTCACATTTATTTGGAAAGCTTTAAAAGAGAGATAGACTTTATTGTAAGTGGAGTCTACTTCCAATTGTTTCTTTAAAAAAATATAGTGATTTAAAAAAAAAATTAATTAGATTAATTTACATAATTAATTAATTAATTTATAAGAATTATATAACATTATATTATGATATTATAATAATTATATATATATATATATATATATATATATATATATATATACACATCGACTCAAGAAGTGACTTCCTGAGGAAGATTTCAATTTGATTGAAATCAAAAGAAACAGAATCCCCCCCCACCAGTGAATTTTGCCAAACTCTCTCTCTCTCTCTTCTCTGTTTCTCTCTCCTCAAACCCTCACTCTTTCTAAGTTTTTTCCTCACCCGTAAGCTGAATTGGAAAACGAACACCACCACAGAGTTCTAGTTTCGATTTACATCCTTTTAATCAAAGTAAATTTTTAATTTGTAAATCCTAGGAACCACTTTAAGGTTAAGGTAAAGAGTACAAGTTATTATTAAATTGGAGTATTTTATTATATCAAATTTTTGAGAATGTTTTGGGATTAAGTTAAATTGTAGGAATTTAATTAAATGGAATTTTTAGGGAATATTTTGGAATTAGATTAAACTGTGGGAATTTGATCATATTGGCAAGTTTAAATATGTTAGAAATTAAATTTAAATAGGAAAAGTGGATCATACCCGTGTTTTTAGAATTTAACTGGCTAATGGGAGCGTGTGAGCTTAGGAATATATAGTTGACATGTTTGTCCAATGCTATCCATCTTGTCGCCTGATGACTAGGCAACTTTCACTTGGTAACTAGGTGACCTTTGCCTAATGACTAGGCAACCATCGTCGCCTTGTGTCATGTCCCACATCATATGCGTACTGGGGAGATTTTGAGCTTATAAGGAGGGTTTGGGTTCCAACTAAGAGAGACACCTTTTATAGTACAAACTCGTGAGACCAATGAATCAAAGTAGACAATGTCTCATTGAAGTTGGTCCAAGACAGCTTCATTTGGTATCAAAGCCACCCTAGGGTAACTATTATGTGAGTGGATCCACTTTGAAGGTACTATCATGTAAGTGAATCCTACACAGAGGTGTAAGTCACTTTGATGAGGACATTTGAGATCAAATAAAAGAGCTTGTCACAGTCTCACATCGGATGTGTACTAGGGAGATCACGCTGATGAGGATGTCAAAAATCAAACAGGAGAATTTGTCACAATCTCACATCGAATGTGTGTTAGGGAAATCACGCTAACGAGAATGTTAGAGATTGGATTGAAAAACCTGTCACAATCCCATATCATATGTATACTAGGGAGATCTTGGGTTTATAAGGAGGGTTTGGGTTCCAACTAAGTGAGACACCTTTTATAGGATAAACTCGTGAGGCTAGTGGGCCAAAGCGAACAATACCTCACTGTGGTTGGGCCCAAGACCGTTATTCCTTATTGGTCTTGTCATTTGAGTGGCTACTTAATATTCTTAGGTCACTTAGGCAACAAGTAATTCGCCTTACCTAAGCAATTTTTCATTGTAACTCTTTGGACAATTTCCATAATTGGGCAATTGTCACCATTCTATAAGAGAGTGCATAAAGACAGTACAAATAGAGTGGAACCGGTCTTTATAATTTTATATATTTTCTATATAATTTTTCATTTCATTCCACTTCCATTACATTCCTTTCCAACATCCCAAATATTATGTAAAAGCAGCTATAAACATAACTAATCCTATGTTTGGTATATTAGATTGTAATAGATTGAAAGGAGAATGGAATGAAAATTTGTATGGTAAATTTAAAAAATTGTAAAGGTTAATACCATTACATTTTTGTCTCGGTAATTGAGTGTGAATTGGTTTATTTAATGGAACTTATATTTTGCTTCAAGTTTAAGCATCTTAAAGATAAACTAAAGGTTTATCCCACTATAGGCTTAAAATTAATCAAGAGTTTGCAACTCTTCAATTAAAAAGAGCATAGTGATAAAGCCTAGATCTATTGCACACATACAAAAGTAGTTTTGAACCTTTTTTTAACACACATAGTAATCTTAATCAGTTTGTCATAGTTACGAACTCTTTTCAACTTGGATCGAAAATTCTCTCTCTCCTTTAAATTTTTTTAAAAGAAAGAAGTTGTAATTATTTGCATCATTAATAGATATTAACAGTTCAGTTTCAAAATTTCTTTTAAGTAGTTAAATAACATTTATGCATAGCATAATCATGCATAATACTTCACTTCATATATTTGTATGAGCACATGTATATTCTCCAAAGAAGGGTATGAAGAGTGTTTAAACAATTGAATTACATATGTTGCTATATTATATATTTAAGTTCTCTTTTACTTTTTTTTTTCTTTCTAAATATAAAATAAAATACAATGATAAAAATTTAGAAGAGAAACCAAAAGAGAAAAGGTTCTCTTTATTTTAAAACAATACTCGATTAATTATATGCAATACATGTATAATGACATTAACACTCGAAATAATCTTAAAAAGGAGTTACAAAAAAGTGCTTAAATGGCAAGAAAATGTTTTCGAACAACATTATTTTTCATGGATGAATGAATGCAATGAGTATTTTAAGTAGCTAAAAGTGTGAATGAATCTTTTAAGCGGGTGATTAAAAGTACATTCTTTTATTATTTTGTTCATATTTTTAAATTTTCTACAAATAAAAGAAATATCTATTTTATTTGACGGTACTTAAAAGAAAAAGTTAGAAAGAAAACAAATTGAACACATTAGAGGTTTGTGTAATATAAAAACATTTAATAATAACTATTTACAAATATGATTCATAAGACAAATTTATAATTTAATTCGGGAATGTGCATAATAGCCTTCCTTTAAGTTGCTTTATAATTTATTTAACAAATATTTTCCTCAATTTTGATTTCAAAATAGATGAAATTCAATTTATTCATATCATTTTCTAGCACCAACAATGCAGGTTTTAGTTAAAAAAAAAAAAACAATTTGTTGGAAATTAATATTAATATCAATTTTCATTTGGAACTTGCATTGAGGTGCATGTGTTTTAATTAATTAGTTTCCTTAAGAAATTAAAAGATGACTAGTAGTAGTTTTTTCCCTAGTAGAGAGAGGGGGAAAAAAATTAGAAGAATGGATTAAAAATTTACATTTGAAAAAAAAAATGCATGAGATAATTAAGTAATAAATTTGAATCTATTCTATTTCATTTTACACAATGAATCAAGTGAATGCATTCAAATTCTCTCTTTTTTTTTTAAATAATTTCATTTATTTTTGATTGTCTTGGTTTTCTTACAAATTTAATGTTGAGGAGAAAATCTAAGAGTCAATTTGGGATCTCGGATTTAATAAGTTATTTTTTTTATAAAAAAAAAAAAGTTAACTATGGTCATGAGTAAATCAATGCAATTGTGATTAATTAGTTACATGAATAATAATTTAGGCGATACTACTAATACTATAGAAAAGTATAATAACACTCCACTTTTATTTTTCAATGTATTGAATGAGAATTTGCTTTTTGATTTTTTACTTTGTAGGTGAAAAAGGAAAAAAAGGATAAGGATAAAGGAATTTGCCTTTTAATTTTTACTTTGTAGGTTTTAAAAAATAAGATAAAGATAAAGGAGGCCAAATTTGTCATTATATATATATATATATATATATTGTGCAGCAAATAAAATACGAATCCATGCGAACGAGACACATAAAAGCCCTAAATACAACTAGCACATTGTCCTTATCTTAACGTCAAAATAAATAAAGGAGAAAATAAAAGTAAAATGCTAATTGCAATAAAAAAAAAAATCTCAAAATAATAATAGAGAGTAGTTTTAAATGATTCACAGTTTTATTTTTATTTTTTTTCTCTTTTTATCCTATCACAATTGAACTTAAATTGGAATATAAGTTACTCTTTTATTAATTTGGATAAAGAAAAAAATGACAACCAAAGAAAGATGATAAAAACTCTTTCGATTCTCCATTCCAATTCGATGGTAAGGTAATATACTAACAACATAATTTTTTTAGATTTTATTTGTAATAAATTATTTATTAAGGTTTAGTGATATCTCACACAAATATATACATATATACGAGAAAATGACGGTGGAAAAGTTAATAGATATAAGCATTATTATTGGGGTCGGCAAGTGTGAGTTGATTTATTTTATGTAACTATTATTTTTGCTTCAAGTCTAAGCATCTTAAAGATAAAATGGAGGTTGTTGTGTTGTATTTTCTTAAACGTAATCAAAAGTTTATAATAAAGTCGTTTAGTTAAAAAAGTATAGTCATGGAGTCTAATACATATACACACTTTTTTTTTAATACTTTTGAATAAAGTAGTTAAATTATATTTGTATCCCTAAATTACGATGCATACAAAAGCATATATAATTGTATGAGCACATGTAATGCTAGTAATCTCCTAAAAGAGCTTGGATGAGTGTTTTAAACGACTGAATTATGTTATTGTTCTATTTAATTTCTATTTCACTATTTTTCTTTCTAGAAGAATGATATTAATAATTTATTAATAAAAGATAAAAGAGAAATCAAAGGTGAAAGCATCCTTTCTTTCTCTTGTAATAGTATAGAATGTATAAGTTAGACAATACTTGGACAAAAGCTTATGCAATACTTGTATAATTTTTGCCCAGTCGGCTTGGCTCAAGTGATAAGGGTGACTTGTGACTTTGGTGATCACAATGTAACAGGTTCGATTTTCCCTTGAGAGTTTATCCTGGTGAATTATCAGGGGTGCATTAATGGGCGAACGACTTTTACCCTCCCAGGTTTGGTGCCGCATTATAGTGTCCAAAGTGGCGCAATGGTGGTTAGAGTCTCTAGTTTATCAAAAAACAAAATACTTGTATAATTTTTATCTTTGATATATTGGAGACCTGCTGGCCTTGACTTACACAATGGAAGGTAACTTGTTTTTCATTTTATACTATTTCCGTCCCTTTTTCAAGGTTCAAACCCAAGATCTCTAACATAAAAGTGTCGAATACTAACCACTAAGATGCCACCTAGGGGACACAATGCATGTTTATTTATTTATTTACTTAATTTTTTCAAAAAAGAAAAAACACACATATAATGATGACACTTGACATAATAACAATAAAAACCTATAAAAATGTGGGATGTAAGCAAGTGCTTTTAAACAATATTGCTTATAGGTGGCAATGAGTATTTTTAAGTAGTTAAGAGCATGGACAAGTTAGTTAGGCTAGTTGTTATTAAGTGTATTTTTTAATTACTTTGCTCATACCTTTTGCTTTTCTAGAAGCAAAGGAAATATATTTATTCAACAATATTTAATCGAAAGTTAAAAGAGAGAGAAAATGAAAAGAACCAAAGTTTAAAAGGTGAGAAAATGAAAAATTAATGATCTTTTTCTTGTGTAATTGTTTATGAAAAAATGTGCAAGCATTTTTTGGTGATGATGTGAATGTTGGTAATTGGTAATTATAGATGGAATGGGATCGTTAGGTTAGTCTTCATGCTTGAGATAAAATCCTAGTAAACAAGGGATATCCTATTAAATAAGAACAATATGATGAAATTCAAAATTGTAAAAATTCATCAAAGGGGAAAGGAAAAAGGTAGAAAATCAAACAAAGGTTAAAAAGGGGAAGGAAGAGATAGAAGGGAATTGAGCAATGACAGAAGGAATGATGAGAGAGAGGGGCATTGGACTAGTTGTATTATGTTTTTAAAAATGGTTGAATGTCCATTACAAAGATGAGTCAATCACATATTCATACCCCCATTCTCCAAGTCAAATTTGCAGTTATAAGAAATATCCCAATACTAGCCCTTAAATGGAGTAGATTATTAAAAATGTTGTAATCAATTATGATTTTGGTTCTTTATTGCAATTGACTTTTGTTAACACTTGATATACATTATTGATCCATAACCTAATAGCTTAAAATTTTAAATAAAGTGGTAATCTAACATGGTATCAGGTCAAGTTTCCAGGAGGTCCTGGGTTCTAATCTTGTTGTTCGCATATTTATTTTGTGATATTTAAAAAATTATTGTGTTCCCCCTATCATGGGTGTTATTTATCTTATTTTTATCTCTCCATGTGTTGTCGGGCTACACGTGTAGGGGAGTGTTAACGCTTGATATACATTGTTTTCCCACAACCTAATAGTTTAAGCTTTTAGGTAAAGTGATAATCTAAAAACCTTTGATTATTTCCTTCTTTCTTATGTTAGGCTTCTTTGGTAAATTCCTATGTCGACTCTATAAGCAACCAATGACATCCCCAAGGCGAGATATGCATGGCTTGCCTCAATTTCTCATTATCTCCAATAGTTAGTCTTTACTCAATTCATGAAACTGACCAATCTTTTATAAGCAGATAAAGTCTAGGCGAATGAAAGCTTTTACTCCCCCAAACCCTTTGCACTCTTGCTTACTAGTTGGGGCAATGCTTGCCTAAGCAAATGGAGTTTAGGCAAATAAGACTAGCTTTCACTTTCCTTGCTATTCTTATGGGGGAGTCCACAAAGATTAGACAAACATTGTAATGCAAATGTATTTAATGATTTTGTAATTTAAAAAAAATATATATAAAAGATAGTGAGTAATAACCTTATCTTTTTTATTTTATTTTTTAAAAATGCTACTGGTCTACATATATGCATAAAATGCTTAAAGAATATAAGAGAGCTTTGTGATCTAAATTGGCAACATTCTCCTTTTAAAATGATGCTGTTTAATAACCTACACCTCTCGGCGATTTTTTTTTTTTAAATATTATTTATGTTATCTTGTTGCACGTGTTGTGAAAATCACATGGAAATCATGGAATCAACCATATTGTTTTGATTTGATTCGAACAAACAAAGATTAAGAGTAAGGTTTTCTTCAAATAAAGATGAGAAAAGTCGAACACTTAGCCTAGGCTAAATAATTAATGATGGACACCCTAAGAACTCCTAGCCAGAACCATGGTAAGTAGGTAGCATCAAGTCACTCTTAGCTTGGCTTGCTTATGGTCAAGCCATTGTATAGCTAGGCATTCAAAGACACTCCAAAAAAGAATCCCTCAAGTCAAATAGGGTCGCACATCTGAAATAAGCCAAGCATTGCCCAAGATCAACCTATCACATATGTGTTGCCTGGTTTGAACACATACAATTAGGAAGATTTAGCTGCATGGCCATTTTTTAAATTTGAATTAGGATGGCTCATAAGTTCAAGCTATAAGAGTAACTCTCAATTCAAATTTAATTGTCCTAAGAGACGTGTTTGGTTTTGCTATGGTTGTGCCTAAGGTGCTTTTAAAAGCTTCTTCTTTAGCTCACTCTAAGCTGAAGTATGAAAATATCGCTATGACCTTGGAAAAAATACAAACGTCACTAGCTATATGTAATTGACTACACTAGAAGTATTCTAGGAATAAATTAGTTGTAATTGTTACATTGATAAAAGCATAAGTGATTTCACTCTTAATGAAATTCATGACTATAATACACCTACAATAATTTGGGTTAATTTTTGAAAATGTTTTTGAAAACTAGGAGGGAGCACAAGGCTATAACAATGCTAAAATTTCTCATGGAAGTAAGATAGAATCATAAGTGTAATTTTTCTAATTCTAATACAAAGAAAGCTTGATTTAAGCTTAAGCTACTACTAATTTCATTAGAAATTTTGATATGTGTACACTAACAGAAAGTTTAAATTGACCTAACATATATATTACAAATCGAAAAGCCATCACAAATCTTTTCTCATATTGAAAGTTTGAGAGAATTTTGACAAATTTGTAAAGCATGTTTCATCCTCTAGTTAAAATTGGAACTTGAAGGGAAAATGGAGCCAAATAATTATACATACATACATACATACATACATATATATATATATATATATATATATATATATATATATGTATATATATTCATATTTAATTACCTAGTGCCTAAGTACTTGGTACGTGCATGTGTGTGATCAATTAAGACCTTATATTTGAAATTAATTTTTTTAAAAATTTTAATAATCAAATTTTAGACAAGATAATTATTGGGAAATAATTGTCTAGAATTAAGTATCAAATGTCATAATTAACTATCATTTTAAAATTCAGTTTGAAATTCAAATATAACAATCATATCTTTATAAAGGACATAACTCTATAAAGAGTGGTGTCTATTTAAAAGGGTATCATTTTCAACCTTCATGCCTATAAATAAAAGGAGATGAGAAGATTTTAGAAAGAATTTGTTGTGAATTATGGCTCACATTTTGAGTGGAAAGCATACACAAAGGGAAAACATGAAGGAAATCAAGCAGCGGTAGGGGAAACCGTTGATGGTAAGGCTCTAACCATCGACGGTTTGGAGCAAAGTTTCAAACAATTTGTATTCTAAGTGAAACTATCGATGGTTTGGCTCGGGATGCCAAACGTATATTTCAAATTTTGAAAGGTGGACGTTAGTATGGTTGAGGTTTAGAGGGAAAACCTCCGAAAATTCTATATATATATATATATATGTCATATCTGATGTATTTAGAGTGTGGTTAAGAGTATTGTTGAGAGGGTTCTTGTATTGCTCTTGTAAATTGGACAAGAAGATAGTGGATCCTTATCGTTTGCTCTTGTGGATGTAGGCATTGCCGAACCATGTAATTCCTTATGTCTTTGTGATTGTTATTGCTTTCATTAATTTGTTGTGGTTGTGGATTGTTATGTATTTTTCATCATTAAAGTGTTGCTTTGTATGTTTGATTCTTCTACACAAATATATTCTGTTGTGTAAATTTGGCATTTTACACAACATAATTAAAATAAAAAATCATCTTCCCTCCTCGTATTTCCTTCATAGTTAAATACTCTATTTCTAGAGTAATTTTATAGAAAAGTCTTCAAGTTTGTTATTTGTAGATTTTTGGTGATTTAGTTGTGTCTTGTTGGTGATTTGCATCTTTTATTTTTTAGTAAACTTATTCAAGTAGAAAAAAATACTAGCTTAAATTTATTCACACCTCAAAACCATAGAAAATTGTTATGGCTTTGACACCTTGCATTCCTAAGACAATCTACTCTACATAACAAAGTGTTTGTCCATATAGGTACTCTCCCACCAAGGAGTCAACCTTGTGATGAGAGCAACGTTAACCTTTGACATATGTTTTTGCATCTTACATGAAGTCATTATTCTTATGATAATCAAATAAAAAAGCAACAAGCACAAGCAAATAGCCTCAATCGAGAAATTCATGTTTTGTGCGTATATGCACAAAATCTTGTTGACCTAAAGAGAAGTCATCAAATCTTGCTTGATAAGATGTTACAACACTTCACACACAGAGAGAATGAAATCATTGATTTCTAGACTAAAAAATGCATTGTAGTCGAGCTCCAAAATGCAATCAGCAGAAAGGCCAAGAAAGCTACCATAGTGACAATGTACAATTTTAACAAAGTCAAACGGAACAATAAGCAAAGTGCTACAAAATGTAACATTAGACCCATTGTTCTTAATATGATGGTAATAATTGTTATATGCAAAGATTAGGCAAAAAGAATTCATAAGCTGAGTAGAATCCTTAATCAAGCACCAAAAAGGCTCATAAAATTAGATACAATATACAGTTGAAGGAAAAGATGTCAGGATAATCCTAGCAATGCACTAAGTTTTGACAAAATTACAAGGCTTTAATGGTGGTCAAAAGATTGAGGACAATAAAAGGCAAAAATGTGTCGTAAGATGTGCTTAAATATAAGTCCTAAATATGTTAGATTGAATGAGCGTAAATAATTAAGGTCTTTTATTTGAGAAATCATGTTGGTATTAAAACATGGGCTACACACAAGAATCTTTCTCAAGATATATTGTAACGACCCGAAGAATAATGATATTTAAATAATAAGGAGGGAAGGAAATGGAAACAGAAACAGAAGGAGACAGCAGAATTTGTCAACGAACTTGAAGCGTTCGTCGACAACATTGCGTTTTGGATATAATAACCAAGAAATTTTCCTAGGGCCTCGTCAACGAACACAGGGGATTCGTTGATGATGGTACGTGAGGACCTCGTCGATGAGGTAGCATTTCGTCGACGAGAAAATACCGAGCGGCCATTTTTCAAATTCTGAATTTCGTCGACGAGGAGATCGTATTCATAGACGAACCTTCTTCTGGGCCTCGTCGACGAGATGACGTGGTTCATCAATGAAGGCCGTAGTATAAATAGTGCAAAACCTCGGATTAATGCAGAAATTCAGCGCTGTTCTCTTTTCTCTCTCTCCTATGGTTCCTCTCCCTTCTTTCTTCGATTTTGGCCTCGTTAGTCGTCGGATCGACAATATGAGGCCACCACGACGCTCCTGGAAAAGTTCTTTTCAAGTCTATAAGGTTGGATCGTTGGTGGGATCGAGTCGAATTTCTCCCCAGAATCAGGGTAAGGTCTTTTATTCAATTTTTGGTCTTCTAGCAGTTGTAGGATATGATGGGGACAAAAAAATAATGATATTGTCTCCTGGAGAATGTTGTTTTCAGGATATTGAGTAGGAAGCCCTGCGGGTGTTGGATCAATGTACTATAGGGGCTTTCCAGTAGTCAGGTAAGGGAAACATGCTATGCTAGGCAACCATATATGATTTCAGTACAAATTATATGCTTGTATTAACTTATTATTCAAACTATATATATAGTTTTCAAAGCCTAGTAATATTAATATTTACTTGTGTGGCTTGAGTTGATCACAAAAATAGTACTATATTTATAGAATTTGTGAATACCATGTTTATAGTTATTTACAAAAATACCATGATATTTGCTTGTTTATAAAATGACAAATTTTCCAGTGTACAATATACTTAGAAATATGTATTTTCAGTAATTTTAGAATAACACGTTTATCAGTACCATAATGCCCCAATATACAGATATTCAAACAGCAGTTCAGTTATACAGAAATCAAATTTTCAGTCAGTTTATTTAGAACTTCAGATAAATTCTACTAGGTTATGGTTATTTTAGAAACCACAGTAAAAACAGTATATTACATATATTAGTTACCTATATAGTATCAGACCCTGATTGATTTATACGGCAGAGCACTGTATCGTAGCTATAGATATTTAGTTCAGAGTACAACCATTTTACTCAGATAGTAAGTGGTATGAGGTCGATCGTGCCCACGTCGAGATAGACTCTCCATCAGATATGGATTGAGGGGGCCGATCAGACTGTCGGAGTTCAGTTGACTTACCCTGGTAGGCCAGCCAGGATAGGTCTCGCCTTCAGGCCGCACAACCCTGTCATGAGGGGTTAAATCATGACCTATAGCCATCTAGGGAAATTTTCTCAAATATTTTAAGTATAAGTAGATTTCCAGAAATAGTTGTAGTATTATGAAAAGTAAATTTATATAATTTTAATATATGTTGTTTATACCAGCATTTACAATTTCAGTTATCCATGATATTATTTCTAAATCAAAATATTATTACAGAAATATAACTCAGTAGCTACACACTAGTAATAGCATGTTTCGTCTTACTAAGCGTTGGCTCATCCTAGTGTTAGATTGTTTTTCAGGTAAACTAGGTAGGTGAGTGGAGCAAGCTCGCAGGTAGAGGGTCCGTTGTACTGCCCTTTTTTATAGTGAGTATTATTTTTGGGTAACATGTTTTGTGAACCCTTGGTAACAGTAAGGGTAGTTTCAAGAGAACAGTGATGTTTATATATTTTGGGATGATTTGACACTCTGGTATTGTATTATGTGTAGATTTATTTTTTATGATTGACCTTCCTCTATTTAGGTTAATGATTGAATTTAAAATTAGGGATAAAGATTTTATTTATTAGAAGGTGGTTACATATATGATGTAATTGGTGTATTCCCAAGAGGGGGGTGAATTAGGTATTTAAAAATTTTCTCCTAGGTTCAATTTAAATCACATTTCAATAATACTCAACCTAGGGTCTTTCTATGCAATCCCAAAACCCAACAATATAAAAAGCATGAATGTAAAATAATCAAGACAATAAATATACATACACACATGTATGGAAACTAAAGTGCGGAAATTTAAAGTGCAGACACAAAATGTTATCGAGGTTTTGCCAAACTTGCCTACATCCCCGCCTCAAGCTCACAAGCAAGAGGATTTCACTAGACGCTCACTTAGCGGGTGGAGCGACACCGATTACACCCTCTCCTACATGGGGCTAGGAATACCCCATCTCAAATTACAGGGCTGAGCCCAACCTATTATCACACCTAACAGGATGGTGCTCCTAGTTCTTCTAATCGGGTCTGAACTAGTCCGGGACTTTCTTAATCGGGTTTAAGTCTATTTGGTGCACTTTACAAACTAGTGCAATCCTTATAGACCAGTGCAATCCTTTTCCGACCACATGTCGGGAATACAACAATAATCAAATAATTGTGTACAAGTAAATGCTTCTTCAAACAAGTAGATGTGTACAATTTGAAGCACTAAAATGCACTCACACAAGTTATGAAATGAAGCTCAAAGAGAGTATGCATATTTTTCACAATAATATTTTTGCAATCTTTGAGTGAAGATATATATATAATGATTGCTCAAAGATTTGAACCCTAACAAAATATTTCTCCAAAAATTATATTTCAATTAATATAAAGGAGAACCTAGGGTTTTAAAAAAGACCGACTCAAGAAGCTTTTCAAGCAAAAGTTATGAGTTTAAGTATGCTCAAAGCTAGCTTGGTTAATTTTCAAATAGAAAAGCCTTTGAATCAAAATATATGGGTTAATATATATACTCAAGGCTTTTAAGCAAACTCAAAGAGAGATATTCTCCAAAAACATTTTCAAGGAAGGAAAAGGAGAAAATGGAGTATTTGCTCTTCAAAATATATTTTTGCAACATAAAAGATGAAAGAGCTTTGATCTTTGTAAAAAAAATGCCCAATATAAATATTTCTTCTCAACCACCCTCAAATGCAATAATCTTTGCAAGTGAAAAGGAGTAAAGGAATAATCAAAAACTCTCTTTAAAATGATTTTTCAAAGGAATAACAAAGAGAGAATGAAAATCTTGCTTGAAAGTATAAAAATGAGATATAAAAATTTTGAGAGAATTTTTGGGCTAATCAAGTTGCTAATCAGGAGTTATGATGGAGTATATATAGAATTCCCAAAAAATTTGACCGTTAGGGGCACGGTGGAAATATTTTAAAAAAATTTAATTAAAATTTAAAAATGATTAGCGTTTAAAAAATAGTCGAAACTCGAGAGGTTTGGTCGGCTGAGGGATACCATCGGTCGGCCGAACACAAAGAGAGATTTGAAATTTATTTTGGGGTTTGGTTGGCCATGGGAGGTGACCGATTGGCTGGCCAAGGCAATTTTCCAAGCCTTCGTAGGTTCGGTCACCCGAGCTTAAGGCCGATTTTCCAAGAGGACAAGGCCGGTTGGCTGAGCCTCTTTAAAGGCATATGAACTTGTCGACCGAGCTTTAATAAGCAGGCCAAAGTCATGATTGGGCAGCCAAGATTTTTTTTTGCTTTTTTTGTTCAAAAGACCGATTGGCTGAGACTTCACAGAAACGACCACCTGGCAAGGACATTCGACCAAGGCATTTTGCATATAAGGAGGTCGATCGGCCGAGCCTAGTTAAAACTAAGGTTTTGTCCCCCTTTTGGCCTTAAGATCATTCAAAAACCTTTTTTAGTGTTTTGAAAAATAATGTAAAGGGTTTTTCATGAAAAAGTTGGCTCCCTAGGGTCAGTCTATGGTCTTTGTTTGACCTGTTATTCATATCATTCATGCGATACATTATTATAGACCCAAAAATAAATGCAATTACAAATCAAATGATAAATGTCTTATTCTTCCTCTTCTTTTGCTCTTATGGAATTCGCTAGACGATATAATCTTTAAGTCTCTTCTAGCTTTCATTATGTTATCCCTTATGTATGTGTAGAAATGTAAACTTGTTCAAGCATTGAATACACACATAAGTGATGTCGTGACATCCTCTTGCGCGGGGCAAAAACACAACCATGTGTGTGTTGCCCCGGGGTACGCGAACTTGAAAAGGTGTGTACCCCGGGCAACATGCACATGGTTGTGTTTCCACCCTGTGCAGGAGGACATTGCGATAGCTTGTCAATTCCGCTGGGGATGATTAAGAGTCGAGCCAGTAATTAATTGAGAGCTATCCCAAAACTTAAATCTAATAAGCCTTTTGATTACTCCACCATATTTTGCACATAGTGTTTATATTTGTTTGATATAATGTACATATGTTTCATATCTTTGCATGATTATTGTTTCCACAGTTGTTTGATACAAGATTAATTGTGAATACTATGTCTCCAGGTGTTCAACTGTGAATATTTTGGTTTCCATGTTAGGCCTGTGATTATTGATTATTTGGTTCCACTTGTTGTTTGAATAAACATGAATACTTGGTTTCCTTTGCTAGCATGCTGTTAATCGTAAATACTTTGTTTCCATAATTGTTTGAATAAGCATGTGAATTGTAAGTATCTTGTTTCCACATTTTTTGAATAAGCATGAATTGTGAATATTTTGTTTCCACCTTTTTTTTTGAATAAGCATGTTAATTGTGAACATTTGTTTCCATGTTTTGGGATGAGCATGTGAATTGTGAATATTGGTTTTCATACTTTTGAATAAGCATGTGAATTGTAAATATTTGCTTTCACATTTTTGAATAAGCATGTTGAATTGTGAATATCAGTTTTCATATCTTTGATGTTGAATTGTGAATATCTGTTTCCATATTTTGGAATAAGCATATGAATTATGAATATTGATTTTCATACTTTTGAATAAGCATGTGAATACCTGTGTGAATATTTGTTGTCATAGTTGTTTGAATAAGCATGTGAGTATTTTAGTTTAAATGTGAATATTGTTTGAAATAGCATGTGAATAAATGTGGGGATAGTGGGATTAGGCTAAACTTGTAAATTCACACACTTTCACCAACCTTATAGTCGGACTTCACCCTTTAGGAATAGAAAGGAGCACAGTACCATTAGCCCTCATGGGACATGGTCCTTAGGGACACGCAAACCACTCTGCTCAGTGCGAGCTTTGTTCAAACCTCTATGAGGGAGGATAGAGTTTTAATCTGGGAACCTGTTGTTTATAGGTATTAGAGCCTACACGCACATGGTTGTCCAGAACCCCCTTGCTTAGATAGAGCCTCAGAGAACCCCGTGTATATCCATATCTACCTTGGGTTGGTACAGGAGCCACATCCGTCTCCACATGTTGTAATCCATGTCTTTTATACATATGTTTGGAAAATTCTTTGTGTTGTGTACATCCTGCATCCATGTTAGGCATCCGTATCACTTGGCCAATATTTCAGAAAAAGCACAATTCATTTATGGAAAGTCAAATTTTATTTCCCAAGGTACCCTGCAAAGAGGAAAAGGGATCATTCCCGAGATCAACAACAATAGGTTTTTTTCTAGAACTCTATCCAAATGATTATTTAGGTTGCATTACATGCATAAATTCACACATAATCCATGCATGAGATTTCATCTCCAATGAGCCAGTAATCACATTCCGATTTCCTGTAAAATCAGGCCTAACTAAAGACCTAGAATTCCAACATTGAGCCCACCTCTACCCACCCTTACAATACTAAAAGCAAAGCAAAGATCATGGCAGAACAACTAGAACGCAAGGTCCTGAGCATGGAACAAGGGCAAGAAGAAATAAGAGATAAGATGAGTAAGATTTTGGAGCTCTTAATGGGAAAAGGCAAGGCAGTACGTATACAAGATGATTCAGACCCCACTCATGCTTCGAGGTTTATCTCGATGCACGGACAAACCTCAACTCAACCACCTGTAGTCACAGAAGGCTCTCTTTCTAATGTCTCCCCCTTCATTCCAATCGCACCAGTACCGAGTGTTCCAGCAATGGGAATATCTCCAATGATGATAACATATGAGGGAGTGAACAAATCTGAAGTAAAGCGTTGCTATGATGTGCTTGAGGAGCGGTTGAGAGCCATCAAAGGATCTAATTCATTTAGTTATGTCGATCCGACAGACCTTTGCCTAGTAGCGAAGGTCGTCTTACCACCAAAATTTAAGATCCCGAGCTTCAAGAAGTTCAATGGAACCCAATGTCCTCGAACCCATCTATGATTGTAATGTTAGGTGATGGTGGCATACTCAGACGATGAGAAACAAATGATGCACTGCTTTTAGAGCAGTCTAACCGGTGCAGTAGGCAGATGGTTTATCCACTAAGACAGGGCGCGAATTCGCACATGGGGAGATTTGGATGCTTTCATAGCTCAATACCATCATGTGATGGAAATGTTGCCTGATTGAATGACCCTGCTAGAGATGGAAAATAGGCCCATGGAGACCTTTAGAGAATACACCTACAGGTGGAGAGATGTGGCAACCCAAGTGGACCCCTCGGTAGGTGACCAGGAAGCCATCACGCTGTTTGTGAGTATACTGAAAGACCCCTACCATGGACATCTTCAGGGAGCAACTCCCCATGATTTCATAGATATTGTGGCTATGGGAGGAAGGATTGAAGTTGACTTCAAGGCAAGTCGGGTCAAGGATGGTAATGCTGAGACTAGTCCAAGAAAAAAATGGACTACTAAAAGGAGAAATGAAGAAGTTCAGATGGTTCAAGAGTGTTATTATTAGAAAGGCCAAAACTAGAGGCTTAGGAAAAATTTTGTTTTCAGACCCACTGTTAATCAGATAGCACATGCAGGCACAAGGCCCCAAATCGGGCCTACTCCCGCCCGAACGAATGTTTGGACACAGGATAAAGGCATCTAGAAGAATTTTCAGAAAATTGATCCCATCCCAATGCCATATGTTGAGTTATTCACGTAGTTTCTCGAAAAAGGGATGATCTCAACCATCGCCAAGGGTTTTGTTCCAAACCTTACTCCACATTGGTACAACCCAGAGGTTCGATGTGCATATTACTCCAACTCCACCGGTCATACCACTGACAGTTGCAAGGAGTTTAAGCACAAAGTACAATCAATGAAAGACGCTGGATGGTTGGTGTTTGACGGCAAGGAGTTCAGTATACAGGGGAATCTGCTTCCTAATCATAGCAGGGGGTACAATTAAGGCAATCGAATCGAAGGACTGATTAGAAATGATGTCAGAAAATGAATCATGTGCTAAGAGGGATGCTTCTATGAGTCCTTTTTATTTTAAACATTTTGAATTTGAATTAAATGAAATGCATTTCAGTCTCATCACATCACCTTGTGCCAAATTTTATCCATTTTACCTTGCATTTTGTGCTTTGATACAGGAAATGATTTTACCAGAACAAAGGACTTGGAGCTCGTAGTCAGTTGATTTTTTGAATCTACTCAAAAACAAAAAATAAAACAAAAAAAATAAAACAAAAAAACAAAACAGAAAAGAAAAGAGAGAGAGAGAGAGAGAGAGAGAGAGAGAGAGAGAGAGAGAGAGAGAGAGAGAGAGAGAGAGAGAGGAGAGAGGAGAGAGAGAGAGAGAGAGAGAGAATGAAGGAAAAACCTCCAAATTGGAGTTTATTAAGGACCCTACTGCAAGATATGGCCAAGGAGCCTTGTTCATAATGAAGAGTTTTAGGAAAGGCAGATAAAAATGACCTATCAAGCTTTACATTTGCTCGACGAAATCAATGAACAAAGTCTTATGTCTTCATTTTCTAAATCATGATCGGTATCTTAGGAGTATAATGATTATATTCTAATCAAATGAGGGATGGTCATCTTTAGTCGACCAGTTTTTCCATAAAGAACCAAACAATGATTTACTATTTGTTAACCAAGTTGAGTCTAAATGTTAAACAGGATTTTTCTTAAAAGTTAGTTTTCCAAAAATTCAACCTGGGTTTGGGTCTCTTGGGGTTTGACAAGTCATTTTAGGCGATGGTCACTACCAAAAGGATGGAACACCATCTTTCTACTACCCAAAAGGAAATTCAAAGAAAAGCCCCTTGTTAGCCCTTTTGAGCTTGAAAAAAATTCAGTTCTTAATTAACCCGTCAAAGGATCACACCCCACACTGGGGTAGTTTTAAAAGGGATTAGTCTTCAAATGGAGTTCAAACTAAATTAGATCTAAAGACTCCTCCATAAAAGATGATGAAAGGTGTAGTAAAAAGAAGATGCGGAAAAGAGAGGAAAAAGAAAAAAGAGAAAGAAAGAAAAATCGGGGACATACATCACATGTGATCCTTGACCAATGACTACCCTTGATAACATCAAAAATATTTGAGCCCTATTATGTCTCTTTATTTTTGGACCTTTATCCCCTAAGCCTGCATTACGGTCTTATCAAAAGACCTGACAAATTGGTACATACATTGTTGTCTTAAATAAATTGTCAGACTCAATGTTGAGTTTAAACTACGTAATGACCTGATCCTAAAAAGGTACGTAGGCAGCTTATTCAAATAACAAGTTCAGTTGACACTTTGCAAATATGGTGTCCCAAACTGGGGCAAAATTTTTTGTTATGGGATAGGATTTTTAAGCCTTGGTTTCCTTATTCTTGTTAAAACCTAAATCTCTACCCTACATTTCATCCCATGTCTTAAAGTCCACTCTAAGTTTGGAGTATTGATCAATGAAAAAAAAACCGGGGGGGGGGGGGGTTTGCTCACTGATGTGATTCCCTAAGCCAGTAGCAAAGCTACAAAATACTGGTAAAGTTGTTTCCTATTAAGCAAGCATAGAAAAGGAAAGTAAAATCAAGCAAGCTTGAGCATTCCATTCATATCCTTAATGAGATTGAGTCATCCACTTGCATGTTTACTCATTTAAATTTCAAATTGATTTTAAAACATTAAGGAAGCAATCCAAAGAAAGCCCTTGTTTGAAAAATGCAAGATGAACAGGACCCGTCATAAATGCATGTCAAGTTTCAGGAGAACCAATTTATAAATTTTCTTACTCGAGTGAAATTTGAAAACATAGCCAGGAGTAGTTACGTATGCATGTAACTGGGGCAAATTTCATGTTGAATCTCATAGGAGCCAAATTAGGTGCTTTCATATCAAAGTGCAAGTTGAAAACATGGCTAAGATCAATCGCAAAACAAGTATAACTGGGGCAGATTTCATGAGTTTTGGTGGAACCCATTCAGATGCCTTCATATTAGAGTGGAAGTTGAAAACATGGCCAAGGTTAGTGACAGATAAATGCAATTGGGGGAGATTCCATGTTGAGTTTCAGTGGAACCCATTCAGGCGCTTTCTTATCAAATTGGAATGTGAAAATAGGGCCAAAATCAAATACTGGGTTTGTTGATCACAGGCTCGTTGGAAAGGTTCACACATCATCATGCAAGTCATGCATTGCATAAAAACGAAAAGAAAAAGTTGCATACAAATCCTTTGGTCATGCAGTAGACATACAGATCATACAACATGCAGACATATAGCAATAGTGCACCATTCATTCATTTTTGGTCTTATTGAAATAAGCTTTTGAATGTCCCTTTGCACCCCTGACTGAGCCATTTCTGTTGTTCAAACATTTGAAACTAAGGCAACTGACCCCCGACACACATCGATTTACTTGGAAACTGGGGCAGCTCACCTCATGCACAAATTGATTCATTTACTACTAGCCCCAGGAACAAATGGAATCATTTATTTTGAAATTGTACTTTAGCACCCAAGTTCTTAAACTTGGTGCAAGTCATCATCATGTACTTTGGCACTCAGGTTCTCAAGCCCAGTGCAAGTAATCACTATGTACTTCGGCACCCAGGTTCTCAAACCCAGTGCAAGTTATTACCATGTACTTCGGCGCCCGGGTTTTCAAACCTTGTGCATGTCATCACTATGTACTTTAGCACCCAGGTTCTCAAACCTGGTGCAAGTCATCACCATGTACTTCAGCACCCAGGTTCTCAAACCCGGTGCAAGTCATCATCATGTACTTCGGCACCCAGGTTCTCAAACCCAGTGCAAGTCATCATCATGTACTTCGACACCTAGGTTCTCAAACCTAATGCAAGTCATCATCATGTACGTCGGCACCCAGGTTCTCAAATCTTATGCAAGTCATCACCATGTACTTCAACACCCAGGTTCTCATACCCAATGCAAGTCATTTTCATGTATTTCGGCACCTAGGTTCTCAAACCTGATGCAAGTCATCATCATGTACTTCAGCACCCAGGTTCTCAAACCTTGTGCAAGTCACTACCATGAACTTCAGCATTAAGGTTCTCAAACCCTATGTAAGTCATTCCCTTATGCTTCGGCATTTGGGTTTGCAAAAAAAAAAAAATCATGCGGTATACATCATGTAACATGCATCATTATCATGCAATATGCGTCCACATATTCTAGCATGCATACATATAGCAACATACATGCCTCACTTAATCATGCTTGTATGGCTAGGTAGGTTTCTGCACATCCTTCTTCATACTAGTGTGAGCAATCCTTGTTTGCTATTATCTAGGGCCACTGCCCCCAAGTAAAAATCGATTTATCTACCTTAAAACTGGGGCAACTGGTCTGGAAATGAATTGATTTGTTTACCTAAAAACTAAGGCAACTAACATTGGTCCAAGTAACATCACCATGTGCTTCGGCGCTCGGGTTCTCAAACCCAATGCAAGTCAATTTCATATGCTTTGGCGCTTGGGTTCTTAAACTCAGAGCAAGTTATTTTCTTGTGCTTCGGCACTGGGTTTTTTAACACAATGCAAGTCATCCTTATATGCTTCAGCGCTCGGGTTCTCAAACCCAGTGCAAGTCATTTTCATGTGCTTCGACATTCGAAATCTCAGAACCCTCCACCTGAGTGGACATCCTCAGTGAAGCAACCATTTTTCAAACACAGAATTTCACACCTAAAATATCTTGAAAGTTTTGGCTCGGGCCATTGGACCAGTCGTGGCTCAGATTTTCACATTTGTAGCAAGTCATTAGGAGAAAAGTTTTGGCTTAGGTCAGAGAACTTGCCGTGGCTCGGATTTTCACATTCATAACTAGCCTTTAGAAGAAAGTTTTGGCTCGAATCATCGTATCTGTTGTGGTTTGAATTATCACATTCACAGCAAGCCACCCCTGTGTACTTCGGCTTGGATTCTTATGTTCAAAGCAAGTCACCCTTATGTGCTTCAGCGCTCGGGTTCTCAAACGCAGTGCAAGTCATTTTCATGTGCTTCAGCATTAGGGTTCTCAAACCCAGTGCAAGTCATCATTATGCATTTTAGCACTCAGGTTCTCAAACCCAATGTAAGTCATTTTCACGAGTCATTTTTGTCTCTTTTGTTATATTTGACCTAGTCTAAAATTTGCGTCTTTTATCTTTATAGATTTTCTGTTAAAAGATAGTCTTTCGTCATCTTAAACAACAAATCTATAAAATGGGCAGTTGTAGACACCCCATTTTGTTCAGGTCAAATATAACAAAGGCGTCGTCATTTTATTATTATTATTATTATTATTATTATTATTATTATTATTATCATTATCATTATTAGTTAACTAGTATTATTATTATTATTATTATTATTATTATTATTATTATTATTATCATCACTACAAAATAAAAACAGAAAAAAAGGAGAAAAGAAGAAAGCAAAAAAGAGAGTAGGCCTTTAAAAGCTGCGTGTAGGGCACTATTCAACGGAGGGAGGCTTTGACCATCCACGATTCATTTTCTTCTTCACACTCTCCATCTTGGCCCCTCTCTCTCTCTCTAGTCTCCCTCACAACCAACTCCCTCATCTCCTTCTCAACCTATCACGGCCATCCCTCTAGGTCTCCATTTTCATCTTCCCCACGTTGCAGACCAGTTCCAGCACACAACTCACCCTCACTCATGCACAACTCTGTTGTCTTTCTCTATCTCTATTTTCTTTATACACAAAAACCACAGGAGAGGGCAGCACACACAAACATCCTTCCATCTCTCTCACTCACTCTCTCGCAGAGCTCTCTCAAAAATCCGGCCACCTGCACTTCAGATCCACCCCCACTACCAGACATCGGATCTGTTTCGACTCACTGCCAAATCGAACCACCCATTCTCGATGCCAAGACCTTCACCCATGTTCAAACACCTCCGATATGCCGGGCACACGGTAGATCTGGCGTCACCATTCCCCTAGCATCTCACGACTACAACCACCTCCGGCCAACCTAAAAATAGCCGAGAAGAAAAAAAAAAGCTCGTGTACAACCACAGCTTCCTACACAGTTTTTTGGCAACTCCACCAACCTCCATCTCACAGTCATGAGCAGCAGCTCCATCTTCGGCATCTTCATCACACACGGTCACTGGCAGATTCTCCACATGCACCAGAGCTTTTTGTACTTGTTCACTGCATTGTTAGCTATTACTTCATTCGGACGTATAGGTGCTTCAATGTAAAGAGAAGGTGTTAAGGTGTTGGTCTGGAGCAAGTTTGGGCATGGTTTTCTCTTCCAAACAGCTGATATCCCGAGTCAGTGATTGCTAGTCTATGGTCCGCAAGGCCATTGAAGATCGATATTTACTCAAGGTCTGCAGTTTCAAGATGAAGCACAAACATTCTTCAAATTGATTTTAGGTACCTATTGAGCTTCACCACGCACCCCTCCTCTCTTGCAACACCAACAACAGCCGAGCACCACACTATCATCACTGAGCATAACGTCACCACCCATCGTCTCCAACAGCTAGCCCAGAGGAATCTCCATTTCGCTGTTGAATGTCTCTCTCTTGTAGCCTTGCTCTCCCATCTCTCTTGGTTCCACGGCCAAACTAGCAAAAACCGACCACCACTCCCAGCCACCCACACCCCTCTTGTGGCCATAAGCAGCAAACCGTCACCATCACCATCTCCCTCGCGCTCCCATATCTGCCCTCGATTCTCCTCTGGACATCAACCCACACTCAAACACACGAGGGTTCTCCATTCATTCTCTCACGCCACCATACACACAGGGGGGATGGTTCTCCATTTCTCTCAACTCTCACTCTCTTCCTCACTATTCCCTAGCCACCGTCTCCGCCAGATCCTCTCTCCATTCTCCACATTCTTATTCGGTCACTCCCACTCACCCTCAGGTCTCTTCTCACAAGCCATCTCCGGCCACCCCACTGCCGCCATCACTAACCTCTCCATCTCTCACCAACTAGCCACAAATCCGGTAGAGCACGTCTCCGGCCACACAAAGTTATCCCGCACCTATCAACCTCACCACTCCGACCACCATCTTCACAGCCTCACCAACTCGTCCGAGCACAACCCTCTGCTACGAGTTGTATACTCGCACAGCTTACTCCCTTGGCAGTCATGAGCTCCTCGACAACCTCCAGAGCACTGGTTTCAACTCCCACACACTGGCATCATCAGGAAACACCTCACCGTCCGGCTCCCGCTCTCTCGAAAACCCCCCACCGACGTCGTCCCTACCTCCCATTTCACCTCACTGGCTTCATCCCCACAAGCACAACTTTAGCACCGCCGAGCACCACACCACCATTCGCATCTCCGCTCTCCGTTCCCGCCAGCCCCTCCTCAGTGCGGTAGTGCATCGCAAGTCATGCACAACAGCTGGTAGGCTCCCTTGGCCTCAACCTAGTTTCTGATTCTCTCTCACGCGACCGAGCCTCTTTAGGTATCTCCATCTTCTAATTTTTTCTTCTCGCTTTGGGTTCGCCGATTGCCATCGGGTTGTGGTAGATTGGAGTTTTACTATGAGTATTTCATGAGTTTTAAACCATTTCAATCTAACACCCTCATCCTTGCATGCTCTTAAATGGTTTTGTTTTTTTAAGCCTACCACCTGTTTGATAAAATGCCCAAACCAGACTTGTCTAGTTTTGGTTATATGATCTCCTTCGCATGATTGAAAGGGATATTGAGTTGATAGCATCAATTGAGGTTTTGGGATTAGAATTTGATTTGGGAAGTAAGTAGGGTGTGGGGCCTTTCTCACTACACACATTGTTCATACACCATTACACACATTGTTCACCCACTATTTCACACACTTTCACAAACTAACTTAATTGCTTACTTATATATTAACTTATACTAACTCTTACTAACATTTATTTGTTTGTATATTAATTTATACTAACTCTTACTAACACTTATTTGTTTGCATATTAATTTATACTAACTCTTGCTAACATTTATTTATTTGCCTACTAACCCATACTAACCCCTTTATTTACTTGCATACTAATCTTTTTTATTTATTTGTTCGCATTCTAACTTACACCGACTCATTTATTTACTTGTCCACTAAACCATTTATTTATTTGTTCGCATACTAACTCATACTAACTTGCATATTAACATTTACTTACTTGTATATTATCTTATTTACTTACATGTATACTAACTCATTAACTAAATTGTGTACTAACTTGTTTACTTGCTTATGCACACATGCACACACACTGATCTTTACACACATTCATGCACACACTTTACTCACACACCAATTGCACACACTAATCTTTACACACTTTCATGCACACACTTCTACACACACTCATGCACACCTTTGTCTTTACACACATTCATACACACATTTAGACTCACAACCATACACACTTTCACACACCCACATGCATATATACCTACATTCATGCATGCGCACATAGAATATCATCCATGACATTATCCATTCATGCATATGCATAACCATCACACATCATACATGCATGTATGTTCATTCTTATCCATACACACACATGTTCATGCATTACATCATCACCTATGTCATTGTTCATTCATACATGCATGCATATGCGTGCCCATTCATACACCCTGCATGCATGTCCATTCTTATCCATGCATACCCATATTCATGCATTACATCATCACCGTTTCGTTATTCATTCATGCTTGCATGCATATGCATGCCCATTCACGTGTCATACATGCGTCATCATTCTTATCCATGCGTACACATGGTCATGTATTCATACACCATGCATCATTCACACCTTATGCGTGCTCACTATCTACCGCACACATATATGCTACGTACCCACACACATCATGACACCGCACACGGCACCGCGCATGTTCTCCTGCACACACTTTAACATAAACCTGAACACACACAACCCACCCGAAAGGCAACGCGTGTTGACTTGATAGTCTTGACCAAACCTTAAACAGGTTGACCCAGCTCCTTTGACCAGTTTTCTTCCCGAACCAGTTGGATCCTCTAAACCGGTATAAAACCGGTTTAGCCTTCCATTTTATTTTCCATCTTTTTTTAATTTTCACAGATTTTGCCTTAATTCCCTTTTTTTTATTTAATTACTTCTGAAAAAATGTTAGAAAATCACAAAAAATCAAAAATCCCCAAAATGTCTTTGCGCTTGAAAAAATCACAAAAAAAAATTAGAAAAATCTTAGGAAAACCATAAAAATATTTTTGAGGTCAGTGTCATCCAAAAGGAGTCCGAAAACTTCCCGAAATATTATTTTCATACTTAGACAAATCCTACAAATTTCAAAAACCCTGAAAACGTACTTTGTACCCTATTTTCTCTATTTTCTAATCCCGATGATTTCAAAGGGAGGCATGAACTCTTCAAAGTGCGATATGCCCCAGTTATAAGGGAATACCTATGTTAGCTTTGGTGTATTTCCAAAAGGGGGGTGAATTGGGTATTTAAAATTTATTCCTAGGTTTAGCTAATCCAACAGTAGTATTTCACAACCTAGGATTTTTCTATATATATACCCAAATGCGCAGATAAATGTAAAATACGGAAATTAAATCATATGTAGCATTCACACTATAACAAACATGTGCAGGAATATAAATTGCGGAAATATAAATAATGCACACACGATATGTTATCGGGGTTCGGTCAACTGTGCCTACGTCCCCACCCCTAGCTCGCAAGCTCGAGGATTCCACTAAAACTCACTTAACAGGTGGAGCGGCACCGGTTACAACTGGGTCAATTCACGGGGATGAACTCAACCTACACCTTACCAGGATTGTGCACGTAGCTTTCCTAACCGGGTTCAAACCAATCTGGGACTATTCAATAGGGCTAGTCTCCCTTTTCAAGCCCGTGCTTGGAATACAATAAATGTGCATAAAATTTTGAATACACGGAAATGCTTCTTACACAAGCTGATATGTACCAATATAATCAACACGCTACCAAATGATAAGATATGATAAGTTAAATGTAGTCTTAGTGTATACTCTCAAAGATTTATGCAAATATTGCAATCAGTACGTGAGAGTGTAAGTGATAGGATCTTTGTGTCAAAATAATAGTCTCAATCACAACGCAACAACAAAGATCACAAGCACACTCTAAATATCTTAACAAATAATTTTTCTCAATATAAACTACAGGAGATATTCAAAAAATGGTTTGTAAAAATTTATTTGATCTTTGTATCAAGATGATAATCTCAATCAAAAGGCATAGCAACAAAGATCTTTTAGCCCTCAAGCAAATATCTTAAAATATATATTTCTCAAATATAAGCACAAGAGATATTTTAAAAGTGATTTGTAAAATATTTTAGCAATCAAAATCCAATGTGAACTCCTTGAGTATTGCAATGACAATGCAAAACTCAAAAGCTCAATGAAGTATTCCTAAGGAAGACTTATTAACAAAGTCTCTTAAGGAAACTTGAAGCTTTGCTCTCTAATAAAATAATCTCAATCAATCAAGAACAAGAGAGAGCTTAAGCCTATGGAAAGAACACTTAAGCACACTTACAAAGAGATTTAAGCAATAAAATTTAGTAATAATGAGTGTAAGAGGCTTAAAATGGAAGTAGGATTTTTTGAATTTTAGTGGATTTTTCCTAATTAAGATTGCTAATCCTTGACTGATTTTTGCAAATGAGTTGGTATATATAGAATTCCCCAAAATTATAACCATTCAGGACATATTAGTCATTTAAGGAAAATTTTAAGTGAGGTTAGTAAAAATAAAAGTGTTTTTAACCTCGGTAAAATTCGCCAACCTGAGAGCACCGGTCGATCAAACTTAAGGTTTAATTGACCAAGTGATAGAGTTCGGTCAACCGTGCAAAAAATGAACTGAGAGTTCGGTCGACCAGATTAAGGGTCTTAAAGGCAATTTTCCCAAATCTGTGCGGTTCGGTCGACCAGTCTATTTTGAACTATGAAGTTCGGTCAATTGGGCGGTTGGAATCTCCCATGTGGGGTTGCCCGTATATTTCTGGTCGGTCAACCGAGGAGTCAAAACGTTGACCCGGTGGGAGTTCAGCCGACCAAGTTGTATGAACTTGGTAAGGTTTGGTCGACCGTACTGTGGTCAAACCGTTGACTTTTGACCAGTTTGATCAACCGAATGTTCTTATACATTATGGTTCAATCAACCGAACATGCATTTTTAATGCATTTCGATTCTAATCCCCTTATACAATAACCCTATTCATATAAGCACATATGTTTATGTATGCATGTGGGTCCTAGGGTCATTTTAGGTCTTTTGAGAGCCGACCGAAAAAATCTGACGTCTGCCCTATGGTCATTTGGTTTCCCTATGGTCATTTGAGTTTATCTACCCTATCTTGCAGGTAAAGTATTGATTATTACAGACCATTTTTCCTAATTACTATTACAGACCCAAATTGAATAATAATGTATTACTACATAAAATGATCTTTAGGGTATTCATGCTCTTCTTCATGTGCCATCAAAGTATCTATGAATATAGACCTGCACACAAACTTGGTAGCCATCAATTACCAGTATTTATCATTATCAAAACCGGATGTGATCAGTAAGGTCAACATTCTCCTTCCTTTTGATGATGACAAATACAACATGCCAAAAGTGGGTATAGCCTAGAAAGGCTCCCCCTGACAATATGCATAATGCAAAAAATATATTTTAATGCAGATAATTTTTTCAAGTACTACTACCCAATTTTTGCCTTATCTCTATTTTCCCCTTTTGCCAACAGTAAAAAGGGCTAAAAACATAAATAGCCAAAGGCATTGGGTATGAATCATTTAAATACACAATAAGATTGGTAAAATTTTAAAAAATTTCGACAGCATGCTATTTAAAAATAAGACATTTTTTCAAAAATACTTGTATGAAAATGACCAGTTTTGAGTTTTAAGATCTAATAGTTTATTCACAACTACTCAACTTAAACAATTCCAGTATTATCAAGACATCAAACGTAAATAGAATCATTATCATGTAATAGATATGAGAATTATGTATTGCAAAACATACCCAAATTCACAAAGCATGAAATATAGAAATGAAGCACACAAATTCTATAATTAGTCATTAAAAGGTTCAAATGACATAAAAAACATGATTAGACCAGAAATATACACAAACCATTGCAATTGAAATATATCATAAAACCAGTGAAAGATTTGAGTTAAAAGCACACGGCATATGATACCAAATAGAAATTTGAGCACAAAAGCAGTCTAACTAGTTTGCATGCATTTTCATGTGATGTTATCGAACCAGTTATGCAATTTAAAACATATGGTACATAATAATAATAAGGCAAGTGATAAAGAGTTTTGTTTTGAAATTTGATCTTTCCAAAAGTACATGTAAATAAATATATATGTATAAAATTATAATAAACATCCCCCTTATAATGTTTGCAAAATGGTGCTGAGGATTGCTCGCTAAAAAAGAAACTTTAATTTAAAAGAAGCAAGCACAAATTTTTCTAGTTTGTCAATGAAACACATACTAAAATATGACCAAAAAACCACAACCATGATGATCTTAAAGATTTAACAATCACATGCAAGATCATATGGCAAACACAAACAACTTGTGGCAAAGTAATATATTTTTATTTTAAAATATTCAATAAAATCCTAACAATTACACGCATGCCACAAAGAGTTCAAGCCATATCTAAGCTGAAGATGTTGGAGAACATAACAAAATGGGATTTAATTTTGGATGCTCCCCCTATCGATTTGAATTCATGTTTAGATACAATAAGCTGCTTATACTAGATAGAGAATTATTTCATTATGCCTAGTAGTACAAGTCATCAATCCGAATCTTTAAAATCAACTATACTGAGTATTTGTCAATTACATTTGTCATAAGATTAGTATAGTTGCCCCTATAGACCATAAATGCATCAGAGAGTATATATTAAGGCATGCAATAATGTTCATGATCCAAGAACATTCCACATCAAATCATAGAACTTCAAGTGCAGGATATAATGTTCAAGGATATCATAAGAGTCTCAATATTTTGATAAGCGAGTTGATGCATATGAGTTTTTTTAGCCTTTTCTATAGGGATGGAACTGAGCTCCTCTAAATGTCAGATGATCCAAGATGAAGTTTAATTATTTAATTGATTTTTACTCATCCTTTCAAAAAAATATTTTAACTTTAATTTTATTATAATCATCATTGGACAAGGTTTTATGTTGGGAAAAGTCCATCGAAATTTTGAAAGCATGCCGTCTATAAATTGGACATTTTCCCATAAAACCTATACCTGATAGGTTGTTCTTAACAGATAGATCATATAAAGCAAGTCGCAACCTAATATCCACAACTAGCATGCAAATTTTATCACTACATCCGCCATGCAGGAGGCTTTCAACACAAGCATGTTTTCCAGTAGTTCAATCAACAACTCATAAAAGAAATGAACTATCCAACAGATGACATGAATAGTAACTAACAATGGATAGTTACGAGATTAGTGCAGAGTTGTTCTTACAAGAGCATACACACACATAAGCATAAATAAAAATTGACAGCATTTTAATGTATATAGATATGAAAGATAAATGCTCCACCTCAATTATGCACTCAACTTATTTAATGCCTTTTTCTTATTATTCAAGTTCTTTAGTCAAGTGTTTTAAGTTTCTATGATTATATCTTGGCTTTAAATGCTTTCAGCTTAGAGGACCAAAAGGTCACAGTAGATATTTTTTTCAAAGTCATATGCTTACAATGTCTCTTCTCTTATGAATTTCAATAAGCAAGAGGCCTGAGTTTAGAATGACTTTCAATTTAAACTGCTCGTGCACAGGTTTCATTTGGACTATGACTTTTCTTTAAACTTGAAACCTAGTGCAATTAATTTATCCATTTAACTCATTTCTAAGGATATGAAGCTCTAAAGGATATTACTTAACATTTTGAGAGCTTATGAGACGAAGTAAAGAATAAATACTTTTAACAATTAAATATCTATTAAGTTCAAAAGAGTATTTAGGAGAGGTAGGACATTGTTCAAAAGGTATTCGTGCTAGCTAATATGCCCTAACAGTTAGACCTAGAGCAACTAGGAGTATATTATTATTTATGGAACAGTGCTCTTTGGATGATGGAAAGTATCCTTTAGATATGAAAGGATACGAACCAAGGAATAGAAAAAATCTCTACCTGATGTGATCTTGGTATGGTAAAGATTTTACAAATTAAGTACATAGGAATTTATTTTGACTATGGTTCAGTGAAAGACTTAAATCCCTTAATGGAAGCCACAAGTTTGATTAAGGGATGATATCTTATAACAAGCACTTATCGGATTAGGAGTTTATAATAACTAGTGCTTACACCTAGAGTGATGACTTCTACTTGTTCAAGGCTATAAAGTTCAAGGATGGGTTTAGGATTAAATGATATATAGTGTAAGATGGATTCCCTAAACCACGAGCTTGTGCAATGGACAATGTGCTTAACTAAATATTTTCATATTTGCATGTGAATCAAGCAATCAGAATTATATACCAAGCCTAGTAGCCTTGTCCATTCAGAAGTGGATTTCATTTTAGCAAACTTCCAATGTTCTCACAATTTCACCAATCATTAGGATATATATGCATTAAATTCAGATTGAATATATTACATATATTTCCACACTAACATGATTCTCTAAAGGTTCTTAGTAAAACAATATTATATAGTGAATGCATATACCAAGATTTGACATATTAAGCAAAGACCACTTCCTAGCCTTTTGGTCATCACTACCCCTAAACTTAGGATTTAAGGATGGATTAAATGAATATGTAATTTAAATTTGAACCCATTCATCTTTTGGTTCTGAGAGGTTCGCCTTTAGGATTACCCACATCAATTTCTTATTTAAGCCTCTGGCACTTCTAGATGGATAAGTGTATATGATGTGCCCTTTTCTTTCACCATATAAGCATACTTTATGTGCATGTGAAAAATTTTGCTTATTTACACTAGATGAGGCATGCATACAAAGATGGGTTTTAAAAGATGAACCATTTTTTAAAGAAATAATTCTTTTTATTCCAAAAGGTTTTACATGATTATTCTTTTCATTTTTAACTTTGGGTGTAAGTTTAGAATAATCATCTATGTCTTCTTCTTCTAAGTAGATAATTTTCAATACTTTCTTAATTTTTCTCTTTTCTAATGTGGCATGATAGTCTTTTAGATTTTCTCATTGTATTCCCAACTTTTTACTTTTATTTTTCAAAAATATTTTCTACTTAGACATCCTAACTGTAATGTTATGAGCATTAAGGATTTTCCTTTTTGGTTTGTCATAAGATGTCATGCTTCCAAAATTGGATGCACATGATTCAACGTAAGATTTAATACAATCATTTTCACATAAATCATTGCATGCATCATCAACAGATTTATCACAAAATATAGCAAACGATTCATTCAATAATATATTGCAACATTCAGTATAAGAATCATCACATGCATCATTAACAGAATTATTATGATATTCAACAGATGGTTCAGCATTTGACATATCACAGGATTTGGCACAAGAATCATCAATTAAGTTAGAGTGAGAATCATATACCACTTTTTCTGTTAATGCAATTACCCTATCATTTTCCACTCCCTGATGATCTGAACATGACACCTCTAGAGTGATGGTCTCCTTTTCTCGAGATTCTCCATATTTCTTTTCAAATTCATCCCAGATTTCCTATGCACTATGACATGCCGCAAACTCAACAACAATATTAGAATCTAATGCAAGATATAACATGTCCATGGCATATGAATTCGCATGCATTATCCTAATATCATTTTCATCCAAGGGCATACAAATTCCATTAACAATCACGCGTCAGGCCATCCAATCCATTGATTTTATAAATACGCTCATTCTAATTTTCCAGGTGGTGTAATCGACACCACAAAATACAAGAGGCCTAAAAGGTGACTGTCCCTCACCGAATGGGGATATACCAAATTGAGCCATTGCGATCTTTTGCAAAAACATTTAAATCTATGCAACAAGGCTCTAATACCAATTGTTAGCTTTGGTGTATTCCCAAGAGAGGGGTGAATTGGATATTTAAAATTTATTCCTAGGTTTAGCTAATCCAACACCAGTATTTCACAACCTAGGGTTTTTCTATATACACATATACCCAAATGAGCAAATAAATGTAAGATACAGAAATTAAATCATACGCAACATTTACACTATAACATACACGTGTAGGAATATAAATTGCGGAAATATAAATAGTGCACACACGATATGTTATCGGGGTTCGACCAACTATGCCTAGGTCCCCGCCTCTAGCTCGCAAGCCCGAGGATTCCACTTATTCTCACTTAACGGGTGGAGCGGCACCGGTTACAACTAGGTCAACTCACAAGGCTGACCTCAACCTACACCTTACCAAGATGGTGCACCTAGCTTTCCTAACCGGGTCTAAGCCAATCTGGGATTATTCAATAAGGCTAGTCTCCCTCTTCAGGCCCGTGCCTGGAATAGAACGAATGTGTATAAAATTTTGAATACACGAAAATACTTCTTATACAAGCTGATATGTACCAATATAATCAACACGCTACCAAATAATAAGATATAATAAGCTCAATGTAGTCTTAGTGTCTGTTGTCCTTACAAGGTTTAATACTCCATTTTGATGCTAACAAACAAGTAGGACTTAACATGCTTCAGTTGAGTGTGTGTTTTCTCAGGAATCCATATTAAAAGTACTCATGTAGCATGGATCAAAGTCTAATAGTATGGATCAAAGTCTGAAGATCATAAGAGCATGATGATTAAAGAAGATCAACATGAGAGCTCAAATAAGAAATATCAAGAGGATGTAAAGAGATGAAAGATCAGATTATTCTAAAAGATCAAAGACTAGCAACAAAAAAAGTTCAGAGCAAAGGAGAATTTTTGAGCACTTAGGAAAAGTCTTTATAAGTACTTTAAGTTTATTCAAGTATGAAGGTTTCATTTTGAAGCTCATTAGGCAAATAGACTTAAAGACCTTAAGATAATAACTTGGAACATGTTTTCAAAGTTAAAACAAATTTATATTCCAAGCAAAAATAAGAGAGAAATCAAAAAGCGACTAGAAAAGAAAATCATTAAGTTGACAGACGACTGGCTAAATTAAAGGCTTAAATTTAAAACATAGACGCCTGACAGACGACTGTCAAGGCTCCCACAGACGACTATCAGTGAAAAGTGAGAAGACTGTGTAGGTTTCATCAGACGACTGTCCACCTTTTATGTTAGTGAATGGCTTAAATTTACACATGGACAGATGACTGTCACCTTGTGTTCTTATGACAGACGACTACCACTTAAGGGACAGACGATGTCACCTTTCTGCCTGTGATTTTCACAATTATATTAAATGGATAGACAACTGTCAGGACTTCACAGTCGTCTGCCTCGCGGCATTTTTCTATTTTCCAACGAATATAATTTTTGAAATTCAAATTTTTGGAAACTTAAATAAGTTTAATATATGGAAACAAGTCTGAGTATCCTTTGGGGAACAAGAAGGTTTTGTACATCTATAAATACCCCTAAAGACACGATGATTTAATCACCAGGATCATTAAGAACTCACAATCTGCTGTCATACTCTCTCTCACTCTGAAATTTTGAAAGTGCTTCATATTGCTCTCATCCTTGCTTGAAATTAAGAGAAGTTTTTGCTAAATCTCACTGTGTTTGATCATTGAGTTGCTGATTCTTTCATTGAAAGATACCCACGGTGATAAGTTTCTAAGAGCTTCATTCTGAAATTCATATTCTGAATTTATTGAAGTGCATTAGTGTTTTAAACTTGTACTAATCAGCTATTTGAGGAGCAAATTCTTGTACATATTGTTTTTCTATCTTTGTAATAGGGCTTGTTGACGATTTGAGTAGTTGAATCGTTGGACCAAACAAGGGGAGATTGTTTGGAGAAGGCAGGCTCTAGCCTTACCCAAGGAGTGCTTGTAATTGTTTTTGTTCCGGCTGATAAAGGAACAGTAATAGTGAATCCTTTGGCGGTTTGGCCAAGGGCGAGGACATAGGCTGTATTGAAGCCGAACCTCGTAAAAATCCATGTGTTCTTCTTTCTCTACTCTACTCTTTATTTTTCAAAGATATAATCAGCGTGGTTATTTTAAATTTCAATTCTAAAGTTTTGGTAGTTAAATAGACCGAAAGGTAATTCATTTTTGATAAATCAACATTGATTGAGAAAACCGAAAGGGACTACGTTGGTTGATTATCCTTGACCTATTAATCTAAAAGTTTATTTAAAAATTGAACATTGGGAAGAAAAATAATTGTGATACAGGGCTTATATTGAGTGCAACAAATTTTCACATATATTGTTACATAAATTGAGAGTTTGATCTTGTTGTGATTGATTGTGATTGTTTTTAAGATTTACATCTTAAAAGAACTAATTCTAAAGGAACAATTTTAAAAAAAAACCAATTCACCCCCCCCCCTCTCTTGGGAAGTTATTCCTAATTTCAATTGGTGTCAGAGCCTAATTATAGTAATTCCTAACAAGAAACTATAAAAAGATCGAATGACAAATATAGGAGTAGCACCCTTCGGTGAAGGTCAATCCTCAACTCGTCCACAAATTTTTTGTGAACATAATTATACGTTTTGGAAAAAGAGAACGCAAATCTATCTCCAACACATGGATTGGAAATCATGGGAAGTAGTTATGGATGGAGACCTTATTCCCACTCAAATAGTTTATAGAAAACAGATTTCAAAAGAAAAAAGAGATATGATCGATTCAGATAATAAAATGCTTGAAATCAATTCAAGCGCTATAAATGCTTTATACTGTGCCTTAGATGCTAACGAATTTAATAGGGTCATGGCATGCAAGACGGCTAAAGAAATATGGGACAAATTAGAAGTGACATATGAAGGAACTATTGATGTTAGAGACAATAGGATAGACATGTTAACAAGAGAATATGAAGCATTCAAGATGAATTTTGATGAAACAATATCAAGTATGTACACCAGATTTACCCACATAATAAACTCCTTAAGTGCCTTAGGGAAAACCTATACTACCTACGAAATGATCAGAAAAATCCTAAGAGGCCTTCCCTCAATATGGGAACCAAAGGCTACAGCTATCACTGAAGATAGAAACCTTAAAACTACCTCTTTAGATGAACTCATAGGTTCACTTCTTACCTATGAAATGGCCTTAAAAGAAAGAAATCCTGAACCAAAGCATAAAAGATCTATTGCACTAAAAGCGTCTAGCCACAGCTTTAGTGAAGAGGAAAGAGAGACAAGTGACTTAGATCAAGATGAATTAGCATTCATCACTAAGAGACAAGGCAAATTCTATAGACGAAATAAAAGATTTTCTAGGAAGTTCAATAAAAAGAAACTTGAAAAAGGAGAGACAATTAGAAAGGAAAATAAAAGTAAGAATGAACCTCCAATATGTCATCATTGCAAGAAACCAGGGCATATCAAACCAGACTGTCCGTTGTTCAAGAAAGACAAGAAGAAAAAGAAGGAAGATATGAAAGTTACGTGGGATGATTCAAGCTCCAGCGAGACATAAAATGAATCAAGCGGATAAGAGATGGCAAACATATGTTTCATGGCGAATGATGAAGAGGTAAACCCCTACTATTCCACTACAGAATCACAAAATGAGTCGTGTGATGAGTCATGTGACAACATGCCTTCCTATAAGGAATTGCAAGCTGAGTTGTTTTCTTTGTATAAGAGATTCATAAAAATTTCTAAGAGAAATATAACTTTGAAATATCAAAATAAAGAATTATTAAAGCAACTAGAATCATTCAAAGCTATTGAAGAAGAAAAAAATTATTGTATTAAGAAGTTGGAAGAAGAAATAAATATAGCAACTCAAGAGTTAGGAAAAACTCATAAAGATAATTTGAATAAAAAGGATCTAGAAGTAAATGAACTCAAAAAGGCAGTAGAGAATAAAGAAAAAATCATCTATAACTTTACCAAAGGAAAAAAAAACTTTGAAAAGATGATTAGACAGCAAAGGCTTCATGGGAACAAAGAAGGTATAGGCTACAATGGTAAAACAAATACAAGGAACAAAAAGCTATACATGGGATACTTTGTTAAGGAAGCTAAGTAGTATGCTAGCACTTCATCAAACAACAAACATGAACACACCACTTACTATATGTGCAAGACTAAAGGTCATATAATGTTTAATTGCCCACTAAAAAGAAAGTATGTTAAAGTGTAAGGGGAATGGAAAGTCAATAATGGAACTAACAACAAAACAAAGAAAATTAAAAGAATTTGGGTTCCAAAGACTAACACAAAAAATCCTCCATTGTAGGTATGCTTTAGGACAACACCATCAATGGATAAATGGTACTTGGACAGCGGGTGCTCAAGGCACATGACCAGTGACAAGACCAAGTTCACTACATTAAAACAAAATGATGGAGGATACGTCACTTTCGGCGATAATGCTAAAGGTAAAATCATTGGCTTCGGTAAAATTGGTAAAGAACCTTCACTCACTATAAATAATGTGTTATTAGTAGAAGGATTAAAACATAACCTTTTAAGTATTAGTCAATTAAGTGATAAAGCGTTCAAAATAATCTTTATGAAAGAAAAATGTGATATCCAAAAACCTAAGAACAAAGAAACTCTGTTTATAACTCATAGAATAAATAATGTCTATTGCATAAATCTTAAGAACTTAGTAAATCAGAATGTAACTTGTTTGGCAGCAATGAATGAAATAAGTTGGCTATGGCATAGGAAACTAGGACATGCTAGCATGGACCTATTATCCAAATTATCAAAGAAAAATCTTATCAAATGACTACCTAATACAAAATTTATAAAAGACAAGATATGTGATGCATGTCAAAAGGGAAAGCAAGTTAAAACAAGTTTCAAAAAGAAAAAATACATATCTACAAAAAGACCCCTAGAATTGCTACACCTAGACCTATTTGGTCCAACTAGAACCTTAAGTCTAGGAGGAAAACAATATGCTTTTGTAATAGTGGATGATTATTCAAGATTCACTTGGGTATTATTTCTATCAAACAAAGATGAAGCCTATGACATGTTTATTACTTTATGTAAGAAATTACAAAATGAAAAGGGCTATAATACAACAAGCTTTAGGAGTGATCAAGGTAGGGAATTTAAAAACAAAAATGTTGAAAAATTTTGTAATGAATATGGAATAAATCATAATTTTTCCACACCTAGGACTCCACAACAAAATGGAGTTGTAGAAAGAAAAAATAGAACTTTACAAGAAATGGCAAGAACGATGTTGAATGAAAATAATCTACCTAAATACTTTTGGATAGAAGCTATAAATACAGCATGCTACATTGTAAATAGGGTATCAACAAGATCAAAAATATACAAAACACCATATAAACTTTGGAAAGGAAGAAAACCTAATATTTCCTACTTTCATGTATTCGGATGCAAATGTTTTATTCTTAATACTAAAGATGATCTATTAAAATTTGATGCAAATCTGATGAAGGTATCTTCCTAGGGTACTCTATAAATAGTAAAGCTTATAGGGTTTATAATAAAAGAACCTTTACTATTATGGAATCAATACACATAACATTTGATGAATCAAACAATCATGACAATAAAAATGAAAATGATGAAAAAGAATATACTCCACAAAAAGAAGAAGATCTTGAAATAAAAGAAGAAATCATTAATGATGCACCTGTGTATTTTGGACATCCTCCACCATACAAGCAGCTTAATCTTCAGGCACAAATTCTGCATAAGATCATTGCATACAACATAATTCTGAGGTCTGGATCCTTTGATCACGTGTCATATTTTGATTGTTTTGTTATGTGGTGCTTACTCAAAGGAAAGAAACTAGACTTATCCAATATCATACTAAAGTGGATGGTGATGAAGCTTGAATCTCCTAGAATTGGGCTTCCATACGGTGGTATTCTTTCCTTAATCTTTGCCCATTTTCAAGTCCTCTCTCCAGCTTCAAAAATAGTAAAAAGAACCCATTATCATGTTTTCTCATCTACTACACTGAAATGAATGGGTTACAAAAAGTAAACCGAGGGTTGGATGTTCCGGGGCAATAGACCAGCAAGACCTGCACCTGAGGCAAGGAGTCCAGCTCCTGAAGAAGCTGATATGCCACCTTGGTTTGTTCCATTTTATCAAAATTATGCCAGCTTTAGTTCCAAAATGAGAGAAAACTTTTCTTCTCTTCAAGATAAACTCTCCACCATTGATGACAAGTATACCTCATTAAACACTCGTATTGCTAAGATAGAACATCATGTCGCTAAACATGACACTAATTTAGATAATGAGGATAGTAAAAATTCTGATGAGGAAGAAGCTGAAAATGAAAAAGGTGAAGAAGAAGAAGGAATTGCTGAAGACACTGAAGACAGTGACACTAACTCTGACGTATAGACTTTTGTTGGTGTTTTTGCTATTTTGTATCCTTAAATTCTGGATGTATTTTGTTTTTGTTGTAAAAAGGGGGGAGTATGTGTTAGCAAAGACTATGAGTCTATATATGTATTATAGCTCTGAAACTTTGAACTTTTGCAATGTTTTGTTATCAATTTGATGTATTCTAAGTTCTAATGTTAATGATAACTCTAAAAATTTTGTAAGTTCTAAATTAAGTATGTTGTTTGACAGGGGGAGTATTATGAGTTCTCACTTGAGAATAATCCTTAATCAATTGATATTAATACATTAACACTGGTATCACATATACTCAAATTGCTATTTGCCCTTGATCTTTATATACTCAAATTATATTTTTTGATTGATGTCAAAGGGGGAGAAGTGTTTAACAAAAATTTTGCTTGAACTTGAAATGAGCATGAATGATATTGATAAAGCATGAATGATATTGATGAAATTATTATTGATTCTAATGAAATTTTTTATTAAGATGAAGCTTATTGAAAAAGGGAGTCTTTTTAAGGCTCATCCAAAATTTTTTGCTTCTTGTTTGTCATCATCAAAAAGGGGGAGATTGTTGGCCTTACAAGATTTAATACTCCATTTTGATGCTAACAAACAAGTAGGACTTAACATGCTTCAGTTAAGTGTGTGTTTTCTCAGGAATCCATATTAAAAGTACTCATGTAGCATGGATCAAAGTCTGATAGTATGGATCAAATTCTGAAGATCATAAGAGCATGATGATTAAAGAAGATCAACATGAGAGCTCAAAGAAGAAATATCAAGAGGATGTAATGAGATGAAAGATCATATTATTCTAAAAGATCAGAGACTAGCAACAAAGAAAGTTCAGAGCAAAGGAGAATTTTTGAGCACTTAGGACAAGTCTTTGTAAGTACTTTAAGTTTATTCAAGTATGAATGTTTCATTTTGAAGCTCATTAGGCAAATAGACTTAGAGACCTTAAGATAATAACTTGGAACATGTTTTCAAAGTTAAAACAAATTTATATTCCAAGTAAAAATGAGAGAGAAATCAAAAAGTGACTAGAAAAGAAAATCATTAAGTTGATAGACAACTGTCTATTAATAGACAGACGACTAGCTAAATTAAAGGCTTAAAATTGGAACACAAAAGCCTGATAGAAGACTATCAAGGCTCCCACAGGCGACTGTCAATGAAAAGTGAGAAGACTGTGTAGGTTTCACCATACGACTGTCCACCTTTTATGTTACTGAATGGCTTAAATTTACACATGGATAGACAACTGTCATCATATGGATAGACGACTGTCACCTTATGTTCTAATGACAGATGACTGCCACTCAAGGGACAGACGACTGTCATCTTTCTGCCTATGATTTTCACAGTTATATTAAATGGACAGACGATTGTTAGGACTTCACAGTCGTCTACCTCGCGGCATTTTTCTGTTTTCCAACGGATATAATTTTTGAAATTCAATTTTTTGGAATCTCAAATAAGTTTAATATATGGAAACAAGTCTAAGTATCCTTTGGGGAACAAGCAAGAAGATTTATACATCTATAAATACCCCTAAAGACACAATGATTTAATCACCAAGATCATTAAGAACTCACAATCTACTGTCATACTCTCTCTCACTCTGAAATTCTGAAAGTTCTTCATATTGCTCTCATCCTTGCTCGAAAATAAGAGAAGTTCTTGTTGAATCTCACTGTGTTTGATCATTCAATTGCTGATTCTTTCATTGAAAGATACCCACAGTGATAAGTTTCTAAAAGCTTCATTCTGAAATTCATATTCTGAATTTACTGAAGTGCATTAGTGTTTTAAACTTGTACTAATCAATTCTTTGAGGAGTAAGTTCTTGTACGTATTGTTTTTCTATCTTTGTAACAGGGCTTGTTGACGATTTAAGTAGTTGAATCGTTGGACCAAACAAGGGGAGATTATTTGGAGAAGGCGGGCTCTAGCTTTACCCAAGGAGTGCTTGTAATTGTTTTTGTTCCGACTGATAAAGGAATAGTAATAGTGAATCCTTTGGCAGTTTGGCCAAGGGCGAGGATGTAGGCTGTATTGAAGCCGAACCTCATAAAAATCCTTGTTTTCTTCTTTCTCTACTCTACTATTTATTTTTCAAAGACATAATCTGCGTGGTTGTTTTAAATTTCAATTTTGAATGTTTGGTAGTCAAATAGACCGGAAGGTAATTCGTTTTGGATAAATCAGCATTTATTGCGGAAACCGAAAGGGACTACATTGGTTAATTATCCTTGACCTATTAATCTGAAAGTTTATTGAAAAACTGAACATTGGGAAGAAAAATAATTGTGATACAGGGCTTATATTGAGTGCAGCAAATTTTCACATATTTTGTTACATAAATTGAGAGTTGATCTTGCTGTGATTGATTGTGATTGTTTCTAAGATTTACACCTTAAAAGAACTAATTCTAAAGGAACAATTTTTTAAAAAAACCAATTCACCCCCCATCTTGGGAAGTTATTCCTAATTTCAGTGTCTACTCTCAAAGATTTATGCAAATATTGCAATCAGTACGTGAGAGTGTAAGTGATAGGATCTTTGTGTCAAAATAATAGTCTCAATCATAATGCAACAACAAATATCACAAGCACACTCTAGATATCTCAACAAATAATTTTTCTCAATATAAACCACAAGAGATATCCAAAAAATGGTTTATAAAAATTTATTTAATCTTTGTATCAAGATGATAATCTCAATCAAAAGGTATAGCAACAAAAATCTTTTAGCACTCAAGCAAATATTTCAAAATATATATTTCTCAAATATAAGCACAAGAGATATTTTGAAAGTGATTTGTAAAATATTTTAGCAATCAAAAATAAATGTGAACTTCTTGAGTATTGCAATGACAATGCAAAACTCAAAGGCTCAATGAAGTATTCCTAAGGAAGACTTATTAACAAAGTCTCCTAAGGAAACTTGAAACTTTACTCTCTAATAAAATAATCTCAATCAATCAAGAACAAGAGAGAGCTTAAGCGTATGGAAAGAACACTCAAGCACACTTATAAAGAGATTTAAGCACTAAAATTTAGTAAGAATGAGTGTAGGAGGCTTAAAAATGGAAGTAGGATTTTTTGAATTTTAGAGGATTTTTCCTAATTAAGATTGCTAATCTTTTACTAATTTTTGCAAATGAGGGGGTATAATTCCCCAAAATTATAATCATTTAGGACATATTAGTCGTTTTAGGAAAAGTTTAAATGAAGTTAGTAAAAATAAAAGCATTTTTAACCTCGGTAAAATTAGCCAACCCGAGAGCACCGGTCGATCGAGCTTAAGGTTCGGTTGACCAAGTGATAGAGTTCGCTCGACCATGCAAAAAATGAACTGAGAGTTCGATCAACCGGATTAAGGGTCTTAGAGGTGATTTTTCCAAATTCGCGCGGTTTGGTCGACCAGTCTCTTTTGAACTATGAAGTTCGGTCGACCGGGTGGTTGGAATCTCCCACGTGGGGGTTCGGTCGGCCAGGGTGTTACCCGTATATTTATGATTGGTCGATCGAGGAGTCAAAATGTTGACCTAGTGGGAGTTCGGTCAACCAAACTGCATGAACTTAGTAAGGTTCAGTCGACCGTATTGTGGTCAAGTCGTTGACCTCTGATCTGTTCGGTCGACCGAATGTTCTTATACATTCTGGTTCGGTCGACCGGACATTCATTTTTTATGCATTTCGATTCTAATCCCCTCATACAATAATCCTATTCATATAAGCACATATGTTTATTCATACATGTGGGTCCTAGAGTCATTCTAACTCTTTTGAGAGCCGACCGAAAAAATCTAGCGTTAGTCGACCGAAAGTCAATCAAAGGGTGTCCTACGGTCATTTGGTATTCCTATGGTCATTTGAGCTTATCTACCCTATCATGCAAGGAAAGCATTGATTATTACTGACCATTTTCCCTAATTACTATACAGACCCAAATTGAATAATAATGAATTACAACACAAAATGATATTTAGGGTCTCCATGTTCTTCTTCATGTGCCATCAAAGTATCTGCGAATATAGACCTTCACACAAACTTGATAGCCATCAATTACTAGTATTTGTCATTATCAAAACCGGGTATGACCAGTAAGGTCAACAACTTATATAGTATTTTCATTATTTTTTTATTTTTGGAAAGGATTAATTTCAAAGGCTTATTAATTTTAGTTTAAGGGATAATTTTTGATTGATCTGGTACTGTTTGTAAGAACGGGCGTATAGGGGATGCTAATACCTTCCTCTCGCATAATCGTACTCCCGACTCGACTCTGGTAGCATAGACCAATTCTTCCCTTAATTGAGTAGTAATCAAGTGTTCTAACCACACTTCAAAAGATTAGTGACAACTCAATCACACCATGTTTTTCACGAAAATATTATTTTCAAAATCACACACCTTTTCCAGTTCACGTACCCCGAGGCAACACACACTTGGTTGTGTTTCCGCCCCGCGTAGGAGGACGTCGCGACAAATGACTACGCTTTGTTGTTATAAAAAATAGGGAATCGAACTCAAATAGTCAACAATATAGAAGAACATCATCTAATCGAAAAGATGCATCCGTAATATCTAAAGCTTTGGCTCCTTAGATTATTCAACAATAATGGAGAAGTTTGGCTAGCACAATGATGAAAACGAGGAGAGGGAGTGGAAATGATGAGGGAAAAGTTGATCGCAAACACCAACGTACTTAAATGGTCAATGGAGTCAATTAGGTCATGGGAAGAGGTAGAATAAAATATAGGGTTTCCTTAATATATGACCACACCCTCTCGAAAACGAAATAATAGACTAGGTAACCTCATCTTGGAATTACCAACTTTAACTAATTGATATGCCTCTATGTCTGAAATTATAAATGTAATCATTGCAACACTTAAGTATTCAAAAAAAGTTAAATGTTGGTTATCATTTACATCAAACAAACTTACAATCGAAGCATGCTCTCAATGAATTTTGCTTGTTTGGAAAGCACATAACTACAACAAAGTGTAAAAAGACTATTTAATTAGTACTGGGCCTTTTGTTGTCCTCTAAGGGACATACTTGATAAAAGTTTAGACTTAATTTCATGCTAGAGATAAGGTCAAAATTTCGAAAGAGATGAGAAGGAATAAGGCATGGAGTTAGGTTACATCCTATAGTGTGGTCTGCACCTAATGTAGTGTGTCTCCCGATAACCAAAAAAGAAAGAAAAAAAATAGAGACATCTTTAGTTGTAGAAAATATTTTTCATTTTTAATTTTATATTCTCCATTTTCCCTTTCCCATTTTTTATTTTTAGTTTCCAAAGAATTGTAAAAAATTTAGCTTATTTTTCAGTTTTTTCAAAATTCATGTTAAAATGATATAGAATAAATAGCATTTCAGTTGTGCAAATCAATTTTTAGATTTACTATATTTCAAAACAACTTTTAAGAAGGCAATTTATTTACTTTTTCAAAAAATCATATGAGATAAGATTTGGGATGTTGATATGACTTTGTGGCTTAGATTTAAATAAATGTAGATTCGAAGAAAGAAGCTCAATGTAATTTTGTACAATATTTTTCATAATCTACACATATCAAAATTTAAAATCATAATTCAATGTTCTTAAACGTAGAGTAAGAAATTAAAAAATTCTAAAACAATAAAAAAAATATTTTCCAATTTTCTGATCCTATCTTTTGAAAAACTTAAGATTTGAATTTGTGTGAATTTAGACAAAATGTATTACAAAAGTATATCAAATTTTGTCCAAATTCATCTAAATTCAAATCCAAAATTCAAAATTTATACTCCAAACACTAAAGTTGCATTTGGGAGTGCGAATTTCAGACCTTCAAATTTCGATTTGAATGGATTTTAATAAATTTTAATAAAATTTTATATTACATTTTATTTAAATTTAATTAAAAAATCCAAATTCAAGGTGTCTCTAAACATAGAATAAGTAAATTTTTAAAAATTTTAAAATAAGGCACAAATGCAATTATTTTAAAAATTAAAATTATTTTATAAAACTATTTTTTGAATAGTGTCAAAAAATAAACTGCTAATTTCTTGTTATACAAATGAATATAGTAAACATGTTCTAAGCTCCAAGCTGTCACATTTGACATATTAAGTTGACAGTTAAAAGAATTACTTAAAATTTATATTTATTAGAGTTCAATTTTTTCCCCTAAAATAGAATACACATGAATACGTGGCAGCAGTCGGCCCCACATAAGAAAACTATTTGTGGGTAAAAAACAACTCAGTGAGCAACTGGAGTTGACTTGGAGGCGGCAATGGAAGGCGGTCGGAAGTTAGAACCGGGAGGGGTGGCGATGACGGACCCGCAACCGTCGCCCACACGGCACCCTGCCCACCGTACACGGCAGCGCCACGTGAATGGCTGCTCTGGCTGGCGCACGCTCGGCGCTCAGAGGACTTCCTGGGGCTGCATTATTTAATTTAGTTTTTTCTGCGAAAATTCCGAGAATATACCAGGTGGATACTGGATGGTGATCTGGCACCGTCGCCATCCACGTGAACAGCTAGCCTTCTGAAGTCCGAAGTCCTCTTTATTTTTTCCTACAAAAACAGAGATGACTTAGGAGGCAAGGTCTCAGGTCGTTGTAGTTGTAGTTGCAGTCGGTCCAAATTAAGTTTTGTGGCGAGAACCGTTGTGATATAAATAAGGGGTTTATTTATATAAAGGAAGTAATGATTTAACCCTATGTTGGAAGTGGTTTTAGGATAAAATATAATATAAAATTATATTAAAATTTATCTAAATTCACTAAAATTCAAATTTTGAAATTTAAAATTCATGCTCCTAGGCACAGTATAAATTTGTTTGTAACTTAGAAAGGGAATTGAGAAATTACTTGTAGTCTGAGTTTGACTTGTTGGAGTGGGGGTATAAATATTTGTTTCGTCGATCTTGTTAGATATCTTGTATTTTTTGAAAAAAAAGTTATTCAATTGATGGGATTTGGTATGATACTTATGAGATCGAGGATATCGATGAGATTAAATTTCAAATATTTTTTCTTAAAGCGTATTGATTTGGTACGTTTGAGGATTTTACGTGGCGGGATGAACTCACCTACCCTTTCTCTAGCAGTTCTTCTCTTCGTTCCTCACTACGCTTCGCTTTAAATTGAAGTTATAGTTAAAGCCGCTACTAGAAACCCAAAATAACTAATTATAGTAGGCATAAACGGGCTAAATGAAATATGTTTTTTATGGTTATAAAAGATCTCTTAAAAGATTAATAGACTATTACATTATTTTGGTCTCTGTGTCACTTGTTCATCGTGCTTCCTCTTCCGCTCTCGTCGCCTCTCGCTCTCTCTTTATCTCTTTCTCTCTCCCTCTCTTTGTCTTCTCTAATCAATTCCCTATCACTTCTCGTAATTTCTTCCCTCTTTTACAATTTTCATGACTCTAATAATATCTTAGCTTTTTGTTCTTATTTTATAAAACACTACATCATAGAGTATCCTACATTTTTAAGCGGGTGCTTTAAATTTCTTCATTTAAAAAAAAAAATTTCTCAATTCTCACTTTAGAAACTAGTTATTGAAAAGAAAAAAATACCCTTTTGGGTCAAGTTGGTCTTCACCATATACATATCAAGGTAGCTTAAAGATTTCCTCAAACCTAGTTAGCAAATGATACCAAAGTTGATTCTAAATTTGGACGTGCCAATAAATAAGTTGATACTAATTAATTGAATCAAGTTTTTGATCAAATGCAATTTGAATTTATCTCTGAATCAAATTCAAACATTGACATTTATTCATTTGATCAACAAATCTTTAACTTTACAAAGTAATCTTATAGAATCCTCTTCAACAATATGAAACTATAAATCATGCCCTAGAAATTGCTTGTGTCACAATATTAATTATATCTCAAATTATTATTTCTTCATTTGTAAATTTCCCCAATTAAATTTGAGGTATTAATGATCAAATCTTAATGCAAAAATGCCTTGTCTACCTCCTTGCTTATCCACACAACTCAAAAGAAATTAGGGTATGCCCGGCTCACCAACTTCACAAGTAACTCTGATTAGTGTCGGCCAAGTTTTAAATTGTTTTAATGAGATGATGGATTATATATATACATTAAAGAAATGCAAGGGATTATATTATCCAATCTTAATCACACGTGCATTATCTGTAATCTTAATATTGAAATTTAAAATTCTATAGATGAAACTTGGTTTGTGATGGAGGGAAAGTAGTTTTAACTAGTTTAATAAATAATTTTGAGTCTAATATTTTCATTTTGAACACAACGTAGAAGACTTATTCATTGTATTTTACATAAATATATAAATTATGATGTCATAACTTGAAAAGTTTGTTTGTTATTTGACCGCCCAACTAACTCAATAAGAGGTTGATTTTAAAATGACATGAAATTAACAGTCGTCAAGTATTATTTAAGACTGCCTTCCTTACTTTTTTTCGAATAATAATTATAAGTTGTTCCCCGATGGTGATTCAAGCAGTAAACTCAAGATTCTCCTAATTAAATGGTTAGGATTTATTAGGGTTTGGGTTTTAAAGACTACGATTTTCCATTTGAAGTAATATCTTCGTATTTAATTGGAGAAAAGTATAGGAGAGTCCATTATTCCGATGAATTAGTCAAGTGTTCAAAGGGTCTCCAATACCATCGTTTCATAATAATAATAATAATAATGAAGGGTGGGGTTTAATTATATGCATGCTTTAGGATTCCAAATGGCGGCAGGTATTTTAGCCTAACAAAAAGAGATTGAATCTTCTCAAATCAGGTTAAGGATTATACAAGTCAAATAGTTTACCTCTCTCTCTCTCTCTCTCTCTCTCTCTCTCTCTCTCTCTCTCTCTCTCTCTCCTAAATTTAATATTGAAAAAAAGAGTATTGTCACTTGGAAATGCATGGTATAAAGCTCTTTCCTGTCATTTTCTTGTGTAATATTTCTCTTTCAATTTTCATCAAAAGAAAAGTAAGAATTCGGATAATTTAATTAGATTTCTTGAGTAGCACGTAGAATCGGAATTGGAATTAAGTAATATCAAATTTTAGTTGTGGTTTCTTACTCAAATCTGATTCTTCAGGATGACCATAGACATTGTGTGTGAAACCGAGTACGGTATATCCATATGTATGCATGGAGCTCATTGACTCCTCATGGGGATTTCATATCTGAACGAAATCACGTTTCTCTTATTCATTTCCAATCAATTCCACCTTCCAAACTTTGAACCATCACCATTCCAATTATCATTATCTCTTCTTTGAACTTGACTAAACCCATTCATGCCGAGTGGGTAATCGTCGTCTTAGTCACGAATGATGGTCAGTATTTTTTGTTTCTTCTTAATTTTCACTCTTCAACATAATTTAAAAGGAAAAAATTGATTCACCATTATTTGCAATTGTGATTCTCCAACCACAATGAATACTAATTCATTCGTCTCAAATCCTTTTTCACCCTTTTGTGAATTGTACGGTGAATTATCAAGGGTGTACCAATGGACGAGCGGTAACATTTCCACTCCTATGGGTTTGGTGCCGTATCGGGAGGTTCATAGGGTTCATCAGTGACTGGAGTTCCCACGTCCTTTAAAAAAAATCCTTTTACACCCCTTTTTCAAAATTAGAATCTTGAAATAACTTGTGAAAAGAAATTTGCTTTTGACGAGCAATTGAATACCCAAACCATTGGTTCAAATATAAGACAAAAATATTGAAGAATATATCATTTCAAAAAAATTTAAAAAAAAATTAAAAATTAAAAAGCAGTTAAGGTTATGTTTGGATTAAGAATTATTAAGCTTAAATTTGACTTTGTGTACATTTAAATATAAGCTTTAAATTTTAAATTTCCAAACGTGAGAAGAGCCACTTTGTATCTATCCATTTTGGTAGGTGTGACCTCACGTATGCAACTTGTTTTTATTAAATTTAATGAAAATAATTGGTCACAAAGAATTTGTAAATCAGACGTGGAAGTGAAGTTAGCTCTCAAAAGAGAAACGGATTTGGGCCGAATGAAAAAACAGTGGGCTTCAATTTTTGGGCTGGATACTCAAAGGCTCAAAGCCCAGCCCGCCCTTGAACAAGGCCGTCCATCAAATTGAAAGGCTTAGTTCCACAATAATCCAAGCCTAGTGGACTTCTTAGGGATTAAAAAACTAAAGTTATATATATATATATATATACCTATTTATGGAGGAAAAATACAAAATCTAGAATTATAAATTCAATAATCATATACCTTAAGTAAATAATGTGGAATACAATTAGCATTACTAACACATGATGCACGAGTTAAACCGAGAGGAATGAAGATCAAATTTCTCTTATTTGGACTCTATTAAAGCCATTCACCTTGGATGGAAGGTTGTCATCTTAGTTTAGTGACGGTCAGTATTTTTTTTTTTCTTTTCACTTTTCAACATATTAAAAACTTTCAATTTGCCCGATTGTGACCCTCCTACTAGAATGAATAGTAATTGATTTGTGTCAAATTTTTTCACCCTTTTTTAAAATTAGGATCTAAAAATAACTTGTTGCGGGATAAAATTGGCGGTGACCTCTCCGACTTCCGTTGACCTGAAGAGGGGAAAAGGAAAAAGACTTGGAGGACCTGAGGTGTACTCCAGGGGATAACTCTGATGCCTAAGTAAGGGAAATGCTTCAGAGAGACTAAATGTAACAGTAAGAATGGGTGCTGAATGACTTACCTTGGCCTTTTCCCCGTGTCCTTTCTTATAGTGGCTAGAGTTATGGCGTGCGCATGAATCGCTCTGGCCTTTAAAGAGCTTATCATAGTTGTTAATGACATGAGCATGAATCGCTCTGGTGTGCATGGAGTTGACTCTTCAAGAACAATTGCTCTTGGGCAATAATAGCCTTGATCGTGGCTGCTCCTTAATACTCCATTATGGTAGATGGATTGTTTTAGGGCTAGTATATTTAGGGTATATCAGTTGTCCCCCCCCCCCTACTTTCAAATTTCCTGAAGAAATTTTGAAAGTTATCGTGTCTTCTTCTCATATATATCAGTTGTCCTCCCCTTATTATTTATTATTATTTTCTTTCTTTAAGGAATATCTACTGCTCGGCTGGCCAACCTCAACCCGGTTCGGCTGATCTGAGCCACAATGACGCCCCGCTTATGTCGAGCTGATTGTTTCTGAACCGTTATTCTCGAAGACTTGTGTTGAGCAAACATTTTCGACCAGTTTCGTTCGTCCGTTTGTTATGAGCATATCCTTCCGACCATATTTTTTTGAGCAACCTCATGGGGGAATTTTGTTCCCCTTGGCCCTTGCCGAGCAGCTTCTCGAGGCTTTACTCTGAGCAAATTCTGCCGAGTAACTTTCTTGGAGGCATTTTGCTCCGGCCAGATTTTGCCGAGCTAATCCTGATGATAGTTTCTTCCGAGCTGTTCTTTTGGAGCATTTTCTGCCATGCTATTTTTCGAAGCATTTCGGGGCACTCTTTGCAGAGCCACCCTTCGAGATACTTTTTGCCGAATTGTTGTTGCCGAGCTACAGCTTGAAGGCATTTCTTGCCGAGTTGGCTATGTCGAGTTGCTCTTCGAGGTATTTCTTGCCGAGCTGACTGTGCCAAACTGCTATTCGAGGCATTTCTTGCGAGCTAGCTATGCTGAGTTGCCCTTTGAGGAACTTCTTTCCGAGCTGCTCTTCGAGGCCTTTTTGCTAAGCTGGTTTTTGCCGAACTACTCTTCGAGGCACTTTTTACCAAGCTAGCTGTGTCAATCTGCTCTTCGAGGCATTTTTTGCCGAGCTGCTCTTAATGGCTTTTCTTGTCGAGCTGGTTGTGCTGAGTTGCTCTTCGAGGCACTTTTTGCTAAGCCAACTGTGCCGAGCTATTCTTTGAGGCATTTTTTACCGAGCTGGTTTTTGCCAAGCCGCACTTAATGGCTTTCTTGCCAAGCTGTATATGTTGAGCTGCTCTTCGAGGTACTTTTTTCCGAGTTGGTTTTTTTTCGAGCCGCTCTTAATGGCTTTTCTTGCCAAGCTGGCTGTGCTGAGTTGCTCTTTAAGGCACTTTTTGTTGAGCTAGTTGTGCCAAGCTACTCTTTGATGCATTTTTGCCAAGTTGCATTCTTTGTTTGTCCATGGGCTTTGTTCTAATGAGTTGTGCTCATTTGTTGGGCTATTGTGCGGCCTCACAAGCTGTGCTCGTCAATTGTACCTGTTTGCTTTATGAGTTGTGCTCATTTGTTAGGCTATTGCGCGGCCTCACGAGTTGTGCCTGCCAATTGGGCTTGTTTACCTAATGAGCTGTGCTCATTTGTTGGTTTGTTGCCCTTCACGAACTGTGCTCATCAATTGGGCCTTGTTTGCCTAATGAGTTGTACTCATTTGTTGGGCTGTTGCGCGGCCTCACAAGCTATGCTCGTCTATTGGGCCTTGTTTGCCCTTTTTATCTTTTTTTTGCATAGTGTCTGTCGTGTTTTTATGCAACATCTACCCATTTGATCTTGTTTCACACAGTATTTTTTGTGTTTTTGTGGAAAGTTCACCTGTTTGATCTATTTGTGTACTTGTATAAATTGTTTGTTTTGCACACCAAAAATCAAGCTATTGGACACTTGCAACAAAGATGCAAATATCCTAAGCTTACTTGGATAATCCCCACTCAAGATTTATAATGAGCAAATATATGGGATAAACCTAAGCTAAAACTCCCCAAAAGAAGTATCTCAATCACACAAACAAGTGGGAGTTTTTATTAAAGTATAACAATCACGATCACACAAGAAGAACTCTCACAATCTCAGAATATATCAAAGGAATGAAAGTTTGAAAGTATTTGGCCAAAAAATGTATTTTCTAAAGAGAGAATATTTTGGCTAATCACTTTGCTAATCTACTGCTAATTTTGCAAATGGACTCATATTTATAGTCAGGGTTAAAAATATAACCGTTTGGGATATGATGGGAATAATTAGAAAAGATTCAAAATTATTTAACCACGGTAAAATTGGGTTATGTGGGGTTAATGGTATTTAAACATTTTGAATCTTTTCTAATTATTCCCATCATATCCCAAACGGTTATATTTTTACCCATAACTATAAATATGAGTTCATTTGCAAAATTAGCAGTAGATTAGCAAAGTGATTAGCCAAAATATCCTCTCTTTAGAAAAAACATTTTTTGGCCAAATACTGGTATCAATTTCCAGGCGTGGCCTGAGGGGGCGGTAATCTAGCCTAGTAAGGATTGTGTAGGTTGAGATCAGCCCTGTGTTAATTGACCTAGTTGTAAAGGTTGAGGTCAGCCCTGTGCTAATTGACCTGGTTTGTATAGGTGCCACTCCACTCGTTTAAGTGAGCAAGTATAGTGGTAATCCTTGTGCTTGTTAGCCAAGGTAGGGACGTAGGCAATTGACCGAACCCCGATATGATATTCGGTGTCACATTTACATTTTCTGCATTATATTCTGCTATATGCTTGATTTAATTTCATTGCTAAATATAATGTGTATCTAATAAACACGGAATTGCATTGAATTGAGAAATACTGAAATTGCATTGTATGCTTTGAATATTGGTAAATATTTCATATCTGCAAGGTATTTCAATAGCACATCAATATTCCAAGTATACGAATCAGATAATCAAACTAGTTTAAGAAAATTTCCTTCAAAGTAATATGCACAAAACTAGTTTGAAAATGTTTGCTTGTTTGAAAGAATTTTTGCACACCAAAAATCAAGCTATTGGACACTTGCAACAAAGATGCAAATATCCTAAGTTTACTTGGTTAATCCCCACACAAGATTTATAATGAGCACGTATGTGGGATAAACCTAAGCTAAAACTCCTCAAAAGAAATATCTCAATCACACAAACAAGTGGGAGTTTTTATTAAAGTATAACAATCATGATCACACAAGAAGAACTCTCACAATCTCAGAATATATCAAAGAAATGAAAGTTTGAGAGTATTTGGCAAAAAAAAAAATGTATTTTCTAAAGAGAGGATATTTTGGCTAATCACTTTGCTAATCTATTGCTAATTTTGCAATTGGACTCATATTTATAGCTAGGAGTAAAAATATAACCATTTGGGATATGATGGGAATAATTAGAAAAGATTCAAATTTATTTACCACGGTAAAATTGGGTTATGTGGGGTTAATGGTGTTTAAACCCTTTCTAATTATTCCCATCATATCCCAAACGGTTATATTTTTACCTCTGACTATAAATATGAGTCCATTTGCAAAATTAGTAGTAGATTAGCAAAGTGATTAGCCAAAATATCATCTCTTTTTGAAAATACATTTTTTGGCCAAATACCCTCAAACTTTCATTCCTTTGATATATTTTGAGATTGTGAGAGTTCTTCTTGTGTGATCATGATTGTTATACTTTAATAAAAACTCTCACTTGTTTGTGTGATTGAGATATCTTACTGTTATATTTCCAGGCGTGGTCTGAGGGGGCGGTAATCCAACCCAGTAAGGATTGTGTAGGTTGAGATAAGCCCTGTGTTAATTGACCTAGTTGTAAAGGTTGAGGTCAACCATGTGCTAATTGACCTGGTTTATATAGGTGTCGCTCCACCCGTTTAAGTGAGCAAGTATAGTGGTAATCCTTGTGCTTGTTAGCTAAGGCGGGGACGTAGGCAATTGGCCGAACCCCAATATCATATTCGGTGTCACATTTACATTTCTTGCATTACATTATGCTATGTGCTTGATTTAATTTCCTTGCTGAATATACTATGTATCTAATAAACACATAATTGCATTGAGTTGAGAAATACTGAAATTGTGTTGTATGCTTTGAATATTGGTAAATATTTCATATCTGCAATTTCAGTATTTCTCAACTCAATGCAATTCTTTGTTTATTAGATACGCAGTATATTCATTAAGAAAATTAAATCAAGCACATAGCAGAATATAATGCAGGAAATGCAAATGTGACACCGAATATGATATCGGGGTTTGGCCAATTGCCTACGTCCCCGCCTTAGCTAACAAGTACAAAGATTACCACTATACTTGCTCACTTAAACGGGTGGATCAGCACCTATACAAACCAGGTCAATTAGCACAGGGCTGACCTCAACCTTTACAACCAGGTCAATTAACACAGGGCTGATCTCAACCTACACAATCTTTACTGGGCATTTTACCGCCCCCTCAAGCCATGCTTGGAAATACAACAGTATTCGCTCAAATAAATGGTACAAAAATAGTGCTTTCACGTAAAGTGGATATATACGCTGTCGTGACGTCCCAGGAGCGTGTGTGCCCCAAGCGGCGAAATTAAAATCAATTTTAATTTTGAAGGAAAAATATGAAATGTTGGAGTCGCCACTAACCTTAAGTGCGGTTAGAACACATGATTACTACCCCGTTAGGGGTAGAATGGATCTTCATTACCAGAGTTAGGCTCGGGAGTTCGGTTACGCAATGAGAAGGTACAAGCACCTCCTACGCGTCCGTTCTTACTAACGGTACCTAATTAATTGGAAATTATCCCTAAGTTAATCTAATAAGTCTTTAAATTACTCCTTTTTATGAACTTATAAATACATATGAAAAATAAATAAATAAATAAATATATACATATATATATATATATATACCTAATTAATTGGAAATTATCCCTAAGTTAATCTAATAAGTCTTTAAATTACTCCTTTTTATGAACTTATAAATACATATGAAAAATAAATAAATAAATATATACATATATATATATATATATATATATATATATATATATATATATATATTCCCTCAGAGCTTAAAGGTACGTGAAGCCCGAAGGCTAATACCCCCCCGCAATAAAATCATAGGGATTAAAAATCAAAAATGCTTTATAAAATACGCTCCCAAATTTTAGAAATTTTATGGGTTTTCCTAAGTATGAAAATACTAGTTTTGGAGGTTTTGGATAATAGATATAATAAGTTAAACATAATAATAGAGATAAAAAATAGTAATAAACTAGAATATTAGGACACCACAATACATACTAATCAACATATATAATACAAGCTAAAATACTAAAACTAGCACAATACAAAATACTAGATATAAATATATGGTATTTGCTAAGATTCTAAACATACCACCATACTATAAGACTAAATATATAACACGAGCTAAAATATCCAACATACTAATGATAATAGAATATAAAATATATAATATAGACTAAGATGATGACAATACCATAATATTAAAATACTACATGTACGTTATAAACAAAAAAATCTCAAACATACCATAATACACACGATCACGATAATAATAATAAATATCCACAAATACTATAATACGTAACAAATTACTATAAAACAATATATACCAAAATAGCATGATACCAAAACACCAAATATATTATATTACCTAAAATATTAAACTTACCATAATAAATAATACATTATATATTAACATACTAAAAATATCATAATAATAAATATATAGTATTACACAAGATGTTATATTAAAAGTTACCTAAAATACTAAATTAGATGTATGATGTTAATTATAAATCTTAAGTTGTTAAATACCTAATATGACTAACATTCTAGAATACTAAATACACATACAACTATAGTTCTAAAACACCACATGTACTACAACTAATCTACTAAAAATCCTAACATGATATATAACATGACCAAAATTCTTAAATACTAATAATATAATATAAAGTTAACATACAATAAAAGCATGAATAAAATAAAAAAATATCTTACACATAAGAACCATAACAAGATAACAACCCAAAACCTAAGAATATATATTACGCATACAACTTGAATATTGTGCACTATAAAAATATAAAATAAAATATGACAACAGAAAATATTACAAATGAAATTTTACCTTGGCAATAAAAAGAAAGAAAAAAAAAATCATAACGAAAACAACACCATATATATACATATATACCATAAAATCAAGACAACAAAATCCAAACTTTGAACATTGAAATAAGCCCCCAAAAAAAAACCTACAAAAAAAGAAAACAAATGAATTAATAATTAATAATATATAAAAAGACAAAACAAAACAAAATAAGAGGGTCATAAAAAAGAAAATCTTCACAGTTCCATGAGATAAACTAAATTAAATAATAATAAAAAACAAAAAAAAAACAAAACAAACAATGGCCTGTGTATGTGTGTGCCTGTGAGTGTGTGTGTATGTGGGTGCGGGTGTGTGAGTGTGTACAGGGGAGATTACAGAGGGGCTGTGTTCGGGAAGGCAGCAGCAGTGCTGCGTGTGGCAGGATTGCACCGGCGACGAGTAAGGAGCAATGAGAGCAGAGGAGTCTTCGGGTTGCTATTTGAAGGCTGGAGAAGCCTCGGGTTGCTGCGGGTAGGAGCTGGTGCTCATGGTGGTCTACTGCAGGCTGAGCAGGGGGGCCGTGAGGACTGGTGCGTGGAGACTGCTATGGGCTGTCTGGGAAGGTGGATCAGGTGCCGAAACTGGTGCTCGGGTCTACTGGTTTGTTGCCGGTGCGACACGGGAGGCTCGCCGGAGGTTCGGGTTCAGTATGAAGCAGCGACGGAGTTGCAGCAGGAAGAGGAGGCAAGGGGAGGCGAGGTGAGTTTGAGGGAGATTGAGGGAAGGGAGAGATGTAGGGTGAGGATGGAGAGAAGAGAGGCTGCCGGTGACGATGGAGGTGGAAGAGAGGCTAGGGTGCACAGGATGAAAATTTTTTTTTTCTTTCCTCAGCTTTCCTGCGCCCCAGCAGTGTTGTGTGTGCAGTGCCCCCCTTTTTATAAAATTTTCAACCCTAAAAAATCCTCCTTTTCTTTTCCTTTTATTCTCTTCATACTTTTATGGTAACAATATATACAATAATAATAATAATAATAATAATAATAATAATAATAATAATAATAATAATAATAATAATAATAATAATAATAATAATAATAATAATAATAGTGGTAATAACAATGAAAAATAATAATAATCATAGATAATAAAAATAATGGGGCAATAATAATAATAATAAATTAAATATAATAATAATTATTATTATTATAATTATAATAATTATTATTATAATTATAATAATAATAATAATAATAATAATAATAATTGTGGTAGAATAATAATAACAATAATATTTGAAAATAAATAATAATAATAATAATAATAATAATAATAATAATAATAATAATAATAATAATAGTAAATATGATAATAGTAAAATGGTAATAAAATAATAATAAATGAAATTTAAAAAAAATAACAAAGATAATAAAATAATAATAATAGTAATATAATAATAATAACAACAGCAAGATAATAAAGTGATAATAATAATATTTTAAAAATAATAATAACAATAATAATAAAAATAATAATAAAATCAAAATAATAATAATAATAATAATATAATAAAATAAAGATAATAAAAACACTAATAATAATAATAATAATAATAATAATAGTAATAAAAATAATAATAATAATAGCAAAATAATAATAATATTAAAAATAATGATAATAATATTGGGCCTAGGTAAAAAGGGGTGTCTATATACGCAAATACGCACGTTCACATACACATCAATAACATGGATATAGTGTAAGCTCAATGATGCTAGTTTTGTGCAATCAACACCCAATCACAATATAATCAGTATGATGCTCAACGGTGTTCAACACAAACAATATCTTGGAATATAAACAAGGTATTTCAATAGCACATCAATATTCCAAGTATACGAATCAGATAATCAAACTAGTTTAAGAAAGTTTCCTTCAAAGTAATATGCACAAAACTAGTTTGAAAATGTTTGCTTGTTTGAAGGAATTTTTGCATACCAAAAATCAAGCTATTTGACACTTGCAATAAAGATGCAAATATCCTAAGCTTACTTGGTTAATCCCCACACAAGATTTATAATGAGCAAATATGTGGGATAAACCTAAGCTAAAACTCCCCAAAAGAAATATCTTAATTATGCAAACAAGTGGGAGTTTTTATTATAGTATAACAATCACGATCACACAATTTTGGAGCAAGGATATGAACCAATGAGAGAGTGGATCTTTATCTGATGTGATCGTGGTATGGTAAAGGTTTCTTATGGAGGACATAAACCCAAATTAGAGGAATTATAATTTAAGCTCGAAGGGAATTTTTGATTTAACAGAGAAACTTGAATCCCCTAGTGGATGCCTCCAGTTTTGATCAAGAAAAAGAATGTCTTTTAATAAGCACCAAAAATATTTGGAATTTATTATCAATAGTGCTTTAAGCCTAGAATAATGACTGCTACTTGTTCAAGGCTTTCAAGTTCAAGGATGGGTTTAGGATTAAATGATATATAGTGTGATATGGATTCCCTAAACCACAAGCTTGTGCGATGGACAATGTATGCTTAACTTAAGATATTCATATTTAAGCGTGAGTTAAGCAATTTGAAATTTAAATACAAGACAAACATGTCATGTCCATTTGGAAGTGGATTTTTATTCAAAACAGCCAATAATTTCACATTTCAACCAATGAATGTATATGCATTAATTTTAGATTGGTTATTTTGCTTGAATTTCCGAATTGGCTTGATTTTTCAAAATACTTAGTATGTAAGATTTTAAATAGTGGACAAATACTAAAATTTTACATTTCCAGCCCAAACTACTTCCTAAGCCTTTAGTCAACACTCCCCCTATGGTTAATCCTAGATGCTAAGGAAGAATTATGTGATTATGTAATTCTTGTTTGAGCAAATTCTTCATTGGTCAGCCCTGTGCTAATTGACTTGGTTTGTATAAGTGTTACTCCACTCATTTAAGTGAACAAGTATAGTGGTAATCCTTGTTCTTGTTAGCCAAGGCGGGGACGTAGGCAATAGGCCGAACCCCGATATGATATTCGGTGTCATATTTACATTTCCTGCATTATATTCTGCTATGTGCTTGATTTAATTTCCTTGCTGAATATACTGCATATCTAATAAACACAGAATTGCATTGAGTTGAGAAATACTGAAATTGTGTTGTATGCTTTGAATATTGGTAAATATTTCATATTTGCAATTTCATATATACTTAGACTGCCTTTAGGTTGTGTAATACTATTACTAGATTAGTTTAACCTAGGAGAAAATTTTTAGATACCAATTCACCCCCCCTCTTGGGATCAGATCAAAGCTAACAATTTGTTTCGTATTTTGATTTTGTCATGGAGTCTTCAGCGCCCCCAGTGAGGGCTCCCGTTACAGTGAGGAGTGCTCAAAGTGATTTGTCCTCCTCAGATATACAAAATTTCCGCTATTTATTTGTTATTCCTGCAAACATTAGTATTAGGTTGCCTACTAGCTCGGAGTTGGCTCTTGATCCTAGTGCCAGTGAACTCTGTTTGTATACTGACTATTTGGACTTAGGGCTTAGACTTCCTTTTCTCCCTTTCATTTCTGAGGTGTCATGTTTTTACTGCATAACCCCCTCGCAGCATATTCCGAACTCGTACCTTTCTCTGGTGTGTTGTTCTGTCCTCCTGCTCAGAAAAGGTCATCAACCCACAGTGCCTCTCTTTCGAAGCTACATTCGTATGAGGACGCACTCTGTGGAGAAGGAACTGTATTACTTCAACTCTTTGTCTGGCTATAAACTCTTTACTCCAGGAAGCTCTTCGCTTCACAATTGGAAGTTCCGGTACTTCTTTGCATCCGTGGAGTTGAATTATACTAGGCCTTGCATTTGGTCTGCTCCTTTTGATGGTGACATTCTCTTCACTTTATTTACTTACTACGTACGCAGGATACATGTGTAGGTACATGTTGCTTACCTATTTCTTCTTTTTCTTTTAGCTAGAATATATCTCCGACGTTGTCTCCCGCTGAGCAAGCCACCGTAAAAGAGCTACAAGCCCTTGGTCGGCAAGGGATAGTCCCTCATAACGAGTTGCTCAAAGAGCGAATCCTTGTGCAGTGGGGGATCAGCTTTGTTTCTCTAAGTCTTATCTTACCTCTAATCTCATGATGTATATATCTGGATGTCCCTGTGGTTTTCTATACTCTTACCTCCTCTTCTCTCTTTGAAAATATGGAGTTTAACTAGTATGAATCTCTCATGAGCGAAGCTAAGAAACAAAGGACAAGCGGGAGCAAGAAGAAGACGAAAGAGCTCGAGGGGGAGTCATCTCAAAGGGAAGCGGCCACTGTAGGTGAGAGTGAGCCTCCTGATGTGGAGAATGTTGCGGCAGCGCATCCTCCTGGCCCGACCATGTTTAATGAAGCTATCTTTCATAAGCCGACCCGTTCTACTCCTGCGTTGCGTAGGGCGGTTCACTTGGAGGATTTTGTGCAAGCTCAATGCTCTCTTTCAGACGTCCTTTTCGCAAATATTAGACATACCACGTACCAGGGTCCTTTGAAACTCATGCTTTTTTACTGTGTCTGTCTGTCTCCACCCTTTCTCTTTAGAATTTTTAACCTGTTCTTCCTTATTGTTTGTTCTCAGCTGGCAACGATGGCCTTGGCCTAGGAAGAAAAGGTTACCAAGATGTACTGAAAAACCTTGGATTCCAGAGAAAAGTACGTTGTTGCCCAGAATGATCTCCGTGAGGTTGAGCTACACGAGCAGGCCCTTTAGGAAAAAATTGAAAGGATCTGAAGGGAGGAGGTTCCTGCTGCTGTTGTGGCTACTACTGCTGATGCTGCCAAAGTTGCGATGAGGGAGTATAAGGATTCATCACGGTTCATCACAGACACTGCGAAGACTTATCATGTAGGTTTCAAGGGTGCCGAGAGAAGGTCAAGACCATGCACTCTAACCTTCCTCTAGATGGTGTGTGTTCACATGGATATGGCCATGAAAGTCCCGAGTCCGTAGACGAGATGGATGAGGAGGATGAAACAGATGAAGAGGAGGTTATAGAGGGAAGCAAAGCCAACTGATCTACTAAATAGTCCATCTTCGTAGTTTTATTCAATATGATGTAATGCAATTTTGAGTTTCTTGGTGGTACAACTTTTGTATTTTACTATTCTGTTGTACAACATTTAGTGAAATGAAAAATTCAAGAGTAATATTTTTCAACATATCAGAGTTCCATGTATTTTTTATCTCCTTTCCCTCTACGTCCTCCAATTTGTATGTCTCCAGCTTTATTTCCACTGTAACTTGGTATAGTCCCTCCCAGTTCGGCTTTAGCTTGTTCGGCCCTGGTTCTTCTGGGCTGGTTCGCGCCTTCCTAAGGACTAGATCTCTGAGGTGGAACGTTCGCACTCTTGCGTGATTATTGTAGTAGTTCGCCACTTTTTGCTAGTATGCTACGATTCTCACACGCTCCTACTCCTGCCTCTCCTCTAGGAGGTTTATCTCCACCCTAAGCTCTTTATTGTTGTCTTGCTCATCAAAGTATTGCCTTTGCCAAGAGGGGATCCCCACTTCAGCGGGGATAACGGTTTCTACTCCAAATGCGAGCATAAATGGGGTTTCCCCTGTCGCTGCTCGTTGGGTAGTGTGGTACGCCCAAATTATATAGGCGAGCTCTTCCACCCACCTGCCTTGCATAGACTCGAGCCATGTCCTTAAATTGTGCAGTATCGCTCGGTTCATGTTTTCCACTTGACCATTACTTTGGGGATGTGCTACTGATGCAAACAAGAGTTTAATGGACAGGTCATAGCAAAATTTCTTGAAGCGCTCGTTATCGAACTGTCTCCTATGGTCCGTGACTATGGCCTATGAGATTCCGAACCGACAAACCACCGACGTCCACACAAATCTTGTGATGTTCCGCTTGATTATGTGAGCTAGGGCTTCAACCTCTACCCACTTTATAAAGTAATCAATTTCCACCAACAAAAATTTCCTTTGCTCGGTCGCTTGAGGTAGTGGGCCCAAGATATCTAGTCCCCACTGAGCAAAAGGGCAAGGACTGGTCAAAGGGGAGAGGAGATTAGAGGGCACGTGCGGTATTCTCGCACACTACTGGCACCTGTCACACCATTTGATGAACTTGACCGCGTCCTTTCTCATCGTGGGCCAATAGAATCTTTGTCGTAAGGCCTTGTGAGCTAGAGCTCTGCTGGCTAGATGATTTCTGCATACCCTTTTGTGGATTTCCCTTAGTATGTATTCTCCTTCTTCATCACTCAGACACCGTAGGTATGGCATCATTAAGAACCGCCTGTACAACTCTTTGTCTATGAGTGTGTACCTTGCCGCCTTCCTCCTCACCTTTAGAGATTCCTTTTTCTCCTCTGGTAGGGATTCGTTGCGGAGGTATCACATCAAAGGCGCTTTCCAATCCCCCTCGTTGACTTCAGATGTCAGCAAGTTAACACTGCCCTCCTCATATGAGGGTTTTCCGACTCGCTCCAGGTAAATAGCAACCCTCCATTCTGGGTCCATGACTAAGGCTAATCTTGCTAATGCCTCAGCTTTTGCATTCTTGGCCCTTGGCATGCTCTCTATATCGAAATGAGTGATTGCTTGAGCGTATTCTTGGGCCTTGGCTAAATATTTCTTCATTTTCTGATTCCTAGCCTCAAATTCTCCGTTCACCTGCTCCACCACTAATTGGGAATCACTTGATACATTAATTTGTGCTAACCCCTAGTGCCTCAGCCAAACGTAGCCCTACTAGAAGAGCTTCATACTTAGCACCATTGTTTATTATTGAGAACTCCAACTTTAGTGCATATAAGGTCTCTGTACCGTCCAGTGCCATAAGGATAAACCCCGTCGATGTGTAAGGTCCATACCTCTAATTTTTTTGCTGCCTTAGGGGATCGTTCGGCTATGAAGTCAGCTAGTACCTGGGCCTTGACGGCAGGTAGGTACTCTATGTCAAACTCGCCCAACTCAATTGACCACTTCATCATCCTTCCCAAACTCTCTGGCTGCTGGAGGATCGGCCTCAATGGTAGGTTTGTCAACACAATTACCTTGTGCGCCTGAAAGTAGGGCTTCAATTTCCATGCAACACAAATGATGGAGAAGGACGCCTTTTCTACTATATTGTAATTCTTCTCAGCTCCGCTCAACACCTTGCTGGTATAGTACATGGGTATGTGCTGCCTACCTTCTTCTCGGACTAGGACCGAGCTTATCGCATGGTAGAGGTCTTCTCCTGCCTTCGCCTTTATTAGTAGCGGGGGGGGAGCCGAGATACTATTTGAGCTGTTCAAAGGCTTTATTCTATTCCTCCCCCCATTCAAATCCTCCTTTCTTCCTTAGTGCCTTGAAGAAGGGTAGGCCTTTATCCCCCAAACAGGAGAAAAATTTGCTGAGAGAGGCTATCCTTCCTGTCAAGATTTGATCTCCTTTTTTCGTTCGAGGGGCCTCCATTTCTAGCAGCACCCATATTTTTTCCATGTTGGCTTCTATCCCTCTATGCATCACCATGAACCCAAGAAACTTTCCTATAAAGACACCGAACACGCACTTTGAAGGGTTTAGTTTCATTTGGTATCTGTGCAACAATTTAAATGTCTCCCTCGGATCTTTGTGGTGCTCCTCCACTTTTAAGCTCTTCACCAGCATGTCGTCTACATATGCCTCTATCGTTTTCCCGAGCTGATCTTTAAATATCCTATTCACCAACCTCTGGTATGTTGCTCCTGCATTCTTTAATCCGAAGGGCATTACTCGGTAGCCATATAGCCCTTTCTCGGTGATAAAGGATGCTTTCCCCTCATCAGCTAAATGCATTGGGATTTGATTGTATCCTAAGTAGGCATCCATAAAGCTGAGAAGCTCATGTCCAGAGGTTGAATCCACCAACTGATCAATTCGGGGGAGAGGGAAGCTGTCCTTCGGACATGCCTTATTCAAGTCTGTGAAATCTATGCAGGTGCACCACTTCCCATTTGGCTTCCTTACTAGAACCACATTGCTCAACCACTTTGGATAGTTGGCCTCCCTGACAAATTTGGCTTGCACTAGCTTCGTCATTTCTTCATCAATCACCTTGATTCGTTCAATCGCAAAGCTCCTTTTCTTCTACTTTACAGGCTTATAGTTGGGGTCTACCTGCAACCTGTGCTCCATGATCGCAGGGTCAATACCCGGTATATCTTTGGCCGACCACGCGAACACGTATGCGAACTTGTTCAGTAGCCCGCTTAGTTCTGCTCTTAGAGTGTCGGGTAGGCGACTCCCGTCCCACACCTCTAAGTCTTCTACAGTCAAGGTCTCCCTTGCTTCCATCTTCCCTTTTAGGGCCATTACATAGCAATTTTGAGCCACAACTTGATCTCCTTTGACCACCCCTGCCCCGTACGTAGTAGGAAATTTCATCTTGAGGTGATACGTAGATGTTACGGCTCGAATCACATTAAGCAAGGGGAGGCCTAGTATGAGGTTGTATATTGATGGCTGGTCAACCACCAAGAATTCCGTTAGGGAAGTAACTTGTTGTGGAGTCGTCCCCATTGTTGCCTAGAGTGTGATTGTTCTCATGGGATGAACGACATCCCCTCCGAACCCAACCAGGGGGGTTGAGATTGGTTTGAGTCGTTCTTTACCGATCTTCATTACCTCGAGCACCGACCAGAACATAACGTTGGCCAAGCTCCCATTATCTATCAACACACGTCTTACTTTGTAATTTGCCACCAGCAGGGAGACTACTAGTGTGTTGTCATGTAAATTGCTGCACTCCTTCTTCGTCTTCGCTATCAAAGACGATAGCATCATCTTGTTTTTTCCTTTTTCTACTTGGTTCTCTTCTCTCCATTGAGAGTACCTACTTAGCATATCTTTTACATGCACCTCCGTTGTCTCCACCACTAGCAGATCCTCCAAAGATCACTGCGATTTCTCCTTTGATTTGTTCTTCCTTCTCATCCCCGTTTGGTCTCTTATGCTCATGAGGTTCCCCTTGCCAATCTCCCTTCTTTATGAATCTCGACAAGTATCCCTTTTTTATCAAGGCTTCAATCTCATTCTTCAGCTGAATACATTCTTCCGTATCGTGCCCATGATCCCTATGGAATTGATAGAACTTGGACATGTTCCGCTTGTATGAAGGGGTTCGCATAGGTTTGGGCCACGAGACATATTCCTTATTCCTTATATGCATCAACACATCAGCCCGCGGTGTGTTTAGTGGTGTATAGGTGGAGAACTTACTAGATTGCCCTCTCGTCTTAGAGCTAGCGTGCAGCGTACTGGTCTCTTGTCTCTTCGCAGGTCTGGAAGATTGTCCTATCTCTCGGCTACTACCCTTCCTTTTCAACTCGATTCAATTTCCCTTAGTGTCCATTATTTCTTTCAAGTTTATGTACTTTTGCGCTCGGGCCATTAGTTCTCCCATATCAGCTGGAAGCTTTTTCCCCAGAGAATACAAGAAGCTTCCGGGCTGAAGGGTCATGGTCAGAGCTACCAAAGTCACCCCCATATCTAGGTTGTGGATCTCCAGGGTCGTAGTGTTGAAACGATGCATGAACTTTTTTAGCGTCTCCCTTTCTCCCTAGACCATGCTCATTAGATAAGCTGATGTTTTGACAATTCTCTAACTACTGAGGAAGTGGCCGACGAACAGCTACTCCATCTCTGAGAAGGAACCGATCGATCCAGGTCACAGGGTTCGGTACCAATCCCTAGCACTACCTTTGAGGGTTGTTGCAAAATTCGGCACATGATGGCGTCGGGAGCACCTTGCAACTGCATCAACACCCTAAAGGTGTACAGGTGATCAATCGGGTCAGACAGACCCTCGTACCTTTAAGGTCGGCATTTTGAATTTGCTGGGCAGTGGAACCTCCATCACTTCTCTGGTGAATGGCGGCTCCGAAGATCGTAGAGAAGCTTCCCCGTAGAAGGGGTTGGTCTTGCCTTCTTTCATCATCTTCTCTATTTGGTTTATTTTCTTAATCCTTTCTTCCAAATCAGTGGATCTCTGCTCGTTGACACCCACGCTATTCGTGTCTTCTACCTTTCTTAGTGAGGTGGGTTTTTACCTCACTCTCCTTTGGCTTATCTACTTTCTTGGTTGGATCAGGACTCACTTGTTGTTAGTAGGGGACATGCCCTTCCTGACTCTTTTTCTGTAAGAGTAGGTTGAATATATCCTCTATTTTCTTTTGGAAGGTAAGGAATTCTTCCTCAGTGACTCCCGAAGGTTGTGCGGGTGTAGAGTGAATGGACTAGGGTGACTCTTTTCCGGCGGCAGGATTGGAGCTAGAGCTACATGTGGTTGACATTTTTTGAATGTCGAAGGTTGAGAGCAAGTTGAGTATCTCTCCAAAGCAAGTTCCCACAAACGGTGCCAACTGTTGCGAGATAAAATTGGCGGTGACCAGTAGGACTGTTCTCCGACTTCCGTTGACCTAAAAAAGGGAAAAGGAAAAAGGCTTGGAGGACCAGGGGTGTACTACGGGGGATCACTCTAATGCCTAAGTAAGGGAAATGTTTTAGAGAGGCTAAATGCAACAGTAAGAATGGGTGCTAAATGACTTACCTTGGCCTCTTCCCTGTGTCCCTTCTTATAGTGGTTAGAGTTTACCCGAGGGTGTATGGTCATTTATTGGCTAGTTATGGCGTGGGCGTGAATCGCTTTGGCCTTTAAGGAGCTGATGATAGCTCTTAATGGCACGGGCGTGAATCGCTCTGGTGTGCATGGAGTTGACTCCTCAAGAACAGTTGTCCTTGGGCAATAATGGTCTTGATCGTGGCTGCTCCTTAATACTCCATTATGGTAGATGGATTGTTTTAGGGCTAGTATATTTTGGGCATATCCCTTGTAAAAAAAAAAAAAATTGCTTTTGACGAGCAATTGAATGCCTAAACCACTGGCTCAAATAGAAGACAACAATATTGAAGAATATATCATTCCAAACATTTAAAAAATAAAAATAAAAAGCAGTTAAGGTTGTGTTTGGACTAAGAATTATTGACCTTAAATTTAAATTTGTATAAATTTAAATACAAGGTTTAACCATTCCAAACATGAGAAGATGCTCTTTTGTAGATATCCATTTTGGTAGGCGTGACCTCATGTGGGCAACTTGTTTTTATTAAACTAGTGGAGACACGTGCATTGCACGTGAAACATTTTATTTTAATGAACCTTTAATTTGCAAGCATAATCTCCAAGCTTAGAGGTAAATTCGGGTTTGTGCACTATTTGTTGCATTTAGTCAAAGAGTTATGTGAGAAAATGAGTGTTAAACTATGTGGCGGAAAGAATTCTATGGCTAGTACCATAGTTATTGATTTTCGATATATTTTGAGAAGGCTTTCAGCTAATAAATGTCAATTTTACAATGTAGACATCATTACATATGATAAGACTAAAATATGGAAACTAACAACTGAATTAATTTCATTCTAATATCCCTATCTCTTTATGTTGATTATATACTATAAAAATAAAACCATAAAATGGAGCTTGTCGTGTTCATACATAATGTATCCTATTAATATAACTAAAGTTATTTTTTGCTATTCCTCCCATTATTTGGTATAATTTTTTCCTAGGTTAGATGTTAAGGACAACATTCTTATATTTTAGTAACTATTAGACAGTTCGCAACCTGATTATAACTATGATAGTATTATTAAGTTATTATCCGAAGAAGATTTACTACTACTACAACTAACACCAGCACCGTTACAACTATTGTTTTCAAAGATAGCATGTATTGAATCAAAATAGAAACCATATCAAGAAATAAAAAACAAATAAATAAACAAAATAATTTTTTTTCATGCATACTTGGTGTGTGTGATGATGCCAAAAAATTTAAAAAAAAAATTAACATCATATGATCATCAAACTGAGTTCAAAAATGAATACCAAACATCATTATTGCATTGTTTTTCTGATTATTTACAAATATTCTTTAGATTTACTACTATTACTTTTATGCATCAAAAGAATATTAAAAATATATAGATAAATTAAATAATAATTAAATTTGAGAAGTTACAATTGATCACGATATTATTTTTTTGGTTCATTACAATAATGTTATTAGTTGTATTAAAAAAATGTCATGTGTATATTATCTTCTAACTTACATAATAAAATTTCAAAGGTGTCGAGTTAAAACAAATGCTAAAACAGGGAGCAAAAGAGAGGGAGAGATAAACAAAAAATAAAAGGAAACGTGTAATAAAAGGAATCGTGTTAAAACTTGAAACTTTTATGTTGGGGGAGGATATGTAATGAGAGACAAGTTATCTCTTGTTGTGTAGGGTCCAAGCATATGAGACAAATAAAAAGTAATATTTTAATTTTATTTTTAAACTTTTAATATGTTCATATGTACTATATATATATTATGGTTAGAAAAAAAATTATATATAGTTTTTTCATCCATTAGCAGTAAATTGGACCTAGGCTACAAAAAGAAGATAGTCCATCTCCTATCTCAAGGTTAGAATTTAAAACCTTTAATATGGAAGTCTCAACCCTCTTTATGTAGAAAATTTATATAGTTTATTATACATTTATTTATCAGGTCCTCTAATTCAACTTGTTTATAAGTTTGTTGTCACTTCTTATTGGGCTGCAAGTTCAAATGCCATTAGCCAAATGTAAATATTTCTTTCAACTTGACTCGTTCGTTAGGCTAGGTTCACTAATTTGGGTTTTGGGTTTGTATGAGCTAACCACAATTTTTGTTGTGCAAATAAATGCGCAGTGGAATACCGAATCACACAATGCAACAACCAATAGTGAAATATACTAAAAACATAATCACACAGATTATATGAAAGCAATAAAAGAAATGACACGAAGAATTACATGGTTCGGCAATGCCTACATCCACTGGAGCAAACGACACTGAACTTTCACTATCTTGTGTAAACATAGAGTTACAACATACAACATGTATATATAACCCTCTAGGAGGTCCCCCCCCCCCCCTCGAAACCCAACCTATATAACTTCCCAATTCAAAATTCGAAAACTAGCGAAGTATGAAATGGACTCATACTTTGATTGGTATAAGATGAATGACCCACGTCGGGTGAGATTTGCAAAGATGATATTAGCAGGGCAAGCAAAGCTTCATTGGATGAATGTTGAAAGACAAGGAGCTCACATTGGTCATAGACCTATAGAACATTGGGATTTGATAAAAGAAAGATTGAAAGTAAAGTATGTCCCAATTTCTTATAGGGAACATCTCATGGATCAGCTCTATAGCCTTAGGCAAGGTAGTATGAGTGGGACCGAATATATGAGCAAGTTTGATGAACTATCCATTAGATTTGAGGTAGAAGAAAGCATTAGCTAACAAATTTCTCGTTTTAGGATTGACTTGAAACCTGAACTGAGGAAAGAGTTGTTTCCTCATCACATTGACTCTCTTGAGCATGCCTTTAACTTGGCACATGACAAAGAAAATGAGTAAAGCTCAAATGGGAAGGAAATTTGGAAACAACTCCAATGACACTTATCAAAGAAAGACCACAACTTATGAGAAGACTAGACCTACCAACACGGGTCAAGTAACTTCAAGAGGTAGCAATCCCAACATCCAACAGCCATTGGACAAAAGGAAAGCACCCATAAATGGGTCTTCGAAACAAATTTCTAGGAATGATGTGTGCTACGAGTGTCACAAAAAAGGCCACTTTTCTAAGCAATACCCCACTACGAATTTAGCCATTGAAAGAGAGGATGAAGAAGAAAAGTCACGAGAAAAGCATCCTTATATTCCAGAAGAAGTAGCGAGTGAGGATGAATTGTCCATTGAGGAAGAGGAAAATGATACTGTAAATGTCATGATATGTATCATGGTGACCCCTCAAGAACAAGAGGTTGGCGCCGCACTTTTATTTTCCATACTTACATCAAGTGTGGGAATAAAAGCAGCAAGATGATCATTGATGGTGGAAGCTACATGAATGTAATTTCAAAATCAGCTTCATAAAAATTGAATTTGAAAGTTGAACCCCATCCCAATACCTATAAGGTTGCTTGGGTAAATGCAACAACCATACCCCTAAGCCATAGGTGTTCAGTCCCCATCAAGATTGCAGACTATGAAGATAAGGAAGACCTTGTCTATAATCTTGATGTTGCACACAATGGTCGTGCCAACACCTATACCTTTAGGTGTAATGGGAAAAGAATTGTCTTAAGTCCTTTAAAGCCTAAAAAGGACAAACAAGACAAGAAAAATAAAAACTTGAAAGGAAAAGAGAAAGCAAAAATTCTTTGCATGTTCTAAGCAAAAAGCAATTCGAATAAGAAAGCAAAGAGACATAGGTTGTCTATGTTGTGGTAACCCAGGAGAATAACTCCTCTACTCTTGAACATGAGACACCACATGAAGTGTCACTCATACTTGCTAAATTTGAGGATGTTATCTCTAAACCTCTGAATGAATTGCCTCTTATAAGAGACATTCAGTATGCAATAGACCTTGTTCCAGGATCCTCTTTACCCAATTTGGCTCACTATAGGATGAATCCTAAAGAACATGAGGAACTGAAAAGGCAAGTTGATGAGCTAAGAAGTAAGGGATTTATTCAAGAAAGTATGAACCCATGTGCATGTCCCACCCTTCTTACTCCAAAGAAAGATGGAACTTGGAGAATGTGCATTGACAGCAGAGTCATTAATAAAATCACAGTCAAGTATAGATTTTCCATACCCAAGTTAGATGATATGCTGGATCAAATGTTTGGTTCCAAAGATCTTTTTCAAAAATTGATCTTAAGAGTGGATACCATCATATTAGAATAAGACCTAGAGATGAGTGGAATACTGCATTCAAAACTAAAGATGACTTGTACGAATGGTTGGTGATGTCATTTGGTCTCCTAACACTTTCATGAGAGTGATGACTAAAATTTTGAGACCTTTCATTGGGCATTTCTTTCTTGTATATTTTGACGACATATTGATTTATAGTCAAATAAGGAAAGATCATCTAGATCACTTAAGAAGAGTATTTGAAGTGCTAAGAGAGCATAAATTGTATGCAAATTTGAAAAAGTGTACCTTCATGACTCCTCAGATAATCTTTCTAGGATACGTTGTATTTGAGAGTCAAGTTTCAGCTGACCCTGAGAAGGTCAAGGCTATCCAGAATTGGCCTGCTCCCAGAAATATTCATGAAGCCAGAAGTTTCCATGGGTTAGCCACATTCTACAGGAGATTCATAAAGAATTATTTCAATACCATCATGGCACCCATTACAAATTGTCTTAAGAAAGGAGAGTTTGTGTGGCCCAAAGTTGTAACCAAAGTCTTCTTAAACATTAAGGATCGGATGACAAAAGCCCCTGTGCTACACCTCCCTGATTTTCAAAAACTATTTGAAGTAGCTTGTGATGCTTTAGGTGTTGGCATATAAGGAGTGCGTAGTCAAGAAAGCCATCATGTTGTCTTCTTTAGTGAAAATTTGAATGATGTCATGCAGCATTACTCCACCTATGATAAATAATTATATGCTATGGTACAATCTTTGAAGCACTGGAGACATTACTTACTCCCACAGGAGTTTGTACTCTTTTCTGATCACCAGGCCCTTAGATACCTAAGCACCCAAAAGAAACTAAATCATAGGCATGTAAAGTGGATTAAGTGCATTCAGCAGTACACTTTTTTTCTCAAACATCGAGCTGGTGTTGAAAACAAAGTTGTTGATGCTTTGAGCCAAGTTATGGTAACTTTATAAACCTTAGAGGTAAGAGTAATAGAAGTATCAAGAAAGAAAGAATATTCTCAATGTTTTTATTTCGTTGACATCTTTTCTGATATGTTACAAGGACTTCTCGAATCCCATCCTGAATTTGTGATCCATGGTGGAATCCTATTTAGAGGAACTAGATTGTGTATACCCTTTACGTCTCTATGTGACCAATTGATATGGGAATTGCATGCGGGTGGTGTAACAGGTCACTTTGGTAGAGATAAAACCATTGCCATGGTAGAAGATACGTTCTTTTGGCCTAGTCTAAAAAGGGATGTCGCTAGAGTTGTATTTCATTATGGTACGTGTCAAACAAAAAATGGTAGGAAGCAAAATACTGGATTGTACACTCCTTTACTTGTACCTCATACCCCTTGGCAGGACATTAGCATGGATTTTGTTTTAGGACTCCCTATTACTGCTAGAAAGAATGATTTTGTGTTTGTTATCATGGATAGATTCTTTAAGAAATCCCATTTTATTCCATGTAACAAAACACATGATGCATCAACAATTGCATCTATCTTTTTCAGAGAAGTTATAAGACTGCATGGTCTTCCCAAGACCATTGTTTCTAATCGGGATATAAAGTTTGTAAGTTACTTCTAGAAAACCTTATGGACAATGTTAGGTACCAAACTCCAGTTTTCCAGTGTTTACCATCCCCAAACTGATGAGATGAGGTAGTTAATAGGAGCTTAGGTGACCTATTGAGATGCCTAGTGGGTGAGAACATAGGTTTGTGGGATTTGTGTCTTTCGATAGCTAAATTTGCGTATAATAGTTCAATGAAAAGAACCCAAGATTGAGTCCTTTTCAGTTTGTCACCGGTTACCAACCTAGGAAGCCCATAGATCTTATCTCATTACCTTCACAGGTTAGAGTGAGTGAACAAGCTGATGCTTTTGCTAAGCACATACATGAGCTACACTCTGAAATAAGAATGAAAATTAACTTGAATAATAAGCATTATAAATCTATTACTAATATACATCGTAGGTTTCAAGAATTTCAGAGGGTAATATGGTTATGGTCTGTATTCATCCTAAGCAGATTCTTGTAGGAAAGGTAAAAAGTTGCATGCTAAAAAGATGGGCCCTTCCAAAATTTTAAATAAAATTAGTTCTAATGCTTATATGCTTGATATTTGATGAGTCCTTAAAATACATGATTTTAGACCTTCATTTATCTTTGTTTATCCTCATTTTATTATGTATTTGCCTAGAGTTATCATTGTTCATAATTATGCAAGGTTTATTTTCCTTTTCAAGAAAAATAGGTGAAAATCATGGAGTTAGGCATTACAAGAAGCCAAGGAGGATTTGGAGGATTCAAAGCTCGAATTCAGACATTCAACCAAGCTCCAAAAGCTTCAAATCATAAATAGACAAGAAGATGATGCTCGACCATATGGCGCAACTAGTGTCACATAAGGGTGTCTTAGTCTTCCACTACAGACTCCAAGGTTCAGACTGAGATTGGAATGCTACAAGGTTCAATCAAGTGCTCGACCAAGTGACCTGCTGAGGAGACCACATCAAAATACTGAGACAGAACTAAAATTCAGAAGTATCGAGAGTTTCGACGAAGTGTTTGACCAAAAGACCTTTAGGGGCGACTATGTCGAGACACTGAGATTTCCTAAAGATCGAGATACTGCAAGTCTTGACCATCAACTCAACCATCAAGACCTTAAGGCACAATGAAGTCGAAGACATTGAAGATTCGAATCCTTGACTTCCAGCGAGTCTCAACTAGGGCGTGCACAAGAATGATAGAGGAGCGACTTGGTCAACAGCGATGATCTTCTGCGCGAGATTTTCTACAAACTTTCCTAATTTGTAAAACAAACCTTGTAAACTCTAGAGCCTATAAGTATTTGCTACGAACACAAGCTCTGGGTTCCTCTTTGGCCTCTCTCAAGTTAGTGACAGACCTAGGAAGTCATTGAGAGCCAAGTTAGAGTAGGAGTAAAGTAGTTTTGATTCGTGTATGGAGTGTGTAATGGCCTGTGACAACTGGTAGCGTTCATATAACAGCCGTGTATATTAGATTATCTCCTCTTGTACTTTTGGCATTAGTGACAGACGTTTTGAATGATAAAGGGATGATCTTTTTACTCATGCTTTCATCTACTGCTTTCAATTTACTACTTTCTATTTACTTGTTGTGTGTTTGATGAAAGATTGCAGATAAGGATAAACACTGCTACGTATCAGTTAGAGGGAAATAGTCAGCTATGGAACTGTGGAGGTGTTCGTTATTGTTGATACAAGGTATACTCTGGTTCCTGACCGTACTCCGGACGGTTGGTTCACCCTTGCTGCCATGTGCCCTCGATCGCCCCTCTCTTGCTTTGGCCCGCTCAAGTTAGTACTTCTACAGAAGTCTAGATGAGTGTAGTTAGAAGCATGGCGTCTAGCGTCTTATTCGAACCACAGTATCACTTTGTAGGAGTAGGGTAACTTAGAAATTTACTTGCTTTCTAGTAGTTTAGATTTATTTGCTTTCAGTTACATGCTTTCCAGTAGTTGTTAGATAATCACCATTGCAAAATACCATCTTTTACTTCTTTTTCATAACAAGGCTTTAGTAAACTAAATCGAAAGTGGTTTAATAACTGCGCTTCAAGCCTCCATGGATCGATACCTAACTAACCCACTTTCTACTGAACTTGGGATAGTTAGGTTTTATAAATATTACTTTTGGTAGTTAAGGACCCAAGCCTTTGCGAGCCTACCAAAATTTGGCACAGTTGTCGAGGACTTGGCTACGGTTATAAGCCAACTTCCACTTTAAAGTATTATTGCCTTGTTCTTTTGATTTGCTCTCCTTTTTCTTTTTCTTTTTTTACTTTCTTTGTTAATTTCTATTTTCTTTAATTTTTTTTTCTATTTTTGAAGTCTGAATCTATGTGCTTACACGTGTGTATGTTTGGTCTGCGTTCTTTGGAACCCAAGACAATTCCCATAGATCTTGAGATTGAGAAATCCCATAGATCCCTTAGGAAACCTATCTCTAATCTAGAGAAAGCTTAGTCATCTGAACTGAAAGCCATGGACGAAAATAACCCACCGGTTCCCACTGAACAAATCCCGGAACCACACACTCCCCACCTACTTGTGGTAGGAAAGCAACGTCTTCAACCCTTTAGGGACTACTTTGTACCCAATGCATACACCTCGCCGCCCTGTATCCGGTTCTCAGATGTTCAGGTGGCACAATTTGAGATAAAGACTTCAATCATCTCGATGCTGCCCAACTTTCATAGGAACTCTACTGAAAATCCTTATCAACATCTAGATGAGTTGTTGGAAATTTGTTCCATCATCCGCATCTCTAAGTTCAGTGATGATGATCTCTGTCTTAGGCTCTTCCCATTCTCTTTGAAGGATAAAGCCAAATATTGGCTGAGGTCCTTAGAACCAAACTCGGTGGCCAACTGGGCCACCATGCAACATGAATTTCTTAAAAAGTACTTCCCAATTAGGAAGACTAACCAGTTTGGGAGAGCCATCACAAGTTTCTCACAGATGGATGAGGAACTCTTTTTCGAGACTTGGGAGCGCTTTAGGGACTTGCTCCAAAAATGCTCACATCACTAGGTCCCCAAGAGGCAATTAGTCCAAACTTTCTACGAAGAGTTGGCTGAGAGAGATAGGTCCATGGTTGATGCATCATATGGAGGTACTTTCCTCACTAAGCACAAGAACGAGGTCTAGATTCTCTTTGAAAATCTAGCTAAAAATTCTCAGCAGCACATGGCTACTACCCGTAGACTACCTAATCCATCAACTTCTAAACCTAAGAAAGTTTACGAGTTAGCCACGAGCCAGGAATTAGCTCCTACTCTGCATGCCATATCCAAAAATCTAGATCAATGCCTGTCCCTAGGACCGCAAACAACAGCGCGTGCAGAGATATATGCGATATGCTCTAACCCTTCCCATACATGTTATAATTGCCCACACGTTCATTCCCCACCAAAGCTTGGGCATGAAGAAGTAAAGGCCACCCACAACTGGTATGATACGCCCTCTATGACCCATATTCAAACACATACAATCCTGGGTGGAAATAACATCCTAACTTCTCATAGAGGCCGCAAGTTCTGGGTTTTCAAGCCCAAAGACCTCCACAAGCCTCAAATGCTTTGCCTTCACAACCATACCAAAATCTCCAAAGTCATCCTGATTCAGCCCTCAGATTTTCAATTGCCCTGTAGCCATCTCCCTCGCAACCCAAGTATGACACATTTCAAGTGATGGTGTTGAGGTCCCTTAAGAATATTAAAGTTGATCGCCGAGCGGATCGATAACTCCTTCACTCTCACTCCCAATCCATTGCGAAGCTAGAAGCCACTTTGGGACAACTAGCTACCACCTTGAGTCGAAAAGATGAAGGCAAGTTGTTATAGTAAATCCTAAGAGATAATATGGGGTAGAATGTGAACCAAATGTTGGCCTCTCATCATATTCTAAGCAAGCCTAGGTGATAACCACATTTCAAAATGGCAGGCTGACAGCTGACCAAAGTAAGGAGCAGTTGAGCACGGGGGAGACCCAAGATGAAAAACTGGAAGCACCCAACGCTGATTCATGCACTCTTTTTTCCTCTAGACAGGTTCAAAGACCATTGAGTCTCACGCCTACCACTAGAAGGACCACACCTGACTTCGCCCCCCATACGGCTCTTTACGGCTACCTAGTGACACATCCGGCGTGCACCCTCTATATTTAGGAAAGAGACTTCTACTAAGTCTATTTGGGACATATTTAAACAAGTGAAAATGGATACGCCTCTCCTCGATGGCATTAAGCAATCACCTGCATTCATAAAATTCCTTAGGGACTTGTCAACATAGGGGATAGAATCAAGGGTGCACATGGATGGTTTGGTTAAGCAAGTCGAGCATATGAGTTCCATAATACTAAAGCACCTTGTTCCTAAACTAAAAGACTTTGTCTCACCTACTATTTCTTATGTAATTGGCGATTACACCATTGATGGGACCCTTCTAGATTTAGGAGCAAGTGTGAACATTCTTTCATACTCGGCCTATCAAAAACTTAACCCAGGAGTGTTTCGACCCACCTTGGTTTCTTTATGCCTTATTGATCGATCTCTTAAGCAACCCCAGGGTGTGGTAGAAGATGTGGTAGTCAAGGTGGGAGATTTCCATTACCCTATTGATTTCATCATTTTAGACATGAAGACTTCCACAAACCCCATCCCTGTCCTTTTGGGACGACCATTCCTAGCCACGGCTAACGTCTGCATTCAATGTAGGACGGGGATTATGGACATCTCATGGGGCCATAAGCAACATAGGCTGAACATATTTAATGCTTCCCAACATCATCTGAACGTCGCCCGAGCTATGGACGAAGACATGATTGGCAAAATTGTTAAGGAAACAACTCCTTCAAAGCTATGACAACACCCTTGGGAAAGTACTCTTCAACTTGACAGCCGTACCACTGCTGAATTTTTGGATCCTTTTGAGCGATTTATAATAAAAACATGAGTGGGTCCCCAATTCTAAACATAAGTTTGGGGTAGCAACTTCGGTTGTGAGGAAGAAAATAGAGAAGCCAATGCTACTTAGTAATCGAGATGAGTCCAAATTGAGCTTCAATGCGTCTGGCTGAAGACAGTAAACTTAGCTCTTCTAGGAGGCAAATCAATAGTTTTTCTTTTCTTTTTTGAGTCCATAGAGTAGTTAGAGGAGACTCACTAGAAGTCAAAGTCCTTAGAGTAGGTCATAAGATAAGTTGGGGGTATGCGATTAGAGTAGGTAAACTTGTTGATACTAATGACATATACATGGTGCTTTTGGCTAGCATTGGTATTTTGTGCTATACAGTATCTCTGCATGCATGCTATTCTGGTTATTGTATTTTGAGGGTACACTATTTGTTCTTACTGGCACTATGCACTATCTTATCCCTTGCCCGGGTTCTATTTTTCTTTCAACACTTCAATGAGGACACTGAAGTTCTAAGTTGGTGGTAGGGGATGGCATACTGCATGGCACATTCATGCACAAAAATGAGAAAATTTTAAAATTTTTGCAAATAAATTCCAGTGAACTATGTTGACATATTTTATACCCTCTACATATGCTTATATAACCTAATGTTACATGCATAAGCTTCTCAGCTAGATGATTTCATTATGCTCACTAACAATGTAGTAAATTAGTCGTGTAAAGATCACATAACATGGCCGAAAACTTGATATTACTCTAGGTCATTGACCAATGGTTTATCTGGGTTAATACTGTAATGTAAACTCTAGTATTTACATGGCACTTCACGGGGCCAAAAACACACTTACACATGATTTGTAACACTCAGGGCCTTTGAGAGCATTGAAAGAACAACCGTGACGACTATGACACCTTGTGAGGTACTATTGAGTCGTTCGTTCATTTCTCGATAAAACTCAACTTTCCTTCTTTTGCTGGATTTCCTTTAACAACTAGTCTTTGCTAGCCTAGAGGTGACATCAAGTGGGGAGATGTTGGAATTTGTGTATTCCCAAAAGGGGGGGGGGTGAATTGGAAATTAAAAAATTATCTCATAGGTTAAACAATCCAATAGCAATATATACACAACCTAGGATCTGTCTATGCAATTCCAAATGAACAAATAAATATAATGTGCGAAAATTAAATCATGCGCAACATTAACAGACAATTGAGAATAACAAACATGTGCAGTAAATATAAAGTGCTGAAATACAAAGTGCACACACGATATGTTATCGGGGTTCGGCCAATACTGCCTACGTCCCCGCCTCAGCTCGCAAGCCCGAGGATTACCACTATTGCTCACTTAACGAGTGGAGCGGCACTGTTTACAACTAGGTCAAATTCATAGGGTGGACCTCAACCTTTACAAACTCTTCTTAAGGGACAGAGAAGGCTCTAGGTCAAATTCACAAGGCTAACCCCAACCTGATCCTTAGGGGCTAGATCAAACCCCCTCAGGCTACGCCTGGAATACAACAATGAAATAAAAATTTGTGTACAATTCAAATTACTTCTATCACAAGTAGATTATGTACCGATACACACATGTAATAATCAACGGACATCAATATGATAAGAACTATAAGCTCAGTGCAATATGTGTACTAACACTCAATCTTATGTCAATAGTCAATCAAGTGCAAGAGTGCATTTTCAAACAATCTTTAAAACAGTATATCAAAATATCTCAATCACAAGTAGGGTTTCAAAGATATCCAAATAGTTTAATTAAAGTATCTCTAAAATAATTTTCTCAATATTCTAGCACAAGAGATATTTGAGAATAAGCTTGTTAAATGATTTTTGCAATAACACAATGCAAGACAAGCTTAATGAGTGTTGCAATAATGGTGCAAAGACTCACTAACTAAAAGTTTTCCCCACTTAATGAGCTTATTAGTTAAACTGAGGGTAAAAACTTTGGCTAAAAACTCTCAATCAAAAATCAACAAGCAATTAAACTAATGAGAGTTTGTGCAAGTAACACCGATGTGGAATCGCTCATGAACACTCTCACCAAGTTTGATTTAGCAAGGGAATAACAATGGGTGAGTGTATAGGATGTGTATTGTAAAAATAAGCTCTCAAAGTATTCAAAGGATTTTTAGCGAATCCAATCACTAATCTCCTTTTAATTTTGCAAATGAACCCATGTTTATAGATATGCCAAAAATAATGACCGTTGGGGATATCAGGGGAATTATTAATATTGTTTTAAATGAGTTTAAAAAAAATAACCTGATTTTTTTTAATTAACTTGCAGTAAAAATTCACCACCCCGAGAGTTTCGGTCGACTAGACCATAAATTCGGTCCCCAAACACTCACAACAGGAAAAGACAATTTTGAACTTTGGGTGCCAAGAAAATGGTTTGAGTGGCTGAACGAGGCGATTTTTCAATATGTCCGAGGTTCAGTAGCCCGTCCTCAAGTTTGGTCTACCGAACTTACATGTTCGATCCCCCGAGGGTATTTTGAATGTAAACGTTTGGGTGCCCGACTTGTTGGAAAAGGACAAGGTATAAGTTCGGTCGACCATGGACACTCAAGTCATTTGAGTTCGGTCGCTTGAAGTTAGGTCAACATTGTGAATTTTCAAACATTCGGTCAATCGAGGTGTTTTCAACGCCAAGGTTTGGTTGCCCGAACCCCTTACACAATTAAGACCTAAGTCATATTTTAAATCATAAGTTACCCCTGATTGCATAGTTGATAGTGAGGATTTTCCTAAGTGTTTGTGCAAGAACCCAAGGTCTATCTAAGGACTTTTTACTTTAGTCTCAAAAATTTGGTGTCGGTCAACCGAATCCCTAAGGTCCATCTATGGTCTTGAGCTCGTAGTTCCTACCATTCATAACATGCATCAATTATTATAGACCGATAGATAATTATTACAAACCCAATGAATTGAATATAAATTACAACAATTAAAACACTTTGGGTCTTCATTTTTCCTTTGAGTCATCATGTGCCATCATATGATTTCACCAATATGATCCTGCACACAAACTTGACAAATATTAAATACCAAAGTATTTGTCATAATCAAAACAAGATATGACCCATAAGGTCAACAATCTCCCTCTATTTGATGAAGATAAATACCTTATGCAAAAGTGGGTACAGTTAAGAAAGACTCCCCCTGAAAATATGCATAAGGAAATTTCAAATATATAATGACAACCCAGTTTTGCCTACTTCTCCCCCTTTTGGCTTGTATGGCCCTTTTAGCAACAACAAAAACGGCCAGACAAGAACAATTGAAACATATAGGCAAGCAAAGGATAATTGTCATATAAATACAAATATGGTTTTGGGAAAATCTTTAGAAATTTCGGCAGCATGCCGTTTGAAAATGGAGCATTTTCTCAAAAAAAAAAAAATGTATCTGATTGATCTGTTTAAGTTCAACAAATGATTTACAGTAATTTACATCAACTCAAATAGTCTAGTATATCAATAAGTATTACTTTCAGCATCCAAAAAGATAATATGTTGACCGTATAGGTCACGTTCGGTTTTGATAATGACAAATACTCCTGTATTTAATAAATATCTAGTTCATGTGCAGGTTCATATTAAGCATATCATCAATGACACATGAAAGCTCAAAGCTTGAAGACAAATTCATGCTCTTAATTGTAATAATTTTTAGTGAAATTTGTCTGTAATAGTAATTAGGGTATTCGATTTGTAATAAGCACACACATCACATGCATGATTTATTTTGTAAGCTCAAACCAGATACAAACCAAAAATGACCTTAGAAAGACCTTAGGGTATTCCCTTCAGTCGACCGACATCGGACTTTTTCTGTGTCTTCAAATTAGACCCCAAGTGACCCTAGGACACACACATTTACACATTTGTTTGTTAGGCACTTCATTAGGGTTCGTGTGTATCAAAACGGGACCGAAATGCAAACTTGGTGCGCTTTCGGTTGACCGACCTTGGCAATTCATTTTGTCACGGTCGACCGAACCCAGGTCCTAGTCAATAGTTAACTAAGGTCCCGGTCGACCGAGCCTTTACAGTTTATTTGACCTCGGTCGACCGAACCACCTGGGAGTCAACATTTTGACCTCCTAATCGACCGAACCAGAATAGTTCAAAACGCCCTGGTCGACCGAAACCCTTTTTGGTCAACATTTTGACCATGGTCGACTGAGAACTTTTGTTCTCCAACAACCTAGTCAACCGGAGGATCCTCGGGAGAAATCCCTGCGGTCTGGTCGACCGAACCAGGTAGTTCAAAATGCCCTGATCGACCGAACCTCGAAAAATTGGAAAATCGCCCTCTCTTGGTCGATCGAGCCCTTAGTTCAATATTTCCCTGGTCGACCGAACCATTTGAGTCCTGGTTGACCGAAACATTTTTAGTCGACCGAACCTCTCGGGTTGCCATTATTTTTACCATGGGTTTAACATTTTTAAACAAGGTTAATGTGGTTAAAATGTCATTAAACCTTTTCAACAATCCCTAATAGGTCCCCAACGGTCAAATATTTTGGCATGTCTATATATACTCTTTCATTTTGTGGATTAAGCATCGATTAGCAAAAAGATTAAGAAAATCTCTCTCAAGCAAAAATACTCTCTTTTGATTCCCATTTGCTCATACTCTTCCAAATACACTCTAGCTTACATTCAATACTCGTAAAATCATTTGTAAGTATTCTTGAGTGTTTAGATAGGAAGGTTTGCTCTCTCTTGGTTGTAAGATTGATCTATTTTTATTGAGAGCTGAACCAAAAGGATTCTTAGGGGACTTAGCCAATAAGTTCATCCTAAGAAGACTTTACTAAGTCTTCTGAGATTGCATATTTGTTGCAATATCTTAAGAAGCTCATTTTTGCTTTTGGTTGCGAAATATTTTCAAAACCATTTACAAATATCTATTACTCTTTATTTTGAAAACCATTTGAGGAGATATTTGTGTTTGAGGTGAAACATGTTTGTTGCAATATTTATTCACTCAAATATTTTTGCTGAAAACAAAGATCCTATATATTTTGCAATCCAAGCATATACATACTCCCATGATTAAGATATTCTATTGATTGATATTCTTGAGGCTTATTTGATATTCTGTGTGAACACATTTGATTGAAATACTTTAAGATATACAGATTGCTTGTTTGACACTCTCACGTACTTACTACACTAATAGAAAACATATTTGAGGGTTGAAATATCTAGACCACACAGAGCTTACATTTTAAATCATCTGTGGTGTTTGTGTTTGTGCGCATTTGTGGTACAAATCTGCTTTACATGAAAGCACCCATATATTGTACCTTCTGATTGTATATCTGAGAGATTCCAGGCGTGGCCTGAGGGGGCGATAATCCAGCCCGATAAGGATTGGTGTAAAGGTTGAGGTCAGCCCTGTGATAATTTGACCTAATTTGTATAGGTGTCGCTCCACCCGTTCAAGTGAGCAAGTTAATGTGATAATCCTTGTGCTGGTTAGCCAAGGCGGGGACGTAGGCAGTTGGCCGAACCTCGATAACATATCTTCTTGTCACCCTTTATTTACTGCTTTCTGGTGCTTATGCGATTAATTAAACTGCTTCATTTAATTTCTGATATATTTACATTATTCGCATTAGATTGACAATAGGGTTGTGAACATACTGCTGTTAGGAGGAACACCTAGGGGTTAAATTTAAAAAAAAAATACCAATTCACCCCCCTTCCCTCTTGGAATCACGGTAAAGCTAACATAATATAATGATACAATACAAAATGAATCACAATGATAGCCTCATAATGTATGAAATATAGCAATTAAGCACACAAATAATATAATTGGTCATTTAAATGATTTAAATGACATGAAAATAAGGCTAGACCATAAATATACATAAACCATTGCAATTGAAACATATCATAAGACCCGTAGAAGATTTAAGTTTAAAACACACGGCATATGATAACAAATAGTTGGTTTGAGCACAAACACAGTCTAACTAATTTGCATGCATTTTTATGTGAAGTTACTGAACAAGTTATGCAATATTAAAAAACATATAATAATAATAATAATAATAATAATAATAATAATAATAATAATAATAATAATAAGGCAAGAAAAAGAGTTTTAGTTTTGAAATTAGTTCTTACCACAAAGTATGAATATATATATATATATATATATATATATATATATGTATGTATGTATGTATGTATGTATACAAATGTATACAAATATATATCCCCCTTATGTTATTATCAAGAAGTACTAGGGGTGATGTATTGCTGAAAAAGAAACTTTAAAATAGGTCACAAGAAAGCATCAAAATTTTGTTTTATCATTTAAGCACACAAATTGTAACTAAAAAAATACAACCATAACGATCCTAAAGATATCAGACAAATTACAGCAAGGATCATATGACAAACACAAACAACATGTGGCAAAGCAACATATATCAACTTAAGATTTTCAATATAATCATTTTATTTAAGCACAAGTCACAATTGATTCAAAACAGATCTAATCTAAAAGTATTTGAGAGCATAACAAGATGAATATTTAATTTTAGATGCTTCCCTTATCGTTTGGAATCCTAGCTTAGATGCAATAAACTGCTTATACTAGATAGAGAAATATTTCATTATGCCTAGTAGTATAAGCCATCATTTTGAAACTTTTATACCAGTGATACTGATTATTAATCAACTATAATATTTATCCTTATTAGTACAGTGGATGGAGCTGAGCTCATCTAAATATTCTCAATGATTATGCAAGAATGAAATTTAATTTTCATTTATTTTTCACTAATCCTTTCAAAAAGATTTTAACGTTTATTTTATCATAATCATCTTTGTATAAGGTTTTACTTTGGGAAAATTCATGTCGAAATTTCGGCAACATGTCATCTATAAATCGGACATTTTCCCTTAAAACCTATACCTGATAGGTTGTTCTCAACAAATAGATCATATAAAGTATGCAACAACCTATAATCCACTACCAGCATGCAATTCACATCAACTGCGTTTGTCATGCAGGAGGCATTCTAGACTAAGCATGCATTCTAGTAGTATAATCAACTCAAGATATTCAATAGTCGTTCGTGCTAGGAAAATACATAAACTATCCATCAAGGATATTTTAACCATTTATTGAATCATGGATAGTGCTGCAATGCTATACACATATAGGCATAAAGACATAAGCGATATAAGAGTATGAGAGCATTTTAATTTATATGAAGGATAAATGCTCCCCCTGAGTTATGTGCTTATTCATTTTATGCCTTTTTCATCTCTAAATATCTTAGCCAAGGATCTTAAAATTTTTTGTAGTTTAATCTCAGCGATGAATGCTTTAGGCTTATTGGACCAAAAAAGTCACAACGAATATTTGTTAAGATAATAAGCCAATGTCTGCCTATTTTCTTATCAATCTCAATACGTGTAAGAGGCATATGATTAAATACTTTTAAGGATTAAAATTTCTTTTAAGTTCGAAGAGTATTCATTTTGAGTGGACATGATTCAAAATATTTTCATGGAAGTGGATATGTCCAACCGCTTAGGCAAAGAGCATTTTTGAGTATTTGAATTTTCTTGAACAATGCTCTTCGGAGAGTGGAAAATATCCTATAAATGTAATCACAATTTAAAGGAAGGATACAAGTGGATAGGTGAAACCTTACCAAATATAATCATGGTTTGGTAAGGATTTCCTATGAAGGGTATAGTTGAATCAAGATTATAGGATTTAAATATTAAACTCAAAGAGAATAATTTGATTTAACAATAAAATATGAATCCCCTAGTGGATGCCTTTAATTTCATTTGTGAGAGGTATGTCTTATTATTAGCACAAGATAGATATGAAATTTATTATCGTTAGTGCTTATACTCTGTGTGTTGACTAAGCTTTGGTCTAGGATTTTAAGACTCACTAGTGAGTTTAGGATTAGATGATATATAGCGTAAGATGGATCCCCTAAACTACATACTAGTGAGATGGACAACAATTACTTAACTTAAGATGTTTTATCTTTAAGCATGAGTTAAGCATTTGAAATCAATTACCTGGCAACGACACCATGTCCAATTGGAAGTGGATGCAGATACTAGGTTTATATACTTTAACCCTGAACCACTCCCAAGCCTACAGTCATCACAACCCCTAAACCTAGGAACTAAGGGAAGATTAAGATATTCATATAATTTTCTATTGGAATCCGATCTTCCTCAGGTTATACGGAGTTTGCCTTCATGATTATCCATTTCATTTTCTTATCTAAGTCTCTAACACTTCTGAATGGGCAAGTAAATAAAATGTGCCCATGGATTTTATGACAAAAGCAAGTTTTAAATTTTCGTGAAGGGTCATGCTTACTAATCTTGTGTTTGCGAGATGAGGCATGAAAATTTGTATGGGATTTATTAAATGATTTTGAACCCTTTTTGAAAATATTTTTCTTTTTAAGCCCTGAGTTTTTATCATCTCCCATTTCTCCCTCCTGGTAGATTATTTTCAATATTTTCTTCATCTTTTTCTTCTCTAAAGTGGCATGATAATCTTTTAATTCCTCTAATTGTTTAACCAACATTTTGTTTTGATTTTTCAGAAAAGTTTTATGATAAGACATTCTAATTAGAGACTTATGAATTTTAAATGAATCTTTTTCTAGTTGTCTATTCAATGACATGCTTTCATCATAAAACTCATTGTATGATTCACTACAAGATTTAATACAATAGTTTTCACAAGAATCATTGCACGCAACATCAACAGTATTATCCACAAAGTTTGATAGATGATTCAACACATGATATTTTGCAACAATCAACACAAGAATCATCGTCTGCATCATAAACTGAAATAGGAGGTGAATCATATACCTCCTCATTGATTACTAGCTTATGATTCGCCACTATCAGATCATTTGAACTTGGTGCTTCTGGAGTGGTGATCTCCCTCTCCTAGGTCTCTTCATATCTTCTTTCCAGCTCAAACCATATCTCCCTTGCATTTGTACATGCCATAATCTCAAGCTAAATATTAGAATCTAAACCGCAATACAGTAAATCCATGGCATTGAATTTGTATGCATCAAAGTAATATCATTTTCTACTGGCATACAAATTCCTTTAACAATCACCTGCCAAACCCTCCAGTCCATTGATTTTATAAATATGTTCATTCTAATTTTTTAGGTGGTGTAATCAACACCACAAAATAATTAAGGACTGGAAGGTGACCATCCCTCTCTTAATGGGGATACGCCAATGTGAGTCATCTAGATCTTTAGCAAAAACATTTAAGACAATGCCATGAGGCTCTAATACCAATTATTGGAATTTTTGTATTCCCAAGAGGGGGTGAATTGGAAACTAAAAGATTGTCTCCTAGGTTAAACTATCAAATAGCAATATATGCACAACCTAGGGTGTGTCTATGCAATTCCAAATGAGCAAATAAATAGTGTGTGGAAATTAAGTTGTTAGCTTTGGTGTATTCCCAAGAGGGGGGGTGAATTGGTATTTAAAATTTTTCTCCTAGGTTAATCTATCCAGAAGCAGTATTTACACAACCTAGGGTCTGTCTATACAATTTCCAAATGCGCAAATAAATATGATGTGGAAATTAAATCATATGCATCATTCATACCATAACATACACGTGCGATAAATATAAAGTGCAAAAATATAAACAGACACACGATATGTTATCGGGGTTTGGCCAACTGTACCTACGTCCCCACCTCTAACTCACAAGCCCGAGGATTCCACTAATGGCTCACTTAACGGGTGGAGTGGCACCTAATACAACCAGGTCAATTAGCACAGGGCTGACCTCAACCTTTATAAACTCTTCTTGCGGGGCGGAGAAAGCCCTAGGTCAAATTCACAGAGCCGACCCCAACCTTATCCTTTCTGGCTAGATCAAACCCCCTCAGGCCACACCTGGAAATACAACAGTATTTTTCTCAATCAAGTTGGTACAGTGATTTTGCTTTCATGTAAAGTAGATATGTACCCAAATACGCGCAATATAATCAATGCACCTCAATGATGTATGAACTATAAGCTCGGTGCTCTATGTGTGAAATCAACAATCAGAATAATGACTTTATCTAATCAAGCACAAGAGTGTATATCAAACAAGCTATTCTTTGAAAACTAGATAAACTATATCTCAATCTCAAATTAGGGTTTCAAAGATGTTAGCAATAATATTCAAACAAACTCTAAAATATTTTCTTCATTTTAGCAAGCAAAAGAGTTGTTTGAAAACAACCTTTGAAAATGATTTTTGCACACAAAAGTATAGGCCTAGGTTCCTTGCAATGACAATGCAAGAACCACAACCTTCCAAGTCTTCCCACTCAAGATTTATCAAGTTAAATCAGTGGAAGAACTTGATGCTTCTACTCTCAACAAAATCAAACAATCAATATAATCTAATGAGAGTATTAGAAAATATGAATGAAGCACAAGTACACAAAATATACTCACAACACTTGCAAGATCAAGAAGGATGATGTGTATAAGTGTTTTGGAGTATTATAGGCTTAAGAAGGATTTTTGAATTTGAGAGAGTTTGGCCCTAATCAATTTTTCTAATCCTTGCTAATTAAGACAAATGAACAAGTATTTATAGGCAAGGAGGATTTTTTGACCGTTGGGGACACAATGGGTATAATTAAAATTGTTTCAAAAGCCATTAAGAAAATTAACCCAATTTATCCCATTTAAAATTTGGTAAAAAATATTTTAACCCCCGAGGTTCGGTTGCCCGGCCAGAGGTTCGGGTGCTTGAACATACTTAATCAAAAATCCAGTTTTTAGTGGTTCGGGTGCCCGAAGAGTGAGTCGGTCGGCTGAACAAAAGTCAGTAGCATTTGTTCGTCAGTTCGGGTGCTCGGCTCATAGTTCGGTTAGCCGAACTGACTAGTTCGGTCGCCTGAGCCCAATTTGAACGTGTTGTTCGGTTGCCCGAGTAGTTGAAAAGTGCCCTAACACAAGTTCGGGTACCCAAGGACGATACGCTCAAAACAAGTTCAGGTGCCCGAACACAAAGTCAACATATTGACTAGTTTGGTCGCCCGAGCCATTTTACATGGCATAGGTTCGAACGCCCAAACCCTCTCAACTTTTTCTATTAAGTTCATTTTTAGCCTGACTTGATTCCCCTGATATAGTAAGTGATGTTGGGGACTTTCTTATGTGCAAGTGTTGGGACCTAGGGTCTTTTCTAAGGCCTTTTAAAGTACGCCAAAAAATTCGGCGTCGGTCGACCAAAGGTCTCTACGGTCTTTGAGCTTTAGTTCCTACATGCATGTCATGCATTAATTATTACAGACCGTTCCTATATTACTATTACAGACCCAACTATACAAAATATAAATTATAATGAATCTTCAGGGTCTTTAGACTTTGAATTAGACTTTGAGTCTTCATGTGCCATTAGTTGACCTGCTAATTATATACCTGCACACAAACTCGAAAGTCATCAAATACCAGGAGTATTTGTCTTTATCAAAACCGGGTATGACTTATCAGGCCAACATAAATCATGCACAGCATTCATAGACAATTTAGAATAACGTACATATGCAGTAAATATAAAGTGTTGAAATGTAAAGTGCACACACGATTTGTTATCGAGGTTCGGTCAATACTACCTACGTCCCCGCCTCAACTCACAGCCCGAGGATTACCACTATTGCTTACTTAACGAGTGGAGCAGCACCGTTTACAACCAAATCAAATTCACAAGGCTGACCTCAACCTTTACAAACTCTCCTTGCAGGGCGGAGAAGGCCCTAGGTCAAATTCATAGGGCTGACCCTAACCTGATCCTTGCGGGCTAGATCAAACCCCATCAGGCCACGACTGGAATGCAACAATGAAATACAAATTTGTGTACAATTCAAATTACTTCTATCACAAGCAAATTATGTACCGATGCGCACATGTAATAATCAATGCACATCAATATGATAAGAACTATAAGCTTAGTGTCATATGTGTGCTAACACTCAATCTTATGTCAATAGACAATCAAGTGCAAGAGTGCATTTTCAAATAATCTTTGAAATAGTATATCAAAATATCTCAATCATAAGTAGGGTTTCAAAAATATCCAAATAGTTTAATTAAAGTATCTCTAAAATAATTTTCTCAAAATTCTTGCACAAGAGATATTTGAGAATAAGCTTGTCAAATGATTTTGCAATAACACAATACAAGACAAGTTTATTGAGTCTTGCAATAATGGTGCAAAGACTCACGAGCTAAAAGTTTTTCCCACTCAATGAGCTTATTAGTTAAACCGGGGGGGGGGGAACTTTGGCTAAAAACTCTTAATCAAAAATCAACAAGCAATTAAACTAATGAGAGTTTGTGCAAGTAAGAACAATGTGGAATCACTCAAGAACACTCTCACCAAGTTTGATTTAGCAAGGGAATAACAATGTGTGAGTGTATAGGATGTGTATTGGAAAAATAAGCTCTCAAAATATTTAGAGGATTTTTAGCTAATCCAATCACTAATCTCCTCTTAATTTTGCAAATGAACCCATATTTATAGATATGCCAAAAATTATGACCGTTGGGGACATTAGGGGAATTATTAAAATTATTTTAAATGAGTTTAACAAAAATAACCCTAATTTACCCTAATTAACTAGTGGTAAAAATTCACCAACTCGAGAGTTTTGGTTGACCGAACCATAGGTTCAGTCACCCAAACACTCATAACAGGAAAAGATAATTTTGAACTTCAGGTGCCTGAAAAATGGTTCAGGTGGCTGAACGAGACGATTTTCCAATCTGTCCGAGGTTCGGTCATGTGTCCTCAAATTTGGTCTACCAAACTTGCATGTTCGGTCGCTCGAGGGTATTTTGAACGTAAATGTTCAAGCGCCCGAGTTGTTGGAAAAGGACAGGGTATAAGTTCGGTCAACCTTAGACACTTAAGTCATTTAAGTTTGGTCGCCTAAAGTCAGGTCAACATTCTGACTTTTCAAACATTTGGTCGACCGAGGAGTTTTCAATGCCAAGGTTCGGTTGCTCGAACCAATTACACAATTAAGACTTAAGTCATATTTTAAATCATAAGCTACCCCTGATTGCATAGTTGATAGTGGGGATTTTCCTAAGTGTTTGTACAAGAACCCAAGGTTTATCCAAGGACTTTTTACTTTAGTCCCAAAAATTCGGCATCGGTCAATTGAATCCCTAAGGTTCATCTATGGTCTTGAGCTCATAGTTCCTACCATTCATAACATGCATCAATTATTACAGACTGATAGATAATTACTACAAACCCAATTAATTGAATATAAATTACAACAATTAAAACACTTTGGGTCTTCATTTTTCCTTTGAGTCATCATGTGCCACCATATGATTTCACTAATATGATCCTGCACACAAACTTGGCAAACATTAAATGTAACACCCCGACCCCGAGGGGCCTGGGATATTAACTTTTTACTACTAATTTACAGCGGAAGCAAATAAACTCAATTTTTATTAAACCAGAGCACTAATATTCCATATTACAATCATTTATTTCAAAAGAAGGAAAATTACACAAACATAAATATCTGAAACCATACTAATATTTCTAATCAATCTTTATTTTTCTAATCCCCCACCCACATGCTTGCTAAGCCTGATTCCCGACATGTCCTTCAGAGTTATCTGAAATAAAATATGATTGGGATGAGACGACGCTCAGTAAGTAAATAAGATTATTATTAGTGTGTGGCCAAAATGAGTTTTTAAAGAATTTCGTAAAACAATAATGAATACTATAACTTCAAGATTTCTTTTAGAATAAACATAAATTTAACAATTTCTGCATAAAACTTTTGTCATCAATTTCAACAGTAAATTTTTTAAATCATATACTATAACTGCTATTAAACTTTTAACTTTAAAACTGTAAAAATATTTAATGATAAACATACATATACTTTTCCTTATACGTTTTCCTTAGATCGTCATATAAGCACCAAAATGATCCTTTTCACGTAAACTTACACTTTTCCTTCAAATTATCAGTAACTTTGTACACGTAATTAAATATGTATAAACATATATTGTAAAAACCACCCTTAGGCCTGTTTGCCGTAAGTCATGTTTACCCCCATGACTGGGTTGTGCGGTCCGAAGACTGGACTTAGCTGGCTGGCCGACCAAACTAAATCAACGTACGTAAACTTTAAGTGAGATTTTCCTTATTAAGTCCTGGACTTAAACCAGGTGTGCACTCAGGAGAAATCCACTAACATAAATAACCACTCTGTAAACAGTGTGGGTGCACTCTGATCCGTATAAACTTTAAGCTGCGGTACCGAGCATCTGTAACTTTGAACTTTCGTTGCCATAAGGGGTTTGAAAATCATCTTATTATAATTTATGCAATTTAAAATAATATCGTGAAAATCTTATGTTTACTCATATTTACATAAAAAATGTAACGTAAAAATAAACTCATGCCACACAATTTTTGTGTTAAAAATATATATATAATTTTATTTTTGAATAGAAAGAAATGCTGAAAATTTACCCGAGGGGATTGGAACATTTCTTAACCCAAAAATATATGCAAGTATATTAAAGATAGAACTGGTATAATTAAATATGCGTAAAAATAAACTCATGAAAATTTTGTGGAACTAAGTAACATAATTAAAATTTACGTACAAAATAAGCTCGGGTATGAAAAATAAAAAGAAACTAACATAATCAAAATTTACTTACCTTCTTCTTTTACCGTGTGCTACGAACACAATAATTATCTTTAAGAAATGAGATCGGAAAAAGTGGGTGATTGAGAACTTACTCAAAATTCTCACTCCACCACAAATTCTTTCACTCACTAATCCTTCTCTTCCTTAGAAAATTGTTGTGAAAAATGAAGGTTGAGAGCTCCCTATTTATAGGAAAATTTTGGGGAAGAAATGGAATTTATAAAAGTGTGGGGAGATGGGTGAAATTATAATTTTTTTAAAATTAAAGAATGGGCAAGGGATGGGCAAGGTATGGGTTGAGTATGGGATGGGGATGGAGGCCATGTGGGAGTGCTTGCCACCATTCCCATTAAATAAATTTTTAATTAATCACTTACCTAATTAATTAATCAATTAGTTAATTAATTATTATTTTTTTTTCTAATCATTATTATCATTATTATTATCATTGTTATTAATTTTAAACTACTTTTAGTATTTATTTATTTTATTATTTATTTTTTGAATAAGAATAAAATTTGAATTTTGAAAACTCATGTGGGCCCCACATGGTCTTGTGGGCCCCACACAACTTCGAGACCCGAATGGATCCTACGTAACTCGAATAACTCTTATACGATTTTATGCATCCTACATAACTTTGAGACTTGTGAAAACCTCCATACGGCTTCGGGACTCATGTGGGCCCCACACAGTCTTGTGGGCCCCGCATAGGATACCTATATTATTATTATTTTATCATATATTTCTACAAATTATATCAGTTAAAACATTATTTTATGTACTTATTTACGTATATAAACAGTGTCTTGTGGCTCCGGGACTCATGTGGACCCCACATAGTCTTGTGGGCCCCACATATGATACCTATATTATTATTATCTTATTATGTATTTCTACAAATTATGTCTGTCAAAACACTATTTTATGTATATATACTTATTTACGTGTACAAATAGTGTCTATCCTGTTTATCCTATGAAATTCCATTTTGACCAGGCTGACCTCCAGGGAGCGACTGAGCCGCAATGGTCTCTGAGCACTCGTTAAGACAAGGTCTTTCTTAGGCATCAAACATGGAATCAAGGATCCTACAGAAAAACACTTCTGTATTGATATTAACTTAATGACTATTTTTATTATTTTATTATTATTGTACTTTAATCATATATATATATTTTTGGGTCATCACATTAAATACCAAAGTATTTGTCATAATCAAAACATGATATGACCCATAAGGTCAACAAGAGATATAAACCTACGTCTTGTAGCTTACTTAAGACATAAAGGTCAAGCCACCCTTAGAGAACGAATTTTTCCATGGACTCCTGTTCGAGCTACATTCCTGTTGGAAACATGAAGACAATACAAGAATGTGATGATTGTCTTAGCTAACCATGTAAAGAAAAAAAATGAAAAATAAAAAGAAACCTGAGCCGTGAAAAATGGAAACGAAAAATATACACCTACTCTGAGAAAAGATAAAAAGGTCAAGCTGAGGACACACTTTATGAATCTGCACGTATGAAGGATCTTCCAACTGAATTCACACAAGTCTGGGAATAACTTCCTCTAGGGTGATCTTGATTAAATGTGGCTAGTGAGTGAAAGATGCTAGGGTGAAGGATTCGATACCTCAATAAGGGCTGGATCCCTTTCCTATAAGACCAGTCCACTCCACACTTCTAACGTTAGTTCTTAAAATATGTGGGACGTTTGATCAAGACGCACTTCCTCACATATGAGAGTGAACCCATTTTCTTGAGTAAATTTTGAGGGAATAAACCAATGAGGTTGAGCCAAGATGACCATTCTATAGGTGCCTCTGAGCATTCTGAGTGAGACAAATCATTTACCATATACATGCCCTATGAAGTGGTCTATTCATACTTGGATTTAATTGCTAATATTAACTTTGAATTATAATCATGGGTTAATCCTCTATGAGTAGCATCTTGAAATGATTATGTTATGTTGAGTTTTGCATGATTAAAATGTTGCAGAGTGTGTGTATAATGGAGTTGTGTATGAAGGAATTTGTATATAATAAAGTTATATCTTTGTATGTAAAATGGTATGATTGTGTTGCATGTGTTTCCATCTTTTAAACTGGTGTTTGTAGGTATCGCCCTGGAAACCCTTATGAGACTAGAACTCGCCCACTAGGATCAACCTAGGGGTTTAAAACCTTGTTTCATATGCTAAATGCAATCGTGTTTCCTACGAAAGAGGATGTAGGTAGGATTTGGTAGTTTCCTTAGATTTTACTTTGCTCAAATACTAGCAAAGTGTAAGTTGAGGGTTGTGATGAGTCCCTAAAATACCTTATTTTAGACCCTAATTTATCTTTGTTTATTCTCATTTTTTTTATATATTTGCCTAGAGTTATCATTGTTCAGAGTTATGTATGGTTTGTTTACCTTTTATGGAAAAATAGGTTAAAACTATGGAGTTAGGCATTACAAGAAGCCAAGGAGGATTTGGAGGATTTAAAGCTCGAATTCAGACATTCAGCCAAGCTCCAGAAGGTTCAGATCATAAATAGACAAGAAGATGATGCTTGACCATGTGGCGCAACCAGTGTCACATAAGGGCGACCTAGTCTTCCACTGCGGAATCCAAGGTTCAGACTAAGATTGAAATGCTGCAAGGTTCAACCAAGTGCTTGACCAAGTGACCCCCAGGGGTGACCACGTCGAGATACTAAGACAGAACTAAAATTCAAAAGTACCGAGAGTCTTGACAAAGTGTTCGACCAAGAGACCTTCAAGGGCGACTATGTCGAGACACTGAGATTTCCTGAAGATTGAGATACTGCAAGTCTCGACCATCAGCTCGACCATCAAGACCTTGAGGCATGATGAATTCGAAGACATTGAAGATTCGAATCCATGACTTCCCGCGAGTCTCGACTAGGGCGCGCACAAGAATGACAGAGGAGCGACTTGGTCGACAGCGATGATCTTCTATGCGAGATTTGCTGCAAACTTTCCTAATTTGTAAAACAAACCTTGTAAACCCTAGAGCCTATAAGTATTCGCTATGAACACAAGCTCTAGGTTCCTCTTTGGCCTCTCTCGGGTTAGTGTCAGACCTAGGAAATCATTGAGAATCAAGTTAGAGTTGGAGTAGAGTAGTTTCAGTTCGTGTATGGAGTGTTTGACGGCCTATGACAACCGAAAGCGTTTATATAACAATCGTGTATATTAGATGATCTCCTCTTGCACTTCTGGCATTAGTGATAGATGCTTTGAATGATAAAGGGATGATCTTTTTACTCATGCTTTCATTTACTACTTTCAATTTATTGCTTTCCATTTACTTGTTGTGTGTTTGATGAAAGATTGCAGATAAGGATAAGCACTACATCAGTCAGAGGGAAAGAGTAGGCTATGAAACCGCAAAGGTGTTCATTATCATTGAGACAGGGTATACTTATTCCCGACCATACTCTAGACGGTTGGTGCACCCTTGCTGCCTTATGCCCTCGATCACCCCTCTCCCGCTTTGGCCCACTCAATTTAGTACCCCTAAGGAAGTCTGGATGAGCGTAGTTAGAAGCATGGCATCCACCGTCTAGTTTGGACCACATTATCGCTTTGTAAGAGTATGGTAACTTAGAAATTTACTTGCTTTCCAGTAGTTTAGATTTATTTGCTTTCAGTTAAATGCTTTTCAATAGTTATTAGATAATTACCATTGCAAAAGACCATATTTCACTTATTTTTGATAACAAGACTTTAGTAAACTAAATTGGAAGTGGTTTAATAACTATGCTTCAAGTATCCGTGGATCGATACCCGATTTACCACTTTCTACTAAACTTGGGATAGTTAGATTTTATAAATATTATTTTTGGTAGTTAAGGACCCAAGCTTTGGCGAGCCTACCAATAATCCTGTTGATTTTGGCATAAGCAATGTGTTTAATGTTGAGGATCTAACCTCATTTCTTGAAGCATCTTCTTTTATGAAGCAATCCAATACTAACCTTGTAGGTGATTCTAGTCCATTCTCCACTCCTCATGAACCTAAAAACCTGAAATTGCATTTGCCTCTACCATTACCCATGCCAAAGAACTTTGATGAGATTAAAGAGATCATGGATAACAAGACAACGTTCACATGAGCAGGATCATACTAAAAGTTCTTGGTCAAGTGGACAAATAAGACACTTTCTGAGCGGAGCTGGATACTTAAAGAGGACCTTTTTCATTTCAACCCAGAGTTATACTCCAATTACATCACTTCTCATTATTCAGAGAAGAATTCTTTTGGGGCTAGGAGAGATGATGGGGATCAATTGGCCTTACCTATTTTGTTTGCAAATATGGTAACACGTAGACAACCTCCAGATGTCCATTTTTTGTTCATAACTATTTTGTAGGTACACGTGGAGTTATTTGAAGACTACTTGAAGACTTTCAATACGAGAAGACCCCAGTTCATATTTTAAAGCAAGTTCGAGTCCAAGACCCATATGAGCCCCACACGGTTCTAAGCTTCCTTTGGCACATGCTTGAGTCCTATATTTACTCTGTAATAATGCAAGACAATTAAGCTTGCCTGTGTGTGAGCATTTATTATATTAGTACTTAGTAAGTTGTGAGAGCATTTATTATATTAGGACTTAGTACTTTGTTCTCCCATGCTTTGTTCCCATACTTTGTCCCCCCCCCCCCCCACAATACTTTGTTCCCATACTTTGTTTCCCCCATGCTTTGTTCCTTCTCCCAATGCTTTGTCCCCCCAAGCTAAGTCTATATAAACCTCTTCATTGTAAGAACAAATACATAGAATTGAAGTTGAATATAGAAGAAACATTTCCTTGCTTGAGCTTGTTAAGCTTGTTCCTCTTTTTGTAAGTGAGTAGTATGAGGCTACAACGTTCTCTTCGATGATCAAGTGGTGAGAGACTACTAATCTATCCACCAACTCCATCATCCCCTCCTCCATCTAACACTTTCACAGCCTCCATCAACACCACACGGTCACCACTCTAACACTTCATAGCTGCGTTTGTATTGGTATTTCAAAGCTTGCACAAAGAACTTACGGTGTGACCTAATCTTGTATTGGATAATCTCAAGTCATCCCAAAGATTTTCCTTTGGAAAGGTTATAATCTTCTTAAGCCATATTTCATTATAAACCTTTGCTTTATATTGTATAAACCCTTCACTTGAAAACCTAAAATTCCATATTTAATAAGCCCTTTGAATCCATAAATTGCAATATTGACACTTGCTAGTTTAAATCAATTTTGGGAATATTGCTATGCTAACAATAGAACTTACATTATTAACTTTTTGAATAACATATTTGTTGTGTATAACTTGATTCCTTTGTGAAAAAACTCTTAGTACTTATCTTTGGAGGAAATCGTACACCTTCTAAAAATGTAGAGACACGAAGAATTATAATAATTAAATAATAAAAGAAATGAGATAAAAGGAATTTTAAAAAGGGGTTTCAGCAGGGTCTTGTCGACGAGTGCAGAGTGCTCGTCAACGAGCAGACCTCTTGGGCTCGTCGACAGGGTCGCGTGTCTCGTTGATGTGAAATTACCGAGAGGATTGTTTTCAGACCTAAAACTCATCGAAGAGGAGAAGGTGTTCATCGACGAACTCCCTTTATAGACTTGTCGATGAGGTGACATGGCTCATCGATGAGGCCACGAGGACAAGCACTCTATAAAAAGCTAAAAATCATTTTTCTGTGAAAGAATTGCATGTAGGACCTTTTCTCTCTCTAAAAATTCATCTTCTCCTTCTTCTCTCCTCATTTCTGGCTTCGTCCTTTGTTGGATCGACGATTGGAAGCCGTCATGCTACTCTTGTGAAGATTCTCCTCAAATCTGCTGGAGTAGTTCGTTGGTTAGACCAACTTGGGCACCATCCCAAAATCTTGGTAAGTTAGTTATTTTAGGTTTATAAGTTATTTAGTATTTTTGGACTAAGGAAAATGTTTTAGATCATATTATACTGAAGTTTGGTTAGAGAAAATGCAATTTCAGGGTGTTGAGTTGGGGAACACACAGGTGTAAGTTTGGAGTATTTTGTGGGCTTCTCAATAAGTCAAGTAAGGGGATAAATTAAGTCAGTATTTTTATGAAATTATTATGAATTAAATAGCATTTATTTTCACCAAAATATTTATGATATAGAACTATGTTTGGGAAATACTGTTGTTGTCGTGGGAAATAATTTTAACACATTTTATATGGAAATATGACTTATAATAAATTATGAGTTTATATGACTATGTACATTTGTGTGGCATGAGTATAATATTTTCATGAAAATTATGCTATATTGAAATATTATGAGTTTTCCCAGATAAGTATGTCATAGAAGTTTTAAGGAAAACCCTAAAAACAGTACACCAAATATGTTTTAAAGATTATGTTAAATAATGTAAGAATTTATGATTATTACGTTATGAATTATGTCGGCGAAAATGCTGTGATTTTATGTTATGAATTATGCCGACGAAAATACCGTGATTTTACGTTATGGATTATGTCGGTGCTGATGCCGTGATTATGTATGATATGTAAGAAATCATGAAATATGTTTATGTAAGATATTACTCTGAATTACGAAACAGTTATGTTTTAATATGGAATGTATTATATGTTATCAAAACCCGGATAACTTAGTTCAGTTTTATGAAGCATGGTACCGTAGCTATATGTTTACGATTATGAATATGTTAGTACTACCACACATCTTATGTAGAGTGTGAGAGATGGCAGTCGATGTGGCTTTATGGGAGTGTCGTAGTTTCCCTGGTAGTCTGGCACAGGTGAAACAGGTCCATCATACTTATAGACCTATGTTTGACTTAGCATGGTCAGTCAGCCATTGCTAGGTCCCGCCTTTGAGCTGCACAACCCTATCATGTGGGGGGATAAGACATGACAATAGCTAATTATCTTTTCCTGGGTAATAATTCAAGTATGATATGACTATATAAGATGATTTCTCAACACATAAATTTAGTACGTTACACTATGTTATGATAAATTATGTTTTATTCAGATATAATACAACTGTTTATACCAGTTATGAATTATGTATTGTTTATGTGTATATCATGAAAAATACTCATATTGCCACACACTGATATTAGTTTATCTCCCTTATTGAGAGGTGTCTCACCTCAGCATTACAAACATTTTAGGAAATCCAGGTAGGAGAGCGTATAAAGCCCTGCAGCAGTAGAAGTGGTTTGAGCTACCATGTCTATAGGGTAAGTGGATGAGCTAGGGCTAGATGGATTTTCTGGTGGAGACCATAGGAGTACTTTTTAGTCTTTTTGATGGATGACTGTATGTATATGTATATGACAGATTTAGTTTGATTCTGGTATGGTTTCTGGTATTTATGGCATGTATATGATTTTATGTTTTCCGTTGCTTAGGTATTAGAGTTTTATGACAGATATATCCCTGGTACCCATGGGTCCAGGTTGACCATGACTATAACAGCTTAGTTGGATATTACGTATGTTATTATGTGAAAAAAAATATGAAAAAATAGGCAGGTCGTTACAAAAAATCCAAACAACATATGAAATAAATTCTTAATTTAAAGTGCTTTGAGTGTATATACTTGTATGAGGGTTGAACCGTAGGACTAGGTCAACCAATCCCGTCTTACATCAACGTTGATGCCAGTGATTATTTTGATCACGACCATGCCTATGGCCTCGTCCTCGATCACAAGATGTATTCATATTCACTCCAGGGAATGGGGTCGAACCAGTTGGACAAGTTTGGTGATTTTTCATCAAAAGCTTGTTATTTTACTCAAAAACAAGAAGATATGATATAAGTTCAGAGAATTTAGTAAATTTCATCTCCCTTTATTCCTGCTGCAGAAGCACATTAGTGGGATGAAAAGTAGTAAAAGTTTTTTCTAGCATGTCTTCATTAGTAATTTTTTCACCACATAATTTTAGCTTTGAGCTAATCTTATGTAGAGTTGAGTTATATTCACCGACTGTTTTAAAGTTTTGCAACCTCAGGTGCAACCATTCATATCGAGCTTTTAGTAAAATCATAATTTTCTGATGGTCAAATCTTTCCTTTAAATTTTTCCATATGATAAGTGAGTCTTTAATAGTGAGATATTCAATTTTTAATTCTTCATCTAAATGATAATGGAGGAATATCATAGCTTTTGCACAATCTTGCAGGGATGCGGTATTTCTATCTAAAATAGTGTTTCCCAAGTTCATTGCATTTAGATGGATATTAACATCAAGAATCCATGATAATAATTGTTGTCTTCAATATCAAGGAAATCAAATTCAACTTTACTTATATTCGACATCTGAATAAATTAATAATAACAAGATAATTTAGAAAATAAAATGTAAAAACTGAGATACTAATTTAATATTATTTCCACCCTTCTGGGGTACTTAAAATTGTTTCTTCGGGAACATTATTTTATTTTTCTCAATTTGTACTCTTCAGGATTATGGTTCCAATTTACTATATTAAATTGACTAATAATTTACCACTTTTTCGAAGGTTAAATATACTACCTCATCTAGAGGATAAATGTTTCACATCTTTAGGAGGTTGAATTTAACATCTCTTCAGGATGTTAAAAATATACCTGAAGAGGTAAATATCTACCATTTCTTATGAAGATTAGATACATAGCCTTTTCATAAGGTCTATCTCTTTGGGAGATTAAATATGTAGACAAGAAATTTAAATATATTGCCTCTTCAGGAGGATTATCTCTTCGGGAGATATATATATATATATAATATAAGATTTAAATATATAGCCTCTTTAGGAGGACTATCTCTTTGGGAGATTTAAATATATATAGACTCCTCAAGTTGACTATCTTACCATCTCTTCTGGAGATTAGTATTCTTTAAACTTTAAAAGACATATTATCTTATGAAGAATATTATATTCTTGTGGAGTAAAACTTACAAGAAATAAATAAATTAAATAAGAATTAATGAAATAACTCAGTTGGTTAGAGTCTCATGCTGATAACGTGTAATTACCCGAAGAATAATGGTAATTAAATAATAATAAAATAGGGAGAAAAAGAAATAAAAAGGGGGTATAGCAGGTCCTTGTTGACGAAAAGATACCGAGAGGATATTTGGGCGACTCTGAATTTCATCGACGAGGTGACGTGGCTCGTCGACGAAGGTCATAGTATAAATAGCCCTAAACACCATTTCTTGGCTGATTTTTTCCGCAAAACTTCTCTCTTTTCCTCCCTTCCGTTCTCCTCACTTCTCTCTAAGATATCGGGTCAATCTCTTACCGGTTCAACGATCTGACCACGACACTCCTGGGAAAGTTCTCTACATATCTGTCGGAGTGGATCGTAGGTGGGGCTAGTTTGTAATCCATCCCAGATCTAGGGTAAGGTTTTCTACTCAATATTTGACTTCCTAACAGTTATAAAAAGCGTAGTACGCGTAGAAATATTAAAGTTTAGTTCTGGAAAATATCATTTTCAGGGTGTTGAATGGGGAACCCTGGGGGTGCAGGACTATTTTCTTAGAGGCTCTTCAGGAATCAGGTAAGGAGATAAACTAAGTTAGTTATTTTATGAAAATATATGTATGTTATTACAACATCTAATTTCGGGAAAATAAATATATTTTTATATGCTTTATGTTTGGGAAATACCATTGTAAAAGATGATATGTTTAAATATGTATAAAACCTGTGGCATGAGTAGAATTTATAATGAAATACGGTTTTCTAGGAATACAATAAAGATGGATTTTTATAATGAAAAACCGGCATACAGGCCGAGAATTTTATATGATTTGCGGGCGTACGGGCCGAGCTATGGATATGATTTGCCAACGTATGGGCCAAGCTATGGATATGATTTTCTAATGTACGGGCCGAGCTATGGATATGATTTTCCGGTGCACGGGTTGAGTTATGGTAAAATATGAAATACCGGCGTACGAGCTGATGATTTTCATGATATACATATATATATATATATATGCAAAAATGATGTGATGATATTGATTTGATAATTAATAGTATGAAATATCCATGTATCACAATTTGATTATATGTTATATGTTATCAGAGCCTGGTTGGCTTGGTTTAGGCTAGCACTTGCACAGTACCACTGCTATGTGTTCATGATCATCATGATATGTGTTAACGATGATGTACAGAGTAATGTGAGAACGGATAGTCGATGTGGTTTTAAGAAGTGTGAGCGCCCCTAGTGTACGGATCAGGTATGGCAGACCCATCGGATTTACAAACTGTACTTTTGACTTGGCAGTGGTCGGCCAACCATTGTCAGGTCCCACCTTTGGACCACACAACCCAGTCATGTGGAGGTAATACATGACAACAGTCAGCTAACTTACCAGGTTTGTTTTCGTATTATTATTATTATTATATGAGATGAATTATGCTATGAAAATCCATTATGTTCTGCCATGTCATGACTATACATGTTTTTCCCAGAAATGATACAGACATATTTCCTAGATATGCTTATATATGTTTTTGTCTATAACACAGTTAAACTCATGTTGCCACACACTAGTATTAGTTTATTTCCCTTACTGAGAGGTGTCTCATCTCGAAATTTCATAAACATTTCAGGACCCCGGATAGGAGAGCAGATAAAGCTCTGCTAAGATAGTTCCTGCTGATCTGCCCTCTCTGAAGGGTATGTATTTTGTGATAAAGTCATATGGATTTTTGGTGGGGAATGACCCTAGGACTCTTTTGGGTGGTTTACATATGTAAATACAATAGATATAGTAACTTTGGTATTGTGATGGATGGTATTGTATATGGTATTATTAGTTAATTATGATTTTATGTTTCCTGTAGCTTAGGCTTCCGCATTGTGTTTCTGTTATATCACTGGTACCCACGGGTTCAGGTTGATTATGAACTGCTGAATTGGTTATTATAGTTTTTATTATATTATGAAAAAAATATATGTTTGGAAATTAAGCAAGTCATCACATAACGTGTTATAAAAGATGTAGAAAATAAATAGAAACTAGATAGAAATTTTACGTGGTTTGGATATATCTACTTCACAAGTGGATGGGATAAAAAACTTCACTATCTCGAGTGGAATTATAAGATGATTTGGGACCGAACTTGTACAAAATATCACTTCTCTCTTTATCCCTTGTACAAAGTGTCTCTCTTCACTTTATCTCTCCTCTTCTCTTATCCTCACTATATCTACTTACATGGAAGCATCAAATGTGTGTGTCTCAAATGAGAAGGGGAGGGTGCCCTTTTATAGGACAATATGGATAGTTAAACATTTATTAAGATAGAAAAATTGAAGTGGTGGAAGATGGGGTGGTGAAAAATGTGGTGACACATTTTTCATAACAGTATCCTCATAGTTACTTGAGCGTCCAAAAATAGATCTAAAGGTCATAGAAATTTTCCTGAACTTTCTTTTTCCTCGAGGTTGTAGCCTTGCAATAGCGGAGAAGGGGTTTGATTTTTAATCACAAATAATAAATATATTTCTGTCCTATCGTCATCACCCATGTCTCCTCATGTCTTCGTCTCTCATCAATTCTCACTTGCTCCCATTTGAAAAACCCACACCATCCTATCATACACACTTGCTCCTCCCTCTTCTGTATAAGGAGGAGCTACGAGGAAGAATGGACAAGCATAAGCAAAGCAGAAGAGAGTAGAGAGCAGAGTGCAAGAAGAAAAATATGTAGAGAAATATAAAAGAAAGAAAAAAAGAGAAAAGTGCAAGATATTTTGTATAAGGTAAGGATATGAAATATTTGTACAAAACCAGATATATGTTGTAATTCCTCATAACATAGTGAAGTTTTGATTTCATCCACATGTGGAGTAGGTAATACCCAACCACGTAAAAAATCCGATCTCGCCTTTATTTATTTTACTGTTAATTATCTGTATTATTATATAACATGTTATTAGCACGATGCTCTAACTAGTTGAGATGTTTATTTAATTTTCTAACCAACTGACGTATATATATATATATATATATATATATTTATGTTGTCTTAATAACCGATTTTATTCCTGTACTGCCTATATATATATATATATAGGAGAAATGTGGGATAGAAATACAGTTGTTGTCAACAACACATTTGCATATGCAGTAGCAACTGACATTACTAGAAGTAATGAGGATATTGAACCTAAATCTGTAAATGAATGTCGATATAGAAATAATTGGACAAAATGGAAAGAGGCTATCACATAAAAAATAAACTCTCTATTAAAAAGAGAAGTTTTTGGACCTGTAGTCCAGACACCAGAAGATGTTAAACTCGTAGGATACAAATGGATATTTGTGCGCAAATGAAATGAAAATAATGAAATTACTCGATATAAAGCAAGGCTTGTGGCACAAGGTTTCTCGCATAAAACCCAGAATTGATTATAAGGAGACATATTCTCCTGTAATGGATGGAATCACTTCTAGATTCCTAATTTGGCTAGCAGTCGTTGAACGACTGATCATGCGTCTTATGGACGTAGTAACAACATACCTATATGGATCGTTGGAAAGTGAAATTTATATGAAAATCCTTGAAGGATTTGAATTGCCTAAAGCAAAACCCAGTAATTTATATTTAGTCAAACTCCAACATTCCTTAACAATTTGGTCGCATGTGGTACAATTGATTAAGTGAGTATCTTGTGAAAGAAGGATTCATGAACGATCCAATTTGTCCATGCATTTTTATTAAAAGATCAAAATCCGTATTTGCTATAATTGCTGTTTATGTTGATGATTTGAATTTAGTTGGGACTTTTGAAGAGCTCACTAAAGCTGTTAATTATTTAATGGCAAAATTTGAGGTGAAAAATTTAGAAAAGACAAAATATTGTCTTGGCCTATAGATTGAACATGTAAGTGGCGGAATTCTTATTCATCAATCTAAATATACCGAAAAGGTATCGAGGCAGTTCTATATGGATAAAGTTCATCCTTTGGGATCTCCAATAATGGTGCGATCACTTGATGTTAAGAAAGATCCATTTCGACCTTGTGATGAGGCGGGGAATTACTTGGTCCTGAAGTACCATATTTAAGTGCTATCGACTCTTTGATGTATCTGGAAAATTGTACAAGACTTGACATTGCATTTGCTATGAATCTACTAGCAAGATATAGCTTTGCTCCTACTCGGCGACACTGGAATGAAATTAAATACATTCTACGCTATTTGAGAGGTACATCTGATTTGGGTCTATTTAACTCATTTAATTCCAAATCTCAACTAGTAGGATATGCAAATTCTAGATATCTATCTAATCCTCACAATGCTAAATCTTAAATTGGGTATGTATTTCTCTATGGAAAAATTGCTATATCATGGAAATTAGTGAAGCAGACGATCACAGCAACATCCTCCAATCATTCTGAAATACTAGCTATTCAAAAAGCTAGTAGCGAATGTGTGTGGTCTAAATCAATGATTTCACATATTGAAGAAAATTGTGGTATTCAATCAATCAGGGATATTCCAACAGTTTTGTATGAAGACAACCCCACATGTATAGCTCAACTGTGATGAGGATACAAGAAAGGTGACAGAACAAAGCATATCTTTCCAAAATTTTTCTATACACATAAACTCCATAAGGATGGTGATATAGATGTATAACAAATTCGATCAAGTGATAATCTAGCTGATTTATTCACCAAGGCTTTGCCAAGTACAACATTCAACAAATTGGTTGATCTTATCAAAATGAGATATCTTAAAGATCTTAACAAAGAAGTTAATATAAAGGTGACATCCAAGGGGGATTGTTGTGAAATAATAGTGGATATCCACATCCCCTATTTAATGCATTTGTCCTATAGTCATCACGTATGTCTCCTCATGTCTCCATCTCTCATCAATTCTCACCTGCTCCTATTTAAAAAACTAATTACGCGTCAAAACTGTGTAATTGGGCATCTTAACCCAAGTTTTACGGTTTATATTTTTAATTAAATATCCAAAATTGTCCAATATTTTAATAAAGTGCCAAAATCATCATTCTTGAACTTTATTGCATTATGTATGAAGTTTTGGTAATTTTTTGTCGCAGGAAAAATCTCGAAAACCAAAACCAACACCTGTTCGTATTTTGTGCATAACTTTTCCGTCCAAACTTCGATTGAGACGATTCAAATTTCTGGAGAAAGAGGAAAGGATTATCTACAACTTTTGTGTTTTGAATTTTATGAGAAACCAGATCCAAAAGAGTCAAAGTTGGCGATGATCAGAGAATGAAAAATAATAAAATATATATATGAGGTCATGTGATGTGACCCGGCCATGCAAGCTGGGTCGGGTTGGCTAAACCGGGTAGGGTTCAATTTTTCTTCTTTATAAGCTTCTTCCCCGCACAGCTGCTGCATCCCTTTTTGCTCTCATTCTCCTTCTCTTCTTCTTCGTTTTATACCTCTCTTCCCCTTTCCTTTCCCTTCCCTTCTCTTTTCTCCCTTTCTCTTCTTTCTTTTCCTGTATTTTTCTTTGTCTCTGTTCTTTTCTCTCGCATTCTCTTCCTCTCTGCTCTGATCTTCCCTTACCCTGCTTCCCTTCTCTGTTTTTTTATAATTCTAGCCAGTCCCCTTTTCAACAGAAATCTGCATAGCCCCGGCCTTCATCCTCTGCAGCTCCCCAAGTCAAGACCTCCGGCCACTCTAGAAGAGCTGAGCAGCCCTCTGCAACTCCACCGAAGCCCAGCAGCTCAAGCACTCCTCTACTCTGCAACACAGCCGAGACCAGAACAGAGCCACCAGCGATCTCCACCCTGGGCAACACAGCAAACCACCTTTTCTCCAACCTTCCTCTGCACACGAACCCCAGCTGCACCATTCAACCTCCAGCAGAGCCTCGGCCAGGGCTCATACCAGCAACTCCTCCGAACAGAGCAGCAGCCTGCCGCCATTACCAGACCTACATAGCTAGCCGAGACCAACCTACATCTGCAATTATCCATAGCAGGAACAGCAGCAACTCCACAACAGCCACGACCAGCTTCTCTCTCTCTCTCTCTCTCTCTCTCTCTCTCTCTCTCTCTCTCTTATCTTCTCTCTTTATTTTATTATTACTAATTAATCAGTTGAATATTGTTAACTTTTTATTTGAGTTTATTGTTATTTTTAGATTTTGAATATTATTTGGGGTGTTTCATTATTATTGAAGTTTAATTGTTTTTTTTTATTCTCTTTCGGTTAAATTTTTTTTCCGTAGATTAGTTTAATATTCCAAGTTATTTAATTAATTTAGTTAGGGTCAGTTTCGTCAAAGTTCATATTTTTCAGTTTTGTTAAAGTTCGTATTTTTATTTTTCGGTATCATTCAAAGTTTAGATTTTTGATGTGTTTGCATTTTTGTTCGAGTTCTTGGTTTGAATTATTGATCCGTACTAAAGGTTTGATTTTTAGTGTGTGTGTGTGTGTGTGAGTGTTTGATTGAGTTTCTATTGCATGTTTTAATTCTTTATTTATAGTTGCCATCTTTAATAATGCGTGTTTAGGTATTTCCTTAAGTATACTAGGATTTCCATACTTGTTTTTTTTTAATTTAGTGAATGTTAGTTTTAGGGTTTTTAAATTACGTGCCATTAAATTCATCAGAAGTAAAATTGAACAATCTTTAAAATCTCGAATCTGAACCAAGTTCAATGCAATTTAATTTTGATTGGAAGAACTTTAAATCTGAGATTAAAACGCATTCCCTGAAGAGACGATCTAGTCCTTGGGCTTAATATTACACGACAGAACTCCTATACTTGGGATACCTTTCGAGCTGCTCATTTTTTGAGTGAGTCAAGTTTTTGGCACCGTTGCAGGGGAATGCCAGTTTTAATTTCGAATTTGCATTTTCCCAATTAATTTTTGATTTTTTTTCAAATAAATAGAAAAAATGAAAAAAAATTCAAAATTGAAAAATTGAAAAAAAATTTGTCTGTTGCCGTGTTAGTGGATTTCTACTGGCCATTGTGATGTTTGATGCCCTGGGTTCGAGATAATTCAAATCGATTGTGTAGACTTTCACCTAGCACCAATAGGGATACACATAGCACCGAGTCTGACTGTTCACCTGTTAGTCCTGCGAGTGATTCTGAATTTGAGTTGAATAATCTGTTTAGCCATTATTTTGAAGAAGCTATGGCCGCACATGCACTATGTAAACTTGAAGATTTTCTATAGCCTGCACGCACATTTACACCTTCATGCATTGTGTTGCCACAAGATGCACCGAATTTCACTTTTAAGCATGGCATGTTATCTGTGATTCCCCAATTTCATGGGATGGACTCTGAGAGTCCATACCAACACTTGACAGACTTTGAGATGGTTTGCACCACTTTCATTAATAGGGCTGGGACTGATGAATACATTAAACTGCGTTTGTTTTCCTTTTCTCTGAAAGACAGGGCAAAAATCTGGTTTAATTCTTTGCGCCCTAACTCTAGTACTAGCTGGGCTGAAATGCAACGTGAGTTCTTACATAAGTTCTTTCCTCTTTAGAGAACTCAGTACCTGCAAGAGCATATCAGTCAGTTCATGCAAAAAGATGGCGAGACATTCCAGGCATGTTGGGAGAGATTCAAGGACCTGATGAACATATGTCCGCACCATGGTTTCGAATCATGGAGGTTAGTGAACTATTTTTTTACTGCTTTAACCCCTGTGTGCAAACAATTTGTCCAGTCTATGTGCAATGGGATGTTCTTCCGTAAGGAACCAGACGAAGGCTTATCATTTTTAGACTATCTCGCTGAGAGTGCCCAGCAGTGGAACGCACGACCTGAACTGGTGCCGATAGCTGCCCAACCTATCTGAGCAATCAGTGGCGGGGGCAGATATGAGGTCAAAGAGGACACTTGCTTACAGGCCCTCGTAGCTGCGTTATCTAAGAAATTGGAAGTCATGGAATCTGAAAAGTCGAAAGCTGAGATTTGCACAATTTGTGAGACTTCAGACCACAGACCTCAGGATTGTCAATTCTTACCTGTGTTGCAAAAGAGCAGATCTGATAAGGTGTTATCGGCAAATTGAGTCAACAAGACGTAGAATCAGCCGCTCTCAAACACTTACAACCCGAGGTGGTGGAATCATCCAAACCTTCAATAGAGAAATGATCAGCCTGGTCCATCATCTTCACGATATCAGCAGGCACCTCAATCATATGCACCGCCTCCGCAACCAACATACAATCCAGTCGTAGCTCCTCAATCGCAGTATCAACTGCAACAGTTTTCTCGGAGCTACGCACCACTAGGATTCCAACCAGCGTTAGTCCCCATTCCAGTAAAGAAAGCTTCTGATGATAGTGTAGCGCAGGTGGCAACCATGCTCTAGCAATTCATGCAAATGCAAGTTACGACCAATGGAGAACTGAAAGATGCCGTAAGCAAGATGAGTACACAGCTTAATACTCTGGAAAAAGGAAAATTCCTTGCACAACCTCAGCCTAATCCCCAGGTATACGGATAGCAACAACAGTCAGTGCATAATGTTTCAGGGGATGCGTATGAGTCAGCGAAAGCAGTTATTACTTTGCGAAGTGGAAAAAAAGTTTCCCGTCCTGAATTACCTACTGATTAACAGCCAGCCGCGCCGACACTTGAGGCGGTAGATGAGATAGATAAAGGAAAGAAAAAATCAGATGAGGCTAGCTCGAGTTCTACAACGCCCGATAATAAGGAAGATGAGCCAGTTAAGGAATATCAGCCGGTGGTCCCATACCCTCAGCGTTTGACATCTGGACAAAAGAACAAGTATCATACGGAGATTCAAAAGATATTCAAGCAAGTAAAAATCAACATCCCACTCTTAGATGCCATACAGCAGATCCCTGCATATGCAAAATTCCTGAAAGACCTCTGCACCATAAAAAGGAAACTGAACGTGAAGAAAAAGGCTTTCTTAACTGAGCAGGTCAGTGCATTGATTCTTAGTCAGACTCCACAGAAACTTAAAGATCCTGGGTCCCCTACGATACCAATCATGATTGGTGAATCTCGTATTGAGAGAGCTCCACTTGACCTTGGGAGTAGTTTGAATCTGCTTCCGTCTTCATTATATGACCAGCTGGGTTTAGGTGAATTGAAGAGAACTATTATGATACTACAGTTGGCAGACAGATCTGTAAAGGCTCCACAAGGTATTGTTGAGGATGTTTTGGTTCAGGTTGACAAATTTTACTATCCTGCGGATTTCGTTGTTTTGGATATGCAGTAGCCTGTTTCCACCATATATCAGGCTCCTGTCATTTTGGGGCGACCATTCCTTGCTACTTCAAAAGCCCTGATTAATTGTCGGAGCAGAGTCCTCAAGCTCACATTTGGGAACATGACACTGGAAATGAATGTTTTTAATGCTCATAGGATGTCAAGTGGGTGTGATGACGCAGATACTCATGCAGTCGATGTGATAGATGACTTAGACACTTCAGAGCTACTGTCGGTACTCAACGTCGATGCCGCACTTGAAAATGACTCTTTTGCCCAATTTGAAGGGATTGATGAATTATTGCTAGAATCAGAGGAGCAGATCCCAGATAGTGTTCCTCATATGTTTGATGCGAGTTATACAAGTAGTTGGCGTAAGCCTACATTTGAGGTCATTGACCTACCAGAAATTCTAAAATCATCCGCAGAAGAAATTCCAACACTTGAGTTGAAACCATTGCCTGCTGAGCTGAAATATGCTTTCTTGGGTCTAGTAGACGGCACTTTCCCTGTGGTAATTTCTTCACACCTTACTCTTGAACAGGAAACTAAATTATTGTAGGTACATCGAGGAGCGATTGGATGGACTATTGCTGACATTAAGGGTATCGACCCTTCCATTTGCACTCATAACATCTTCCTCGAAGGAGACGCTAAACCAGTTCGAGATGCACAAAGGAGGCTGAATCCAGCCATGAAAGAGGTGGTAAAAAATGAAGTGCTGAAATTATTAGCTGCTGACATCATCTATCCAATCTCCGACAGCAAATGGGTAAGCCCAACACAGGTAGTTCCAAAAAAATCTGGTTTGACTGTCATTGAAAATGCTAATGGAGAATTGATGCCATCTAGGAAAGTAACGGGTTGGAGAATGTGCATTGATTATCGTAAATTGAATTCGGCTAGCCGAAAAGATCATTTCCCATTACCTTTCCTAGATCAGATATTAGAGAAAGTAGCTGGTAATTCTTTTTATTGTTTCTTGGATGGATTTTCTGGTTACTATCAAATTTCCGTAGCACCTGAGGACCAAGAGAAGACTACCTTCACTTGTCCCTTTGGTACCTTTGCTTTCTGCAGAATGCCATTCGATCTATGCAATGCCCCTACTACTTTCCAACGCTGTATGATGAGTATTTTCTCTAATATGTTAGATGATATGTGCAAAATTTTTATGGATGACTTTTCTGTGTTCGGTAAGTCTTTTGATCATTGTTTGACACATTTAATTGTGATTTTGAAAAGATGTGAGGAAAAGAATTTACTTCTAAATTGGGAAAAATGTCAATTTATGGTACGTAGTGGTTTAGTACTTGGACATTTGGTTTCTGAGCGTGGTATAGAAGTTGACAGGGTCAAGGTAGAGTTGATTTCTCAGTTACTTGTCCCTAAGACAGTCCGGGATATTCGCTCCTTACTTGGTCATACCGGTTTCTATAGACGTTTTATTGAGGGTTTCAGTAGTATTGCTAAACCATTATGTACCTTGTTGCAAAATGAAACTAAATTTTTGTGGACTGATGATTGTCAACAGGCCTTTGAAACACTAAAGCGACATTTGACTATTATGCTTATCATGCAACCTCCTCGGTGGGACTTGCCATTTAAGATCATGACCGACGCTAGTGACTACGCTCTTGGTGCTGTTCTAGGTCAACAAATTGATAACAAGCCGTCGGTTATTTATTATGCCAGTCGAACTTTGAATGATGCTCAGAGAAATTATACCACCACTGAGAAGGAGTTGTTAGCTGTTGTTTTTGCTTTAGAAAAATTTCGCTCTTATGTCATTGGTGCACCTGTCATTATTTTTACTGACCACTCTGCTTTGAAATATTTATTAGCAAAGAAGGATGCCAAGCCCAGGTTGATCAGGTGGATTCTACTCCTTCAGGAATTTGATATCACCATACGCGATAAAAAGGGCGTGGAAAACGTTGTAGCTGACCATCTTTCTCGATTGCAGCTACCCGAGGTACTGGTGTCCCCTCCCTTGAATGATGACTTTCTTGATGAACATCTCTTTGTTGTGTCACGAGCTCCATGGTTCACCGACATTGTGAATTATCTCATCACCGACCGAATGCCAGACCATTGGCTCACCCAGGACAAGCGTAAGTTCCTAGCTGAGGTAAGACATTATTGTTTTGATAATCCATACCTGTTCAAATATTGTTCTGACCAGTTGGTGCATAGATGTGTTCCAGATTATGAATTTAGTTCCGTGATGCATTTTTGCCATGGTGGGACATGTGGAGGCCACTTTGCTGCTAAGAAAACTGTTTCAAAAATATTACAAAGTGGACTCTACTGGCCTACCATGTTTAAAGATGTTGAAAATTTTTATAAAGCATGTGAGGCCTGTCAAAAATTAGGAAAAATTACTGCCAAGAATGAAATGCCTATGTCCCCCATATTGACTCTTGAGATTTTTTATTGTTGGGGTATTGATTTTATGGGACCTTGCCCCATTTCTTTCGGGCATTCTTACATTTTGGTCGCTGTGGACTATGTTTCTAAATGGGTGGAGGCAATACCTTGTCGAACTAATGACCACAAGGTTGTCATACGTTTTCTCAAAGAGTTATTTGCACGCTTTGGTATGCCCAAGGCAATCATTAGTGATGGAGGGTCCCATTTCTGTAACAAACTTTTTGAAAAACTCATGCAAAAATATGGTGTAACCCACAAAGTCTCTGCCCCTTACCACCTTCAGACCAATGGTCAAGCTAAATTGGCCAATAGAGAGATCAAAACGATACTTGAGAAAACCGTGCGTCCTAATCGTAAGGACTGGTCAGAAAAACTTGTTGATGCACTTTGGGCCTACCGAACAGCTTTCAAGACAAACTTAGGAATGTCTCCCTACAGGTTAGTATACGGTAAGGCATGTCATTTACCTGTTGAAATTCAGCATCGTGCTTTATGGGCTATCAAACAGATTAACCTTTCACTTGATGATGCCACAAGTTTAAGAAAATTGCAGGTATGCGAGCTTGAAGAATCTCGAAGGGACACTTATGATAATGCTCGTTTGGCTAAGGAGCGGAGGTCCGTATATTGTTGAAAAAGTTCATTCTCATGGTGTGGTAGAGATTGTAGATCCGAAGAATGGCAATCGCTTCACAGTCAATGGACAGCGCCTAAAGCCTTTCATGACCACATTCGATGTCGACAAAGAGGTCTTGCTTTTGCAAGACCCTAGGAGAGTCCTCTGACCTTTCTATGCTTCTAATTTATTTTTATTTTTATTTTTATCTTTTTTTTCGTTTATTTGTTTTAGTTATGTTTTTCCCTTTTCTTTCTTGTTACATTAGTCAGTAGTACTTTTCCATTAGTTGTTTACCGTGCACAATTTTATTTCCCCTACGCTTTCACATTGAGGACAATGTTCCACTTTAGTTGGGGGGGTGAGCATTCGCATGTGATACTGTGCACGTACACGTACCGGGTTTTATATTTCAAAAAAAAAGAAAAAAAAAGAAAAAAAAAGAAAAAAAAAGCAAAAAAAATAATAATAAAAAAATAAAAAAAATCAAAAAGAACGAGAGAAAGAAAGAGAAGCATTGAGGAATTATATTGCACTATGCCATGCTTAACACTGACTCATACCTTTCGCATACTTGCATATAACTTAAGAATTACACACTTGAGTCAATCATGCGTAGTTTCTCTCTATATGATCTTACGACTCCATGAAGAATCGATTGGTAGTACATTCGTGTTAATTTGACTATATAATTTCCTATATTTACATGGCATTTCACGAGGCTGAATAAACACATTCACGTGATTCATTGCACTTAGGGTTTCCTGTGAGCACTGAGAGAGCACCCATGGCAACTATGACACCTTGTGAGATATCCTTGAGCTATTTATCGTCCTTTTGAGCGTTAATATCAAATCAGAGTTCATGGAACTCAATTCTCTTTTTCTGGATGATTCCTTTGTACACTAGTCTATGTTTTGATTTGCTAACCTAGAGGTGACACCTAGTGGGGAGATAGAAACCTAGGTCTTGTAGCCTACTCAAGATGTGAAGGCTAAGCCACCACTAGAGATAGACTTAATTCATGAACTCCTATTCGAGCTCAATTCCCATTGATGGTATGAAGATTACAAAAGAAGTGTTATGATTGTCCTAATTGATCAAGAAAAGATAGAAAATGAAGAATGAGCAAAATAAAGAATAAACAATACACATGCGCATGAAATGAAATGTCAATGCCGGTCCAAATACACATCACAAGGACACAACACATATTTTCCACGTATGAAGATTCTTCAACCGATTAATGCCTCAAATGTATTCACAACAAGTTTATGAGTAAGTTGATCTAGGGTGGTCTCGGTTGGATATGGCGAGTACGTGAGAAGATGCTAGGGTAAAGGACCCGACACCTCACAGATAGGCTAGATCCTTTCCAGACTAGTCCACTCCATATACTTAGCGTTGTTCCTTTTAATATGTGGGATGTTTGATCGCAACACTTCTCCTCACATATGATGAGTGAACCCAATTTCTTTGAGTGTTTTTGAGGGTATACCAGTTAGGCCGAGTCAAAGCGACCGTTCTGTAGGTGTCCACTGGCATCCTAGGTGTACTGAGTCATACACATCACACACACCTCAAGAGTTTGCCTGTTTATACTCGAACTTATATGATTGCATTAACTCTGAATGTGCCTCTGATTAACTTCATGTGAGTATACTGCTCTTAAATCACATATAAACGATGAAACTTGCATGAGTGACGTGCTTTGAAGTCGTGTGCATTGAATATGAACGAGCTTGTGTGAAATTCAGTTATGTTTTTGTATGTGAAGTGGTACAGTTATGTCGCATGTGCATTGATTTCATGATCACCGGAGTATGTAGTTGTAGACATCACCCTGAGATTCATTCACGTCATTTGCTAGAGACTAGCAAAACGTTAGTTGGGGGGTGTGATTACCCTTCAAAACTGCCTAATTGGGCATCTTAACCCGAGCTTTACGGTTTATATTTTTAATTAAATGTCCAAAATTATCCAATTTTTTAATAAAGTGCCAAAATCATCATTCTTGAACTTTATTGCATTATGTATGAAGTTTTGGTAATTTTTTGTCGCAGGAAAAATCTCGGAAATCAAAACCGACACCTATTCGTATTTTGTGCATAACTTTTCCGTCTGAGCTCCGATCGAGACGATTCAAATTTCTAGAGAAAGAGGAAAGGATTATCTACAACTTTTGTGTTTTGCATTATATGAGAAACTAGCTCCAGAAGAGTCAAAGTTGGCAATGATCAGAGAATGAAAAAAAATAAATAAATAAATAAATAAATATATGAGGTCATGTGATGTGACCCGGCCATGCAAGCTGGGTCGGGTTGGCTAAACCGAGTAAGGTTCAATTTTTCTTCTTTATAAGCTTCTTCCCCGCACAGCTGCTGCATCCCTTTTTGCTCTCATTCTCCTTCTCTTCTTCTTTGTTTTATACCTCTTTTCCCCTTTCCTTTCCCCTCTCTTCTCTTTTCTCCCTTTCTCTTCTTTCTTTTCCTGTATTTTTCTTTGTCTCTGTTTTTTCTCGCATTCTCTTCCTCTCTGCTCTGATCTTCCCTTACCCTGCTTCCCTTCTCTATTTTTTTATAATTCTAGCCAGCCCCCTATTCAGCAGAAATCTACATAGCCCCGGCCTCCATCCTCTGCAGCTCCTCAAGTCAAGACCTCCGGCCACTCTAGAAGAGCTAAGCAGCCCTTTGCAACTCCACCGAAGCCTAGCAGCTCAAGCACTCCTCTACTCTGCAACACAGGCGAGACCAGAACAGAGCCACCAGCGATCTCCACCCTGGGCAACACAGCAAACCACCTTTTCTCCAGCCTTCCTCTGCACACGAACCCCAGCTGCACCATTCAACCTCCAGCAGAGCCTCGGCCAGGGCTTATACCAGCAACTCCTCCGAACAGAGCAGCAGCCTGCCACCATTACCAGACCTATATAGCCAGCCGAGACCAACCTACATCTGTAATTATCCATAGCAGGAACAGCAGCAACTCCACAACAGCCACGACCAGCTTCTCTCTCTCTCTCTCTCTCTCTCTCTCTCTCTCTCTCTCTCTCTCTCATCTTCTCTCTTTCTTTTATTATTACTAATTAATCAGTTGAATATTGTTAACTTTTTATTTGAGTTTATTGTTATTTTTAGATTTTGAATATTATTTGGGCTGTTTCATTATTATTGAAGTTTAATTGTTTTTTTTTATTCTCTTTCGGTTAAATTTTTTTCCGTAGATTAGTTTAATGTTCCAAGTTATTTAATTAATTTAGTTAGGGTCAGTTTCGTCAAAGTTCATATTTTTCAGTTTTGTTAAAGTTCGTATTTTTATTTTTCGGTATCATTCAAAGTTTAGATTTTTGATGTGTTTGCATTTTTGTTCGAGTTCTTGGTTTGAATTATTGATCCGTATTAAAGGTTTGATTTTTAGTGTGTGTGTGTGAGTGTTTGATTGAGTTTCTATTGCATGTTTTAATTCTTTATTTGTAGTTGCCATCTTTAATAATGCGTGTTTAGATATTTCCTTAAGTATACTAGGATTTCCATACTTGTTTTTTTTAATTTAGTGAATGTTAGTTTTAGGGTTTTTAAATTACGTGCCATTAAATTCATCAGAAGTAAAATTGAACAATCTTTAAAATCTCGAATCTGAACCAAGTTCAGTGCAATTTAATTTTGATTGGAAGAACGTTAAATTTGAGATTAAAACGCATTCCCTGAGGAGACGATCTAGCCCTTGGGCTTAATATTACATGACAGAACTCCTATACTTGGGATAGCTTTCGAGCTGCTCATTTTTCGAGTGAGTCAAAAACCCACACCATCCCTATTATACACACTTGCTCCTCCCTCTTCTATATAAGGAGGAGCTGAAAGGAAGAACATGTTGTGTTGGGCACCCCACTTATGCCAAACACTAATACTACAACTAATTTTATTGAAAATAAATAACTAAAGCAAATGCAGAAGCTAATAATAAAAGACAGTAAAAAGAACAAGACAAGAAATTAACGAGGTTCGGTATAGAATTACCTACGTCCTTAGGCGTCGACGATCAATCCACTACTTCTTGGCAAAGTACAACTTTAAGGTTGTATTTTACAATTGGCGAGTTAAGCTCTTTATATAACTTCAACCTCAAGTCCAAAAAACACTTCTCGCCAATGTGGGACAAACAAAGAAAAAATTCAAAACAACTTTTTCTACCAATGTGGGACAAAAAACAACAAATCTCCACCTTAACGATAAATTCAATAAATTTTTCAGTTACCAACATTTTCTGGAGTTCCACATCATCGACATCTTCCAAAAATATTCATACTTGCAGGATATTGATCAAGTCCAAACAATGTTTGAACTTGATTGTTGTCACAATCTTGGTCAACATATCTGCGGGATTTTTAGCTGTAGTAATCTTTTGAAGAAGTATCTTGTCTCCATCAATAATATCCCACATAAAATCAAAATGAACATCAATGTGCTTCATTCGTGCAAGGTAGACTTGGTTCTTCGCCAAATGAATAACACTATGACTATCACAAAACACAACAATGTGCTCTTGAACAACTCCCAAATTTTCAAGTAAACCCTGCAACCAAATAGCTTCCTTAACAATCTCTGAAGCTGCCATGTACTCTACTTTTGTTGTAGACAAGACAATGGTAGACTGTAAGGTAGACCTCCAACTCACTAGACCATTAGCAAATGTAAAAACATATCCATTAGTTGATCGACGTTTATCCAAATCACATGCAAAATCAGAATCCATATATCCAACAACACATTGATCAATAGTATTATTTTTCTCAAATACTATACCAACATCAATCGTATTCATAATATATCTCAAAATCCATTTCACAGCTCACCAATGTCCTTTACCCGGATCATGCATATACCTACTCACCATACTAACAACTTGTGAAATATCAGGTCTATTACAAACCATTGCATACATAAGATTACCAACAATACTTGCATAAGGAACCTATGACATATACTTACATTCCTCATCTGATTTAGGAGATAAAGCTGCACTAAGTTTGAAATAAGGAGCAAGAGGAGTGCTTGCTGGCTTTGACTGCTTAGACATGCCAAAACTCCATACTACCTTCTTCAAATACTGTTTCTGAGACAAACTAACTCTTCCACTCATTCTGTCTCTACGAATCTCCATGCCAAGTATCTTCTTTATTTCACTAAGATCTTTCATCTCAAACTCTTGATTTAACTTGCTTTTCAATTTGTTGATTTCTTCCCTATTCTTTGAAGCTATCAACATATCATCAACATGCAAGAGTAAATATATAAAAGATCCATTTTATAGTCTGCGGAAATAAATATAATGATCATGTTTATTTCTAATGTACTTCTGACCCATCATAAACTGATGAAATCGTTTGTACCACTATCTTGGAGACTGTTTTAAACTATACAACGAGTTACCCAGTGTACATACCCAATTTTCTTTTCCAGCAACCTTAAATCCATCTGACTGAGTCATATAGATTTCTTTTTCCAAATCACCATGTAAAAATGCAGTTTTTACATCGAGTTGAACTAGTTTAAGATCAAATTGTGCTACCAAAGCCAACAAAATTCGAATGAAAGAATGTTTAACAACTGTAGAAAATACCTCATTATAATCAATGCCTTCCTTTTGTGCGTAGCCCTTAGCTACCAATCTAGCTTTGAAGCGAACATTATTTGTATCTAGAAATCCTTCTTTCTTTACATAAACCCATTTGCAACCAATTGCTTTCTTACCCTTGAACAGTTGGGTTAGCTCCCAAGTCTAATTATGATGAAGAGGTTGCATTTCTTCATCCATCGCTCTTTTCCACTTGTCTGATTCAGAGTTCCTCGTTACTTTTTTGAAAGTGTAAGAAACATTATCTTCCACAACTGGAAGTGCATAGGCCACCATATCAGTATACCTAGCAGGTTTTCGAATTTCTTGTCTTGGCCTTTAAGAAACAATTGATTCTTGTTGCTGTGAAGATTCTCAAATTGAAATATCCTCTTCTTGTACACTATTCCCCACCGTAACTAGAGAGTTACCTTGTGTAGTTTCATTTCTCATTAGGTTTCCCAAAATTGTCTCAACTTCCACCTGTTGTTGAGTACCACTAGTCTTCTCTTCAACTCATGACTCCTTGCGCATTGTTTTCTTCATCATCGCAAGTTCATCAAAAGTCACATCTCTACTGAAAATTATTATTTTTTTGTCTCAAGACATCAAAGACGGTATCCTTTGACTCCTGCACTTATCCATAAGAATATTGTTTTCTTGGCTCTTAGATCCAACTTAGATTCTTTAACATGATAATAAGTCATAGTACCAAATACATGTGACGAATGGTGTATCTCAACCCAAAACCTTTTGTCTAACTTAGCATTAGACAACATACATCAAACTTTCTCCAACAAAGTCTGATTCATGCGCTTTGCCACCCCATTCTACGATGGTGTATCTCTAACTATGAAGTGTCGAGCAATACCTTCATCCTGAAATACCTTCATAAACGGGTCACTCTTGTATTCACCACCATTATCTGATCTGAACCGTTTAATCTTTCTACCACTTTGAGTTTCAACTAATTTTTTCCATAGAATACACCCAAACTCTTCTGGAAAAATCATCAACAAAAGTGACAAAAAAAATGCATACCACCCAATGAAGCCGTTTTTGTGGGCCCCTATACATCTGTATGGATGTAGTCTAAAATACCTTTAGTCTAGTGGATTGTAGTGCCAAATTTCACTCTAATATGTTTTCCTAGAATGCAATGCTTACAAAATTCAAGTTTACACACCTTTGCTCCCTTCAACAAACCTTGCTTAGCTAATTGTTGCAAAGATTTTTCTCCTGTATGTGCTAATTGCATATGTCATAACCTGGTTGTATTTGTACCTGCATCTTTCTGAAAAAACAACAGCTAATGAGCCAATAACTGTACTACCTTGCAAATAATACAAATTATTTTTTCCTTATTCATTTTATCACCACCAGTGCACCTGATTTAATTTTTAAGGTTCCATATTTTAAAATGATAGTGAACCCTTTAGATTCTAAGGCACCCAATGAAATCAAATTTTTATTTAGGCTTGGAACATACCTAACATCAGTCAAGGTTTTAATAGTTCCATCTTGACATTTCAACTGTATTGATCCTATTCGAGTTGTTTTACAAGTATTATCATTTTCCATAAAAACAACCCCACCATCTAATTCTTCAAAATTAGAAAATCATTCCCTATTGGGACACATGTGATAGGAATGACTAGAATCCAAAATCCACTCACCAAAATAATGTGACGAAGTTGTTCCAACAAGAGAAAAATCTGACTCACTTCCATCATCATTGGCAATATTGACATTAGAATGTGCTTTGCCCTTATTCTTTTGCTGTAATTTAGAGTAATCTTTCTTCCAATGCTCTCTCTCACGAAAAAAGGCGCATTCATCTTTAGCAGGTCTCCCATGAGATTTACTCCTCCTTCCAGGCTTACGACTTTGAAAACATACCTTTATTGTTAGTACTTCTGTTGTTTTCTTATGGCCCCTCTGATCCTTCTCTCTGCATTCAGTACTAATCAATGCATTACAAACAACATCAAAAGTAACTTTATCTTTCCCGTACAATAAAGTGGTGGTCAGATGTTCATAATCATCAGGGAGATAATTAGTAACAATATGACTTTATCCTCATCTTTCACCTTTTCATCCAAATTTAACAAATCAACCAAAATTTAATTGAAAGCATTTATGTGGTCATTAATCAAAATACTAGGTTGACACTGGAAGCAAAACAATTTCTTTTTCAAATAGAGCCTATTTTCCAAACACTTGGTCATAAATGTATCTTCCAATGTCTTCCATAATTTCTTTGTAGATGTCTCCCTTATAACATAATATTTCTGATTTTTAGCGAGATATAGACGAATCGTACCACATGCCTAACGGTTGATCTTTTCCTAATCTTTGTCACCCATATCTACTGGTTTATCATCCAAAGTAATATCTAACTTTTGCTGATACAGGATGTCCATTACCTCACATTGCCACATACCAAAATTATTGGTACCATCAAATTTCTCTGCCTCAAACCGAGCATTAGCTATCGTCTTTAACGATGATGTCGAAGCCGAAGGGGTTAGAATTCGTGTGGATAGAGTTTCTTTTACTGCTGCACTAGTTTTGCCATCTTCTATATATTCAATAGCCACCAACAAAGTAAAAGACCTAGGATGAATAGAATATACCAACTGTGTCTACTCTGTTTTATCCTACGAAATTTCACTTTGACCAGACCAACCTCCGAGGAGCGACTGGGCCGCAATGGTCTCTAAGCACTCGCTTAGACAAGGTCTTTCTTAGGCATCAAGTGTGGAATCAAGGATCCTAACAGAGGAACACCTCTATATCGTCACTATTCAACCTAACTTTGATACCAATTGTTGTGCCGGATACCCCACCTGTGCCAAACACCAATACTATAACTAATGCTATTGAAAATATAAAGAACTAAAGTAAATGGAGAAACTAATAATAAAAGACAATAAAAAAAACCAAGACAATAAATTAACGAGGTTCGGTATAGAATTACCTACATCCTCAAGCATAGAGAGCAGAGTGCAGGAAGAAAAATACGCAGAGAAATAGAAAAGAAAGAAAAAAGAAGAAAAAGTGAGATATTTTGTATAAGGTAAGAATATGAAATATTTTTATAAAACCAGATATATGTTATAATTCCTTATAACATAGTGAAGTTTTGATCTCATCCGCCTGTGGAGTAGGTATAAACGAACTACGTAAAAAATCCGATCTTGCCTCTATTTATTTTAGTGTTAATTATCTGCATTATTTTATAACAATTTCTAAATTTTTATTTGTAAATTATTATCATATCATTTTATCTATTTCACTATAGTTCACGCCATGGCCGTGGCCGGTTCTCTGCCTCAGTCTTGTTTCTAGTTCCGAAGCCCATCACATGCTTCCAAGTTTGTAACTTGTAAGAACCCCATACTTTTGAGCTCTGCAGAGACTCCGCAAACATGGCCACCACGACCGCCACTCTCCTCTCTCCCTTGCCTTCTTCGCTCTCACCCTCCCTCGACGATGCACGAACCCGCGACCTAGGTTGTCCCCCGGCACTCCCGAAGTCCTCTTTCCTTCACGGCACGAAGCTATTCGCTGCTCGCTCACCTACAACAATCGCTGTTCGTAGATGTCGTTTCAAGCCTCCTTCAGCTAAATCGTTCGATCACATCCCCAAGCAGTTCCGGGGTGAAAATCTTAAAGATGGGTGTGAGTCTTCAATTCCTATCTCCTTCCCTACCGGTTATTGATTTTCATTTCATTTGAGTCTGCTTTATTTTGTCAAGTCCTTTGTTAGTTTGCTTATAGTTGTAAATTGGAATAAAATTTGTGGGGTTTTCGCCTTTTGTTACCCCTTTTCATACGCAATATTAAATCGAGTAGTTTGATTGCTTTGATAATAGTCATTGCCATCCCCTTACTAGAGATGTGAAGATTATATCATTCCCTTCTTGAAGCCTTATATAAAAGTTACAAAGTAAACATTAAAAAAAAAGGAAAAATAACTTGAGGAAACTATCAACTTCGATGGTGATGGTGAAGTTACTTTTCAGATTACATTGGAAAGAGTTTTCTTAGAGTAGCATGAGCTTATTTTGAAAGCTAAATACACAACACCCACATGTAGTTTGGCCTGGCTTCATATTGCCTGATCTTGAGCTATTAAATTTGTTAACCTTTGGTTTCAGTTTCGTCTTGCCCTCGTATGGTTCAAAGTTTGCATGCACATGAGGTTAAGTCTGGTAGACATGTTACTAATCTGTAGTTTTCAAAATTTGCGCTGAACTCATGAGGTTGGGGCCACTAAACATTTATTGGATGCCATCAGATGAGGCTGAAAAAAGGCATAATCCAGAGTGGATTGTTGGCTAAGGCACATAATTTGTTCCGATAAATCTGAATTTAGTTTTTGATTATAGCCAGAGGGAAGAAAAAGGGTGTAATAATAGGTAGTCTTGGGTTTCATGTTGCATGAAAGCCAATCATTGATTTATTAGGAGGGAGCTGGGGTCAATCACATCCTCCCTGGTTTGGCGTCCGCCTTGGAGGGGGTCTGAAGGGCTGGTCCAGGTTGGAGTTCTGTACTAGTGAAAAATAAATAGATAAGTGGGCAGTGCCATTGAAATGCCTGGGTTCTAAAATGGCTAAAAAATGTTGAAGTGCGCGCTGCAATCCTGCTGTTCAAAAGTTGACCCTTTGATTTGGTTGGGGAAATTCCTTCCTTGGATCTCCCCCTTCCCCCCCCCCCCCCTCCCCACAATGGCATCGAGCAAATTGCAGCTCTATCTCAAGATCCATTTACAAATTCTTAGTTAAGTTTCCAACTAAGGCTTTTTCAAAGGATGGGATTTGAAATAAAGGCTTCGAAATTGCAAAAAATTTCAAATTCTACATGTAAAAAAAAGGAACTTGCTAAACATCAAAATACATATTTCAGTTCAAAATAAAACAAATCGTAAATTGCAAATGCAAATTTGAGATTTTTTCAGTGAACAATATTAATCCAGTACTTTATATGCAAATTTCTAAAACTACAGTTTGGTGACATGTTTAATATACTTATACACCTAAGTGAGTCAAGTGCAAATATTTAAACCATGTGTGAGCAATGTGACCGTATCATTGGTGGATAATCTGTATTTAACCCTTTTTCTCTGAGTTTGTTTGCATCACAGGCTGGGGGAGGGGGGCTCCATATCAAAGTATGCTTGTGAATTCCCCAATTACTACTAGCAGGAAACTGGAAATGAATGAAGAATGTAGGTGGAAGATATTTGTTGAAAATATCAACATTTAAAGTTTCCTTTGAAAACAATGTCTGTAGCACAGAGAGAGTTCAATTTTAGAATGTTAAGTATGGCAGGGATATGTATAAGCTGCATCCATTTCCACGGAATACTGTATTTTAGGACTGAGCAGAAAACATCAAGAACTTTGAGCTAAGACACCCAGAATAATATATTTAGACACCCAGAATAATATATTTGAGCCAACTAAGACAGAAATCGTGAAAGTATTGAGCATGATGACACTTAACCCAATCAACCATTAATGTGCAGAAATCAGGAATAAAATATTGAGTAAGAGGATAATACATCAAAAATTCTTTTTAGATGCTTGAGTGTTCAATTAATAGCTTAAAGATTATTTGAGTGGGGAATCTGCAGACTGGCTCATCTTAAAAATAGATTAGGGTAGAGATGGATGGTTGAAACAAAGCACTGAAGCCTCCTTATGAATGATGACTGCACTTGATTTATTAGTTACGCCAAAGCCACCTTGAGTGGTTGTCATGGATTCAGTGGTAGTGTTTGGTTCCTGTCATGCTAGTAAGCATTTACAATTTTTATTGAAGTGAAGATTGTTGGTAACCTACTACCTTCAACTCCGAAGTAATTTTTAATCACGCTGACTGTATCAACGCAAACTTGATGGTTATGGCTGTATTGTTGATGGGATCTCAAGAGAAAAAGGTTAAGGAGATTGGATGAAAGAGGAGCTAGCATGTGAATTTGTTTTTTTAAAAAAAGGGCAGCCCGGTGCACAAAGTTCCTGGGTATGTGGGGTCTGGGGAAGGGGCGGGCGGACCATAATGGGTCTATAGTATGCAGTGCATTTTTGCAAGAGGCTGTTTCCACGCTTTGAACCTGTGACCTTCTAGTCACACGGCGACAAGCTAGCATGTGAATTTTGCAGTGCCTAAAATGTTAAGGGCTCAAATGTCTTGGCAGTCTTGCTGACCAACTAAGTGGATATTGTTCACTACCTGTGGTTGGCCAGATTCACAAATTTCATTACTAAAAGACCAAAGTTCCTGGATCACGCTCTGTTATGCAGAAAATGAGGACTTTAGATTAAGGATAACTTTACTGTCAATTCCATGTGTTATGATTACTCAACCTCTAATGAATGCTTCCAGTGTGGAAAAAGGAGTTTGTTTTAACTGTTTGAAGTGGATATTAGTTATCCATTTCTTAAATTCAATTCTGTGGGAGTAGTTCAACTGGGTGTTTGTTATCATGCGTGAGGTGTGAACGTGTAATTACTAATGAATAGTTAAACTAACGTAGAAGTATGTAAACATATCTGTCAACCTATCTAGACCACATATTTGGCAAGTTTGTGAAGTATAGATGGACCAAAAGTCATAAGCAGGGTTGCACTAGATTTGGTTTATTTTCCTTTTGTCACTTTGGGATATTCCTTAAAAATGAGAGGGGCGGCCTCCTCTTTTAAACACCTGCTGCAACATTTGGTTGTGGCAAAGCCACTCTTTATTTGGGGGCAGTCACCCCCACTAAAAAATTGAAAATTCAATAGTTGTATACATATAGTAGATGCTAATTCATGAGATTAGGGTTAGATTAGCAACTTGGAATTAACATTTTAAATTTTTATTTTGACTAAAATTTCGTGGTTTCAAAAGTGTAGAAAATTCAATACAAATTTTGGTTTCGATTTCGTTTTTGAAAGAAATCCATTTCTGCTTGACCATGGAGATGGCCAGGATCCAGAGATTCCTAGTCCAAGAGCAGTGGAGAAGGATGTGGTCCATTGATTTTAAATTCTTCAAGGCACAAATAACACCTATTCACTGTATTCTATAGTCAAACCTTTCTTTTGGAGATTGTCTAAGGTGAGGATTTTCCCCTAAGCAGCCTCCTAGGTAAAAAAAAAGCAACTTTCATGGGGGCTGCTGTTTCCCAAACAAGCTTCTATGGCCTGCAAAAGTGATTATAATAAGACGTGACCGAAAAAGTACTCTCTTTCCTTAAGGTCCAAACAGGCTAATTGGAAGAGGCCTGGTTCTGAACATGATAAAGGCTGCTGTAGAAATTAATAAGTGTGCCAATCTCCCAGTCATAAACATTCCTGATCCGGGTTATGTTCCAGAAGGTTCCATTATTAGGTTTTTCTTGATGGTGAGAAATGAGGGAATTTTTATCACATGCAAGCTTGTAAATGGAAGAGAAAGAAGAGCTGAGATGGGAATCACCACAATGAATGTCATGCCAAAAAATATGTCCTCCCCATTTCTCATGCTGAAGTCGATATGAGAGAAGAAATTCTCACACCCTCTCAGAATGAATTTCCAAACACCTGTGCCATAGCATTCATTAACCTCTTTGGAAATCTTGCCGTTATGATGAAGGCCATGTTTAGTTGCAATAACATCTCTCTAAAATAATTTGTCTTAAACATGAACCTCCACAGCCATTTTCCTAAAGAGCCTTGTTGAAAGTGAGGAGAGATCTAAGACCAAGCCCTCCCTTTAGCATAGGTTGTTTAACAATCTCCCATTTTAAAGAATGATACTCGAACCCCTCTCCTATGTTCCCCCAGACGGAATCTTCTTTGATCCTTCTAGTCTTTGGCAACAACACTAGGGATGGGAAACAAAGACATAAAGTAGACTGGGAGATTGGCTAAGGTGCTTTTGATGAGCATGAGCCTGCCATCCTTTGAGAGATAATTCCTTTTCCATTTAGCCAGTTTTCTTTCAAATCTGCCAATAATGGGATCCCAAACAGCCTTGTCTTTGAACTTAGCACCCAGTAGGGGCCCAGGCAAGAATGGTAAAGGTCCTGGATTACAACCTAAGATGCCTGCAGGAAAAGGGCCATAATTGCAAGGCCCCATAGGGATGATTTTGCTCTTACCCAAATTCACCTTTAAACCTCTAACTGGCTCGAAACCAAGAAGAATGCATCTGAGGTTAAGGATTTGAACAGGATCATCATCGCAAAAAATAATAGTATCATCCGCTAAAAGCAGATGGAAGACCACTAAGATCTCGTTGTTCCTTCCGATGCTAAGCTCCTTAAGCAGGCCATCCTCATTGGCTTTGACTAACATATGGCTCAAAACTTCCATAACCAAGATAAACAAAAGGGCAGAGAGAGGGTCCCCTTGACGCAAACTGCGCAAAGATTTGAAGAACTCCATGGGGCGGCCATTAATGAGCACTGAAAAAAGGGTGTGGATATCCTGCTGCACCAAATGTCCCCAAAAGCCATCCTTCTGAATATACAGCAGACAATTCTAGTTCACATGATTGAAAGCCTTTTTCATATCCAGTTTGCAAACTACACCACTATTTCCTTCCTTCAAATATGTGTTAACAACCATATTTGTATTAAGGGCTGCGTCCATGATATCTGTCTGCCTGCAACAAAGGCATACTGATGTTTTACAACAACTTCAGAAATTACTGATATGAGCCCGACTGCAAGAACTTCAGAAAGCCCCCACTGTTTTCATGATAAATGAGACAAAGGTTGAGTTGATGCTAGCAACAAATCTGCCTGAGCTGCGGAAATCATTAAAGACACCAATGATATCTTGTTTGAACACGTCCCAAAGCCATTTTGAAACCATTAGGACCTGGGGCTTTGTCCCCATTGCAGCTCTTAAGAGCTGAAACAATTTCTTCTTCCTTGAAGGGTCTCTTGAGCCACTGAGCCGTGGAGAAGATCAGATTTTTCAAAAGAAATACTGTTCATAGTTGGCCTTCAAAGTTTATGCTCAGTGTACAAATTTCTGTAAAAATTGTGGGCACCCCTTTTAATGGCCTCCTCCTCCCCCAGGAGGTCACACTTCTCCACCTGGTTAGATTGCAAGTGCAGTTGATTTTTCAAAAGAAATACTGTTCGCAGTTGGCCTTCAAAGCTTATGCTCAGTGTACAAATTTCTGTAAAAATCGTGGGCACCCCTTTTAATGGCCTCCTCCTCCCCCAGGAGGTCACGCTTCTCCACCTGGTTAGATTGCAAGTGCAGTTTCCTTCTTCTTCTTCTTCCTCCTCCTCCTCCTTCTCTGTTCTGTATCTAGTTCGCACTCTGTCTCTCTGTTTTTCCTTCTCTTCCGTTCTGTATTGTCCCTACATTTTGTTTGCTGCATCAATTGCCCTTTTCTTTCTTTTCTTCTTCTTCTCTCTTATCTCTGTCTCTTCTATAATTCTCTCAATTCTCTCCCCATTTCTAAGGCTCTGTTGCTTGTCCTGCATTAGTTTGGTATCAGAGCCAATCATGATCACCATGCAGCCATTATTCATCAGCCTGTAACTTTTCCACGAAATTATGGTCTTGCCACTGGTTTCAAAATCCTAATTTCCAGGCAGCACTTCTAGACAGCATCTTCACCGTCACATACACACCACTGAAAACCCGTCTCCTGTAAGTTGACCTTCACCTGGGCAAGGGGTGTGGTCCCACACACCACCACAAGGTTACCCAGCTGACTACCCCTCAGAATTATCAACTTCCTGAAGTTTTTTACGACACACCACCTCCATCACTGAAACCACCAAGCCTTGATCTGCCATCAGTTGGAGAACCATCGCTGGATACACCTTGCCGGCAGCACACATGCTTCACATGCCAGCGACCCACAAGTGAGAAATTGCTAGTCTTCTGCTTCTAGAATTGCAAGAAATTGACTCCCACCCACGATAATTTGGATTTTTTCTTAAGATTTTGAAACTTTTTGATGGAAAACCGATTGATAAAGTTTGGTTCACATTTATAAGGATAAATTCAGCCTGATCTTGTATTGCCAATACAAATTTCTGAGTTTTGAAGGCCTGCCTGCATTCAGATTGAGGCCCCAGCTGCTGTTTTTTTAGATTTACTGCAACAAATTAGCTTTCCTTCATGCAATTTTGATGGTGGTCTGAAGAAATCCGACTTTGATTGTTTAATACATATTGTTGGAAGGATAAATTCAGTGTGAGAGCACCATTCTTCAAGTTTATTAGTGGAGCATCTATGAGCATGGACCTTTGGTAAAGTTGCACAAAATTATGTTACTTAATGACTCCACGAAATTGATTTAGTGTTGCTTATTTATTTAGTACTCATCTGAATTTGCATGGGTCCACATTTTCTCTCCTGTTGGAAAAAAAATGATGAGTCAATTCCACATTTCTAGTTCCCAGCTACTTGACAATTCTCAACAATTGTTGAAACTTTAGTTTCCTTTCTATTTTGAGGGTTGTCCAGGTTCTTAGGTTTTCTTAGACTGGTTGGATGGCATGGAGATTTATTTTAATTAGTGTGTACTATTTGACCATGAGAGTATCCACTTAGCTAAACCAAAACATCTTGGTTTAGCAAAGCAATATTGGTAAAAAGTTGAAAGGGACAAGCTATTGTGGAGAACCTTCTGTTACCATGGTCTGAAACGAGATATATTTTAAGAGAAAAGTATCCCCCACATTCTTATACGAAGCAATTAGTGGACCAACTGTGTTATCTTAAGACAACTTTCTTCTAGTGTAATCAATAATTGCCTTAACCATAGAGACCTCATTTATCAGTGTGCTCGTAGTATTTAGTAAGGAACCTAGAATGGTAATTTTGTTAAGGGTTGAGGGACGAAATCAGAAGGTATATGATTTTGCAGATTCAAAAACGTCCCACTACTCTATCCAATGTTTACCACGTGGCTTTGGGAGCTGAGAGATATCTCCAGCTACCAACCCGGAACATCACTTCCTGTCTTACTTGGTTCCATCGGCTTACCACGTGGCTTTGGGAGCTGAGAGATATCTCCAGCTACCAACCCGGAACATCACTTCCTGTTTTACATAGTTCCATCAGGCTAGATCAATTTCTCAATGGTTACGAGGTACTCCTAGGTTCACTGAAGATGTTCAAGAGAGAGCTCAACTTGTTGAGGACAAACAATCAAATATCAAAAGTCTCATTAAAATTGTTGCATAATTGAGTATCATGACTACATAAATGATTTTCTTATTAGTGCACAATATTCTGACCATGAGTCATAAATCTTCTTTTGGAAATAAGACCGTAGACTTGTCCTTAGTGACCCAAAAACAATGTTGGTGTCTCTAGGCTAGAGATGGAGACTTGTCACCTAGCTTGGATGTTGAGACTTGCAAGGAACATCAAGATGATTTGCCAACTATAAGGAAAGATATGTTTGTTTCCTCTAGGAACCAATAACCAAAGCCATCTAATCCATCAGTTATTGAGCTTTGAACTTCTTTTTGATGACCTTCTGCGTAGGAATAGGCAAAATCCCATCCCTAACTGCTGCTCTTTGCCCAGCATCCTCAAAAATAGGAATTCCTTCCTAATCATCCATCGGAGATGGTGGCGGATGTGATATATCCCCCAAAAAATCGGATGATTCAGACATATATCCATATTGTTCCAGAACCTTATCCAATAACAAACCGTCGTCTCATGAAAACTCGTTGGCAGCATGTCTCTCCTCGTCCATCACATCTCCCCATTGCTTTTCCTTACCCAGGTTAACTTTTTCATCTATTTACCCTTCTGAACATTCGGAGATTCCACAATGCACAAATTCCCCTCGGCATTTCTTCTAAAAGATTTGCCATGATCCCATTAGGATTTCCCCTTTGTCCTTCAATTTTTTTTTTTTTTTCATTTCAACACTAATGTAATGCCGCCTGACGAGAATAGACCTTGCTGCCCCTAACCTTATCAGAATTAGTCCCCTTCTGACGAAACTTTTTCCCTCCAGCCTCAGTCTCACACTTGACATCATCCCTACCGACTTCCTAAGCCTTCCTGCAACAAAAGTTCAAATATTACTCTCTGGGCGAACTCTTATTACATTGACAATCCTGACCCACCTAGGATGCAGAAGCACGAACCAAGTTCTCGCATTACCTGATTTGGTTATATTCTTTCCAGGATCATTACCCCTTGCCTGTGAGAAAGATGCATCTGAGCTCTCCATTATCAATTGCAAAGCAACTCTAGTAGGGTGATTTGAATTTCCACTTCTCTTTCGAGCCTAGATGCAAAGTCTGACCATTTTCACACTCTTTACAAAATCCAGCAGTTCCGCTACTATGAATGCCCAACCTTTGAACTGCACTCTTCTTTAACTTAGAAGAACTAAGTTCAGGCCCAAAACCTTGAAACTAATATTTATTTGGATTATGGACTAGATTATTAACAGAGGCCATGAGCTGCGTCTGATTTGGATATAAAGCCTGATCCATGGGCTGCCTAAAGCAACAACCTGCCCATTAAACCTTACTGAATCTAATCCTTTATTACCCAACATCTGGCCCACATGCTAAGAAATATTAATGATACCTGGCCCAGCCCACTCCAAGCCTTCACCATTCCAATTGGACTCGCAGGCCCCAACTTTTTCATTTCACGAACCCTAGCTGCCCTGACTCTTGTTGGATTATTACTGGCTGCCGCTCCCCTCCCTCCTGAGGATGCTGTGCACCTTCACAGGTACTGCAACGCCTCCCAAACCTGCTGGTTATTCACTTATTTGGCTTTGAACCTCCCAGCATCACATCCTTCTTAGTCTGGCGATCATTAGCACCAGCCAGTTTTTTGTGATCATATTTTGACATCTGACAATTGCTAAAGCTTCTTTGCATCTACCACTGCCTCCAAACTTCAATATATCTTCTCCAGCTCTCCTCTTGCTAACCCCCTGGTATAAAAATGAATTTCCTCTTGCAATCCAAATGCAGTATGCTACTGTAGTTCCAAGAAACTGCCTTTATGGTTCAACCTTTTTTTTGTTGGGGGATAAACAGGGAAATGTATCAAAGGAAGGAAGGGGGTACGCTAATGAAAAGGAAAATGAAAAAACCAGGGAAAACAAGATATCCTCCCATTACAAAGAGAAAGCAACTGAACAAAAAAATAGAGTAAACATAAGGCAAGTCAATAGAGTAATGCCAACCAATCCAGATGCATGTCTTCCAAAGAAACATGCCAAAAGAATCCATTTGTTGAGTTCAAAAGGGACGCTAGGAAGACCACTCTGCTCCGAAGCATATCACTGGAAGTGGCAACATCTTTAAAGATTCTAGCATTTCTTTCCAATCAAATGCACCAAATAATTGCTAGAACAGTCCACTGCCACCAAGCTTTCCTCTTTTGTCGTCTTGTGAAAACCTCCAAACATAATACACGAAACACTGCAAAGAAGCCTGGTATGCCCAATTTTCACCATATATTCCAAACAAATTATTCTGAAGGTCCCCAAGAGAAGGAACAATGTAAAACAAGTGAGAGAATTTTGCTCATTCCTAAAACAGAGGACACCAACATTGAGTGACTCTGCCTTGTTGCCATCGAGGTTGTAGCCTAGTGGTGTGAGCTTATCTTCCATGTCTCTAAGGTCAGGAGTTTGAGTCAGACCTAAGTGAAAACCACTTGCAGGAGTAGTTCTTGATCTTGGAATGTTTGAGGGGCTTTGGACCTCTGGCAGTTAGGTGGTGCTGTGGTGATGGTCCTGTTCTTCTGGCTGGGTAGCTATGGCTTCATCTGGACATTCTACGGTGAGGGTTTTTTATTTATTTTTTTGGGGGGGGGGGGGACCCCTATGGTAACACCCAAGGAGTGTTGCTATTCTAGTTGGAACCCTACCCCTTTTGTAACCAAGCCAAAAAAAAAGGGGAGAGAGAGAGAGAGAAAAGGAACTTTAGCTTTCCAGATTAGAGAATAAAGGGCCAATTAGGGTCATGGATCAAATGACAAAGAAAGATTTGCCCGAGAATCCCAAAAACATTTATCACCATCCACCTCGACGTGAAAATAATCAAGTTCATTAGTTTCTCTCTATTCAGATTCCTCACAAAATGAAAACCTCAAGAAAAGCCACCTTCCTGCATAATGTGGAAGGCAGCAATAGGAGACTCATGAAGATTAGATAAACAGAGAAGATTAGATAAACAGAGAAGGCGGGGGAACCAATAGCCAAAGGGGCATTCCAAATCCGATTATCCTCCAGAAAACAGATCCTCTTACCATTACCCACATTATAGCAAGCATTAGGAAAGAAAGACCAGTATATGGGATGCAAATTTCCAAGGACTCAAGTAATATAATTCCTGCAATAGCATCCCTGCTTATGTTGTAGGAATCCAAATTTACTACAAATTACCTTGTGCCAAAGAGAGGTAATTTCTAAAGGAAAACACCATAACTTCCTGATCCAGAAAATGTTTTTAGATACCAAATTATCTAATTAAAAAATCCCTTGTCAACTTCTTTAATCTCCGGGCAACTGTCATCAGAATTCTAAAAAAGGATAAATAGTACAAGGGGGCAGAAGAAACACATGCGTGGATAAGAGTAATATGAACCCCTAAAGTAAAAACGCTCCTTTCCCCTCATCCAGTCTCCTAGCAATTCTCTCTCAAAGACCAGGTCCCAAAAAAGTATCAGCTGTAGGATTGGCCACTAAATGAACTCCTAAGTATTTAATAAGCCAACGCAAAACGCTGCAACCTACTAACCAAGCAAAAGAGCTTGGGTCAATGCGTAATCCCACCATGACCACACTTAAAAAAGTTAATTTTTAACCCCAACACCTTCTCAAGAACTTGTAGAACGGTTACCATATTAGAGAAGGTGCTCCTATCCTCCGAAAGAAGGATAATATCATCAACATGGTTCGAAATCGCGGTCGCGGGTAACGTCGCGAAACGGTCGCGGGTGTCGCGGGTCGCGGGAGACGCGGGTGTTACGTAACGGGAAGCGGGCGTAACGGTCGTGAATTTTTTTCACACATGCACAACCATGCCAAAATTAAAAAATAAGCATGAAATCCATTAATACATGATTTTTAATGAATTTTGCAGGCTTTCATTCACCCTGCAAATGCTTTTTAATAGGCATTATGATTTTTATATTAATTTTAGTGCGCTGTTTACAAAAAAAAGCATATTTTTTTATAGTTTACATTAGTTTAATGAGTAAAAAGATGTAGAAATGTAAGAATCAATTAATTAAAGTCATAAAGTTACTAAAAATGAATCAATACTCAATAGACTTAATACTCAATAAGTCAATATACACATTACAGTGATTACACATACATGAATTTAAAAAGTGATTAATATCAAATATCAATAAATAGTTGAAAATACATGAATACAATATTACAAATTTATAACATAACACATGTCACCACCAAAAAGAATGACGTGGAGGGTCTTCATAATTTGCATCTGTATCTTGAGATTGGGATGGGAAATTATCACCCCATCCTTGTGGAAATACATAGTTAAATGAACCCAAGTTTGCGTCATTTTGTTGTTGCTCTTGAAAATGTACTGGTGATGAAAATTCTCCTGAATAATGTCTATAAGTTGGGGCAGGGGCTGGCTCTGGGTAGTGTGTAGAAGAAGACTCACTAGATCCTGAGATTCCTGATCCACTGGGATAAAAATGTGAGTCACGAGATGCATAATGTGGATATGCTGGATGAGATCCATATGATTGTGATGATAAACCATCTAAACCAAAGTCGCCAAAACTACGAACCACACCATATGAATCTTCAGTAGAATCGCTAGGGTCACCACGAGCACTCCTTCTCCTGGGTTGTGAAGATTGGTTCCCTGGAGGAATACCCAAGTCATAATTTTCAGGTATGTCATGTAGTCCATAAGGATCAGAAGGATATATATCCCTTCCAAATGATGTCCCTGTATCATATCCATAATTATATTCTACACCGCCGCCTCCACCACCACCACTGCCACCCCCCCCAACCCCAGCTCCAGCACCACTATTACCATCATCATCACTTGGTGGGCTCAAACCAAGATTGTCATCACTTTGTGTGCGTTCAGGACTTGAACTTGAATCATCATGCGCGTTTATTGGTGGTTGATCACCTCCTTCTGTAGTACCACCAACCTCTTCATTTAACCAATTTGAATTGTCCTGACCGTCGAGTAGTGGTGTCTCTCTCTCCTCTAACCATTGACTTAAAGGATCATCTTCTTCGAAAATGTAGTCCAAATTGATAGGATTGAAACCCTCTTCAATTTCTCGTTGGCTTCTTCTCATTGTACGTCTTAACTTTAACCTCATGTTGTAATGTACGAAAACAAGTTTTTGTAATCTCATGTACTTTAATCTATTTCTTGTTTTCGTATGGATGAGGCTAAAGGTGCTCCAATTACGCTCACAGTTCGAAGCTGATGTGGTCTGGCTAAGAACTCTAATTGCTATTCTTTGGAGTTCAGGAGCACACAAGCCATAATGAATCCACCATTCAGCTGCATTAATAATTAAAAAGAGTTTTATATTAGTATAGCGTATTTCAAAAGTCAAATTTGAACACAAAGAGAGAAAATAGAGTAATTCTCCATTATTTAGCTATATAGTCATATTTACCAGGATTTGTTTGTTTCACTGCCCTTTGAGCCAATGGGGTTCCAAAAGTCTCCTGCCTATCTCGATATAGCAACAACTAAAAAAGGATGATTGTGAAATAAAATTAATTAATTAGATGTATTAATAATTATTCTTGAAAGTATTACAGAATACTAGAACAATTCATTATTCAATTTAATGGAACCAATACTTACTTGATTAATAGCCCGAATTTGAGTATCTATATCGGGTACCAACTTGGTTATCACTTTTTTAACTCCATCCATGACTTCTCTAGCAACTTCAGGAGAGGGTGGGGCACCATAAAGAAATTGTGGGTTCAAAAAATACCCTACAATTAAATTTAGAAACATATTAATCAATAGTTTTCTAATGCAACTATGCATAATTTAAAAATTAAAAGTTAAAATAATAAGAAATTGTATTTGATTTACACTTACCAGCAGCGTGCAAATCTTGGTGCAACTGAAAACTCCACCGGTTGTCAATAATTTTCCAATAGTCTTTGTAAAACCGGCAATCTTTTTGAATGGCCAACTTCGCCCTATCAATTGCCTCGTATATGAAGCCCATGGTTGGTTTTTCATCACCATCAACCAATTTAAGAACTTTCACCAAGGGTTCTTGCACTTTAATTATATTAGAGGCCTTTTGCCAAAACTCTTTGTCTAAGATAATTTTCTTCGAATCATATGTTGGGCCTGATTTTGCCATTCCAAATCTTGAGTTTTTCCAAGCATCAGATGTAAACATTTCCCTTAGTGCTTGTTTATGCCTGACAATAGTCTCCAAAGCAATGAAATTTGTGGCAAATCGAGTGATGGCAGGGCGAAGTAACTCTCTATTATTTGTGAATTTCTTCATGAAATTCACTGTCCATGTGTGGTTGTAAATAAATGAGGTTATTGTTCTTGCATCTTCTAAGACCTTCTTCACGTTACTTTTCTTACCAATATCTTCAAGAATAAGGTCTATGCAATGAGCTGCACATGCTGTCCAATAAAGATTGGGCCTCTTCTGCATCAATAATTTTCCTCCTGCCTTCATTGCAGCTTCATTATCAGTCACTACTTGAACAACATTCTCCTCTCCAATTTCTTCAACCACCTCATCCATTAATCTGAAATAAAATTATAGATTCAATAATTACTACTATTTAATTAAAAACATGCAAGTCCATAATACTATTTGCATATACAATTAAAATTAGAAAATTACCTGAAATAATATTCAGCTGTTCTGCTTGGCACATCAGAGGCATCAACTGATTTATGAAACACGGTGCCTCTATCGCAATAAACTAAAAAGTTTATAATGTGTTTTCTAGTTGGTCCTGACCAACCATCACACATAAGTGTTACACCTCTTTCCTTCCAAATTCCAGCAAAAGAAGCTATATAATTTTTCATTTCTTGATACTCTTGCTCCAAATAAATTTCAGATATTTCATAGGGTGATGGACCCTTCACCCCTTTTCCAACCTCTGCAGCAATATCAAGCATAGGCTGCATAAATGGAGAGTCAGCTACATTCGCTGGAATCCGATTATAAATTAGGAATTTTCCAACCGCTTTTCCTAATTTACTTCTTAAACCTTTCAGTAACTTTGTGTTGAGTTTTGGTTGTTTCGCACTCTTGCTTCTTTCTAAAATAGGATCCATTGCCTTTAGTCTAGCTTCAGGGGCATCAGGATTGATCCATTGTCGTCCACTACCTCCAGCTTCTCGACCACTATAAGATCGAGCTCCTACTCTATTGAAACCACTGGTAGCACCACTGCCAGAGCCACCTCCCTCTTCATAAATATTACCCCTTCCAGTTGTTCTTGCTCGAAATCTTTGTCTTTTTTCCCATTGTTGTTGTGATCGCATGCTTTCTTGTCGAGCAAATCTCATACTTTCTTCTTCTAAGTCTTCTTCATCGCTCAAATTCTCAAAATCTCCTCTAATTTGGGCTTCTGCTTCTTCTTGCCTTTTTTGTTTATCTCTTTTCTTCTCAGCATACTGTTGTAGATGTTTCATCATTTGTTCTCTTACTTGTGTGGTCACATTTGAGCATCCAGCTACTTGACCCTTTTTATGTGCCAAGTGTTGTTTCAAGCGTGTAATGCCCCCTTTGATTATCTTCCCACATAACTTACACATAATAACATGTCTATTACCATCTACCGCAGTACCAAAATGCCATCCAATATCCTCACTAGGTAAGTTTTCATTTCCTCTATCACGTGACATATTGATAGACTTAATTTGATGATCTCTACACAAAATATAAAGAAAATACAAAGTTACAACCTTTCTACAATGACAGGAATAATATAATTAGTAATTTAGTAAATATTAAATAATAAGTACTAAATAGTCCTAATTTTAAATACTTATTACGTAAAAATAAAGTATAATATTTGATTAAAAATAATAAGTAATGTTTATTATTTTTATATTTAAATAAACAAAATTATAAAATATTAGATATTTTATTACAAAAAAAATATATTCCTTTATCTTTAAAAAGATATTTTCATTATTTTTCATAGCTTGATTTTATTTTCATTTATAACTATAAGAAATTAACAGGTGAAAAAGATTTTTGCTCTAGTTTCATATACATCATAGCATCACAAATAGAGATCCATACATTACAAATTGACTATTTAATTTTTTAAGCATTTTCTCAGTATATGGATTAAAATTAAATTTTTCTATAAATTCCAGTAGTAATTAGTAAAAATCAGATTTATTAATGTATTAACTATTAGGTTAATTTTTTTATTATTAAGTTATCAATTTTTACTTTATTTGATAACTAAAAACAAAAAATAGATGTAAACATTTATTTTACCTAATTTTAAATTTAAGGTCAAAATGATGTTTTAAAACTTAAAAAATATTAATAAACAGGGTCACCCTACTCAAGAAATGGCAAGTAGATACACATGTAACATAAAATGGGTGACAGATGTTATTTAATTTTTTTTTATTTTATAATATGAACATTATTCAATATTTTTTCAATAGATGGGAGTGAATATGATATCTTCTTTATCAAAATAACCACTTTGTCCAGCTGACATAAATAGTATGTTAGCCAATTGGTGCCATGAATTAATTTTATTTCTATAAGTTTGGCAAATCCTAAGACTAAATATTATAATAATTGTGCAGAGTATTCCTTAGAATTTGGCAAATCCTAAGACTAAATATTATAATAATTGTGCAGAGTATTCCTTAGAATTCTTTAAGAATGGTGAAAAATATAGCTCAATTAAGCCTAGATAATATAAAATGCCATCACATGGATGTCTTGTGTACATACATTATTTTAATGCTTTGTTTAGATGGTGAATGCAGTAGTGGATTATTGATATTCAAATATTATTATAAAAAAGGCTTCAATTATTATTGGTAAATATTAATTATTTACTAACCTTAAAAAATATTAATTATATACTATTAATAATTGCTTGCTATGTCATGGAATTAATTTTCATAATTATCTTTCAAAAAATATAATACAATTAAAATATTTATAAATTAAGAAAATTTTATTTTACATAATTATTAATGATTTCTAATTTTTTACTCTATTAAATTACTTTTTTTTTTAATTCAATTTAACAAACCTATTTTACAACAAAATATAATTTAAAAAAAAAACAGAATGAAAAGTGCTGTGGGAACAACAAAATATAATTTAAAAAAAAAAAAACATAATGAAAAGTGCTGTGGGAACAACAAAATATAATTTTAAAAAAAAAACAGAATGAAAAGTGCTGTGAACAACAAAATATAATTTAAAAAAAAAAAAAAACATAATGAAAAGTGCTGTGGGTGTTGAGTGTTAGTGTTAGAGTGTCTCATACGCTGGGCCTGGTAGTCGAGTCAGACCGAGAGAGGGGAGGGATTCGAGGGAACTCGAAGGAGCTCGAAGGAGCCAAGGCTGCGAACTGCGAAGCACAAAGCAGAGATGACGCCAAGCTCCGAGCCTCCAAAGCTTAAAACGAGAGGCTGGCTGGTGGCGACTGCGACGACTGGCGGACGAAGGTGCCGACTGCGACGACTGGCGGAGCTGCTGCAGACCTTTCGCCGTCGTTGGTGACTCGCCAAGTTGCTGGAACTGCAAGATGAGTAGATCTGCTCGGTAGCCTCGGTGTGCTCACTCTCAGGCTTTGAAGCCTTCTTATTGCTTCCGCCAGGCGCCAACAAATTTTCAAGGTCAGTTTGTAACTTTCCATTTTACCCTTTGAATGGCAGATGAGTGTGGGGACTGGGGAGAGGGGGAAAGCAGCGCTGCTGCCTGCTGCCTGCAGCAGAAATCCTTCAGCGAATCTGCGACCTGTCGGCCATGTAACGGTCCGTAACGGACGTTACGAAGTGTAACGTTGGAGAATCGGCCGTTACGTGCCGTTACGCCTCCGTAACGGCCGTTACGGCCGTGAATTTTTTCCGAACCGCATTATCGGCCCGTATCGGTTTCGGGGCTTCCGATTTCCGTTACGTATCGGCCGTTACGCTACGTAACGGCCGTTATTTCAAACCATGATCATCAATGGGAAACTGAAGGTTTGAAATGGGCAGATCCTCATTATACACTTTAATCCTTCAACCAATCTATTTCAACACCTCTATCAATCATCCTGCTTAAAGCATTTGACGCAATAGAAAAAACAAAAAAGAAAGGAAGGAGGATAGGGGATCACCCTGCCTAAGACCCCTAAAAGCTTGAAACCGACACCTAGCCTCCTTGTTAAGTGAGACAGAAAAAACCACAGAGAAGAGATACTCACAAATGCACTTCCTCCATCTTCCTTCAAAAGCTTTTCTAGCCAAGATACCCCAACTTATTTGGTCATAGGCTTTCTCAAAGTCCAATTTCAAAACCTTTCCCCTCTTCTTTCCTCTAATTGTGTCCTCAACCACCTCATTTTCTACCAATACAGCATATAAGATCTGCTTTTCACCAATGTAAGAACTTTGACTATGGGAGATGGTGGATCACCAAGTCTGTTGCTAATCTCTTAGATAAGACTTCACTTAAAATCTTATAAATGCTTGTAAGTTGCAAGTGTTAACCAAACTAATTGGTCTGAAATCTTTAACTCTAGTAGCATAGTTTTTTTTAGGGACCATAGTAATAAATGTGGAATAGAGACTCCTACCAATCACCAAATTGTCAAAGAACTCATGAAACTCTAAAAAGATCATCCATAAAACAATCCCAACAATCTTTAAAGAAGTCCATCATATAAACAATCTGGCCCTGGAGCTTTCTCTCTACCCATCTCAAACACAGATCCTTAATCTTTTCCTCCTCAAAAGGCTCTTCAGCCACTTTGCTTTGTCACTGGAGATAGGGCACCAATCCAACCACTCAATCATAGATCTTCCAGCATCCGCCTCTGAATTAAGTTCCTATACAGATCTGTAATCACACCTGCGATGCAATCGAGAACCCTAGTAGTAGAATCCTGGTCATCCTTCAATAAAATTCTTTTCTTCCTTCCACTCACCACCCTATGAAAATGTCTTGTGTTAAAATCTCCATCCTTGACCATTCTCTTCCTAAACTTTAGCCTCCAATTCATATCTTTCCTTGGAAGAAGTTGTTCAAATTCAGTTGTCAACTGAATTATTCTACTAACATATTTTTTTCTGAGAGATGTCCCCTTCTGTGAAGAATGCCTTGCCGTTTTTCGTAGACCAAATATCCCCAAAAACTTCCACGCTCAACATTTTTCTAAGTTTACCTTTCAAAAATTTCTATCTCCTTATAAAACAAAATCCTGCCCAACCTTCCACATTAAATTCCCCCAACAACTCTCTAGCCAACCTATAAAAATCGGAGGGAGTAATCCACATTTTCTCAAACCTAAACAGAGTTGGCCCCAATTTTAGAGGGTTAGACTCAAGAAATAGAGGACAATGATCAGAGATCACCTCTTAATGCATCCTCCCACACTATAGTGAATACAAGCCTGTTAATCCTAGTAGCAATAGGCCTAACCCCATTTGCAAACCAGGTAAATTGGGCATTAGAAAGAGGAATATCCTACAAGCCACTCTCCCTAATAAAATTTTCAAAACCCCTTATGCTAGCTAGAAGTAATCCTTGACTCCCAATCTTCTTGTTCGTGGATCTAATGACATTAAATCACTTCCTAAAAACCCTTTCTCCCTACCTTGACCTGGGTAAATTGGAGTTTCATTCATTTCTTCTCTCTCTTCCTCTATTTCTCTCTTTCGTAGCATTTTTCTTTATTTTCTCTTGTACTCATTTCCTAGCACTTTATGGTGGCTTAGAGTAGACCAAGGTATTTTGGGCCTAGCTTGAGAAAATAAAAAAATTTCCATTTATTTAGGGGCTGTTGCTTATTTTCGTCTTTAAATCCAATAATATTATAAAAATATGATTAAAATAATAAAATTGCAGAATAATACACATTAAAAAAATTCTATAATAAAAATAAAAATTATTATAATTATTTTACTTAATTGTTATACTTTCAAAATTTACTTTACAGTAAAAAAATTTTATTGTACATGACAATTGAAAAATAGTAAAAATATTTTGTAATTGGTTTAATTTATTTTTTAATAAAATTTATGCATATTTTTATTTTAATTATGTTTACATTTATATGATCATTTAATTTTAATTTTAAAGTGTATAAAATGATGATTTAATCCAAAATAAATATTTCTAGATATTAAAATTTTTGACAAGAAGTTGCCAAAATAACTGAAAACCATAAAATCTGGTTGTCGCCGTGTGACCTGGAGGTCATGAGTTCGAAGCGTGGAAATAGCCTCTTGCTAAAATGCAACGTAAGGCCTGCGTACTATAGACCCATTGTGGTCCGCCCCTTCCCCAAACCCTGCATACGCGGGAGCTTTGTGCACTGGGCTGCCTCTTTTTTTTTTTCAAAAAGTCTTTTGCAAACAACTGAAAACTGCTAACAAAAACAAAAAATGACAACATAAATAAACACGTTTTTATAATCTATTTCTTCACTATGCAAAAACAGAAACAGGAAACAGAAAACAACAATACCAAACAAACCCTGAAAGTTTTTCATTTTCACTTTTATGCTCACTAGAATTTTTCTAGAATTTGACTATTTTTCCATGGCCCACTTGAGTTTTTTCTTTCATTTTAATGTCGTTTAGGGGGTTATTTTAATTAAGGGTCTGCACATCTTCTCAACTTTTTCCCTACGCAGCCACTTCCCCTACCAGAGCCTAGCCACGCAGCCATCTTTTCCCCTTACCACTTTTGCCATTGGCTGTCACAACCATCACCATCCACCCAACCCCAGAAACCTCCTCTCCTCTTGGTTCCATAACCACCCCTGCCCCATCTGTTCTGCCTCCCTCCCACATGGCCAAGAGCCCCCCTGCCTCCTGCACCACATGTGCAAACCCCCCCCCCCCCTTCTCTTCCTCTTCTATTGCTCTCTCTCTCTCTCTCTGCCACTGAAGGAGGAGGAATTCTATAGCTCATCTTGGAGGTGCCAGGAAGATTTGCTGAAAACTGAGAACTTTAGAAATTGAACTAAACCATAATTTCAAATGAAAACCATTGGGTCACCCCTAAGAGTACTAGAGAGCACTTGTGAACCGTAAAGATCGCCCAAATGGTCTTGGAAGTGCTGACAAGATCAGATTTAATACATTAAACATATCGGGATTGGAAGAGTGCCACAATTGAAAAATTCAACACAAGAAATAGGAGTCACTTTGAGTGTGCTTTGGAAGCTTTCAACAATGCTGACCAAAAAACCCTAATTTTTTTTTTTGGGGGGGGGGGGGGGTGGGGGAGATGGGGGGCTCTTAAGTCTGAAAATACCCCTAAAAGGAGTTTTTGATTATCTCATTGCTTTCTTTTGGTTTGTGTTTTAGTATTTAATTAATGTTCATGTGTTTTACATGTTATGCATGTTTATCTTGCTAAATATTAACTAATTATTAGGATGGTGGAGCCTCTTTAAGGTACTATACTGACAACCTCAGGATATTCTTAAGAAGTCTTATCCATTTGACCATGAGTTGTTGAGAGGTGATAAAATGAAATAATGTTTAAAGGGGTTAAAGCTTGATATACATTATTGATCCACAACCTAACAGCTTAAGCTTTTATTAAGTGGTAATCTAACATGGTATTAGAGTAGGTTACTAGTGGTCCTAGGTTCTAATCTAGTTGCCCGTGTTTATTGCGTGATTTTTAAAAAAAATATTGCATTCCCTATGATGGGTGTTATTTGTCATTTGTTTATCTCTCCACGTGCTATAAAGCTGCACATGTGTGCACATGCGTGGGGGGGGGGGGGGGTGGATTTGTTAAAGCTTGATATACATTGTTGGCTCACAATCTTATAGGTTAAGCTTTTAGGTGAAGTGGTTACTTAACATGGTATCATAGCCATGGTTGTCGGGAGGTTCTGAGTTCTAGTTTTGTTGCCCACATTTAAAGTAAGTTCGTTAAAAATTATCTTCACAATATGGGTGTTATTCATTGTTATTTTCTTTTTTATCTCACCACATGCATTTGGGCTGCATGTGTGGGGGAGTGTTAAGGCTTGATGTACATTGTTGGCCCACAGCCTAATAGCTTAAGCTTTTAGCTAAGTGGTAATCTAACATGGGATAAAAATAATCTTATTCCATATAATGGGTTCTAATATTGTACTTTTATTGCTCATGTTTATTTATTTTTGGTTAAAAATCATCTTATTCTATATATTGGGTGTTTATTTATCATTTCTCTTTTCGAGGTGCAATCAGGCTGCACGTGCAGGGGAGTGTTAAGGCTTGATCTACATCACTGATCCACAACTGAACAACTTAAGCTTTTCTAGGCAAAGTGGTAATCTAACAAATGGAATGATTTAATAAATAATTAATAATGAGTTTTTGATGGCATTTCTCTTGAGGTTGAATCGTGTGAGTATGTCATAATCAATCCAATGATGGAGCCTCTTAGTACAGTAGTGACAGCCTGGAGGATTCTCCTGAGATGAGGGTATCTCACTTATTAGGCCACAAGTGCTGGCAGGATAGTTGGGTGGACCAATATTTAAAAATTTAACATAAATTTGTTGGGATAAAGGATGATCGTGTTAAGGAAAAGCATAACCTATGTGTTAATCAAGTATCCTTTTTGAAATGGTTGTTACAGGGTGCTATTGCCTCTATTACCTTGTGCATAACTCCCAAACTCTTGCTTGGAAAATTCAGATTGACTCCCTACCTTCTTTTAGTTTGATTAGACCTTTTGCCAATGTGGCTGAAAATGGTAGAATGATCACGTGACCAGTGACTCCTAAGGCAGAAGTAGATTGGTCGTGACTCGTGGCATAACTATAACCCCCCTTAGTTAAAGCCCCAAACCATTCATTATAATTTTTGTTTGTTCAGGTGTCATATGGGATGTCGAGACAGAATCCAGTACATAATTGCTGAGGTAGGGTTTCTTTGGCTTCAAAGAAGTGGTTTGCAGATGGGTTGTCTTCAATGTTCGGGAGGTGGGGTGGGTTTATCATAAAAACAAGATTTGGGAGTGTTAAGTATTGTGTATTGATTAGGATAAGGAAGAAGGGTATAGGTTTGGGGTGGAATTGGAAGAGTTTTTCTGTATTAATCCATGAGGTGCTCGTGATAATGCTTGGATGAGTTATGCAAGAGAATATTGACTGATGGTGGAAGAATTAAGCTCAGAAGTTCCTCTTATGATGAATGGACATAATGCTAGACTGCAGCAGAGATTTCACTCATGGAAAGAATTGGTGTCACCAAAGAATTTCTGCACGAAGTGTGGGGAGAAGCTGCATCAGATGACAATCAGTGATGATGAGAAATGACAAGAAGCTGCAGAGGCAGTCAATTCGTTCCGGCAGAAGTGGCTAGGGTTTCATAGGAAGCAACTTAGGGTTTTGCAATGGGGTGGCCTGTGGCTATCGTTATTGTGTTTGACTTGGGCCAATTGCTGGGTAAATGGGTTAATTTCAATTCAGGGCTGGTTTTTGGTTCTGAATAGGCTCAAGTTTTAGCCCATGTTGCAAGGCCCAAGATTCAGGGTTTGAATAGAAAATAAAAAATGAAAGTTAAAAATAGTTCCTCATTCTAATGGGCTTCAAAATCAGGCTCAAACTTCTAATCCACTTACTCTTCATACTCGGGCCAGGAAAATTTAGGGGGGGCTTTTATAGCTGGTCCCTAGTTGTAAGAGGAGGACCAGTCTACCTCCTCCTTATTGCAGAACAGGGCTAACAACATGAATCTTGATGGACAGGTTCTGCAAGGGACAGGAGCATTAAACTATTTACAAGACTTTAGTTGATGCTCCTGCATCCTTAGTGGGAGAGGGCTGCGGACAAGATGAGAAGAAGGAATGTGGAAAGAAATCTCTGATGGAATATCCAAAAGGAAACGCAGATGGGAGGATTAACGAGGGTAAGAAGACAGAAAAATGGGTGATATTCCGGATGATGATAGTGATGATATTAATGACTGTTTGCAATGGTACTCTGCTTTTGGATGAGAGCCAGAAACAATGTGGCTATGTCTTTGAATCATTTTATTTACTTGGCTACGTGTCATATGCACATGATCTCCCGTGGAAGGTTTAGAAGGTATATCTATATTTGAGGAGGATGCAATGGATGAAGAGCAGCAGTGAAAGGATGGGACATTGTCACTTGTGTCCATCCAATCCTGGTGGTAATGAAGTTCATTTTGATAGAGGTAAAAGGAAATCGAAGACGGTCAGCAGGAAATTGCAAATTTGAAAGTGCTCAATGAATTATAATGGTAAGGGTTTAAAGAGGGGTTTTCTTATTAAATTTCTGGCAGGAAGTGAAGTACGAAAAGCAAGGATTTTATTGTGAGAAATGTCATAGACAAGGGCATTCAAAGGTGGTATGCGGAGTGGGTGAAAGGAAACAGAAAATTGGGAATAAACGTAAGGATACGGAAAATGTTAGACAAGAAAATCGACAAGAAGTTTGGTGTGTGAAGCATTTGGATAAAGGGAAAGAAGTTCAGAGAGAATTGATAGATCCATGCATTGTTGAAGAATCTTTAGAGGTGGATCATGTTCAAGAGGGTGCAATGACATCACAAATTTTGCCAGTGGTTGAGACAGTTACGCAAAGTGAGATGGAAGAGGGGGGAGATTGTTCCTGAAGAATCGAGGCCTGAAGTGGAGATTTTGCAGATGAATACAAAATAGTATGAGATTGAGCAGAGGGAGGAGATTGTTGAACTAGTCCTGGGTGCTCCCGACGTTGATATGTTGATAGTGGATGATGTTATAGTAGTGTGTGATCAGTTGATGACATCTTGTAACATGGTTTCAAAAATCTTGGAACAAGAGTGTACAATCATGCCCAGGTATGTCCTACATAATTGTGAATCGGATAGGGAGGTGGAGACAAATACTTTGGAGAAACTCACATTGGAAAAAGGCTATTGTTCGGATGATGATTTACATGTTCTGCTTGTTAAGTTGAAGGATATTAATGGGCAAAGTGAGAAGAAGTCTCAACGGGTTATTACCCGTCCAAAGAAACTTGATTTATGATTAATACAATTCTAGTGTGGAACGTGCAGGGTTTAAACACGTCTAAAAGCCGTTTACAAAAGTTAATGAGGAAATTTTTGCCTTCTATTTTGGTTCTTTCAGAGCCTTTCTCTGATGAAAGTTTGATGTCGCAATGGGCTGGCTTTCTAAAATTTTCGAATTTTTGTGCGAATGCACCGGTGGGGGTAAACTTTGGATGTTTTGGGAAGAGGAAATGCACTTCGAGTTACAACATATGTTTGATCAAATTATTTCGAGTATTTTTAATTCTGTGGACCAGAATTTCTTGACTTCATTTGTTTATGCTAAATGCCGTCAAACCGATCACCGGGAACTTTGGAATGATTTGGAGTTTGTAAAGAGGAATGATTTCCCTTGGTTAGTGGCGGGAGATTTTAATATCATCCATTCAGATTCGGAACGTATTGGTGGTCATACGAGACCGTTATCGGCTATGGAGGAATTTAATACTTGCTTGGACAACTATGGTCTTATGGATTTGGCTGTTACTGGCAGCAACATATCTTGGTGTAATGGTCAAAGTGGAAATTCTCGGAGTTGGGCAAAACTGGATAGGGTCCTCTATAATTTGACTATTCTTCAATTTTTTACCAAATATTTATTTTGAGTATGGAAATAGGAGGACTTCAGATCATAACCCATTGATTATTCGGTTTTATAGAAATTTGCAGCAGTATGGCCCTTCTCCCTTCAGGTATCAGAATATGTGGAGCACTCATTAGTCTTTTAAGTCTTGCGTGGAGGAAGCTTGGAGGGAGGAATCCCATGGCACGGGTTTAGTTAGACTTGTTGCTAATTGAAACATACGAAAGTTGCAATATGAAATTGGAACAAGCAGGTATTTGGACATGTGCATCAGAACATTAAAAAACTGGACGAAAGTATGGAGGTTCTAGAGGCTCAGCTTTAGGAAGGGTATTTTCCAGAAATTGAGGAAGATTTCTTCCTTTCTAAACTCGAGTTGGAAGCTTGGGAAAAGAGGGAGGAGATTCGTATCTCTCAGCTAGCAAAAAAGAAGTGGTTGGAGGTGGGGGATAATAATACAAAATTCTTTCATGCATTTGTGAACCAAAAGAGGAAGAAGGTTATGATTCATTCATTGAAGCTTCCAAATGGAGAAGCATTGGATTCTATGGAGGCTGTTGATGAGGGTGCAGTAAGGTATTTTCAAACTTTCTTAACAAGTGCAAGACCTAGTCGAACAGCTTACCTTGATGATATTATATCTCCTATGGTTTCTGAAGAGGAGAATATTGTTCTTTGTCGTGCTTCGTCAGAGGTGGAGGTAAGGGATGTTATTCTTTCTATCCCGAGAAATAGTAGCCCAGGTTCGGATGGTTTTGGTTTGGCTTTTTTCCATGATTGTTGGGATATTGTAAAAGAAGAGGTGATCGATGCAGCTATAGATTTTTTTGCTGGGTCTCCTCTTCCTAGATTTTATTCTGCATCTTACATTTTTCTAATCCCAAAAGTTCAGAATCCTCGGAGTTTTGATAAGTTCAGGCCTATTAGTCTTTGCAGTGTTATTTACAAAATTTTTTCAAAAATTATTGTTGTAAGGATGATAGGTTTATTGAATGCATTGATTTCTTCGGAGCAGGGAGCTTTCATTCTCAGTAGAAGTATATTTGAAAATATTACATTGGCACAAGAAATGGTTCATTCTTTGCATAAGAAGTCTAATGGTGGAAATGTAATGATCAAAGTAGACATGGCTAAGGCTTATGATAGGGTTGATTGGGATTTTTTAAACTTGGTTTTGAAAAACTTTGGATTCTCCCAGAGATTCTGTGGTTTAGTGGTGGAATGTGTTTCCTCTCCTTGGTTCTCCATTATGATGAATGACACTTATAAAGGTTTCTTTAAACCTTCTCGAGGGTTTTGCCAAGGAGACCCTCCATCTCCTTATTTGTTTATTATTTTACAGGAAGTTCTTTCTCGGCTTCTAAAGAAAAAAATTATGGAGAATAAGATAGGGGCTTGCTATCATCCTCGTGGGGCGCCTTTGGTATCTCACCTACTCTATGTGGATAACATTCTTATTTTTGCCAATGGTAAGAGAAGTTCCATTCAAATGCTTATCAAGACTCTTTAGAAATATGAGGATTGGTTTGGCCAAAGGATAAATAAAGACAAGTCAAGTATTTTTTGTCAAAGAGAATTGCTTATGCTCAGAAGCGATCCTTGTTAAGGATGACTGGCTTTGCGGAAGGAGGGTACCCTGTTACATACTTGGGTGTTCCTTTGGTATCGGGTCGTCTTACGGCCCGTAGTTTAGAGCCTCTAGTTGCTAAATTGAGGAAAAAGATAGCAGGTTAGAAATTTAAGCTTTTATCTCAAGGGGACCGCGTAGTTTTAATTAAGCAAGTATTATCATCAATGGCTATTCATCAATTGGTGGTAATTGACATTCCTAATATTGTCTTCACAAAGTTAAATTCTATGTTATCGATTTTTTTTTTGGAGTGGAATAAATGATAAAAGAAAAAGGAAATGGTGTTCCTGGCCTAATATATGTAAGCTTGTTTGTGAGGGTGGTTTGGGTATTAGGGATTTTGAGGAAGTAAAAAAATCATTGCATATGAAGTTTGTATAGAGATTGTTAACTATGGATAATCTGTGGACTTAATTCTTTAAAGCCAAGTATTTGAATAATAGACACCACTTAAGAGAAATAAATCCAGATAAAGGAACCAGATTTTGGAGATCGATTGCTCGTGTGATACCTGAAGTATTAGAGCATGTTCGTGTTCAAATTAAAGAAGGGTCGGCCTCTTTCTGGTTTGATCGATGGTTAGCCTCCGGTCCCCTTTGTGCTAAGGTTCAGGAAATCAGAAACCATAAGCTACGAACACGAGATTGTTGGGATAGAGATGGGTGGAATGTTGATTTATTAGTGTATCTGTTGGGTGAAGAACAGGCTGAGGAAGTAATGAACTCTGCTATTTCTTGGGAGAGTTTAGATACAGTAATTTGGGAACCTTCAACAGATGGGAAATTTACCACGACAAGTGCTTGGAAAATTAGAAGGGAGCGTAAAGAGGAATTCTTAGTTTCAAAATGGATCTGGCATCCTATGTTGCCAAAATGGGTGTCAATTTGTATGTGGAAGTCTTGGTTCGCTTGTCTTCCGGTTGATACTCGTATTCAAGAAGTAGGTGTTCAGATGGCCTCTCGGTGTGATTGTTGTTCAAATGCCAAGATTGAATCTCTAGACTATGTGTTTTGCACGGGTTCTTTTGCTTAGGAGGTATGAAAACAAGCAACAGCGGCGTTGGGTGTTAGTTGTATGGCAACGAATACATGGAAAGTCAGAGTTAATTTCTGGTTTAGTTGTGCAAGACGGGCCTCACAGTTAGGCATTTTTGTAGGTCTCATACCTCGTCTCATCATTTGGAGACTTTGGACTCATCGATGTAGAGCCAGGATGGAATCAATCTATGATTCGGTGAGAACTGATTGACTTGATATTAAATATTGACTGAGATCCATTTCGGACAAGTTAACTAAATGTGCACTTGCTTCTTGTATGGATATTGCAGTCTTTCGTGCTTTGGATATTTAAGTAAAAAATGTGAGGGTTCGTCTTCCTCATGTAGTCAGATGGTGTAAACTTGGGATAGGTTGGGTTAAGTTGAATGTGGATGGAAGTTGTAAAGGTAACCCAGGTAATTGTGGTGGTGGAGGCGTGATAAGAGATGAAAGAGGATTATTTAAAGCAGCTTTTTCCTCATTACTGGGCTATGAAACCAATAATATGGCTGAATTGAAAGCGATTATTATAGGGATTAATCTGTGCAAAGATCTCGGATTTGATCAAGTGGAGATTGCCTATGACTCTGCTTTGTTGGTTCAGTGAATTAATTCTAGGAAGTGTTCGGCTTGGAACTTATGGAATTTGTGGGAAGAGCTTGTGTTAGCTTTGAGAGGCATACATTACAAAGTGGAATATGTTTACAGGGAAGCGAATCAAAGTGCGGATTTCTTTGCCAAGGAGGGTGGATCTGGTATATCTCGATCATATAGTTGCTAGGATGAGTTTCCACTGCAAGTCAAGGGAATGATTTGATTGGATTTGTTGGGATTTCCTTCCTTCCGCTCGTGATGCTTTGTGCTGGTGTTTGTGAAGGTTCGAGTGGTTGGTTTATTTCTTGAGTCCTTTCAGAATTTTGTTTGTTTTCCACTTATAGTTGTTTAGTTCTTATTTATTTGTTTGATTGTTGGTCATTGATTTATTAGTTTTGAATAAGTTGGTTAAGTCAGTTTTAGACTCTTGATGTTTGTTTTCCCCAAGTTTCCAGGTTGGAATCATGGTATTCCTCCGCCATAAGTAAGAGATTTTATAATAAAGATAGGAGATGCCGCCCTCTTTTTCCACAAAAGAAAAAAGAAAAAAGAAAAGAAAAAGAGTATTGTTTGTCCTCTTTAGGTTGTAATGTCCTTTTTCCCCCTCTTAATGTCTTCTTTTATTATCTGGAAAAAAAAAAAAACAAGATGCAATTAGATTTTATTTTATTTTTAATGGATAAGAAGTGTGTTTAAAAAAAAACTCACTGACTTTACCATTAGGTAATTTAGGTCAGGGAAATTGCATATGCAAAGTGCCTAAATCGAATTATAAAGCGAAACTCTGATTAAAAAAAAATCTACTCATTTTAGGGCAACAGGTTTGAGGGTTTGACAATCTTTCTTTTTCCCCAGGTGAAATCTTCCTAAAATTGTGATATTTTTGGATGGGGACTAACTATAAAAGAAGGTTAAAATAATCTTTCAAAATTCAGCTTTATATAGAAACCTTTACAATATAGTTTGACCACTTAATTGAAAAAGTGTGGATTTGAGAATTCTGAACCATGATAGAGGCATTGAAGAATGTTATTACAATCATACATCAGATTTTTTTAATTTGTTTTGATCTGTATCTCATGAGGGACTCTGATCTCTCCATGCACATATATACATTCTCTTACCTTGATTTTGTGGCCATAGTTTGTCAACCTTCTTTCCTGAAACTTGGTCGTGCTATTTTATTTCTTATTTTAGCCCTCATTCCCCAAAAGAGGAATTCAGATAAGAAATTGATGTTTCAGGATCAACCTGACTTTTTATGGAGTTTTATCCAAAATCCAGATTGTTTAAATTCTTACTGGACTTGTTTCCCATTTTATCTTTTTGCAGTGATGGACAATTTTAAGAATGTTCCCCAATATTTTTATGGGCTCACTCCTTCACAGATGGATATGTTCATGACAGAAGATAATCCCATACGACGACAGTCAGAACAAGTCACAGAGGTCTTCATTTATATACTCCATAATATCAGCTTGCTAGATATCTTCTTGATGATAAATATAATATGCCCAGGAATTTGGTACCATTATTTTATGTAATAGCCCCTTGCTATCGCTTTTTACTTAAAAATTCAAATCATGGTCCAGCTGATTTAGTTGGCTAGAAATCCTTATATTTTAGTTAATTTTTGGCAGGAAAGCATTTCGTCTGCAAGGAACTATTTGGATCATGGAGGCATGTGGAGTCTATCAGACATGAACAAAAGTGATCCTTCAAGATATAGCATGAGTATAAGCATGTATCGTGGAGGGGGTAGAGGATATGGAAGACCTAGAACATCTCCTCCTGATCTGCCTTCACTGTTGTTAGACGCTCGGATTTGCTATCTGGGCATGCCAGTAAGACTGCCTGCCCCATTATTTGCTTATGTTGCATGTACTTTTTGTTGATTTATACCGTCTTGACTTTTTGTTTGGGGCTTGATTGCTACAGATTGTACCGGCAGTAACCGAACTTGTAGTTGCTCAATTTTTGTGGCTTGACTACGATAATCCATCAAAGCCTATATATCTATACATAAATTCACCTGGGACACAGGTTAGTCTTGGAATGCCTTCAATTTTCCTCTATATTTCTGTCATTATTCTCTGGCTGCTTTGCATACTTTTCATTCAAGCATGTCAGCAATGATTTGGCTTGGCAATGCTCTTTTTTAGGATGAGAAAATGGAGACAGTCGGAGCTGAGACTGAGGCATATGCAATTGCTGACATTATGGCTGTAAGTGTCATTAGCTTCTATGAATACTTAGTTGATTCTTATATTCTGCTGGGCTGTGCAAAATTATATGCTGAAATGAAATAAATTGCCATTAGTAACTGTATCTAGTTGTGGAAATTCTATTTAGTTTTTTCCATAGAAGCACAATGAAGATCTAAGCTCTATATTTACTCTATGCTTGGAGAGGCTTTGGATTTGGATTGGATTTGGATAAGATCTAATATAAAATTGTTATGAAATTTGTCTAAATCCACCCAAATCAAAGGTCCAAAATCCATGCTCCCAAACGCAGCGCAGTCTAGTTAATATGTGAAGGGGTATGGTCCAATTTTCTTTATTCTTTGCAGAGTCCTGGATTAATTTATCATCTTTGGTTCTTCTGGTTGACATGTTTTTATATTGTCCCTTGTGAAGTACTGCAAATCAGATGTATATACAGTGAACTGTGGGATGGCTTATGGACAAGCAGCAATGCTTCTATCACTTGGAACCAAGGGACACCGGGCTCTGCAGCCAAATTCCTCTAGTACGATTTGAATTTTCTTAAAATACCTGTATTATTTCTATTATGAGATCTTACTGTGCACACCTGAAAGCGGTCAAGTCTAACTGTATCTTGCTGATTGTATTCTTAGACTGCATTAGCGGCTGATGAACTTGCCATCAATACATCATCCTGTTTGCATGGTTGGTCTGACCGACAACAAACCTGAAAATGTTTTGCTCCTGTGTGCTTGTATATTAAGTTGACTGCTAATATCATACTTAAAATGGAGACGCATGTGGAAACAACTGCATCTTTGTTGAATTGAAGAAAATTAGGGGAGAGCAGACTACAGCTGTTGGAACAATTGTAAAGCAGTTCGTGCTATTTGTCAAATATTTTGTGAATGGCCGAATCAATTGGCCTCGAGTTTTGTATATTATATATAGACTTTACAAGAATGCTATATATGGAAAGTAAATAAGGTCTAGCATGATTCTAGCCCTATACAAGTAAACTATAATCTGTCAAGCCCTATACATGTAAACTAAATATGCGAACTGTACAAAATAATGATTTGAAATATAATGAAATAAATGTGGGTTGAAGCAAGGAAAGAAATCTTTTGCTTTGCTGTTTGCTATTCCGTTGACAGCCCCCCTCAAACTGATGCGGGTTGATCAACAAGCATCAATTTGCTACTTAGGAAGCAATGTCGATGACGAGTGAGAGCCTTGGTGAAGATATCTGCAATTTGTAATTCAGTGGAAATGTATGAAGAGTGATAACACGAGCTTCAAATGCTTCACGAATAGAGTGACAATCGACTTCAATATGCTTTGTGCGCTCATGATAGACAAGATTGGCCGTGATCTGGATAGCACTCGTATTATCGGCATGTAGAGGTGTAGGATCCGTCTCAGAAAAATCTAGCTCAGCAAGCAAGCAAGCCTCGAAGCTAAATAATTCCTGAACAAGCAAGAGACATCGCCCGGTATTCAGATTCCATCGATGACTTAAAAACTCTATCTTGCTTCTTACTCTTCCAAGGGATCAATGCATCACCTAAGAACGCACACTAACCAATGATGGAGCGACGAGTATCCGCACAACCAACCCAATCAACATCGCTATAAGCAGCAAGGCGAGTAGAATTGCCTGTAGGGAAGAATAAACCACGGGCAAAAGTGCCCTGAACATAGCGTATGATCCTATGAACAGCAGCCAAATGAAGACAACAAGGAATCTGAAGAAACTGGCTGACTTGCTGTACAGTAAAAGAAATGTCTGGTCTAATAATGGTGAGATAGACAAGACTACCCACCAACTTCCGGTATATAAACTGGGATCAGCAAGTAAGTCACCCTCCTCTTTGCAAAGCTTGACATTTAATTCCATGGGAGTATCAACAGAAGTACCCTTCTGAAGGCCAAGTTTGCAGGAGGCACACTCAAGAGATAAAGAAGAACGTTCTTTATTACCAAGTAAACCTGAGTTAAATACATCAGATAAAATTTGAGTATTGGGATGACCTAAACGACAATGCCACACCATACTAAGATCTGAAACATTATTACAAGCAAAAGACTTGATAGAAGAAACTGGAGAATGTACTGGAACAGGCAAAAGTAGTGGAAACAAGCGCCCCACTTTAGGTCCCTTTGCGAGTGGCTCCCCTGTTACTTGGTCCGGCACAACACAACCATTAGCAGTAAAATTAACAGCACAATTGTGATCAACTAATTGACCAATAGAAATAAGATTTGTGGAAAGCTAAGGAGCAAGAAACACATTAGTGAACTTAAAAGCGACATCTCCGACAGCAGCTATTGGCAAAGAACTGCCATTGGCAGTCTGAATAGCAGATTGACGAGCGTAGGGCCGAACATGACACAAGGTAGTAGGATTATTCGTCATGTGATTAGAGGCACCCGAGTCCACATACCAAAGATTAGTATAATTGTTACCTTGGAGCCCCATGGCTGATAATGCCGAAATTAGCATCTATTGCACCATTTCAGGTGTGCAATAATTCGTTGGAGCAGGTGCAGGAACAGAGAAGTCACTTGAAGATGAGCCAGGGGCCGCAAAAGTCACTGTGGTGGGTACACGAAGAGAAGTCCGGAATGCCTGGGCCTGATGATTTTGCGGATACGACATTATTTGATAATGTGGCCCTTCTTGTTGCAATAAGAGCATAATTTCTTGGAACAATTAGCATCGATATGTCCAAATTCTTTGCAACAAAAACAATGCAAAATGCTAGAATGTGCAGGTAGTCCTAGTCGTTGAGCAGCATAAGCCATAGGGATAGACTCGGAACTACCATGAGATTGTGCTAGAGTAACTTGAGTACTAAGTCGTTGTTCTTCACGAAGTAACTCACCAAAACGAACATCACGAGAAGGAACAGGAGAGTGATTTAGCAGAGACGAGCGAACAGGTTCATCCTTGGGGCGAAGTTTCATAAGAAATTGATAATGACGACTAGTCCCATGAAGACGTTGAATAATGGAAAGAGAATCCACAGGAACATCTGCAGTAACCAGATCAGAATATTCATTCCAAAGAGTCAGAAACCCCGAATAATAGTCTTGGATGGAACGATTGTCATGTTGAAACATGGCAATCACATGCTCTAACTGAAAATGACGGGCACCGTTATCTTGATGATATATTGTTTTTAAATAAGTCCACATGGATTGAGCGGTGCGATAAGGTCACAAGTTGGGGACAATATGCGACTCAACTGAGTCAAGAAATATTGGGGACAATATGCGACTCAACTGAGTCAAGAAATAATCCGAGCATCAAGCATAGCCCATGAAGGACAAGCTGCGGACTCCTTGGATTTATCAGGATTGGGTGCACAATCCGTGCCATCAATATGACCCCAAAGATATTTTCCCTTCAGGAAAAGTTCAAACCGAAAAACCCACGTAGAATAATTGTTGCCCGTAAACTTGGCACACAGGTGCGGAGTCCATGCTAAAAAATGGGGAAAATCGAGAAGCCCAAAAAAACAGACTCTGCTGGAAGAAACAGACCACCCAAAAATCTAGAAGCCCAAAATAAACAACGAAGGTAAAAAGAAAAACCAAGAACAACCTCCCTGCACTAAAAAATTAAATCTTGAACCAAAAGACTGCACTAAAAATAAAATCTTGAACCAAAAACCTTCTGTGCCGAGAAGATGAGTGCCAGAAACAGCAACAGAAAGTTGTTGCCTGCTTGCCGAGAGTCACAAACAGCAACAGAAACTGGTGAAATAAGTGGAAACTAGAAACCTGCTGTGCCTGCTTGCCGAGAGTCACAATCAGCAACAGAAATTGGAGAAATAAGTGGCAAACCAGAAACTTGCTGTGCCTGCTTGCCAAAAGTCACTAACAGGAACAGAAAACTGTTGCCTGCTTGCTGAGATCACAAGGACATAAACTGAAGGATTAAATGGCAACCCAGAAACCTGCTGTGCCGACAGCTACGTAGCCACAGAATTACCGAAAGAACAGAGAAAAATTCCAGAAGAGAAAACAAAACCACAACGGCCATGAAACCGAGAAGACAAAAAATTGAAGGGAAAAAAAAGACCTAGCAATCGGCTGGCTCTGATACTATGTCAAATATTTTGTGAATGGCCGAATCAATTGGCCTTGAGTTCTGTATATTATATATAGACTTTACAAGAATGCTATACATGGAAAGTAAATAAGGTCTAGCATGATTCTAGCCCTATACAAGTAAACTATAATCTGTCAAGCCCTATACATGTAAACTAAATATATGCTAACTGTACAAAATAATGAATTGAAATATAAGGAAATAAATGTGGGCTGAAGTAAGGAAAGAAATCTTTTGCTTTGCTGTTTGCTGTTCCATGGACACTATTTACATGCACTACCTGATACAATTTCCACAGCAAGGTGAACAACTTCCTATCATTTCAGAAGGCCACTAAAATTATAGGTGGAAAGTAAAACTGCGAGTGCAGTGCACTGATCCCCACTGCCCAGCCAGGCCATATAAGACTTAAAACACTGTAGTGCAGCTGCCCCAGAAGTCTGCTTGGGACCAACTTTGAAGAGTTGAAAATGTCATCCCCTTGGGCTTTTTTGTTATTTTGGACCTAGAATTTGTGATATTTGTCAAATTGGTCCACAGATTACGAGGCATATTTTGAGGTTGCAGATAAAAATAGCCTTTATTTAATAATAATAATAATTGTTGCTACTGCCACTGCTACTGCTAGTCTGCTACTAATACCTTTATAACTATGATCATCATCAGCAGCAGGGTAAAGTTTTTGTTTGTGATATCATTTTGATTTTGATAAAATAGTATTTGAGTGGTAATTTTTGTACTAGGGGTGGGCTAGTGGATTGTTCTTCATGCAATGAATATCAGGACCACCCTTACCTAGAGTTGAATAAAATTTCTATGAAATGGTTTCTTTTTTATTTTTTTCTTTTCCTTTTCCATTGGGCCTATGTGAGGCTTCTTATACTGTGCTTAGACGGATGACTAATTTTACTTGAATGGCATTTTGCTTCAATTAAAGTGGAAGTTTTTGAGACCATTTTTTCCTTTCTGGCTTGATAGCAGTTTTGAAGCCCCAGGCTTACCTAGATTACAAAATTCTCAATCTCTTTTCTCCCTTCCTCTGTCTATTCCATTTTGTTTTAGGTTCTTTGTATTCTACCTCACATATCATGGTCTATGCCAACCTCAAGTCAGGTCACACTGTGATCAAATGTGGTTCTGCACCCTTAGTGCGTGGCTCCTGTTTTGTTTTACTTATCATTTCTGACAAAAATGTGAATTAATTGGTGAGGGTGGTTCATTAAATTATATTTTATTTATTTATATTGCAGCAAAATTGTATCTGCCTAAAGTCAACAGATCGAGCGGGTCAGTCATAGATATGTGGATTAAGGTATCCACACACACTCTCTCCCTCCCCCCACCCTCTCTCTCTCCCCCCACTTTTTATCTGAATGAACTTGTTACCAGGCCAAAGAATTAGATGCGAACACCGACTATTACATTGAGCTTGTAGCAAAAGGAACTGGGAAACCAAAGGAGGAAATTGCTAAAGACATCCAGCGCCCCAAATACTTCAGAGCGCAAGAAGCCATTGACTATGGTCTTGCAGACAAGATTATTGATTCAAGGGATGTTGCATTCGAGAAACGGGTAAAATTTTTCTCTGCTTTGGTTCCTTATTGTGATATTATGAGGTGATGCATTTTTATTTTGATATTAACTCGCTACTTTTCAGGATTATGAGGAGATGCTTGCCCAATCGAAAGCCATGAGCAGAGGCAGAGGAGAAGGAGCTATTCCCCAAGCAGCTCCTTCTGGATCTTGGTGATTTCTAAGGGTGTTGTATTATAATGTATATGTTCGGATCAAGGAAAATAGACCCAGCCGTGTTCCATGTATTATATCACAACAGAGGTGTTTGCCTTTGGGGTTTGGTTGAAATTGGAATTATAATGCAAGTAGGTTTAATTTACTGAGCAAGGAGGTTTCTGATGCTTCAACACGGACTTGATTCTGTATGCATATGCTGTATGGGGGAAAGGGAGGATGATGCAGAGCCAATTTTTGAATGCTTTCCCTATCTTCTTTCTTTATACCATGGTGAATTTTTTTTTTATTGTGGCTGGAAAAAAAAAAAAAAAACCAGCTGAGATGGTCTATAGGTAACCTACATCTCATTTGATTTATGAGTTTTAAGGCTAGGTCAGTGTCCAGAGTCTGAGAAATCCTTTCCAATCATGTACGCCTGCAACAAATGGCAGGCAAACTGCTAGTCCTAGGAAGGTTCAGAAGATGGACGTCGTCATTGCTGAATCACTCATTTTAGATGATCAAAACGTTTAGCCAGTCTGCATTGGAGTTCCAAGCAATTTCATGCACTCTAAAGTTGAACTCTGATCCAAACCAGACAGTCCTTCCCATTTCACAAATTAAAACCACCCTTTTCACAAACTGTAGGGGTAGAAGGAACATTGCAATGCCTTCTCTTCTGTTCTGTTCTTAGTAGAGGGCTGAAAAATTACAAATTGTTCACCAGCGACTTGAGAATTGCTTGTCCAAACTATTTGTTCACAGAAACGAGATAAGCTTGAGTTTAGATTCTTGAAAATCAAATCAGTTGAGCTAGAGCTAGATGATACTTCGCTCACTAAGTTTGCAGCCTAGATTGTCGAGCTATCTTGCTACTTAAGATTATCTAAGAACTGAAAGCTTTAGGAGTTAATTAGTGAAGTATGTGAAGTAGACATATTAAAGCAGAAATATACTTGTTTATTTGCTTGTTAGGAGATCCATTAATTTTTATATTTCATTTAGAGTTTTATTTAAATTGACCTATTCTATATATATATATATATATGTTTGAAAGCTTTTTAAAGTTCACTAATACATAATAAAATTTTTAACAAGATTAGTTTGAGTCTAGTTCAAATTCAATTAATAATGAATCGAACATGAATAAGGTTGAGCCCGACTTGTTCAATAAAGAAGCTTAGCTCAAGCTCAATTTTAGAGGTACATTTGTTAAACAAGTCAAACCTGAGCATGCTAAAATTTGGCTTGGTTAGTTTCTTAATTTTGGGGAGTAAATGAGTTTCTTAATTTGACAGGAGTCCTGTATGCTTGAAGGCACAAGTTTATTTTGCTCTTGTTCAAATTGGCCAGCAATGTAATAGGTCAAACCATGGAAATAGGAGAATTGGGGCACCTCTCAGCTGAGAGAAGTTCTTCTACACTCTTCAATCATAGAAGATTTAGATAGGCTGTCAGGAGGAAATGGTTGGGTGCTGGGTGGCTAAGTCTTTTGACCTAATTCTCCATGAAAGGCTTGAAAGGCTTTTGCACAGAAATCTTTGTCTCGTGCATTATAAAGTTTTATTACTCTAAAGAAGGTGACCAAAACTCAGTAACTTGAGATTGATTTTTAAATTGTTTCCATAAATAGTAGGAATTGCAAAAGATGTACAAAGCAATCATTGAAGCTCGGATAAAGTCAGAAGACAGGATAAAATGCTACATGTAGATTAAAAATCTGAAACAGAAGCTATATTAATAGAGATAAGTTCCTTTATTTCGGACCAGTAGAACATCAAAATAACAGCACTGTAAGAGGAACAAGCACTCCTTCCTCACCCCCACCACCCCCCCCCCCCCCCTCCCAAAAAAAAAAACGGGGAAACCCCATATATACATATACACGGACATACACAAACACTCACACACAGCCAGTGTTTGTTTTGCAATCCATTTTGGGATTGTTCTTGCCCATTGATCTATTAAGTAGAGGGTAGTAATTTTTTGTTACAAATCAAAACTATGGCTGTTGAAATGAAAGATTGGGTCGTTGCGCCTTCTGTTTAAATTCTGTGACCTGCACTCTTTTGCGACACTTGTTTGAAGCGTTGGAGGACCACACACCATCACACCAATATCAACATAGCCCCACTGCTTTGCTATTGATCCAAAAATCTCTGTTCATAAGGAAACAAAATTATGATAATAAATAGCATCATGTTGGCATAAAGTTGAATGAAAGTTTGGGTACATGACTCAAATTGTCAAGCTTAAAATTGTTGGCTTGCATATCAATCTAAAATAGGTACAGAGCTCTTACCAGATTAAATTTATAACTAATGCAAAGTATTGATAAACAATTTCTACACAGAGATAAACCAATTACACTCTTCCTTTCTAGTTCACTAGCATCACCATTTGTGCTTCTACATATTCTAATCTAATGGGTTCAGGTAAAAAGATGTAGAAGCACCACTTTAAAACATGCAAAAGCAACCAAACAAATGAAGCCTAATTCTTAACAATTCTGTATGACTGCATAGAATTGTTATGTAGCATTTCAAGGATAGATTGACTCGAAAGTCAACAATAAAGGCGAAAGTGCCTAGAGATTAGAAGGCCTTTGGAAATCCTATGGAAATGAAGTCCTCACTTTCAGTTTTGGTAACCTTAGTATTAAGGGATAATTTTTGCAATTTTATTTTTCTTTTGTAGTTTGGATGTCACATGTTCCTCTGCCCACAGTTTTCAGTGGTCACACACATGCGAGCCCCACACAAACTTACAGATGGAATTAGCTACGATACCATGTGTAACGATCAGATTCTGAGCCAAATAAGCCCATGATGCCTGCTCTAAAAGCCATTGCTCAAGTGTTGCTCATGCTTATTGAAAGATTCATTTATAAACCACTTTCTGCTTCCTCACATGCTTGATTTGAGACAATGTGTCACCTAAATCATCATTCACACGGTCATGTGCTTCATTATTCATAATTCACCTACTTCACCATTGGTTTGAGGACGTTACAATTGACAAAATTGTTCATTTCTAGTAATGTTTTAAAAAGCTCAATTAAGGCTTGCCTCAAGGCAAGGCTAGGCAAAACGCCTTGAGGCTCGATCCAAAATGCCAAATCCCAAAAAGGCTAACATTACACGCTAAGGCTTGCACATTAGTATAAAAAGCACGCCTTTTTAGTTGAGGCTTGCGCATTTTGGGTGTGTGAATCTCGAGTTAGATTTGGTTAGAAAATTTTAGCTCCATGTATATATATATATATAAGGAATTTTATAATATGATTCACTACAATGTTGGCAGTCCCACTCCCCCTACGCTTTTGGAGACTACGGGTTATATCTTAGATCTTGAAAATAATTTGAACTTTGTAATTTTATAACTATCTCTTGTCATGATTTATGTAATGAATTCAAGTTAGCAATTTTTGAATGCCGAACAAGGAGTTTGCAAATTATGTTCGATTTTTTTAACATTATATTTGTGATTTTCTTAATTTTTCTTTATTTGTAAAATACATGTAATTTATTTACATATTTTTATCTAAAAATAAATTTCTCAAAAGGCTTACACCCCAGCACCTTAAGGCTTATGCCTCGCCCTTTAAGGGTTAGAATGCCTCGCCTTATGGTTTCGCCTTTTAAAACATTGATTTCTAGCAACTATAGACTTAAAAGGGAAATTCTAGTGATCTAAAAATTTGTTAGTATGGACATCTTGATTGGAAATATTCTATTATAAAAACTCTATAGAACTTCAGATAATGTAAACCAGTAACATGTACCTGCTACTATAAAAATATTAATTAGACAAATATGGCAGAGTTAACTGCTGTCATATGTAATTCACATGCCATTAAAATTTTATTGATAATTTATATGGCAAGTGCAAAAGAAATAATAAAACAAGGCAGAGGATTTGGTTGCAACCAATAAATAAATTGGTTTGGTTAGGACTAGCACATTGGTAGCACAGATGCTTGCCCCAAGCAGCAAACTTAATCCCTAGTTGTGACTTCTTTTGGCCACTAGAAATATGCATGAAATCATTCTAAAAAGTACTACAATTTTCCAGATGCACTTATAATGGACAAGAAAAAACTTACAAAGATAAATTTATAGTTTGAATAACATACTTAAAGCTATCAATATTTTTTCTGAAACATCAGGTGTCAGGCTATTAAAATGTACCTGTGAAGTCTGGTCTGCCGCCATAGGCTATGGTCCTTGAACTAGCAAAATTTTCTTGGTGCGGAACCTTGTTAGCCAAAGTCTCATCATGCTGTATAGCTTCAGTTTGTTTACTGTTATCCTCAGATTCATCCCTTGCTGAAATTTTTCCTTCCCAGAAATTCCACAAACTCACCACAAGACCCCCAAAGATGAGAACGCTTGCAACCATGCAAACGACGAATAGAAGCCCTTTGTACCACCAAGTATTTATGCCGAAAGGGTTTATATAATAGATATCCAACAAAGCAAGCAAGATAATAAAGCCAACTGTAGATGAAACGATATAAATTCCAGACCATATATTATCTCCTGTACCAACCAAAGGAGACATGCCACATCTACTGGAGACGGGGAAGATGGAAGAATTTATATTCTTCTGATTTTGACCCTCTTCCTGCAATGAGCAACAATCAGATGCCACAGATTAAATAATGTTGTAATAAGCACAAACAAACAAATGTAATAAATCCTATATTGAGGAAAAGTAGAGCTAGACCAACTATACCTACCAATGGAGGTTGTACTTCCCGAGTAACATAAATTTGAGTTTCAAGATTCATTGTTTGAGAGTAAAATGGACAGATTGATTCCATGTCATCCATCGATAGAAGAGGAAGCTCATTGGATCTTTTCACAGCCCAAACAATTAAGATATTTCTTGGTAGACAAGGCTTCCCCTCCCTGATCCGGTGGAAAATATCCCTTAATATTGCCAGGAATGGAGAAATTCCAATACCACCAGCTACCAGAATAAGGTTTTCATACCTGATAGGATAACATGGCAAGTCAGTTCACAAATAATATATGTTTGAGGAATCTTTATCTGCCTAGGTATATTTCATATGCTAAGATCGGTACATACATCAAATGATATGGTGATTCATGTCCATAAGGTCCCTCTACAGAAGCTGTAATCTTAGATCGAGGTTGAAAGGGTAGATCTGTTTGAGGTGCCCCCTCCATATGTATGTGTCTCCTTAACTCTTCTGTCCACTTCCCAAGAACCTTTATGAGAACTGAAAGATGAAATTTACCATCTAGAGGACTAGATGAAACACTGAATGGATGCCACTGCAGCCAAGATAATTCCCGAATTTGAAGGAAGATAAAACTCAGAGCATTATACCGCATATCTACAATGTCAAAGAGGAAACAGTGACAAATATGACCACAGGAAGACATAAAACAAGTTACAAATATGCAAAGAAATATTATTACTTCTAGGTTTTGAAAGAACAAACTCCACTGTTCCACCCGGAAGGCATGTGGTTGAAATAATGTCTACAGTCCTCCGTGATTGACAGAATCTTAGGAAGCGATCCAGTATGAACAGGAATATTCCTCCAGCAGCCATACTAAATATAAAGTCACCAACATGCAAAGCCAAAAATACTACAAAAACTATGTAGAGTTGATGGGTGTAAAAGAACAACTCAAAATTTTGCTTCCTAACTGGAGGAAGTGATGTCACCCACATAAATAAACCAGCTAAAAGGCTTATGACTCCTGCAAGATTTGCAACACCAATATCTTTCCACTCCAGTATCTGCACAGAACGATGAAGCAAGGTAAATATAAAGCATTGCCAAATCTCTCCCCTAAATACCCCACTCTAAAAGGTGCTCTTACGTGCAGTAGTAGTTTAAATATCTTAAGAAGGAAGATAACAAAAGCTGACAGGATTTTGTTCGTAAAACCTCTAGTTTCTCTCATCATATGCATGTGCACATTGAATCTGCATAAGGGCTAGACTGATTCTATTAGTTGTAAGCAAGCAAGATCCCTATTTTACGTGGACAGTCAACAGAAAAGAAGTACATCAAGGTGCTTCCTGTCATATATCAAAAATGAGTGTAACTCTTGCACGTTAGATGTGCAAGAAATAAAGCATATCTTAGGTTAGTTCTAAGAGAATACCAATTATTGCTCAGGGAATTTGAAGATTATGTATAATGTATATAATAAAATGTTAAGTCACCGGCCTCTTTCCCTATCTCTGCCTTTCTTCTTTTCTCGATGCACAAAAAGGAAAGCAGAAATGCAGGATAACACTAATGGAAATTCAAAAAGCTGCTAGCATAAGTCATAAAAATTATTGAAGTTGGACATGCAGTGATAACATCCACACCTGCACAGAACTCTAAGAGCCCCAACCACTCTGTTGTATCCTCGGAGGCTTTTCAATATTTCTATGAAGAGTTATGAGTTGATTTAAGAGATTTTTATACTATTTTGATCAGTACATGCAGATGGAAACTAGCATGAACATTATGGATGTTGTGCGAGTATGATATGTATTCAATCCATCCTACCTGCTACGCTTTTAATCCCATTGCTTGAAAATCAAACTTGCTTTTTACCCCACCTTTCTCTCTTCTTTTTCTTTCTCTTGGTTTATTCTTCATGTTCTTAGAAAATCTTCACCAACTCTTTCTAAACCTACTTGTCTTGTTTTTCAACTATCACACCACCTTGTTTTGCAGGACAACACCTGAGCTTCAAAGATTTGAAGGTCATTCTGAGTGCTTTAGTATGAAAGAAAAATAATTACTAAAATTTCCTTGAAGTAAAAAAGTGTACCCATTGTGACAAACACGAGCTTCCATTTAAATTTGATTCCTCATCCCAAAATTACTGAACTACCTACAAAAACATTGCACTGCTCAATCCATGGAGCCATGGAGGGTGCGCAAAGGATGTTTTCTTATACAATTTTCAAGTTGGAGTAACTACTAAGCAGAAGTTGGAATCATCCAATCATAATGTGTGCTTAGTCCTACAATTTCTAATGGAGTAAGCTCCCTCAAGATTTTCAAAAAGTTTCACATCAATGGACAAGATCTTACTTATTCTATTCAAGCTTATCATGTTGTTGAAGTAACTAACGCAAGGAAATGACGGTCATGATTATTTTATCACTTAAAACAAGTGAGATGATAGCAATGATAAACCCAAGTTTAGAACTCATGCATAAGGATATAAACGATATACAAGTTTTTAACCAATCCATTGTTGTGCTTGTTTTGCAACCCAAACATTGCCTCCATCACTCTTGATAGCTTTAGAATATGCATGTATTCACATAAATAAGGATCCAATATGAACTCACTTCATGTATGAGATGGCCCTCCATTGCCCATGCAATTATGTACAACAATCCGTGAAGAGTAAATATCACCATTGTGAGATGTCCCAACCACACGTGATATTTGGTAGCATGCTCAAATGGGACATCGATAAGGCGGAGAAGAACTGAGCCCCTTGCAATTGGGAGAAATAAAAATGCCAAGCAAAATAAGCCAATCAAACCAAAGCGCAGTCCTGACAGTTCCAGCATCAAAGAACTGAAAATCCAAGTTACAGAGGAAGTCAATTATTGACAATAGTAAGGGAAAAAATAGAGAAAAGTCCACTGTTTCAGCAAACCCATAAACAGAGAATGGAGTAAGAAGGAAGAGTCAACTTTCATATGTACCATTTCTCTAATGAGAATTGACTGCTGACACTATCGAAGTGTCAATTTATTAAGTTATGAAATGCATGCAGAAAATCATCAAATGATAAAGAATAGATATTAAAAAATGCATGGCACCACTTCCTCACACCGTTTAATGCAATATGAAGCACAATCAGATTGTTACATAAATATTGAGCTTAAGGGAAAATCTCCAAGTAATATATATATAGATTTATCACCCAGCCAGTGAAAAATGTCCAGATGTTGAATGCATAATGAGAAGCACACAACAGCAAACAATGGCTCCCAGTGGACAATTACAACTCAGCTATCAAATGCATTTATGATGTGAAGATTATCTGGTCAAGATTATATGGATTTTATGGCTATCCATCTCAAACAGTGTTTTCTGCAAGATTTATGCAAATTTAGGTTTAATTTGGAAACAGAATTTCAAGCAGAATGTCTAAATTAAAGAAGTACTGCACATGCTTTAAATCTCTTCAGATGGATTTTTGGGTTAGTCTAGAAAAAAGATTACATGGCAGTACAAGAGAGTGGGAAAATCAGCCAAGGGCAAGCCCTAAGCTAGAAATTCAAACAGTGCCTTCTGCAGGATTCATGCTGACTTTAGTTTGATTTGGAAGCTGAATCGCAAGCAGAAAGTCCAAATTAAAAAGTCAAACTAATTTTAACAGTGCTCTCTGCGAGATTTATTCGACTTTAGTTTTATTTGGAAGCAGAATTGCATGCATAAAGTCTAAATCAAAAATTCAGTTTTATTTGCACATGCTTTAAACCTCAACTAGAGATGGGCTAATTGATTACTCCAGAAACCAAGTTCCACTGGACTTTCTGCAAGATTGTGCAACTTTAGATTGATTTGGAGACAGAATGACATGCAGAAAGTCAAAATTAAAAAGGGAATTGAATTTGCACATGCTTTAAACCTCAACTTTGGATGGGCTGATGGGTTATTCTAGAATGGGAATTGTATGGCAATAAAAGAGTGTATGAAAACCAGCTAAGGGCTCGTAGCTGAGAATCCAACTCTAACAGTGCCTTCTGCAAGATCTATGCTATTTTAGGTTTGATTTGGAAACAGAACTAAAAAAAAAAAAAGGCAGCCCAGTGCAGAAAGCTCCCACATATGCAGGGCCTGGAGAAGGGGCGGACCCGCATATGTGGGAGCTTTGTGCACCGGGCTGGCCTTTTTTTTTTTTAAGTCATGTTTCCAAATCAAACCTAAAGTTGCATAAATCTTGCAGAAGGCACTAATAGAGTTGGAATTCCAGCTACAGGTCCTTAGCTGGTTTTCGCACACTATTGTACTGCCATGCAATTCCCATTCTAGAATAACCTATCAGTCCATCCAAAGTTGAGGTGTAAAATATGAGCAAATTAAATTCCCTTTTTTAATTTTGACTTTCTGCATGCCATTCTGTTTCCAAATCAAATCTAAAGTTGCATAATCTTGCAGAAAGCCCAGTGGAACTTCGCACTCTTGCACTGCCATTTAATTCCCTTTCTGGAATAACCAATTAGACCATCTCTGGTTGAGTTTTAAAGCATGTGCAAATAAAATTGACTTTTCAATTTAGGCTTTATGCATGCAATTCTGTTTCCAAATAAAACTAATGTCGAATAAATCTTGCAGAAACCACAGTTAAAGTTGGTTTTCCAGCTAAGTGCAAATTGACTTTTTAATTTGGACTTTCTGCATGCAATTCTGAATCCAACTTTGGAAACAGAACTGCATGCAGAAAATCTAAATTAAAATTTCAATTTTATTTGCACATGTTTTAAACCTTAACTTTGGATGAACTGATGGATAATTCCAGAAGGGGAATTACATGGCAGCACATTTGTGGGAAAACCAGCTAAGGGCAAGTCTTGAGGGTGTTATACCCCAACTTTTGACTTGCAAGTTCGGTTACTGAAATATCTTCAAATATGGAGATATACCGTGCATATCATGCCCTTGACAGACCCTTGGTCTCGTGTTGGAGCCATGGTTACTTGGTGTTGCATTTAAGTGGGAAAACCAGCTCATTGTGCACTAGGGTGCTGAAACAGAGGTAAATGCTCAATAAAAGAGCACAATCTTTAGCAGACCTAGCTAGTCATACATTATATGTGAGTATGCAGATATATTATGCTATCTTTTTATGCAATCCCTATCAACATAGTGAATAAATCCAATAGTATGATTTCTTGTTGAAGACAATAGGGAAAGAACTCGTTCATTAAATATATGAGTATAAAATCCAAATAAGCTCAACAAGTAATTGGTCAGTGTAAAAAAAGGAGTTAAATCCAACATGTTGCTATTTAGTGGATTTGAGGACAAAAATATTAATATGCTACCAAAAATGAGATGCCGAAACAAAGAAGAAAACAGCAGCATAAAGCATTTTACAGAAAGAAAAATGTCACTTTAGTTGCTAGAGGTCAAAGCTGCTCATAAAAGATGCAGGGACATCACATCATCTTGTAAAAAATAACTAAAGTGCCATCAAGATATGCATAATGTTGTTGATAAGGTTCTTTGCATTTATTCAACATCAACAAGAATTTTGTTGACAAGGTTTGCCAAAACCAAGAATTCTGAGAAAAAAGAATGAGCCAAAGGAGCAACATGAACCTCAGACTCAAGACCAAGTAAATGAATGAGTTCAGACTTAAAAGATTTCCATGGTTCAGTTGTATTTCAGTAAAGGAAATGAAAGGGGAATGGTCGGTTTGATTATGGCATTTTTAAGTCATTTTCTTTGCCTTCTTTTGGTGTTTACAATTGCCAACCTGAATAGAGGGTAAACATTGCAAAATTTCAAGAAACAGAAGATATCTTAACAATAACCAGTTGATTTCTGCTTACACATATACAGAAGGTACACAACAGCGAATTGCAAAGGAGGAAAAATTCAAAATTAAAAGACATAAAATGCCATACCATTCAATTTTGGCTGGCAATTGGTACTTGGACAAAAGGTTGTAGTTTCGCACAGTATAAGCAGCAACAGCCCAGATAACATAAGCAAAGAAGAGCAGTATCCCAAAGAACTCAGCAGCAGAAACAACCCCAAATGGTCCATCGACAAGAACGGGGAATGTCCACAACCGAAAACATGGGGATTTTGGAGGCTTCCTCCTACAAGAAAAGTTGTATTTATTTATTTTTTTTTTCAGTAAGAATTAAAAGAATAAAATGAACTGCAAAGTCTACATGGGCACATATTTACTCTGCAGCAAGTGCTGTTAATAAGAATAAGAACTTTTTCATGCCAGAAAACACATACTCTTGTAGTTCCTCTTCCCCAGATACGATAAGATGTATTATAGCAAGAAATGCAATAATGAGAATTGGGCCGCTAAAAAGCAGAAACAAACTTCCTGCAGTTTTCAACATCAAATTTTGAGATCAATAAGCAACGACTCAAATACTCATGAAAGGTGAAGATCACTAAAGAAAAAGTGAAGCAAGAAGTTCAAACTGCCTGCCTACCTGTGATTCCAAACACAGTCCCGCTGGTGGCTCCAATCCATTTCTCAAAGAGGGAATTGACAAACTCTGCTGGATACAGAAAGAGAAAAGCAGCCCAGGCAATGAAAACAACCCACATTGTAACTCTAAGAACCCATTTCAAAATGAAGGGTGTCTTCCTCTTGGCCGAAGAAAAACAATCGACACCTCCTTTGGAAAGGAGAGGGTCATGGGGTGAGTGTGAGCGTTCATCCATGGGAGAACTTGGAGGAATACAGACTCTAAGGAGTAAACACTAAACAGGCCCCTTTGATTCTCTTCACCTACTTCAATCCTCCTTTTAAATATCAAAAGACGGGAAAAGGCCAAACTATGTGGCTTTCCATCTGAGAATACAAATATACAAGAAGAATCTATTGAAGAAATTGAAACCCAGAAAATTTTGATCCACTAGTGCCCTTACCCATTGTTTGAGAGGTCACAATTTGAGCTTAAATTTAAATTTATGTAAATGTAGACAAAATATTGTACAAAATTACACTGAATTTACAGGAAAATTTTTGCTCCAAAACACTATTTGTTTAGGTTTTTTTCCGGCACACTGCTAATGAGATGATTTTACGTTATTAGAAATAAAGGAAGGAAAGTGTATAAACGAAGAAAAGAAGTGATATTGGTTCAATATGAACCACTCCTTTGCAGATAGAAAATGAGGGACAATGACAGCATCAATGAAAAACAATAATATGAATTCTGTACTACACAAGTTGCTTCGCGTTTTTTGGGTGGTGAGTGATTATTAAAAAAATGAAAAGTTGAATTTACCAGGTGGCAATGGGTGAGGGGCCAGACTATCATTCAGTGAGTAGCCATCCGAGGAAGAGATCCATACAATTATATGCGGACCTGGATCAATCCCACCAGGTATTATCATCATCATTTACGTCCATACAACTGGGACAAGATCATACATATGCAAATGAATGCCGATGAAGACGAACAGAAGAGTGAAATATCCGGAACCCACACTCGGAACCTAAAACCCGGATCGTTTTCTAGTCCGATGACTCGGATAAGAGCTGTGTGGAAGGGAATTATGTGGCAAAAAATCAGCAGTTGAAAAGTTAGAAGTAACTGGTTTGGGAGCATTTTTTTTTTTTTTTTGGGGTGAAAGAGGGTGGCACCTACTAGCTTTATTAGAAAACCTCCTACTTATGGTGGAAGAATATTGTAATTCTAATCTTGAAATTTTGAGACAACAAAATCAAATCCCAAAACCCTAAAACTAACTTAACCAACATAATCAAACCCAATAAACCAATGATCAGCAACCAAACAAAAAAACTAAGAACTAAACAATTATAAGAAGAAAACAAACAGAACTCGGGGAGATAACACCAAACATCACAAGCGCAAAGAAGGAAATCTCAACAAATCCAACCGAATCATTCCCTGACTTGCTGTGGAAGATCATCCCACCAATTATATGATCAAGAAATACCAGATTTACCATATTTGATAAAGAAATCTGCACTTTTATTTGCTGCAATTAGAAGTGATAAAGTATTTCATTGGTTAAGTAAATTCTTTTAGGAAGCAATGTATTTTATTTTTTTTTTCATAATTCAGAATCCAGCCACTATGATGCGACAATAAATTCAGGGGTAAAAGTCACCCATCCATTGACGCACCCTTAACAATGTATTGTTTGGATACAATATTATAAGTTTTAAGTTGTATGGTTGGATTATAATCCTTTGCCCTTTCAAATGATGGATTAGATACTTTGTTATAATTTGTAATTTTTTAAATATTTAATAATTATTCAAAATATATATATATACATACATATATTTCAGGCCATGGGATGGATTCAGTGGCGCATACAGTAGGGCAAGATTTGAGAGGATGGGACTAAGCATTAGTCAATTAGACTTATACTACTAGGTTGATGCTTAATGAGCATGTGCATATAAAATTATCTATAGTTTTGGCATTAGTTGTTAAAAGGATTAGTCAATATTCATCAGATAAATCTTAGAATTTGCCAATTAACTCATTTAAAGGCTGAACAAAGAAATTGGAACCATATTCGATAGGTTGCCACAACAACTAAAAATCATAAAATTTGATTTTTGGTTTGTTTTAAAAAATAGTTGAAAACCAAAAACAAAAATGATACCTAAGAGACCCTCCCTAAAGTTATATTTAATTTTAAAAATGAAATAGGATGGAATATATATATATATATATATATATATATATATGTATATATATATATAGAATAATTTACAAAATTAAAAAAAAAAAGTGTCATTTTTTTAAGGTAATGTCATGCAAAAGTTGTCATTTCAAGTTATGGAAGAACATAGGAAATAGATATCTCATGATAAAATTTGAGAATTGTCATTACTAGTTTGTTCTATATTTATTGGAATAACACTAATTTGCACATATTAATTTACTTTGAAATAACTCTTCTATCTGTATATCTTTCATTTCCTATCTCATTCTACATATGAAATATAGCGCTACATTATATTTGGTCTACAAAATGCTTAACCCTAAGAATATAAGAAAATACCGTGAAAATGTAGTAAGAAGCATATAAGGATGTAATAATTTATTGCTTATGTTATCTTTGAAATTTTTCTACAAAAATTACATAGAAATTACAAAATCAACTATGTGATTTCAAGAGTAAGGTTTTGTTCAAATTAAAGTGAAAAATGGTCTAGCATTTTGGCAAGCCAAATCATGGTGGGTGCTTCTAGTCGAGCATCACCTACATCTAATTTTCACACCATTAACTAAGATAATGATACAGATATTTTGGAAAATATGGTTTGTCTCATATTTGAACTGTATTCAAATTCAAATGCCCTAGGAGATTTGATTGGTAAGATAATTGTAAGTTAGAATATAAAGTAGATTGAGGATTGGATTGTGGTGATTAAGGGATCCAAGAATTTCAAAGTAGATTGAGGATTAGGTTGTAAGCTTTTAAAGGAATCCAATGTCCCATAAAATTAAGACTTAAGGTCAAATGGGTGATCAATAAATAACCATGTAACAAATAGTAAGAAAATCTCTTTGTATGGAGCCTAATTTATAGTACATGAACACTATTTTGGGTGTGACATTTGTTTGTGGCTACGTGAGGTGAGTTGAAGGGGGATACACCCCCCTCTAGTGGCGGTCTCGCTAGTTAGTTAGTAGGTAGGGTTTCAAAGGCAATGCCCCTTGGTAGGGGTTGAGGGGGCAACACCTTTGAAATGATATATATTTGTTGAGAGAAATACTTATGTAATGATGTAATTTTGTAAAGGTTTCTCTACATTTTGTATTTTCTGTTAGAGCGTAACACTATTGAACACAAGGAGAGCGAGGTTAAGGGGTTTGGTGTTTTTCTTGTAATTATGAGAGCAAGGTTAAGGGGTTTGGTGTTTTGCTTGTAATTATCATTGAATAGTGCAATCGATGATCTAATTTGACTACGATGACATATGCAAAACACTGAACTCTATAAATTTATGTGTTATTTGTGTTGTTTGCTTTTTGATTTCTCGTTTTTCTTTCTTTCATTTGTTGGCTCTGTTGTGGGTTCGCGTAATGTGGCCACTTACATAACCACAAAGGTTACATTTCAAAATGGGTGCATAATACCTATATATAATGCCCCACTACCAAAAGTGGGAGGCATTTAGAACCCTCAAACAATTATAAGGGAGCTTAAAGGAGGCAGCATAAGAAGAAGCAAGAGTAGGGAGAAAATTGAGCACATTGAATAATCGTCTTGATCATTTATAGTCGTCTTCCTACAATTCCTCCTAAATTAAGCATTGGAGGATTTTTTCAGAACCCGACTCCATTCACTTTATTTATTTGTTCTTACGAGTAACTAATTAGGATTACCATCTTAAAAATTGCTTGAATAAATAATTTTAAAAATAAATAATTATGTAAGTATTCTCTTGCAATAAATTTGTTATTAAACATTCAATTGCAATAAAACAATATTCTCTTTAGCTATTGTGCATTCATCAGCGAATTGAGAATGACCCTACCAACCTATAGGATATTTAGAGGTTAAAGTTTGGAACATTTTTTTGGAGGCCATAAGTTTGAATTATAGGAGATCAAGATATGATAAAGGATGAGAGATGAAAGATGGACTGCCCCCTCGAGTAGCCCAAGAGGGATAATATTCCCTTCCTATAAGGCCATGAGAGATAATAGATGCACAATAAATAGAGTTCATGGATATAAAGATTCAACAATATTTTCTCTCCATCTTATAGACTTTTCCCATTTCCCTATTTAATAAATTCGATGCTTAATTCTTCCTAAAAATAGATTAAATAATATCTTATCTAATTTTAATAAGTAGGAAATATGGGATGGAATCATATCTTCTAAATGCTAGAAATGTTCCTCCTAAAAATATCACACTTATACATACACATTCTTTTTGTATGCATTGTATTAACGTATAATATAATTATAGAAAATAATAGATAAGTATAAGTGTGATGTCTCGATGACAAATAAGTATCACACTATTGTGAGAATATTCACATATTTTAGATACAAAATATATGAATTTTAAAAACTTTTTTTAAAAAGGTTAGTTGGTGCAAGTGTTTTGTATGTGAAATAGTTGTTATATTTATGTACATATATTAAGATTCAAAATAAAATAGATGACTAGTAAATGAAAAAATGAATAACAAATTTAAAATATAATAATGTGTAATAGTTATAAATAAATTAATTAAATATTTTTTATGTGTATGCATGTGTGTATTTGTGATGATAGTCATTTCCTAACCCTATAAATTACTAGTCTAGTTTATAACATTCTCAAATATATTCCTTTCATTGTCAAAATCCCCTTTCAATTAGAAGATGTTTTTAATCTTGATCCCTTGTGTTCGATCTAATTGAGATACTTAGGACTTGCTTTGTGGAGACCCGGATAATAATAATAATAATAATAATAATAATAATAATAATAATAATAATAATAATAAGGGGAATCTGGTTTGATGCAAGACCAAAACGTCGACTGTTTGGTGGAGTTTAGGAAAACTATCAACGGTTTCATATTATTGAGAACTAGTAAATGTAAAATTGTAAAAATCAGTTTGGTTAAAAGGGGAACCGTCAACAGTTTGGTCTGGGCCAACAGCCTATAAATAGATAAAAGCTCTTTTTCTTTTCTTTTTTTGAAAACTCTCTCTCTCTCTCTCTCTCTCTCTCTCTCTCTCTCTCTCTCTCTCTCTCTCTCTCTCTCTTCAATTTCTCCCCAAAACTCAGCCAAATTGAAGGATGAACACGGTTTCGGAGTCCTAGCTTCGATCCTCAGCATTTTAACCGGAGTAGTTTCGTTATTTGGGCATCGTAAGCACCACTCCAGGAATAAGGTAAGGGGAATAAATTATGTCAGCTTATTTTTGAAATTTAACCGATTAAAATTGAGATTATGAGTACAAAAATATTTTTTATGATTTTCTGAATAATTTAGGCATATGGAAATTGATTATTTTATATGTATTTGGAAAAAACCAAGTGAGTAGGGTAATCATCTTATTTTTCCTGAAAAATGTATATTATGGGTTAAAGTAAAATTGTGGAAATGATCATACCCTTATTTTCAGCAAAAATATATTTTTTCCAGGCAATTTATCAAATTATGATTTAAGCATTTAAATTGTGTGGCATGAGAAAAAAAGGTTATAATTGCAGAAATAAATTGGTTGGAATCTTTTGTGATATTATACAGAGAAATTGTGATTTTATGCATAAATGTGATTTTATACTGAGTTGTAATTACACATAGAAATGTGAATTTATATTGAGTTATAAAAATGACGGTTTAATACTGAGTTATGGATATGATGTTAGGATACTGAGTTGCAAATTTGATAGTTTGATACGATCTCGTGAATGATTGAAAATTGTGGACAAAATGATGTTTGTTAAAGTAATTGTAGAGAAAGGCAAAGGGGGACGGCAATACAAAACACCCTGATTCTTGGGATTTTAGCTTGAGGAATTGTTGAGTTGGGGGATGGCAATACGAAACGTCTCAATTTCAGCGAGTGCTTGATATGAATTGCTGAATTGGGAGACGGCGATACGAAACGTCTCAATCTCAACGAGTGCTTGATATGAATTGCTAAATTAAAGGACGATGATACGGAACGCCTCAATATCAACGAGTTCCTGATATGTACTGATCATGTAATTTGTAGATTTTCTTTTATAAATGGGGCTTTTGAGCGAAATTATGAACTAAAAAGAAATATGTGTTATGCAATTATATAGGTGTAAGTACAATTTATAAATGTTATTTCATTTAAAGTTAATTAATTAATGGATATATTATGTTTATACTAAAATTCTTCTGCCACACACTGATATAATAATTTATTCCGCCTTACTGAGAGGTGTCTCATCCTAATAAATAATTCAACATTTTAGGATTGCTAGGAAAGCAAGCCTAGGAGCTTAGGGTCGGGGTGTAAATATTACAGATAGGATAAGTGCTTATATGAATCGACGTATATAAATGTTTTTAGTAATTTTTTGTTATAGTTTTGTCTTGGGAAATGGTATAGTAATGGTTGGGAGGTAGTACTATGGTATGTATATTTTTGGAAAGGTCTATTTTTACTTTCGCAGGCAGTGGATGGATACAGATGTAATATTTGAAATATTATGAATATATGCTTTATGATTATTATGTAAAAAAAATGGTGACGTGATAGTATGGTATCAGAGATGTCATGTGATGACGTTATTATTATTATTATTATTATTATTATTATTATTATTATATCAGAGCATATTTTGGGGGCGTTACAACTGTGGTATTTGTAGTGCTGGGTTACCATTTAAAGGAATTCTAGAGTTGGGTTGAATACTAATTAGCAAATTTCGAGGACGAAATTTTTATAAGGAGAGGAGGATGTGGTGTGATGACCTGCTTAATTTCCACTTTTTTTTTTTCATAATATAAATATCACAAAACTCAGCAGATCATAATCCACCTGGACCCGTGGGTATCAAGGATACATCAAAAACACATAATGGAAGCATAAGCATTAGGAAACATACAATCACAATATCATAAATACAAAAACATCCATCACAATACCAGAGTTACTATATCCACTATATTTATATACACAAAGTACACAACCCAAAAGATATCTAGGGTCATCCCACAAAATACATCTAACCCTATCAAAACACTTACCCTTCTAGAAAGGCAGATAATCAGTACTAAATCAGCAGGGCTTTACCCGCTCTCCTATCAGGGGCTCCTTAAATGTTTATAAAATTTTGGGGTGAGACACCTCTCAGTAAAAGAAATAAACTAATACTAGTGTGTGGCAACATGAGTATTCCGTGTTATACATATATCATATAGAAACATATTTAGTTAACTGTCATGTCATATCTGGGAAAATGTATATATATCATCATAGCATGGCAGAACATAATGCATTTTCATAATCATATTTCATCTCATAAAATATAATACAAAAACATTCCTGGTATGCTAGTTGGTTGTTGTCATGTATTACCCCCACAGGACTGGGTTGTGTGGCCCGAAGGCAGGACCTGACAATGGTTGGCCAACCACTGCCAAGTCAAGAGTACTGTCTGTAAGTCTGATGAGTCTGTTAGACCTAGTCCGTATACCAGGGGCGCTCACACACTTCTTAAAAACTACATCGACCATCCAATCTCACACCACTTCGTACAGTGGCGTTAACACAGATATCATGATCATGATGACCATGGACACATAGCAATGGTATTGTGCAAGTGCTAGCCTAGACCAAACCAACCAGGTTCTGATATCGTATAACATATACTGAAATTGTGATACATGGATATTTCTTATCATTAATTATCAAATCAATCATATCATTTTGCATATATACGTATATCATGAAAATCATCGGCTCGTACGCCGATATTTCACATTTTACACGTACGTCGGCAAATCATATCCATAACTCAGCTTGTACGCTGGCAAATCACATCCAAAGCTCAGTCCGTACGCCGACAAATCATATACATAGCTCAGCCCGTACGCTAGCAAATCATATTCATAGCTCGGCCCGTACGCCGGCAAATCATACATATAGCTCGGCCCGTACGCCGGTTTTCCATTATAAAATCCATATCATTAATACATTCCCAGAAAACAGTATTTCATATCAATTTCAACTTGTGTCACACGAAACAGGTTTTTCGTATATTTAACATACCATCATTTTCAGCAGTATTTCCCAAATATAAATCATATATAAATATATTTATTTGCCTTAAATCAAATGCTGTAATAATATACATACATTTTCATAAAAGAACTAACTTAGTTTATCCCCTTACTTGATTCCTGAAAAGCCCCTAAAAGAAATAGCCCCGCACCCGCAGGGTTCCCCGTACAACACCCTTGAAACGACATTCCCCAGAACTAAAGTTCAGTATTTCTACGTGTATTACGCTTTCTATAATTGTCAAGAAACCAAATACTGAGTAGAAAGCCTTACCCTAGATTTGGGATGGTTTCCACCTCAGCCCTACCAACGATCTGCTCTGGCAGATTTATAGAGAACTTTCCCAAGAGCGTCGTGATGGCTTCAGATCGTCGAACCGACGGAAATCCGGCCCAAAAACTTAGAAAGAAGGAGGAGAAACCAAAGGATGAGAGAGAGAGAAAGAGAGAGAGAGATTCGGCGCAGAAAATTTCGGCCAAAAATGGATTTTAGGCCTATTTAAACTATGGCCTTCGTTGACGAGCCACGTCATCTTGTCGACAAGGCCAAGAAGAAGACTTATCGACGAAACTCAACCCTCGTCGATGAATTTCAGACTTCCAAAAATCCTTTCTCGGTATCTTCTCATCGACGAGACAGCACTTCGTCGACGAGATCCTAAAGAACCCTCGTCGACGAAACCCCTATGTTCGTTGATGAGGCCTGAAAATTTTTTTGGGATTATCCCATCCAAAATGCAACGTCATCGACTGCCTCCTTCTGTTCCTGTTTCCATTTCCCTTTCTTCTTATTATTTAAATACCATTATTCTTCGGGTCGTTACATGTGGAGACCCGAATAATAATAATAATAATAATAATAATAATAATAATAATAATAATAATAATAATAATAATAATAATAAGGGGAATCTGGTTTGATGCAAGACCAAACCGTCGACAGTTCGGTGGAGCTCAGGAAAACCGTCGACGGTTTCGTATTACCGAGGGCTAGTAACTGTAAAACGGTAAAAATCGGTTTAGTTAAAAGCCAAACCGTCAACGGTTTTGTCTGGACCAGCAGCCTATAAATAGATAGAAGCTCTTTTTTTTTTTTAAAGCTCTCTCTCTCTTTCTCTCTCCCCCCAAAATTCAACCGAATTGAAGGATAAACACTGTTTCGGGGTCCTAACTTCGATCCTCAGCATTTTAACAGAGTGGTTTCATTGTTTGGGCATCATAGGCACCACTCCAGGAATAAGGTAAGGAGAATAAATTATGTCAACTTACTTTTGAAATTTAACCGATTAAAACTGAGATTATGAGTATAGAAATGTTGTATATGATTTTCTGAATTATTTAAGCATATGGAAATTGATTATTATATATGTATTTGGGAAAAACTAAGTGAGTAGGGTAATCATCTCATTTTTCCTGAAAAATATTTATTATAGGTTAAAGTAAAATTATGGAGATGATCATATCCTTGTTTTCAGCAAAAATATATTTTTTTCCGGATAGTTTATCAGATTATGATTTAAGCATTTAAATTGTGTGGCATGAGAATAAATGGTTATAATTGCAGAAATAAATTAGTTGGAATCTTTTGTGATATTATATAGAGAAATTGTGATTTTATGCAGAAATGTGATTTTATACTGAGATATGATTTTATGCAAAGTTAAGATTTTATACTGAGTTGTAATTACACACAGAAATGTGAATTTATACCGAGTTATAAAAATGACGGTTTAATACTGAATTATGGATATGATGTTTTGATACTGAGTTGCGAATTTGATAGTTTGATACGATCTCATGAATGATTGGAAATTGTGGACAAAATGATGTTTGTTAAAGTAATTGCGGAGAAAGTCAAAGGGGGACAGCGATACGAAACACCCCAATTCTCGTGATTTTAAGTCAAGGGCTTGTTGAGTTTGGGGATGGTGATACAAAATGTCTCAATCTTAGCGAGTACTTGATATGAATTGTTGAATTGGGGGACGACGATATGAAACGTCTCAATCTCAATGAGTGTTTGATATGAATTCTTGAATTGGGGGACGGCAATACGAAACGCCTCAATCTCAACGAGTGCCTACGGATCATGTAAGTTGTAGATTTTCTTTTATGAATGGGGTTTTTGAGCAAAATTATGAACTGAAAAGAAATATGTGTTATGCAATTATATAGGTGTGAGTACAGTTTATAAATGCTATTTCATTTAAAGTTAATTAATGGATGTATTATATTTATACTAAAATTCTTCTGTCACACACTGATAATAATTTATTCCGTCTTATTGAGAAGTATTTCACCCAATAAATAATTTAAGATCGCTAGAAAAGCAAGCCTAGGAGCTCAGGATCAGGGTGTAGATATTACAGATAGGGTAAGTGCTGATATGAATCGACGTATACAAATGTTTTTGGTCATTTTTGGGTTATAGTTTTGTCTTAGGAAATGGTATAATAATGGTTGAGAGATAGTACTCTAGTATGTATAGTTTTAGAAAGGTCTATTTTTGCTTTCACAAGCAGTGGATAGATATAGATGTAATATTTGAAATATTATTAATATATGTTTTATAATTATTATGGAAAATAAAGCAAGTGGAGTCTTGACAGTATGGTATCAGAGATGTCATGTGATGATGTTATTCCTATGATTATTATTATTATTATTATTATTATTATTATTATTATATCAGAGCATATTGTGGGGGCGTTACATGCTTCGTTATGAAAAATATTTTTCATTTTTCATTTTAGTTTTTCTTAAAATTAACAAAAAAAAAAATAGCTAATTTACATTTTTACAACATTTGTATGAAATAGAAGGACAACAATAAATAGTTTTGACATTATTTGCTTATAAAAATAGTTTTATTTTTTATTTTTTTAAATAATTATAAAAATGTCACTTTTTGTTAAATTTTCAAAATTTATATAGAAAAGCTGGAAAATATCTTTTTATTATTTTGTAAATTTCTAACTCTTACATTGTGTTTGGGTGCATGAATTTCGGACTTTGGAATTGGATTTGGACAAATTTTAATATAATTTTATATTACATCTTATATCCAAATCATTTTTTTTTTTTTTTAGGGCAATCCGGTGCACAAAGTTCCTACATATTTAGGGTCCGGGGAAGGGACGAACCACAATAGGTCTATAGCACGCAACCTTATATTCAAATCAAATACAAATCCAAATCCAAGACCTCTCCGAACATAAGGTTACTTTCCATATAAGAGCAAGATTTGAATCTTGGACTTTAATTTGAGTATTATGCATAAAATTTCTTCTAAATTCATGCAAATCCAAATATAAGCTCTCAAATCTATAATTCTAAATATTGCATTATATAAATTTTGGAAAATTGAAAAACAAGATATCTTTTTTGTGATTATTTTGAAATCTAGAAATAAAAAAAATATTTTGAACATTTAACAAACTTTTTATTTTCTACCTTTTTAATATGAATTTAAAAAAATAAAAATAAGCTAAAATTTTTATAATTCTTTGAAAAATCAAAGATTAAGAAATGAAAAAAAAAAATGCTTCTTACAACCAAACGGCCCTTAGTATGCCTCCTTTATAGATTCAATTGAACAACTTGTCAAGGCACTCAAGGAGTTGTTTCATTAATAGATATTTATAATCTTAATTATTATCAAATAAAAAAATAATACATGATAATGAAGAATTCAAAGAGTGAAACAATTCAACAGAGATAAATGAATTAAAAATAAAAACTTCAAAGAACCTAACAGTAAAATTGTCGTTTGATTTTTGTTGAGATGATGATCATAAATATCACAATATACTTTTAGGAGTAATGGAATAAAATTATATTATAAGAAAAGAATTTTATCTTAAAATATAACAAATTAAATTCAAACGTGTTCCAATAAAATTTATATAGAAGATTGGTGTAACATCAAATTTACCAACTAAAATATTTGAGATGCCTGCTCAACAATTTGAAGCAAAAAATTTTTAGCTAAATAATTTTTTTTTTTTGTTATTTTCTACAATCATTCTCTGAATAAGATTTTAATCATCAAGAATAATATAAATATCTATATTTAAACATTATTATTAAAGATACAAACTAAAGATCACTAACCAATAAGCTACATGAATCTTTTTCTGCCAATTTATGTGACTATGAACAATTTCTTTCGAAAAATCTAGTATTACTAAATACTTACTATCTCATTTCAAGTTATTTTACCCCTACTTCTTCTATTGCCTCTCACAATAGCTAGTCACTCTTTCTCACTGGTGCACTGTGTGACTTATGTTACAAGTGCTCAAATCATTTAAGTTATCTCTCCCTTACGTTATCTTCTACAAAAACTATGTCTAACTTGCTGCAAATATGTTCATTCCTAAATTTAATTTATTTTTATCTTTTAATGTTATTACTACTCATTTATCTTAACATTTTCATCTCAAAAAATTTTACTTTTTGGGTATGTAGTTTCTTAGTCATCTAACATTTTAATCTATATAGTATAATTGGCCTTACATTCGTCCTATAAAACATCCCCTTTTAATTTGAAGGGCATTTTACAACCACACAACACACTTAAAGCACTTATACATTTTACCCAACCTTCTACAACTTTATGCATTATATCTTCGATTTCTCCTTCACCTTACGGAATAGATCCAAAGTATCGAAATTTACTAGTGTCGTTGATTTCTTCTTCGTCAAGTTTTACTTTATCTCTAATATTACTCCTCCTATGACAGAAATTACATGTCATGTATCCTATTTTATTTTTTCTTATCCTAATGTCTCTAGATTTTAAAGTTTTTCTCCATAATTCTAACCTAAATTATACTTTCTATCTCTAGTTTCGTCAATTAACACAATATCATCTACAAACAATATACACCATTGAACCTCATTTTGGATACTCCTAGTCAATTCATCAATCACTAAAGCAAATAGATAGGGCTCAAAGTAGATGCTTAATGTACACTTATTGTGATAAAAAATTCTTTAGTCTTTCCATCTATAGTCGTAATGCTAGTCATTAGTCTATCATATATATCCTTAATGACATCAGTATGTCTACTATATACATTTTTTCCCTAAAATCTACCATAAAACTTCCCTAAATACCTTATCATACATTTTCTTTAAGTCAATAAATATCATATGCAATTCTCTCTTCTTTTTCCTAAACTTTTCCATTAACCTTCTTAAAAGATACATAACTTCTCTAATAGATCTCCCAGACATAAAATTAAATTGATTTTCTGATATTTTCGTTTCTAACCTTAATCTTTCTTCAATCACCCTTTCTCACAATTTCATTGTATGACTCTTAAGTCTAACTCCAAGATAATTATTACAATTTTGAATATCTCTTTTATTTTTGTATTAAAGTATTTTTCCTCCATTTGTATGACATTTTCTTTGCTTTTATAATTATGTTAAATAAAATTAGTTAATCATATAATTCTATTATCACCTAGACATTTCCAAACTTCATTGGGATACCATCAGGTCCTATAGTTTTTCCATTTTTTTTTTTTAGTGTAGACTTAACTTTATTAACTCTAAATTTGCAAATAAATCTCATATTTTTAGTCTTTTCCTCATTTGTCAATTTTAAGTTTAAGCATTCTACTTGGTTTTCATTAAATAGATTACCAAAGTAATTTCGCTATCTTTCTTTTATGTCTTCTTCCTTAATTTTGACAATATCATCCTCACTTTTTATGCATTTTACATTACCTAAGTCCTTACTCATTCCTTCTCTAACTTTAATAAGTTTAAATGTCTTTTTCCCCTTCTTTTCTATCTAATATAGCATACAAATTATTAAATGATTTATGTTTAGCTAACAACATTTTTTTTTTTTTTTTACATCCTTTCTCGTCTCTTTATACTTTTCAAAGTCTTCCATGTTTCCACATTTTTACCATGTTTTATACCAAATTCTCTTTGTATTTAAAATTGTATTTACAATCTTTCTCTTGATTCATTTAAAATCTTTTTTCCATCTTTTTTAATAGAGTTAGTTATCCTATTCCAAAGAGTGCTTTTGTCTACACCATCCTCTATAGCCCAATCACATCTTTGATCATTTTATCTTTAAATTTTGTTATATTTTCTTCCTTTAAGTTCCACCACCTAGTTCTCTTGCACTGATTTATTTTATCGATTTCTTCCAACTTTTTAATGCATATAAACTTTATGTTGTGTGGTTAAACTTTCATCTAAGATAACTTTACAATCTTTACATGATAAAATATCTACCCTCCTAGTTAAGAATAAATCAAATTAACTTTTATTTTGCCCACTATTGAAGGTTATTAAGTATTAGTCTCTTTTCTTAAAACAAATATTCATTGTAATAAAATCATATGACATGACAAAGTCTAACATGTATCCTCTTATGACCTTTATCTATATTCATATCTTCCATGTATCCTCTCATAACCTTTATTATCTCTTCCAATTTGTCTATTCAAATTTGCTCCTATAAATATTTTCTCAATCGTTAATATACCTTATATAATATTATCTGTATCTTCTTAAAATTGTCTCTTAAAGTTTTCTACTAAACCTACTTAAAGGGCATGAGGAGTAGTGACATTTATTATCTCTTGGCCTAATACTATATAAATTTTTATAATTCTATCCTTTACTCTTTTGACATATAGAAGACTATCTTTTAAGTTTTTTTCTAAAATAATTTTTACTCCATTCTAATGTTCTTTTCTTTTCCAATGTACCAAAGTTTGAATCCTAAGTTTTCAATTTATGTACCTTTCTCCCCCCCCCCCCCCCCCTCACTTAGTTTCTTGAAGGCAGATTAGATCGATTTTTTTTCTAATCATTGCGTCCACAATTTTCATACTTTTACACATAAGTGCCCATATATTCCATGTTACTAATTTAATCCTAGTGTCCTAAATAAACTTCTCTACCCATCCATGTCCAAAATGGTGCGGGAACCCTCGAATATTTGACATTGTATCTGAGCGCTGACATGACATATTGCTTTAAGACGGCGACTTAATGTACCCTTGCCAACTTTTCACTACACTCAAATGGTATAAGTGTAACGCCTCAGCCCTTATACGGCCCCAGAGTGCTACTACACGTACGTTAAACATGTATCTGATAAGCATACATAAACAATCCGCCCTAAACAGGGACAAACGGGTGTATCTCATACATATCTGTATTCATGCATAGTGGAAAACATAAACAATCTTACGGAGTTCTATTAGACATATACCAGAGTTCTATCTATAATTTTCCAGTACATAAGATTCATACTTAAAACATAAACTGCATTACAATCCCCTTACATTCAACCAAGCTAACAGCCCAATACAGATACAAAAACCTACGTCTACTAACAGAACTCTACGCGCCAAAGTCCCTCTAAGAGAACTAGGACCGACGTCCTATAGGACCTGAAAACAAAGGTTGCAAGTTTGGGGTGAGACACTTTTCAATAAGGTGGAAGATATTACATCAGCACGTGACTACATGAGTTTAGTCCAATTTGAAAACAGTTGCACATTATCACATTCACAATTGTGTACTATAGTAGATATATAAATATAATTCAACATCATTACAAGCGAGAGTTCCTGAGGTTAGGGTAGGGTACATGTCCATACACTGCATGATCCCTCCACACGGTACTTAAACCTATGACTTTGCCCATTTTAGATTTTAAATCATTTATATGAAATTTTAGGACAATAACCAGCTTTGGAACTTCCGTAATTAGGCCTAATTACCCCATGACACGAGTTGTGCACTGATAACTCTGACAGAGCCCTATTTATGTAGGCAATGTCAAGCATCACATATATAGTCCGACTGTCCCACTTGGTCCATTATTTTACCAATGGCCCCATACACTCCTGCAAGCCGACTATCTCAATACCCACACTGATTCACATGTGTGGTTGCACTGTACCTCAGTTAGCAATGAAACCGCGCTTCTAGCTATTTAAAGCCTTAGATAAGTTAGAGTATCTTTCAACTCCTTTAGAGTGTCTTTCAACTCCTTTAGTAACAAGTTGTGGTCCCAATCAATCATATATATAATTTACAACAAAACATAACAACCTGTGCAATTCCAGTAATTTCACAAATATAATCATGCAATCTTTCATGCATTCTTTCTTTTTGTCTGACAGTGGTGTTAACCAGTACAAACGCTTTTGGTTCAACCCTTTTTACGTATAAAGCTTGGTGATTAACCGGTACCTTTTTTCCACATTTTCAGATAACAGAATGGAATTTTAGTTCTCACAGTTCATTTACAAGTATAACAGTTTAGTATGTTCCACTTCATGTCATATGTCACGCTCGTTTTGTCAAAATTCGCTATAAACAGAATATAACTCAAAATATACCATTTGGACCACAAACATGAGTATTAAGCAGCTCCTACTTTAGTTTTAAAACAAATAAAGTAGTTTTGGAAAGTTTGGAGTTCATATGCCAAAACCCCATTTTCGCTAAAAATCGTAAAACCATAAAGTCGTAAGAAACATCATTTATACCTGGTGAAATTTTACAAATAAGCAGTCAAAATGTGCATAATGACAAAAGCTAACTTTCTAGCGGTTTAGTTTTTTTTTTAAAAAATGATGTAAGCTAAATTCTCTTATCTTAATCCCGAAAACCGAAATACAAACGGATCAATCCAAAACAACGACCCAGGATCCCTGAAACCTAAAAACTGAAGAACAATACTTCACTATAATGTCAATTACTACATAACTACCGAATTAAAAACGAAATCAAATCCTTACTTTGATTTTAGGAAAAACCCGAAAATCCTCAGAACGAAAATCTGATCCACTATAACTGTAGAGATTCTCCTCCTAATCCACGTAGTGATGTTGGATTGTTGATTCCGGCAATAGATGACACGAAATACTAGAGAGAGAGAGAGAATTGAGTTTCTTCCTCATTAAACAACTAAATGATATTTATAAACAAGGTTGACCCGGCAAGCTTCGTCGACGAGTCGGAGTTCTCGACAACGAGTAGAAGAAGATCGCTTGTGGTCGAGAAGGTGACCTCATCGACGAGCCTGAGATTTCAGAATCTCTGAAAACCCCTTGGCATCTTCTCGTCGACGGGTCCGTACGTCTTTTCGCCGAGCCATATAAGAGACTTCTTCGACGAGAAATGGAGCCTCATCAACGAGCTCCGCTGTTTTATCCTTTTTAATTTCCCTTCTCTTTTCTTTATTTATTTTTTGGATTCTGATCCCGGTCCTACAATAAGTGTAGCGCGTCGCTCATAAAGGATGACCCAACAAATCATTTGTAAGGATTCATATCATAGTGATATAATAAGTTCTATGCCAATTGTTAACTATCTAACGCAACCCTCCTTCTTTACTCGGGCTTGGAACCGATTTTGTGTGAAAAGATTAAGACACTAAGCGCATCATAGGTGGAATTATCACTAACCAATAATATAAGAGTTAAATTAAGGACCAAATGAATACAAAATAATGTTATTTGCCCAAAAATATTTTAGAAACTAAAATTTTACTATAATCATTAAACACTGCTTTGTTGTGAATTAGAGAAATTATGTTTAACTCTTTTTCATTCTAATCTTTTTTTTTTTTTTTTTTTTTTGAACATTTGATATAAGACTCTACAAAGTTTCAAAAAGGATTCATGCTTGCCAACTAAGAAAATAGTCCAAGCAAAATAAGAACAATCCTCCTCTTTTACAAATATATATTTTTTACCATCAAAACTAATTATTACAATGAATCTAAATAAATCTATACACAAAAGTTTCAAGGTTTAGAAGTTGAAACACACTTTATAGTTTAAAACTATAAATGAAAAAAGATTATGCCTTGTCAATATATATATATATATATGCTAATATGACCTAATTTTTTCCCTATTATTATTTTTTGACGATAATGATAATGAGCATGATGTTATCATTACAAGAAATGCATGAAATAAAACTTTGTTACATTCCTCACACAATCAATATAGATTATTTAAATTTTGTTTTAATCCATTAACTAATAATGCATTATAATTTGAGTTGGATGAAGTTTACCAATCATTTTTTTCATCATTACTTTCTTTTTGCAATTATCACCAAAGGTAACACATGTAACGCCCCGAACCTCTACGTGGATCCTAAGTGCTACTAATCCATTCATTTGCTTAATAATTCACATACTAATATCATATATGCAGCGGAAAACATAAATATAATCTCCACAAATATAATACCAGAGTTTACTATTCCTATCCATATTCCAAATTAACTATTCACTACCAGTAATCACATATATACATGTCTCCAAAACATGAATCACAAATACTAGTATTCACAACTATTCAAAAAATTTAGGAGACTTAAAACATAAAACATAAAATATTTACATTTCCAAAATATCAATAAAATGTTTATACCATTTTTCTTATATCTCCCAAAAATGCTATAAAACTTTGAGTTCTCTAAACTCGATCTCGAGGAAATCCTAAAAAGATAAATTCATATTCGGGTGAGACATATCTCAGTAAGAGAAGAAATAATATATTAAAATAGTGTATGACTAATATGAGTTTATATAACAACATAATATTTAGCATTTGAAAATCGTTAACATAATTTCTGAAATCATTTTCTGATCCTATTCAAACACATGCAAAAGATTTAACCTACGAGATTACCTGAGGATAGGGGTAATTATCCACCCATACAAGTAACACCTCTCTACTCTGATACTTAGGCAACCCAAGGGTTGCTACTGAAGCATACCAGGGTACTCACCTTACTTAGTCAACCCTCAAGTATTAAATTGATCTCGTACTCACACAGTTTAAACAAAGGTTTACTAGCAAAGGCCCCAAGGATAGGGAAATCTACCCACCCATACATGTAGGTTCTCTCTACCCTTGTACATTATGCAGCTACTGCCACATCAGAAATTACTAGTGCATTCGCCTTTCTCAACAAGCTCTCAAGCGAAGAGTACGCCCAGCCCAATCGTAACATGTTTTACGAGCATAGATACTTCTAATATTATAATACATTGTTCTTTCTGTCAATCATTCAACCATTCATCTATGTTTAAGTTCATAACTTTAACATTTCATTTCATTTTACTTTAAGTGACTCTTGTCCATTTTACATTGTTCACATTTCACACTTCATTTTCGTTTCATTCATTTTTATTTTCATTTCATTACATACCCAGCATCTTTCAGCTGTTTTACACAGCATCTTTCAGCTGTTTTACCCAACATCTTTCAACTGTTTTACCCAATATTTTTCAGCTGTTTTACCTGTCATCTTTCAGTTGTTTTACCCAACATCTTTCAACTGTTTTACCCAATATTTTTCAACTTTTTTACCCAACATTTTTCAGCTGTTTTACTTAACATCTTTCAGCTGTTTACATGATTGTATTAACACACACAAGCAACATAGTTCATATCATATTTTATTCTCAATGCATTACTTACTTAACCTGCATCTCATACATTTAACATATATTTCTACACGGCATTCCTATTTACTCATGCCACACAATTGAGCAATAAAATCTATACACTGCCTGTAAAATAAGTTAACCAACATTTAATGTTTATACACTGAAAATACCTTTTATTTCTTACATAATTATCATGAAAATATTTTTCACTTTCATCAGTTCATTTTCACATATACATATCTAATAAACAGCCCTAAACTCGGAGAAATATAATTTAAATGATTGGCATGTTAAACTCATATCGAAACATGTACACGTATATATAACACAATTCATTTCCATTAAATTCATAAAAAAATTGATTTAATATATATTTTTCCCCTTACCTAATTTCTTGAACTACACCAATAGGGATCCCAAAAAATACCTGTGGTGCTCACCCGGATCCTGAATCAAAAATCCTAATTCCATTAAATTAACCCTAAATAAAATATTATTTTAATATTTCCTAAGACTATAAATTCCAAATAAATGGTTATACCCTCAAATATAACTAATTTTTCAAATTTCCCAAATCTCACTCTCGCTTTGGAGTGGAGTTTAAAAAATCCAAATTGAAAATTTACCCACGTCAAAATGACGACAATCGCGACTAGAACCACGTGGTGGTGTCTGATCGTCGATTTAACGACAGATTTAAGGAGAAATTAAGAATTTAGAAGAAATATATTTTTTCCCAAGAATCGCCGCTCCCATGATAAATCCGCTCTAGTAAAAATATCAATGGCGGAATTAGAAACCCAACGGTATCTTCCGTTTCCTGATCGACGCTTGTTAGGCCAACAAAATCAAGAAGAGAGAGGAGGAGGACAGAAGAGTGAGAGAGGCTGAGAGACGAACAGACTGAGAGAGATGCGATTTCAAATTGAAATTCAATTCATCTTATTACATTTAATATATATTATTTTAATATTATATATATATATATATATCTTTATTTCAATTTTTTTTTTCTTTTCCACACTATTCCTTTTATTTATTTATTTATTTTAATATTAATTAATTAATTAATAATTAGTCTTAATTTTTTTTCATACTATTTCTTTTTATTTGTTTATTTAATATATTAATTTAATAATATTTAACTAATTAATTGATTAATAATTTTAATTAATTAATTTTTAAAATATTTTTTTTGGGTTATTACAACACACCTACTTTTCATGGATTAGGACAAAGACACTTAACATACCTATAATTTGAAAAAAGGAAAAAGACGTTTCCATTTCTAAATTTATATGACTCTTCCTCAAAATTTTTTTAAAAAACACAGATTTTCCTTGAGATTTCAAAATAATTTCCACAAATCTCTCCCTAAATTTGAAAAAAAAGGAGAACTTCTCCTAAAATTTGCCAAAAAAGAAAAAAAAAAAAAAAACAAAGACAAAAGTAAAAACTAACTCAACATTTAAATGTCTCAAAAATTAAATGTCATAAAAATTATGAAAAATTTATTAACACTTAGAATAGGCTTGTCATCCATGCACAAGAGATTTGGAAGCTCAAGAGAGATCCATATATATATTTTTTCGCTAAATCTCAAAAAGACTAGCCCTCAAATATACACCATTGCCCCGTGTGTGTTGCACCATTAGGCAAAGGTCAGTCATTTCACCATTACTCCATGCAACCGTCGCACCGAACCAGAGGTCTTTTCGATTGAAGAATTACTTGGTGCATGTTCTACAACATTCATCCCCCAGGTTTTAGGTAATGGTAAAGATTTCAAATTATCAGTTCAACATTGATAATTTCTTAGGCATCTCCAACAACGATCTCAATTCATGAAGTTCATTTAGCTCCCTCACCCTCCTATACCCATTTCTCATTCTTCCTTACCTCACATAGTTCCTCCATTTTCGCTCTCTCCCTTCCTCTATTGGTCTCATCTACTTCTAATTTCTCTTCCCTACATTTTTACTTTTCAGTTTCTCATTCTATTTCTAAAATGTTCTTAACAGGGTCAGATGTACAATGTTCTTTCACAAGAAAGAAGTGTATTAAATGGAGACTGCCAATAATCACACTGTTGCATCCAATGAACCACATTTAGGAGGGCATTTAAATACCAATTGATGGACCTGCAGCACTTCTTCAAGAGGGGCAAGTGAAAGCCTCCTAGACTCATGATTTGAGTCATTTTTGCCGGTGCAAAATCCCCTTCTTACATACCTGTATTGAATCAGCAACCACAATTGCATTTGAAGGGCGGCAAGATTTGAGAAGGTGAATTAAGGTTGGTTTCAAAATAATTTGATGACAACAATGATACACATTTTCTGAAAACTGTAATGCCGTGCAATGTCATCAAGTTGCAAGAAAATGAAACTAAAGGGAGAAAAAAACATTTTCTCTAGATTTTAGATGAGTTCCCATTTCAGGTTCAAGCAGCTTCACAAGGAAGAAATGAAGCTATAAGGTGTATAATACAGAACAAGAGGTTTATCTGCAAGTTCCACTTATGTAGGAGGATTAGGATACACTTTGGGTTTTGGCTTAACTTCAACTTCATTTACGCTTCGAACATAAATGGCATCTGGTTCATGACTGCTACAAGAAAATGCAACAATTAAAAGATATTCACACACACACACACACATCAGGGGTGGAGAGAGGAGAGAGATTCAGAAAATGCTTACGGCTTGTCTCCCTCTTCAAATGTATAACTGGATGCCACAGCCAACAGACGACCATCTCTGCTGAAGGACAATGCTGCAACACTAGTTGGGTATTTTGAGTACTGAAAAAGGGGAAAAAATACAATTCAATAAAAAATGCGCGCTTCAATGGTTGAAATATAAGATATTAAACTCAGTTCAGAAAATCATCACCTGATACAGCCTCTTTTTGTTGTTTCCATCCCAAACATTCACAAAACCATCACAACCCCCAGTGGCAAACGTGCCATAGCTGCAGGTTGAATTTGAAAGCATGAACCAGTAAGTCAGGGGGAACATACTACCATCTCTCCCTAAACCAAATGTTTAATTTAACAGACAAGTTTAATCCTAGTCTTGAGCTTAATCAGTAATTTGTTTAACAGACAAATTGGTGACAGTTACAAAGTGCCTCAAATCCATTTCATGATGCATTTCTTCCAATTTTAGTCATTAAAAAATTGTTCACATCTCAGTCAATCGTATCCAAAATGATCCAAAGTTGTATTTGGACCAAGTCTGAACTCCATGTTTATTCTTTTATACTCAGTCAAGTTTAGGTAGAGTAAGGTTAATTTTGGGTTCCCAAACCATGTCAAACATAAAAGGGCGAATATAATAGTGCTAATCATTTTGGCACAAGAAACATATTCCTGAATTTTTTTCAGCAACAGTAGATGCATGCTGACCATGATGAACCCTCCAATTCATTCATCACTGTTAGACGTATGTGGAAACTCACAACACAAAAATGTGAGATATAGCAATTAAAAAGTATATAAAAATATAATAAACATGTAAACACACATAAAATATTGATTATTAAGCAATCTAATTAAAATAAAATAAAATAAACTTTAACAGAAGCTAACTGACAAATGAGAAAGCTGTACCATAAAAATTTGCAAGAGCCATGTGCCAAATCTGTTTTGATCTGCCCATAAATTTCTAATTTTATTTTGCAAAAAAATTCGGATTACACATCTAGCTCAAAATTCTTAAATATGAATGTGACAATGTCCGACATGTACAGAAGCTGTGGCAGATGTGTGGGACATGTCCTACATGGTCAGGCATCAACCAACATGGCACATGAACCTTAACAAGGGATTTTTAATGATTGCCGATATCACCCTTGCAATGCAGCATCAGAAACTTCCCCTCTTCCATACAACTTCCAGCTTCCATCAATCAAAATGTGCCAGAATTCCACATGCAAATATATGGTAAACAATGCTTTGCACAATGCACCACTACATGAAAAGAATAAGAGAAAACTTACATGGGGTGGAAAGCGATGGCATTAACAGGATAGACGATGTCCCTTCCAGCTTCTGATTTTCGGTGACACTTGAATGCATATCTGCAAAAAGCATAAAAACCATCAATCTGCAGGAAATGGAGAACAAAATACATGAGCAAGCATTTAAAAATGTCTGCACTCTTTCTTGCAATATTATCCTTGGTAGGTTCATTTCCATTTTGGCATCCAGGCACACAACAGCATATTGCATCAGTAATGGAGGGATGCCACTATTATGCCACCAACAAATAACCAAAAGAAATACCTAAGATAACCACAAATTTTTTGGTAAAAAGACGAGCAAAATCAACAACATAAAGTGGTATGGGGCCTATTCTTAAAAAGTTCAGAAGCATAAACCAGCTTTATGCAGACATTTATCAGGCAGCATTAGGAACTGTTCAAGTGCTGATATTCAGTGAGTTCAGAGGTTAAATATAAAGGCATACTTTTTGGCTTGAGAAGCTTCAGAGAGATCAAAAAATTCCATCGCAACCCGGCCTTCAACAGAACTAAGAGCAAAACCTGCACACAGCAACCTGGTTTAGAAAAGATTTTACCAAGAGAAATCAGAAGAAGAATGCATCATACACAGAATGCTCACAAAACTAAACTGTCACCAGCTAATGAAATGTTGTATTATATAATTTTCCATTGAAACAGCATATTAGAAATTTTCAGGCAGGAAACTGAACCCCCTCCAACCCACTAGGAGTTGAGGGAAAATCCAATGCTATCTAAAGCAATGAAAAAAAAAGTACTCCTAAAACACAGGATTTTCAAAAAATAAAATCTCGATACCAATTTTCAAAATGTTCTGTTAACAAATATAAAATGCCAGTTCAGTAAACAGTGAACTCAATAATGTAATTCCACTTAAACCTTGAACTAATTGAAAATACAACACCTAGTGCGCAAAGCTCCCACAACATACTGGGGCTATGGGAAGGGCATGACTTGTGCAGCCTTAACTTCACAATTGGAACAACACACTCACCATTGATTCAAGGCTCATCTTCATTAAAACCTTGAACTAATTAAAATAGAAAAACAGTTTTAGTCAAAATATTGAAAAGGCCTAATTCCAAGGCATATGGTCCTTAAAAACATTCATAATATTCATATGCAAAGATAAAAAAATATATATATTCTAGATAGTGTTCAACCACATCAATATATAAAGATAGATACCTGTTCCATTGGGATAACAGTGCACACATCTAGTTTGATATTTCAATGAAGATTCCCTTCGTTGTTCAGGCTGAGACATATTCCGTAAATCGTAGACATTTACATGTCTACCAGCAGTTGCTACTACTAGACGATTGCCAACAAGAGATAGAGAATAAACACGCTCAGGTTGTACATATGTCCCAACAAGAGTGCGCTCCTGCCCACTTGCTCCCCTAGGATCCCAACACTTCAGGGTTTTGTCCCAACTACCCGTGATGACTTGACCTGATAGCATCAACAGAAGAAAAGAAATGATATGGTATGGGAAATTTCACATGGATGCCATTTGACATTCTATTTGCATGCCATATTGACATAAAATGACAACTGTGATAGGTTGTTTTATTAAGCATACAAGCAGGAAAAATAATGCCATCACATTATCATATGTCAAACCCCTAACAGGAAAAATAATGCCATCACATTATCCTATGTCAAACCCCTTCAACTGACAGTGCAACTCAAACAAACAAAGCATTCATATTCTCTCTCAAACAAGAATAATAATGCCATCACATTATCCCATGACAATCCCCATTTGATTGACAGTGCAACTCAAACAAACAAAACATCCATACTCTCTCTCTCTCTAATTTAACTTCACAAGTGCCAAGCATATTTTGCCAGAATAAACATAAGAATAAGATACAGGAAGAATATACCTCAGTGCAAAATCTGCATTGAATGCTGGTTAAGCACGAAGAAGGATACAAAACACAAAACACAACTCAACATGGACCCTGAAAAAGAAAAATTCCAAAAACTATGGATACATGTCGGTGGATCTACGTCCAAGTGAGTGGGAGCAATCATTTAAAAATATTTATTATTTAACAAAATTTGACTTTTCTTTTTTAATAATTGCCTCCACTCAAAAAGATAATATGATGGTAAAATAAAACAATTTAAACATTTAAGGTTTCTCCCAGAAGTTCCAAAAGTTAAAAAAGAGCGAATTTTAGATTTAGGGAAGTTATTTATTGATGACATGTCACTATATGCATATAGTATGACAAATGAAACTTCTTAAACAATATATGATCCACCAAAGAATTTTCGAAAAAGCTAAAAAGCAAAGTTAAGAAAGAGGGGGTTGTCCTCTCATTGAAACTGCAAACACCATGTCACCATATATATAGACAGTATAGTTTATGAAACTCTAGAAGACGTAAGCAAACAAACTACATGGCATCACATTCAGAGTATGTAGCCTCCTTCAATTATCTGTGCACGTGGATTTTTTATCTATACATGAGTCATAGCGATTGATAGAACATCCCACAATGAGACAATGATATGCTATTACCTCAATTATAAATATTTCAAATTTTGGATGAAATTGCATGGTACTTTACAATCAGTATAGAAAAATCTTTTAAAATAGGAAGCTTCACATGTCCTTCAGTGCTTGGATTTTCAATCATGCAACTTCAACCAATCAAACGTTATGGCTTTATGAAAAAGGGAGTGTGTGTGTGTGTGTGTGTGTGTGTGAGAGAGAGAGAGAGGAGAGAGAGAATAAGAAGAAGAAGAAGAAAAAAAAGAAGAATATTTACTGCAAAATGCACATGAAAATATTTTTATCCTAAAGTTTTATGTTAATGATGGAAGTGTTATGCCTAAATTGATGTGCGTGTGTGCGCACGCGTGCGTGCACGTGCGTGTGTGTGTTTGCGTTGGTATCTTATAATAAAGAACAATTTTAAAATTTCAATAAAAAAATTTAAGAACATAGGTCACTGCCACTGCCCAGCTCAGTCATTGAATACACAATATGGCAACACGGCATATATACGTACACTAAAAAATTATATAAATATAAAGATAGATAAACAAAAAAATATCCATTAAATGTGAAAAGTAGTATTGCAATGATACCAACAAAATCAACCATAAGCTTAAAAACTATAGAATAACAAAGTAAAAAATAACCTCACAAGTCACAACCTTCTAGATGAGAAGTGCAAGCTTCATCCAAATTCCAAAAAACCTTCCTGGACAGTGAAGGCTTCTGTTGCATTCTATTAAAGAGTAGAATAGCCTCATGGAGAAGCCTTCCTCTCCCTAAGCCTTTTAAGTTTTGTGCATCTTTTCAGTTTTTTGACCAACATTTTCTTCATTTTTACAAAATGATCCAGCCATTAGAAGAGTTTGAAAAGTTGCCCCACAATGTTAGAACCATGTTGGCCACAAGTCAAAGCCTATGATCTATACTTTTTTGACACACAGAGGCACACATCAAACATATATCAAATGCATGTTTGTGTCCAACATGCTGACAAGAATGGCCATAATGGCCATAAAGTTAAACAAAAATAAATCATTCAAATAATATAATATCAGATTATGTCAATGTCATAAAATTTCGTGAAGATCACACTCAAGATTCCATTGGCATAGAGAAAATCACAAAGGAAAGCATAAGGGGCTGCAATTCTCATTAACTGGAATTATGGAACTTCCCATAGAACTTATCGTACATACATATATTCAAGATTTCATCAGCATAGTACCTAGGGTTAGAATTAGTTCGCACAACCCCAAAAGAAAACATGACTGATGCTGGAACTTTCATTAACTGAAAAAGAGTTAACAAAGTTTCTCATATAACTTCTCATACACAGACTCTATTCCACCGCCTTAGAATTGCCTCACAATCCCAAAAGAAAATATACTTGCTGCTGGATTTCTCATTAAGTGGAAGAAGTTGATGAAATTTCTTATTTCTCATAAACGGCACATACGTAAGTTGATGAAATTTTTTTCTCATAAACTGCACATACGTAGGCATGCACACACAGGCCTCTGTCAAGTCTTCTATACTCATCAAGCATATCGCTGAAGTTTCATACTTATTTTAATAGACTGAAAATTCCACTGATGCAGCTTAAAACCCCATAAATATAGCAGAATATAACATGAATTGAATTATCAAAATAAACCTTAGCACTGGTAGGAAAAATGAAAACAAAGAATGACACTGGAAAATGAATACCTAAGAAATATAAAATATCTGAAATGCCCATACTCCTTGCAAAAGGAATACCTAAATAAGATAAATGCAGCAGCTTACCAACATTAAAATACACCTAGATTAGGTTCAATCATAACTATACTAGACAATGAAAAGGTTCCTAAGTAAGTTTCACATCAACTTAAACCCTATGTGATGTAGGACAAGAAGCGGCTATTTGGATGGATCATTTCGACCCAATTAGGAGGCCTATGTCAAAGAATAGGTTGAATGGTTTATTGCGTCCAAAACCCAAATGTGCTTAGTTATTTAGTTGTTTAAGTATGTGTGTGTAGTTTGGTTATATTAGGATTATTTATGTTGGGGGCTTGTTTGTAGTAATTGTGTATTCTAGGGGTATGTTTGCAATGTAATGTAGTTATAGGGGTATCTGTGTAATTTCATATGTTTAGAGGCTTTCTTGTAAATAGTGTGTGAAAGCCGTGATGTAGGCAGTTGTTGATGAATTTGAACTGAAGTGGACGTGAGTTTTCCCCCTGGTATCTCCTCTCTCCTCCCTTCCTTCTTCTCTTCTAATTTCTCCATGGTGGCAGAACCTTGACGCTGTCCTTGCATCACTATGGCTTGGGTTCTTTGACATTTAAACTTCTTTTTCACAACCCTTTCACAGCTTGAATCAAGAATTTAGTGTAACACTGAAAAATTTTGAGCTGCATGTAAATGTGACAAAATTTGAGCTGCACCATATCTCTGCTCTAAAATATCGTAAAAGTAGTCCATGCAAAGAGATATGAAAATGCATACCTACATGTATGACATATATATATGATAATTAACAGCAAAAATGATATTCAAGGTAAAATCATATAGCAATCACATTCCTACCCAAAAATTGATTTAACCATATCTGGTATAAAAATGCATAATAGTAGTCCACAAGAACAGATATACACATGGAAATGCATACTCACGTTTATGACAAATTTGATCATTAACAGCAAAACTAATATCCACTGCCTAGGTAAAACCATTTAGCAATATCTAAAATGCTGTATTTAAGTCCATTATATGGTTGTTCTTTACCACTTCTGAACTACTCCCCCTATTTACACACGTTAAAATTTCATTAAGCTCTTCATGCACTTGATTAATTGAAAAATGAATATCTCACTAGCAGAAGCTGGTTCAGCCCTAAAGTCGTCATTGTCCTACACCAGAATTAACAAGGGAAAAAGTTGATCAATATGGATGGAATGTGATCACCAGCCAAACCAACCTGCTGCATAAGAGTACTCAACACAACGGACAGGGGCGTCATGCCTTCCCAAAATATCCTCCTTGCCATAGTTGAAAACAAGCCTGGTATAGCAATGGAGCATACGGTGTGAAGCTTGATCAAATAACATTTCAAATTTTATCAAAATTTAAATTTTGGGCACATAAAACAAGAAAGAAGCAAAGATTGTCTTCTAAATCTATATCTATAAGGTATAGGTAAAGCAGAGATACATACACAAGAGTAAGAATTATTTAACAACAAACACTGAAGTACTTGTGAGAAAAACATAAGCTGCTGTCTGCAGTGAAACAAATCTGGACTGAAGAGGCAAAATCACCAGTTACTACTAGAAACAGCTAGATGTTCATTGAACTCCTATTTATTCTGCAGAAAGCAACTCATATGGATTTGAATGGATATACGGAGGCAGAGTTAGAATCATATATGGGAACAAGTGAGAATTTTGCACCCAATGAGGTCTTTCAACAAAATTATGGTGGCACAGCGAATATTGGTTTCTTGAGAAACAACAGCACAATTAAATATGCACGACTTGGCCTAAAACTTTTGGACACATGCCAAGAGTTATGCCTGTCATGCTAAAATAGTGACAATATCTGAATATTGAACTCATCTAACAAACCTATCCATGACTTGTGCAATTTTATATAGCCAAGGATGAAATACAACGAAGTACACTGGCAATGCAAAATACAAGCTTATTACATCAGACTATTATGTTGATCCAACATTTTTCCTTTGATGTTACCAGTATTTTCCAAAAGTGCAGATCAACTTTGACTTAAGAAAAGATGTCAAGGAAGCAAGAGAAAAATAATAATGATGAATGACGCAAGCACAGATCAAGTGCCATCTCTAAAGTAACAAAAATTTAACAATGTCCATGTGTACACGCATAGAGTTCTTAGGAACACAAATGATGTACAGAATGAGAAATAGTAATAGCCATTAAAACCCATCAACATCCTCCTCAAGTCTGCAACATTAAAAAAATGCCACACCCTCTAAACCCAAATTCCTGGAAACTGGATATAAATCAGTTTATCAATGTTCTTATTTATTTTCTTTGTCTTTTAACTTGATTCCCAGTAATGGATGTGTGGAAACCATAAAAACAAAGAAAAAATTCTAATCGTTTCAAAAGGAATTCTAGAAGGGAATTCCATACAATGATGAAGTATAAAATAGACAGCACCATATGATATGAGAAGGAAGGAGGAATGGATGAGAAAAAGAAGAACTACTTTTAAATTAGATACATTCAAATGCTTTAGAGCATCCCTGCGCGGAGTAAGGAAATGATCAGTGACAAAATAATCTAAAAACTGATACCAAGCCAAGTTATGCACTTGCCAGCTTTATAATATTTCAATAAACTAGCCTCAATCAAGCCAAGCTATTGAAACTCGGCTGAGTAGAACATATCATACATGTGTATCAAAAATTTTAAAAAGAAAAGAAACACTAATGAAAAATCTCAGCTACGAAACAGTAAGTTCGCTCCTTTCCCCACAATTTCTCGGAAATCAAACAGAACATTAGTGCAAGAATCGGCCTTACCTCCTCACATTATTATCCGCGCTAGCACTAAACCCCGACGAATCGTCGTGGAAGCAACAGTCCAAGACGGGACCTCCATGCATGAACTCCCCTCGCAACAGATTTGCACTCGCATCGTACAATCGAACACTCTAAAGGATAAACCAAAACATCAAGCTGAATCAAATATAAAATCTGAAACTCAAGCCCCACTAAATGAAACCGATTAACAGAACCGCACCTTGTCCCACGACGAAACGAGGAGATGATCGCTGTGGTTTGAGAAGCGAAGGTTGGAGATGCCATCAGATGGCGGATTCGACAGCTCCCTGCCGGCGACCGGCGTAACCACCGCTGTCATTGTGTGAGTGACCGTATGCTATGAAAACTAGGGTTTTAGAGAAAACAGATAGGATCTGAGAGTGAGAAAGAAAGAGGGACTGGATTTCGAAAACGTAGAGCTAGAGATGCAAAAGCGGAGCTGCAGAGGAAAATGGAAAAGATCAGTGGACGGCGGAAGGCTTCCGAGCTTTACGAATTTGAAACTGGAGAGGGGACCTGAATTCAAATGAAAGGGGGGAAAAGTCTGTCCTTCTGTGTTTCGTTTGATTCTTGTGATGATAAATAATTTTATAAAATAAAATTTTCGGAAAATTTTATTTTCCGCAAATGAAATGTTTCCAACTTCGCAATTCGCATCCTATGTTTTTGTTTACTTCGAATTATAAAATTTGAAGAATGTATACTAGATTTTTCGTGGAACGCCTAATTTAATTTTAATATGAAGATTTTATTGTGTTTGAAGGAAATTGTCACTCCACATTTTCATTAATATATATAAAAAATAAAGATATGTTATAAAATAATAGAAGAATAAATAAACGTGGATAATAAAAAAGTAATGAAAACAAGCAAAATAAAAAATAAAATAAATAAATGATAAATAAAAGTGAAACCAAATTTACGTGGTTCGGTTTATACCTACTCCACGGGCATATGGGATTTGAAATCCATTATTTTAAAAGGAATTATAAAGTATACCTAACTTTTGTACAAATATCTCACTTTCTTACCTTATAAAATATCTCACTTTCTCTTTTCTCTTCTACTTCTTTCTTCTCTATTTTCTACACACTCAATATTCTGCACTCTGTATTTTGCACTCTACACTCTTCGTTTTTCCTCTCCTTATCTCAATCAGGTGATTCTCTTTATATAGTTGTAGGAGAAGCAAGTAATATATTCTTTTATAATTAAAAGGGCAAGTGGGTTTGTTTGATAATAATAATGGATTCACATGCATGGGAAACATGAGGAAGATGGGACAGGTATGTTGAAGACGTGGATGGTGACATCTACCATTCATTTCACAACACTCCCCCTTGGATGTCATCCATATATTAACTTTTTTAGTTAAGATCTTTAAAATGTCTCATTCCGATAAGATGAACCAGTCTCTTGAATGTTGTAGTTGGCAAAGTCTTGGTGAATAAATCTGCTAGATTATCACTTGATTGGATATGTTGTACATCTATATTATCATTTTTCTCGAGTTCATGCGTATAGAAAACTTTTGGAGAGATATGTTTTGTCCTATCACCCTTTATGTATCCTCCTCTTAGTTGAACTATACATGCGGCGTTATCTTCATACAAAACTGTCGGAATATCCTTAATTAATTGAAGGCTGCAATTTTCTTGGATATGAGAAATCATTGATTGAAGCCACACGCATTCTCTACTAACTTCATGAATAGCTAATATTTCAAAATGATTGGAGGATCTTGTTGTAATCATCTGCTTCACTGATTTCCAAGATATAACAGTTTTTTCATAAAGAAATACATATCTAGTTTGAGATTTAGCATTGTGAGGATCGGATAGATATCCAGCATCTGCATATCTTACAAGTTGAGATTTGGAATTAAACGAACAAAATAGACCAAAATCAGATGTACGTCTCAAATAACGTAGAATGTATTTAATTTCATTCCAGTGTCGCTGAATAGGAGCAGAGCTATATCTTGCTAGTAGATTCACAGCAAATTCAATGTCAGGTCTAGTACAATTTTCTAGATACATCAAAGAACCGATAGCACTTAAATATGGTACTTCAGGACCAAGTAATTCCTCCCCCTCATCACGAGGTTGAAATTGATCTTTCTTAACATCAAGTGATCGCACCATCATTGGAGATCCCAGATGATGAACTTTATTTATATAGAATTGTTTCAATACCTTTTCGGTATATTTAGATTGATGAACAAAAATTCCGTCATTTAAATGTTCAATCTGTAGGCCAAGACAATATTTTGCCTTTCCTAAATCTTTCATCTCAAATTCTACCATTAAATAACCAATAGTTTTAGTGAGCTCTTCAGGAGTTTCAATAAATTCAAATCATCAACATAAAAAGCAATTATAGCAAATCTAGATTCTAATCTTTTAATAAAAATGCATGGATAGATTGAGCTCTTAAGATCTCATGCATGGTAGAGATACTTCCTAAATATTTCATAGTTTGCATAAATTTAGGGGGAGCTTTCAAATAATTTTAAAGTCTAACAACTAAAGTAACTCAACCCGCAGGAAAACTGTCGACAGTTTCTTGGGGTTCCTGAAACCGTCGATGGTTTGGCAGTTCAATGTTCTCTGTTGTTTGTAGCCTTTGACGATTTTTCCTGAGCTTAATGAAATCGTCGACGGTTTGGGATCCTGCCAAACCAATTTCCTCTTTTTCTTTTCTGTTCCCCTATTTCTCTCTTCTTTTATTTATTTCTTATATTTTCTTGGTTGGAGTTACTACATTCTCCCCTCCTTATAAAATTTTGTCTTTCAAATTTGCTAACTGACTTTAATCACATCCACTGAATTATTATTGATCTGCTGATCCGACTCTAGGAAGAGCTGGTGGCCACTCACATAGCAGTTTTGTCCCAAGTTTATTAAATACCCTCACTTATAGCAAAAGAATATCGTGGTTACACACAATGTCTTGGGAGATTACAATACTCATACAAAACTCTCCCAAAGACCATCCATATACTAAAACTGTAAACACATTAATAAAACTAAACAAACCTACTTTACACAACTTGTATACAAAACCGAACACTTGCTTGTGTTGACACACTCACCTGTCTAGTGCTGAGCCTCTCTAAAAAGCTGTGGATATTTTCGTCGTATTTTTTCTTCCAGTTCCCAAGAAGCTTTCTCAACTGCATGATTCTGCCACAGCACTTTCACTAATGGTATTTCTTAAGTACGCAGTTCCTGTATTTTCCGATCCAAAATCTGAATTGTTACTTCCTTATAGGATAGGGTATCTTTGACTTCTAAGAATTCGTAGCTTATCACGTGCGAAGGATCTTGGGCGTACTTTCTCAACACAGACACATGGAAAATATCATGAACCCTAGACAAAGCTAGGGGTAACGCCACTCTATAAGAAACTGGACTAATTCTCTCCAGAATCTCAAACGACCCAATGTACCTAGGGCTCAACTTACCCTTCTTCTCAAACCTCATAACTCCCTTCATCTGAGCAATCCTCAAAAATATCATATCACTTATCTCGAGCTCTAGCTCTCGCCAGCAAGTATTAGCATAACTCTTTTGCTGATTTCTGATATGTCCTAATCCTATCCCTGATGAGTTTGATCTTCTTAGAAGTCTGCTACACAAGTTCTGGTCCTAAAACATGTTGTTCATCGACCTCGTCCCAATATAGCAGAGATTGGCACCTACAACCATACAAAACTTCATATGGTGCCATCTCGATACTAACCTAATAGCTGTTATTGTAGGCGAACTCAACTAGTGACAAAAATCAGATCCAACTACCTCTGAAATCTAGCACACAAGCCCGCAGCATATCCTCTAATATCTGAATTGTTTGCTTCATCTGCCCATTTGTCTGCGGGTGAAATGCGACAATGAAAGTAAGTTTAGAACTTAAAGCTTCCTGCAAACTTTTCTAGAACCGAAAGGTAAACCATGGATCTCGATTGGATATTACTGAAACCAGGACACCATGAAGTTAGACTATCTCCTGCACATAAAGTTCTGCCAATCTATTCATAAAGTAACTGAAGTTAATAGGAATGAAGTGCGCTGTCTTAGAAACGATCCACTATTACCCACATATCATTTTGTCCATGCACCGTTAAAGGCAACCCCGTTACGAAGTCCATAGAGATATACTCCCACTTCCACTTAGGAATACAAAGCAGTTGCAGTGGTCCCGTTGGTCTCTGGTGCTTTGCTTTCACTTGCTGGCACGTCAAACACTATTCCATGAATCAGGTAATCTCCCTCTTCATATTGCTCCACTAGAAGGATTCTTGCATATTTCTATACATCTTTGTGCTTCCTGGATGAATAGTATAAAGAGAGCGATGAGCCTCCTCCAAAATTTTCCTTTTAATCTCTGCATCATTAGGTACACACAGTATGGCTTGAAACCTTATCACTTCCTTGTTTGAGACGCCTGGTGGTTTCCTTCCACTAACTCCACACCCAACCTTTCCAAGTCCATCCCGATCTGATGCTGCGCTACGACTGATGAGACTGACGCACTCACTAATTTTCGACTCAACGTGTAACGACTTGAACAATAATGTTATTTAAATAATAAGGAGAAAGGGAAATGGGAACAGGAACAGAAGGAGGAAGCGTTCGTCGACGACATAGCATTTTGGGTATAATATCTCAAGAAATTTTTCTAGGCCTCGTCGATGAGAAGATACCGAGAGAGGATTTTTGGGAACTCTAAAATTCGTCAATGAGAGTGTAGATTCATCGACGAACTTTCTACAGGACTCGTCGGCGAGGTGACGTGGTTCGTCAACGAATCTCGCAGTATAAATGGCCTTAAACTCAGTTTAATCACAGAAAATTCAACACAACTTCTTCTTCTTCTTCTTCTTCTTCTTCTTCTTCTTCTTCTTCTTCTTCTTCTTCTTCTTCTTCTCTCTCTCTCTCTCTCTCTCTCTCTCTCTCTCTCTCTCTCTCTCTCTCTCACATACGGCCTCTCCTCCATCTCTCTTTGATTTCGGCCCTGTTAGTCGTCAGATTGATTATCTAAGGCCACCATGACGCTCCTGGCGAAATTCTCTCCAAGTTTACTGAAGCAGATCGTCAGTGGAATCGAGTTGAATTTCTTCCCAAAATCAGGGTAAGACTTTTTAGTCAATTTTGACTTTCTGGCAGTTGTAGGAAATGATGTAGGCCAAGAAATATTGATATTCTGTTATGGCGAATGGTATTTTCAGGGTGTTGAGTAGGAAGTCCTGCGGGTGTTAGATCAATATACCACAAGGGCTTTACAGTAATCAGGTAAGGGAAACATACTATGTTAGGAAACTCTTTTATGATTTCAGCATGAATTATATATTTTTATCAAATTACTATTCAGGTTATATATATATATATATATATATATATATATATATATATATATTATAGTTCCCAGGACTTGATAATATTAGTATGCATTTATGTGGTTTGAGTCGTTAATAGAAACAGTACTATAATTATAGAATTTGTGAATACCATGTTTATAGTCATTAACATAAATACTACAATATTTGCATGATATAGAATGACAAATTTTTCAGTGAACAGTATACTCAGAAATATGCATTTTCAGTAATTCTAGAATAACATGTTTATCAGTACCATAACGCCCCAATATATAGATATTCAGACAGCAGTTTAGTTATACAGAAAATAGATTTTCAATTAGCTTATTTAGAATTTCAATTAAATTTTATGGGGTTATGGTTGTTTTAGAAACCACAGTAAAAATAGTATATTATAAATATCAGTTACCTATATAGTATCAGACCCTAATGGATCAGATAGCAGAGCACAGTACCGTAGCTACAAATATTCAGTTCAGAGTGCAACCACTTTACTTAGATAGTAAGTGGTATGAGGTCGATCGTGCCCATATCGGGACAGGCTCTCCATCAGATATGGATTGAGGGGACTGATCAAACTGTCGGAGTTCAGTTGACTTACCCTGGTCGGCCAGCCAGGATAGGTCCCGCCTCTGGGCCACACAACCTTGTCATGAGGGGTTAAATTATGACATACAACCATCCAAGGAAATTTTTTCAGATATTATAAGTATAAGTAGATTTTTTAGAAATAGTAGTATTAATACGAAAGGTAGTTTCATACGGATTAGCATGTTAAATAATATAGTTAATGGTTTTATTATACATTATGTAATATCAGCATTTTCAGATCCAATTATTCATGTTATTCCTAAATCAGATTATTTTTACCAACTATAGCTCAGTGGCCACCCACTAGTAATAGCATGTTTCGTCTTACTGAGCGTTAGCTCATCCCGGTGTTGAATTGTCTTTCAGGTGAACCAGCAATGCGAGTAGACTAGGCTTGCAGACAGAGGGGTCACAGTACTGCCTGTCAATAAAGAGTGAATATATTTTTGGGAGTATTTTTGTATAGCCCTCACTAGTTGAGGATATTTGGGGAATAGTCATATATGTATATTTTGGGAAACATGTTAGCACTCTAGTATTGTATATAGTTATATATGGATATGTTTATTTGATTTATGCTTCTCGTTGCTTAGGTTGGTGGTTGGGTTTAATCCAGTATGGTATCAGAGCATTATAAATGTTATGGTATAAAAATAATAATAATAATAATAAACCTAGTTAAATATCAGGTCGTTACACAACGCATCAGCTACCACATTAGCTTTTCCTAGGTGGTAACTAATGGTACAGTCGTAATCTTTTATCAACTCAAGCCATTTTCTCTATCTCATGTTTAACTCTTTCTTAGTGAAAATGTACTTAAGACTCTTATAATCAGTAAAAATCTCACACCTTTCACCGTATAGGTAGTGTCTTTAGATCTTTAACGCATAAACCACTGCTGCTAATTCCATGTCATGCGTCGGATAGTTCTTCTCGTACTTCTTGATTTGGCAAGAAACGTTTGCGATGACTCTTCCCTGCTGCATTAAGACACACCTGAGTCCTTTTTGAGATGCATCACTATAGATCATGAATCCACCATCTCCTGATGGAATGGTCAAAACTGGGGCAGTGACTAATCACTGTTTCAATTCCTGAAAACTCTGCTCGCACTCACCAGTCCACTCAAACTTCATGCTCTTTCTCGTAAGCTGTGTTAGAGAACCTGATAATCTAGAAAATCCCTCTACAAATCAACGATAATATCCTACCAGACCCCTTCTGACCTCTTGAAGGTTCTTTGGCCTCGCCCAATGAACCATCCCCTCTATTTTGCTTGGGTCTGCTAAAACACCTTCCTTGGACACCATATGTCCCAGAAATGCAACTTGTTCCAACCAAAATTTGCATTTCTTAAATTTATCAAACAACTTACTTTCTCTAAGTGCCTGAAGTACCAATCTCAAATGAGCTTCATGCTCCACAGGGCTCCTCGAATAAACTAGGATATTGTCGATGAACACAACCACGAACTGATCTAAGTACTCATGGAACACCCTATTCATCAGGTCCATGAATGTCGTAGGAGCATTGGTCAAACTGAAAGGCATAACCAGAAATTCGTAATGGCTATACCTAGAGCGAAAAGATGTCTTTGGTACATCCTCTGATTTAACCTTCACCTGATGGTACCCAGATCGCATATTGATCTTGGGGAAAATTTGTGTGCCCTATAGCTGGTCGAACAGGTCATCAACACGAGGTAACGGGTACTTATTCTTTAATGTCACTTTATTGATTTTCCTGTAGTCAATGCACATCCTCATCGACCCATATTTCTTCTTTACAAATAACACCGGTGCTCCCCAGGGTGATACGCTCGGTTTGATCTTGTCAAGTAGCTCCTAAAGCTGTTCCTTTAACTCCATTAGTTCAGCCAAAGCCATTCTTTATGGAGCCTTGGAAATCGATGCCATCCTTGGAATTAAATCAATGGTAAACTTCACTTCACGATCAGGAGGCAATCCCGGTAAGTCCTCTGGAAAAACATCTGAGAACTCCTTTACCACGGGAATATCCTTTAGCTTAAGTTCCTCCCTCAATGCTTCTTTCACAAACGCTAGGTACCCTTGACATTCCTCCATGAGTAGCCTCTTTGCCTGAATAACTAAAGAATCTGTGGTGCAGAGCACACACACGACCCAACAAATTTAAACTTCTGCTCCCCAAGAGATCTGAACACTACCTCCTTCCTGTGGCAATCAATACTCATATAACTGGATGCTAGCCAGTCCATCCTTAGAATGGCATCAAAACCATGTATGTAAAAAACAATCAAGCTAGCAGGCAGCGTTCTCCCTTGAATCTCCACTAGGTAGTCTCTGATCACCTTATTACACACTATAACTGACCTTGTAGGTGTGACAACCGCTAACTCGACATCAATGTCCTTTCCCTTGGAATCCATCTTGAAGATAGGATATAAACCGACTTAGAAATTCCACATTTATCATATTTGATGCAACTATTGAATGAAGAAGCTAATATAACATATGAGTTCTCAGTTTAAGATTCATTCCTACAGCCCTACCACAAAATTTGAGTAACGGAGAGCCTATCTTGGAGAAAATCGTCGACGATTTGTGTTTCCCCTAGGAAACCGTTGATGGTTTGCCTCCTACAAACCATACTACCCCTTTTTCTCGTATACCCTTAGTCATTTCAAAGTGTTGGCCTCTAATCACAACATTGACACTACACACATACTCAACCGGCTAACATTCCAACTCAAATTTCCAAGTTTTGGTCTCTCAACCAGAAACAAAACCATCGATGGATTTACCGTGGTTTTCCTGAAATCGTCATTCCAAGCCAAAACCCAACCTAACCTAACCTACCCACTCTTATCCTTATCTTATCTCAACCTATACTCTGGTAATCACCAATCATCAAAGTCTATAGAACCTAGAAAACCTAGGCTCTAGTACCACCTGTAACGCCTCGACCCACCACATGGGGCCCGGGGTGCTACTTTAGTAATATATGTATTCTTGATACCATAATCATCATATAAAAGTAGCGAAAATAATTTAAACATCCTCAAACACATTACCAGAGTTCTAGACTACCATTATCCACAAGGGTCTCCAAGCATTTAATTTTAAAACCCAAATATAAAAAACAAAAACCAACTTCGTCCATACGAACCATGTATATAAACTAGATAAACTAAACTCGGCCCCTTTAGCCAACTAAGTATGATCCCTGACACCTCCTGAAAAGTCAAATAATCATTAGGGTGAGACACCTCTCAATAAGACGAATTAATTTAATATCAGGGTGTGGCCAACATGAGTTTTAGTAGAGTTAGAAAAATATTAATTTCTTCATTTAATCAAAAATAGCATTTGCCGCATTGTACTCACACCTATACAGTTGAAAGTACTCATTCATTCCCACAGTGTAAACCAGTTAAATTAATAGATAACACTATTTACATAAATTCACATATATGTGTAGAAGACACCCCCTGGGACAAATGACATGATTAACCCCCATGATGGGTTGTGCGGCCCGAAGGCTGGACTTTATTATGGGTGATCAGCCCAAACAAAGTCAAAGTATCCATTTGCAAGCACGTATGCAAGCATCCGCAAGCTCTGTTGCAGGTCCAATTGCCTTACCACGTCCTGGTCCAGACCCTAGGGAAGGTACAACAACTCTTCAAAGGCCAACTGGCTGAAACCACCTACACTTCCACTATAGGTATCGTGCTCACAATACAACCGGTCCTCAAGGTTCTTAAACCATATCATGCAATTTAAGTTATAAAAACTATAAGCCGATTTCATTTCATATGACATTCAAAACAATTCAGTATTTTGACAAACTCATTCATTCCTCGGTATAAAATCGGCATATCATAATCCCTCGGTATTAAACCGGCATATCAAAACCCTTGGTATTAAACCGGCATATCAAAACCCTTGGTATTAAACCGACATATCAAAACCCTCAGTATTAAATAGGCATATCAAAAACCCTCGGTATTATCTCAACATATCAAAACCCTCAGTATTAAATTAGCATATCAAAACCATCGGTATTAAACCGGCATATCAAACCCTCGGTATTAAACCAGCGTATCAAAACCCTTGGTATTAAATTGGCATATCATTTTCCACATTTTTTGAAAACAGCTTGAAACCATTGCTTTCCATGTTTCAATAAGAAACCAACGATTTCATTTAAACCAAACATCAATCTCATGCCACACTTATTTGAGTAATATACCATAATATAACAAATAGTCCAGAAAAAGTATAATTTATTGAAAACAAGGATATAATCATCTCTAGGTTTTAGTTTAACTCAAGTATATGATTTTTAAGAAAATGGAGATGATTACCCTACTCCCGTTGATTTTTCCCAAATAAGTAACCATTAAAATCGGCATTTTCATAAACCCGAATCCACCCAAAATTCACACACAGTATTCTTATAACAAAATACTTTAGATTAATTGGTTCAAATTCAATAAAAACCTAATATAACTTAATCCCCTTACCTATTTTCTTGGAAAAATCTGCCTAAAACCCTTGAAGAACAAAAACCTTAGCTTCCAAACCTGCCGCCAAAAATGAGCCGGCAAGCCAAGAGAGAAGAGAAAAATGATCGGGGACTGATGACAGACTCTGAGTGATCTTAGAGAAAGAGAGAGCCACATGAGAGAGAGAGAGAGAGAGAGAGAGAGAGAGAGAGAGAGAGAAGTGTTAAATTATGAAAATAAAACCTTGCTTAGCCCTTAAGTGACTTAGCCTGTAGGAAAACCGTCGACGGTTTTCTTGGGGTTCCTGAAACCTTCAATGGTTTGGCAGTTCAATGCTCTCGGTTGTTTGTATCGACAATTTTTCTTGAACTCAATGAAAGCGTCGATGGTTTGGGATCCTACCAAATCAATTTCGTATTTTTCTTTTCTTTCCCCTACTTCTCTCTTCTTTCATTTATTTCTTATATTTTCTTGGTTTAGGTTACTACATTTAATCTTGGAATCTTTGACTTGAAATTTGAAAAAAAAATATTTTCCAAGCTTGTAAAAACAGGTCTCTAAATCTATAATCAGTCCTAAAGAGCTTCAAAGCATCCATATTGACTTTAAATGAAGTACTTACAAAAATATTTCTTAAGACTTAAACATTCTAAGTGTGGAGTCTTCATGTATGTCTTCCTTTGAGTCCATCTTGACTTTGAACTTCAACATAAGCGTTCATATGATTTGTCTTTCTTTGATCTTTTGAGCTTTCTTTGGATCACTTGTTTGGAATATAGGCTTTCAATATCACTTGTGATCTCTTGATTTTGAACTCTAATGCTTGATTCGTCAAACATCATCACTTTAACCAAAACATGTAAAATTCACTTGATTTGTTATCATCAAAATAAGATTCGTAAGCCTTGTTAGGCCAACAATCTCCCCCCTTTTTGATGATGACAAATAAGAAGCGAGAGTGAGTGAACCTTGATAAGGCATCCCCCTACAATAAGCACGCTTTTAACAATGTTTTTAAAAAAGACAATTCATTTGTATGATCAAATAGTTCCAGATTCAATTTTAGATTCCATGTAAGTTAATCTATGTATCAATCAAGTATTAGTACATCATAGTTCATATCATCATATCATCATACCTTTATTAGCAATATCTCATATTCTACTTTACTTAATCTTTCTTATCTTTAAATTTTATTTCCTCAATTTTGTTCTCATTAATTTAGCTCTCATTTTTGCTCAAACTTTCTCCCCCTTTTGACATCAATCAAAAATAGAAAAGTAACATATCAAAGGCAAATGTACCACACAAAAGATATTCATATTCATCCAGAGGTGTACGTAGTGTCAAAAACATCTGGAGATACAACCCAAAGAAAAAAACTGAAATTCAAAGAAAATACAAATATATCAAGCATCATTAGTTGCATCATCATCGACTGCATCATCATTAGTTGCATCATCACTGGGAGGTGCAGAGCTGATGTCCATAGGATCTCTAGTGAGTGAGGAACTAACCAGATGCTATTCAATACGTCCAATTCTTTGATCAAGTGAGGAATAGTTGATCTGTAAAGATGCAAAATTTTCTTGAAGAGAGTTAAGTTCAGTCCTCATGTCACTACAGAAGGTCGAGAATTGATGTTGAAAAGGAAGGAGCCATGAAGGGCTATCTTCTGCCTAAGGAGCAAACTGCTGCTCTGAATGCTGAACAGGTGGTTGGAGTGCAAGAGCTTGATAGTGTTGCCTTCCTCCTTTGGGAAACCACTTATGTTCATGTCTTTCATATCCCATCATCGTGAGGGTAGTGGTAGAAAAGATGTCATAGTGAGTTCATTTAAAAAACGGGGAGGATGGTGTAGTGAGATGAAAGTGTGCAAATATCAAATTCAGAATCCCACCATACGAAAGAACAATATGATGAGCTTCTTCCCTCGTAATCATCCACTTAAGAATGAGGCTTGGTAAATCCAATTTCTTCCCTTTAAGAAGACACCACATTACAAAACAATCCATAAAAGTAACATGGTCATATTATCCAGTTCGTGGTAAAATATTATAGGTGATCAGTTTTTGAAAAACCAAAGCTTTGAGGTTTAGTTATTTGTAAGGAGGGGGATTACCAAAATAAACAGGTTCTTCTTTAATATATAACTAGCGGCAAAAATGCTTTAGGAGTGAAGTCTTGAGTCATTATCCATGTTTTCTCAATTTGAGGACATTCAAAATCTCCTTGCTTGATATGTGGTGAGTGTAATTGAATTCCCCATGACCTCGGTGGATAGTCCCAAATCTTGTTTGACCAAATTGGCATAAAATATTTTGATCAAAGTTGGATAATATCCAGTGCCTTGATACGTGATAAACTTCTTCCATCCTCATCTTTTAAACATAGGCAATATTTCAAGAAAATCAATTTCAAGGAATGATGTATCAAGATCTTTACTGAATATAGGATCCGAGGAACGAAGATGATTCCTATATAGTTGCTTCACATGTGGAGAGGTTAGCCATTTTTCAATTTATAGGCTAAAGAAAGAACCTTCTTTTATAAATTTGATTGACCAATTTGGTTGCTTTTTGAGTCTGATCCCTGGTTTTGATAATGACAAACCACAAGTTTCTTATGTGTGTGTTTTAGTGTGTAAACAAGTATTATTCAGGTCCCACATAAGATCAAGAGAACATGGAAGCCAAGGCATGGTCTTAAAGCACAAATCTGGCATATTCCATGGAGTCAAAGAGCAAAGAAGGAAGAAGAAGACATAATGTTTCAGTTGTATATGCATTTATTTTTCTATATGGTCTGTAATATATTGCATCTGCATGCATGATATGAATGTATATTCAGACAGAACCGTAGACAGAGCTTCGGTCGACCGATGCCATGTTTTTTTTAAGGTAAATTAAAAAGCCTAGACCTTAGAGAGACCCTACTTTCTTGCACTGGCACTTAGGAAAGTCCACATTATCATATATGCTATCAAGGGAAATTAATATTCAAAAATAGGACTTACATGAACAAATTTAGTGTGTTCAGTCGACCGAACGAGAACACACTTGGGCCTTTGGTTGACCGAACCTCCCTAGGGGCAACATATTGACCATTTGGTCGACCATTTTGAAATGTACTTCAATGCCCTGGTTGACCAAACTGGCAAGTGGGAATCTCCTAACGCCTTGGTCGACTAAACCTTTAGGTATAAAATGGTCTGGTCGACCAAACATGAAAGTTTGGTTAATCGAATTTGGCCCGATCGACCGAACCACAGAGGATCAAAAATTGCCTCAAGTCTGGTCAACCATCACTGCAGTTCAAAAACACCCTGGTTGACTGAACTGAGCAACCTTCAGTTTTCAAATATCTCTTGTGCTTGAATCTTGAGAAAATATTTTTAGAGACATTTTAATTACCTTGGTGAAAATCTTTGAAACCCTAAATTGTTATTGAGATTTGCATCTATATATTGGTTCAAATATTATCTTGTTGATACACTCTTTGTGCTTGATTGAATATATGCATTATTTTGAGTGTTAGTACGCAAACTGCACTGAGCTTATAGTTCCTATCTGTTTAAGGAACATTGATTAGTGCTTGTGCGTAGTGGTATATATCTGCTTGTGTAAGAAGCATTTGCATGTACGTAAATTTTTATATCTTTTGTATTCCAAGAGTGGGACTGAAGAGGGAGACTAGCCCTATTGTATAGTCCCAAATTGGCTTAGACCCGGTTAAGAAAGTTAGGTGCACCATCATAGTAAGGTATGGTTGTAGGTTGAGGTCAGCCCTGTTAATTGACCTAGTTGTAAATGGTGCCGCTCCGCCCATTAAGTGAGCATTAGTGTAATCCTCAGGCTTGCGAGCTGGAGGCGGGGACAAAGGCATGGTTGCTCGAAACCCAATAACATATCGTGTGTGCACTTTACATTTCCGCAATTTACATTCCTGCACATGTATGTTATTTTGTGAATGCTGCGTATGATTTAATTTCTATACATTTTATTTATCTGTGCATTTGAGATTCTATAGTTAGACCCTAGGTTAAGTATTACTGCTTGTGAAATAGAAATCAACATAAGAAGTTTTAAATACCCAATTCACCCCCCTCTTGGGAATACCCTAATTCCAATAGAAATCATGTATTAGGATAATAATTTAATGCATACTAAAATATTTTGAAAGAATAAGTGAATCGTAAAAGAATATTACTTTTCATCCTTAGTTATAGGTGCATGCTGAACCATCTGCTGGTACATGTTGAATTTAAATGGTATATGCTGTGACGCCTCGACCCTCTACGTGGGCCCGAAGTGCTACCAATCCTTTCATTTACTTGATAATCTACATTCTAATATCATGTATGCAGCGGAAAACATAATTATAATCTTCCAACAAATATAATACCAGAGTTTTCTAAATCTATCTACACACCATAATAAACCATGCATCCACATGGATTCCCATATATACATATATCTCCCAAAAATATTCAATATTCACAATACTAGTATGTTTCACAACCATTCATAATATTTAGAAGACTTAAAACATAAAACATAAAATATTTGCATTCCCAAAAACATCATTAAAATGTTTATCCCAAAAATATTATAAAACCTCGAGTTCTCTAAGCTCGCTCTCGAGGAAATCCTGAAAAAGATAAATTCATATTCGAGTGAGACACATCTTGTAAGGGAAGAAACAATATATTAAAACAGTGTGTGGCCAACATGAGTTTATAACAACATAATATTTAACATTTGAAAATTGTTAACATAATTTTTGAAATCATTCTATGAACCTAATCAATCACATGCAAAAGATTTAACCTACGAGATTACCCAAGGATAGGGGTGATTACCTACCCATACAAGTAGCACCCCTCTGCTATAATACATTTGGCAATCCGAAGGTCACTACTGAAGCATATTAGGGCACTCACCTTACTCAGTAAGCCCTCTAGTGTTAGATTGATCTCGTACTCACACAGTTCAAACAAAGGTTTACCAACGAAGGCCCCAAGGATAAGGAAATCTACCCGCCCATACAAGTAGGTTTCCTCTACCCTAGTACGTTATGTAGCTACTGCCACATCTAAAGTTACTAGTGCACTTGCTTTTCTCAACAAATCCTCGGGCGAAGAGTACGCCCCGCCCCAATCGTAACATGTTCTACGAGCACAGATACTTCTAATATCATAATACATTATTCTTTTTGTCATTATTAAACCATTCACCTATGTTCAAATTCATAACTTTAACATTTCATTTTATTTCACTTTAAGTGACTCTTTCTTATTTTACATTGTTCACATTTCACATTTCATTTTTGTTTCATTCATTTCCATTTTCATTTCATTTCATTACATACCCAGCATCTTTCAGTTGTTTTACCCAGCATCTTTCAGCTGTTTTATCCAACATCTTTCAGCTATTTTACTCAGCATTTTTTAACTGTTTTACCCAGCATCTTTCAGCTGTTTTACCCAACATCTTTCAACTGTTTTACCCAACTGATTTACCTAACATCTTTCAGCTATTTTACCAATATTTTTCAGGTATTTACATAGTTGCATTAACACACACAAGCAGCATAGTTCATATCATATTTCATTCTCAATGCATTACTTACTTAACTTGCATCTCATACATTTAACATATATTTCCACATAACATTCCTATTTGCTTATGCAACATAATTTAGTAATAAAATTCATACGTTACCTGTAAAATAAGCCAACCAATATTTAATGTTTATATGCTGAAAATACCTTTTATTTCTTACATAATTATCCTAAAAATATTTTCCACTTTCGTCGGTTCATTTTCGCATATACGTATCCTATAAACAACCTTAAACTTGGAAAAACATAATTTAAATAGTTGGCATTTTAAACCTATACCGAAACATATACATGTATATATACCACAATTTATTGTCCATTAAACTCATAAAAATTCTGTTTTAATATATATTTTTCCCCTTACCTGGTTTCTTGAACTACGCCAACAAGGATCCCAAAAAATACTTGCGGTGCTCACCTGAGCCCTAAATAAAAAAATCCTAATTCCATTAAATTAACCCTTAATATTTCCTATGCCCATAAATTCTAAATAAATGGTTATACCCTCAAATATAAACAATTTACCAAATTTCCCAAATCCCACTCTTGCTTTGGAGTGGGGCCTAGAAAACCCCAATTGGAAATTTACTCACGTCACAATGACGACGATCACGACTAGGACCCCGTGGTGGTGCCTGATCGTCGATTTAACGGTAAATTTAAGAAGAAATTGAGGATTTAGAGGAAATATACCTTTCCCTAGGAGTGGTGCCTTCCCACGACAAATCCCCTCCAAACATCCGCCGAGAAATTGAGAAGAGAGAGAGACGGAGACGGAGGAGTGATGGACTGAGAAGGAGATTGAAAGAGACACAAAGAGATTGAGCTGGAGAAGAAAGAAGATGGAATTGGATTTCAAATTGAAATCCAATCCATCCTATTACATTTAATATATATTATTTTAATATAATATATATATATATATATATATCTACTTTAACTTTTATTATATAATAACCTTATATATATTTATATATCTTTATTTCATTTTTTTACTATTTCTTTTTATTTAATTAATTCAATAATAATTAATTAATTACTAATTAGTCTTAATTTTTTTCATACTATTTATTTTTATTTGTTTATTTAATACATAAATTTAATAATGTTTAACTAATTACTTGATTAATAATTTTAATTAATTAATTTTTTTAATTTTTTTCCGAGTTATTATATATGCTAAATTGAAAAACATGCACAGTCTTCATGTTTATTTCCTAGGATGCTAGTTAATTTAATAGGTTAGTACATGTTAAATCCAAAAAGCTATAAAGTAAGACATGTACACATTTTTTTTTTGTCTTAGGATGAACTAGTTCATAGATGCCATTTGGTCCTATTCCCTAGGTCATGTTCTTTATGTTGGACCTAAATAGTTAGCAATCATGCCATAAGTTTTAAGTCCATGTGACTAGGAATTTTGCATCTCAAAGGGAGCATTTATTCTACATACACTCATTGGGCACTTTAAGTTGTGTCATTTTTTTTAATCCCCTATTGCTTTACCTATGAGTATAGTCTTGATTGGCTATCGTGCTTTTAAAATGAAATGCAATATGTCACGCATATGTGCAAAATAATTAATATTTACTACATACTGAAATCCTTAGAAAGGATGAATATATAAGGAATATTCTTAAATGACTATCATCCTTGAACTTAATGCAAATATGTATGCATGCCTATATACAAGGAGAGTTTAAACCCCACTCTTTAAGAAAAATGAACTTAATGCCTATAATCTCTTGCATGCTAAGTAATATTAAGAAGGATGAACATGTGATGGATGTGCTTGAATGAAATTCATCCTTGAATGTTAATGAACTTTTGTGTGCTTGAGACTATATCGGGGAGCCTAAGCCCCATCCTTAGGAAAAGGATAAAAGTCACCTGCCCCATGGATTCACACTATTAAGGTTTCTACTTTTTGAGTCCGAAGTCCTTCTAGGTACCTTGAACATCATATCTTGTCTATATTGCATTAATATTTGATATGGATTGTTCCTCGTACACACGAACACTACACATAACTTAATGTTTGTATTTTCTGGTGCATGTGTTATCCATAGTATCTAAGCACAAATTCAAATTGATAGGGGGAGCACCTAGAAATTAAAATTATATCTTACTGTACTCACCAATATTATAGGCTTAGATATGTTGTTGAAATTTTCTATGGCTTGCGTACTTTAAAGCATGATGTTTCTATTGAATATTATAAATGAAAATATTTTATTTGGCATAGTTCTTTACTTTGCCATATGATCCCTATTTTTAAATTTATTTAATATCTTTGGATCTATGTGGTTGCATTTTTATGGTTATTTGTTGAAGTATTTTTACTCTTAAATGCAAAACCAGAAATATAATGCTTGCTTGAGTTTTAAATTAAAGTTTCTTTTTCAGAAAGCGCAAGCCCCCGGTATTTATTGAAAATCATAAGGGGATATATATTTATATATATATATATATATTTATCTATCTATTCATTTATTTATTTATATATTTATTGTATTATTGCAAGAAATGCTTTTTAAATGAAACATACTTTATTTCTTACTTGTGTGTTGAATGCCTTCATGATTTGTACTATTCTGTGTTAAAAATTGTATGTCATGAGATTTCAAACTTTTAAAAGGGTGTTGCATAACTGGTTCATGGAATTTTTATGAAACACATGTGAACTAGTTAGATCATATTTATGCTAAAACCTACTTTTTACATGCCGCATATTCTTAAATTCCAATCTTTGCAGGGACTTACTTTGTTCTTAAATTGTAATGGTTTGAGGATATTTTTGGTCTAATTTTGTTAACATGTCATTTTAATATTTTAAATGACCAGTTATAATCTTTGAGTGTGTTTCATTGCTATAATTTTTACAATAATTATAAATTTTTTTATGCCCAACTGCTATATCACATAGGGGAGAGTTTTTCAAAAGGGGGGAGTTCTCTTTTTTAAGTCTGTTTTAAATGATAAAGTTATTTTCTACTTAGTTTACCCCTTTTTGCTGATGCCAAAAGGGGGAGAATGTTTTTGAGCAAAATGATAATGACCGAAAGGGAAATTGTTAGGAGCAAATCATAGGGACAATTGTTTGAGCGTGTGCTTTAATGCAAAAATTTAAATGCATGATCATTTGTAATGTCTTATTTTGTGAATATGCTTGAGTTTTATTGTTTGTATTTTATATTATGCATATTCTTAGGGGGAGCCTTTTTAGGTTGTACCCATTTTGTTTTGATGCACTTGTCATCATAAAAAAAGGGGGATATTGTTGGCTTTTTGAGTCCGATCCCCGATTTTGATAATGACAAATCTCAAGTTTCTTATGTGTGTGTTTTAGTGCATGAACATGTATTATTCAGGTCACACATAAGATCAAGAGAACATGGGAGCCAAGGCAGATCTTAAAGCACAAATCTGGCGTATTCCATGGAGTCAAAGAACAAAAAAGGAAGAAGAAGACATAATGTTTCAGTTGTATATGCATTTATTTTTCTATATGGTTTGTAATATATTGCATCTGCATGCATGATATGAATGTATGCTCAGACAAAATCGTAGACAGACCTTAGGAAAGGTTGACCGGCGCTAGGTTTTTTAGGGTAAATTAAAATGCCTAGACCTTAGAGAGACCCTAGGTCCTTGCACTGGCACTTAGGAAAGTCCCATTTATCATATATGCTATCAGGGGAAATTAATATTCAAAAAAAGGACTTAAATGAACAAAGTCAAATAATCATTGGGGTGAGACACCTCTTAGTAAGATGGATTAAATTAATATCAGGTTGTGGCCAACATAAGTTTTAGTAGATTCAGAAAATATTCATTTCTCCATTTTGACAAGCTCTCTCCTCATCGACGAAATTCAGAGGCATCCAAAACCTTTGTCGGTATTTTATCGTCGATGAATTACTCCCTCGTCGATGAGTCTAATATACCACATCGTCGACGAACGCAAAGCGTTTGTCGACAAAAACTTGCCTTGCGTCCCTTTTTAATTTCTTTTTCTCCCTTCCTTTTATTATTTAAATATTATAAATTCTCTAGGTCACTACAATTTTACTTTAGAGTCATAAGCCTATACTGCTTCCTTTCTTATGGATCTCAATGCACAGGTTTCCTAGTCATTTGCATTATCATATAGATTGAAACCTATAGCATATAGCTTAGCCATTTGACACATTCAAACTCTTCTAATAGATCTGACTTGAAGTTTAAGAGCTTGTGATGTGAGATTTTGCAAATACTCTTTACAATTTAATTATCATTAGGTTCGGAAGAATATTCATTGTGTGTGGACAATATTCAAAATATTTTTGTGGGAGTGAATATATCCAACTACATAGGCCAAAGAGCAATTTTGAATAATATTAATTTTGTAACGCTGCTCTTTAGGTATTTCTAATTATCCAATTTTATCCCTTAGAGAATTCCACTGATTTGATTATAACGGAATATCCTTTGATAAGCACTTGAAAGATGTAGAGTTCATGAGTATTAGTACTTGTGGTTAGGAAGATGACTGACTTAACCATTTGAAGCTCCAAGAATGAGTTTAGGATTAGATGATTTTTAATCTACGTTTTATTCCTAAGGCTCAGTCTTATGCATTGGACATGATCTACTTAACTTAGGATTTTAATATTTAAGCATGTGTTAAGCACTAAGAATTATTCGTTAAACAACAATGCTTTAATTCATTTGGAAGTGGATTTATTCTTCGATGTTATGATTTATGTTACTTATTGCTAAGATATAGGGTTCCTGATATTTTAACTAGTTAAACCTTCAACCTTTTACTTTGAACAAATCGAAGTTAGCATGCTTCAACCAATATTTTATATCTTACCCAATCATTATGATATATATATTCATTAAGTGGTCAGATTGGATATATTGCTTAAAGAATCATATTGACTTAGCTTTCTCATAGGATTCTTAGTATAATGATACACATACTAAGATTTACATTCTAAGCATGTACTATTCCAAAACCTATTAGTCATCGCAACCCCCTTTTGTTTATGTGACTGATTTCACTAAATTCTCAATCCTAAAATCTAAAGAGGAGTTTTTGGGGTTTGTTTGGTAGTAATTTTTCTTTGACTCGCCAAACCTGTTTGAGCTTCACACCTTTCCTTTTAAATGGCAATCAAATTTAATGTGTCCTTTATTTTTACATAATACACAAGTGGTGTGAGCATACGGACTGGTGGAGGTATTAGCATAAAATTTTGAAGCTTTAACAAAATACCCCATGTATAAGTTCTTTCTTCTCCTATTTTCAATTCCATTGTAACCTATACCTTCTTTGTCTAAGGTCATCTTTTGAGAACCAAAGAGCTTGTCAAAACTTTATTTTCCCTTAGTAAATGTGTGGATGATCTTAGCTTGATCCTCTATCTTTCTTTCTAGGTCTTGGATTTTTAAATTCTTTAAGCATTTGCAAACAACTTGTAACTTTACCAATTCATCGGTCACTTTGTTTGATTTGCATTCAAGTTCAGAGATTTTAAGATCTGTTGGCCTTCCAAGGTTTAATACTCCATTTTGATGCTAACAAACAAGTAGGATTTAACATGCTTTAGTTGAGTGTTGTGATTTCTCAGGAATCCATATTGAAGGTACTCATGTAGCATGAATCAAAGTCTGATAGTATGGATCAAAGTCTGAAGACCATAAGAGCATAATGATTAAGGAAGATCAACATAAGAGCTTAAAGTTCAGGTTATTCTGAGAGATCAAAGACTAGCAACAAAGAAAGTTCAGAGCAAAGGAGAATTTTTGAGAACTTAGGACAAGTCTTTGTAAGTACTTTAAGTTTATTTAAGTATGAAGTTTTCATTTTGAAGCTCATTAGGGAAAAAGACTTAGAGACCTTAAGATAATACCATGGAACATGTTTTCAAAGTTAAAACAAATATATATTCCAAGTAACAACAAGAGAGAAATCAAAAAATGACTAGAAAAGAAAATCATTTAGTTGACAGACGACTGTGTGTTAATAGACAGACGACAGACTAAATTAATAAGGCTTAAAATTGAAACATAGAAGCCTGACAGACGATTGTCAAGGCTCCCACAGATGATTGTCAGTGAAAAGTGAAAAGACTATGAAAGTTTCACCAGACGACTGTCCACTCTCTATATTATTAATGCTTAAAATTATATATGGACAGACGACTGTCATCATAAGGACTGACGACTGTCACCTTATATTCTGATGACAGACAACTGCCACTCAAGGGACAGATGACTGTCACCTTTCTGCCTATGATTTTCACAGTTATATTAAATGGACAGATGACTGTCAGGTCTTCATAGTCAACTGCCTCGCGACATTTTTCTATTTTCCAACGGAAATAATTTTTGAAATTCAAATATTTGGAAACTCAAATAAGTTTAATATATGGAAACAAGTCTGAGTATCCTTTGGGGAACAAGCAAGAAGGTTTTATACATCTATAAATACCCTTAAAGACTCATTGATTTAATCACCAAGATCATTAAGAACTCACAATCTGCTGTCATACTCTTTCTCTCATTCTGAATTTCTAAAAGTGCTTCATATAACTCTCATCCTTGCTCAAAATTAAGAGAAGTTCCTGCTGAATTTCACTTTGTTTGATCATTGAGTTGCTGATTATTTCATTGAAAGATACCCACGGTGATAAGTTTCTAAGAGCTTCATTCTAAAATTCATATTCTGAATTTACTGAAGTGCATTAGTGTTTTAAACTTGTACTAATCAGCTCTTTGAGGAGCAAATTCTTGTACGTATTGTTTTTCTATCATTGTAACAGGTCTTGTTGACGATTTGAGTATTGAATCGTTGGACCAAACAAGGGGAGATTGTTTGAAGAAGGCGGGCTCTAGCCTTACCCAAGGAGTGTTTGTAATTGTTTTTGTTCCGGTTGATAAAGGAACGGTAATAGTGAATCCTTTGGCGGTTTGGTTAAGGGCGAGGACGTAGGCTGTGTTGAAGCCGAACCTCATAAAAATCCTTGTGTTCTTCTTTCTCTACTCTACTCTTTATTTTTCAAGGATATAATCTGCATGGTTGCTTTAAATTTCAATCCTGAATGTTTGGTTGTTAAATATACCAGAAGGTAATTCATTTTGGATAAATCAGCATTGATTGCGGAAACCGAAAGGGACTATGTTGGTTGATTATCCTTGACCTATTAATCTGAAAGTTTATTTAAAAACTGAACATTGGGAAGAAAAATAATTGTGATACAAGGCTTATACTGAGTGTAACAAATTTTCACATATATTGTTACTTAAATTGAGAGTTTGATCTTGTTGTGATTGATTGTGATTGTTTCTAAGATTTGCAACTTAAAAGAACTAATTCTAAAGGAAAAATTTTTAAAAACCAATTCAACCCTCCTCTTGGGAAGCTATTCCTAATTTCAATTGGTATCAGAGCCTAGTTATAGTAATTCCTAACAAGAAACTATAAAAAGATCAAATGGCAAATATAGGAGTAGCACCCTTCGGTGAAGGCCAATCCTCAACTCATCCACCAATTTTTATTGGACATAATTATACATTTTGGAAAAAGAGAATGCAAATCTATCTCCAACACATGGATTGGAAAGCATGGGAAGTAGTTATGGATGGAGACCTTATTCCCACTAAAATAGTTGATGTAAAACAGATTCCAAAAGAAAAAAGGGATATGATCGATTCAGACTATAAAATGCTACAAATCAATTCAAGCGTTATAAATGCTTTATATTGTGCCTTAGATGCTAACGAATTTATTAGGGTCATGACATGCCAAACAGCTAAAGAAATATGGGACAAATTAGAAGTGACATATGAAAGAACTATTGATGTTAGAGACAATACGATAGACATGTTAACAAGTGAATATGAAGCATTCAAGATGAATTCTGATGAAACAATATCAAGTGTGTACACCATATTTACCCACATAATAAACTCCCTAAGTGCCTTAGGGAAAACCTATACTACCTACGAAATGATCAAAAAAATCCTAAGAGGCCTTCCCTCAATATGGGAACCAAAGGCTACAACTATCACTGAAGGTAGAAACCTTAAGACTACCTCTTTAGATGAACTCATAGGTTCACTTCTTACCTATGAAATGGCCTTAAAAGAAAGGAATCCTGAACCAAAGCTTAAAAGATCTATTGCACTAAAAGTGTCTAGCGACAACTCTAGTGAAGAGGAAAGTGAGACAAGTGACTTAGATCAAGATGAATTAGCATTCATCACTAAGAGACTAGGTAAGTTCTATAGGAGAAATAATAGATTTCTTAGGAAGTTTAATAAAAAGAAACCTGAAAAAGGAGAGACAAGTAGGAAGGAAAATAAAAGTAAGAATGAACCTCCAATATGTTATCATTGCGAGAAACCAGGGCATATCAAACCAGATTGTCTGTTGCTCAAGAAAGACAAGAAGAAAAAGAAGGAAGCGATGAAAGCTACGTGGGATAATTCAATCTCCAGTGAGACAGAAAATGAATCAAGCGGACAAGAGATGACAAACATATGTTTCATGGCGAATGAAGAAGAGGTAAACTCCTACTATTCCTCTACAGAATCTCATAATAAGTCGTGTGATGAGTCATGTGACAACATCCATTCCTATAAGGAATTGCAAACTAAGTTGTTTTCTTTGCATAAGAGATTCATAAAAATTTCTAAGAGAAATACAACTTTGAAAGATCAAAATAAAGAACTATTAAAGCAACTTGAATCATTCAAAATCATTGAAAAAGAAACAGACACTTGTATTGAGAAGTTAGAAGAAGAAGTAAATAAAGTAACTCAAGAATTAAGCAAAACTCATAAAGATAGTTTGAATAAAAAATATTTAGAAGTAAATGAACTCAAAAAGGCAGTAGAGGATAAAGAAAAAATTATCTATAACTTTACCAAAGGAAAAGAAAACTTTGAAAAGATGATTGGACAACAAAGACTTCATGGGAACAAAGAAGGTATAGGCTATAATGGTAAAGCAAATAAAAGGAACAAAAAGCTATGCATGGGATACTTCGCTAAGGAAGCTAAGTATTATGCTAGTACTTCATCAAACAACAAACATGAACACACCACTTGCTATATGTGCAAGACTAAAGGTCATGTAATGTTTACTGCCCACTAAAGAGAAAATATGTTAAAGTGCAAGGGGAATAGAAAGTCAATAATGGAACTAACAACAAAACAAAGAAAATTAAAAGCATTTGGGTTCCAAAGAATAACACAAAAAATCCTCCATTGTAGGTATGCTTTAGGACAACATCGTCAACAGATAAATGGTACTTGGACAGCGGGTGCTCAAGGCACATGACCGGTGACAAGACCAAGTTCACTACATTAAAACAAAAGGATGGAGGATACGTCACCTTCGGCGATAATGCTAAAGGTAAAATCATTGGCATCGGTAAAATTGGTAAAGAACATTCACTCACTATAGATAATGTGCTATTAGTAGAAGGATTATAGCATAACCTTTTAAGTATTAGTCAATTAAGTGATAAAGGGTTCGAAATAATCTTTAAGAAAGAAAAATGTGTTATTCAAAATCCTAAGAATAATGAAACCTTATTTATAGCTCATAGGTTAAACAATGTCTATTGTATAAATTTTGAGAACTTAGTAAATCAGAATGTAACTTGTTTAGCAGCAAGAATGAAATAAGTTGGCTATGACATAGGAAACTAGGACATGCTAGCATGGACCTATTATCCAAATTATCAAAGAAAAATCTTGTCAAAGGACTACCTAATACAAATTTCATAAAAGAAAAGATATGTGATGCATGCCAAAAGGCAAAGCAAGTTAAAACAAGTTTCAAAAAGAAAAAAATACATATCTACAAAAAGACCCCTAGAATTGTTGCATCTAGACTTATTTGGTCCAACTAAAACCTCAAATCTAGGAGGAAAATAATATGCTTTTGTAATAGTGGATGATTATTCAAGATTCACTTGGGTATAATTTCTAGCAAACAAAGATGAAGCCTATGACATGCTTATTACATTATGTAAGAAATTAAAAAATGAAAAGGGCTATAATATAACAAGCTTTAAGAGTGATCAAGGTAGGGAATTTAAAAACAAAAATGTTGAAAAATTCTGTAATGAATATGGAATAAACCATAATTTTTCTACACCTAGGACTCCACAACAAAATGGAGTTTTAGAAAGAAAAAATATAACTCTACAAGAAATGACGAGAACAATGTTGAATAAAAATAATCTACCTAAATACTTTTGGGCAGAAGCTATAAATATAGCATGCTACATTGTAAATAGGGTGTCAATAAGATAAAAAATAGACAAAACACCATATGAACTTTGGAAAGAAAGAAAACCTAATATTTCCTACTTTCATGTATTCGAATGCAAATGTTTTATTCTTAATACTAAAGATGATTTAGGAAAATTTGATGCAAAATCTGATGAAGGTATCTTCCTAGGGTACTCTATAAATAGTAAAGCTTATAGGGTTTATAATAAAAGAACCTTTACTATTATGGAATCAATGCACATAACATTTGATGAATCAAACAATCATGACAATAAAAATGAGCATGATGAAAAAGAAGATACTCCACAAAAAGAAGAAGATCTTGAAATAAAAGAAGAAATCAATAATGATGCTCCAAATGAAAACCTTATAGAAAATCTGAAGCTTCCTAAAGAATGGAGATATGATAAAAATCACCCAAAAGAACAAATTCTTAGTAAAACATAAAAAAGAATAACCACTAGAGCCTCATTAAAGAATATCTGCAACCATTATGCTTTTTTATCTCCAGATGAACCCAAGAATATTCAAGAAGCCTTAAAAGATGACTCTTGGATCATAGCTACGCAGGAGGAACTAAATCAATTTAAAAGAAGTCAAGTATGTAAACTTATACCTAAACCCAAAGACAAGTCAATCATAGGAACTAAATGGGTGTTTAGAAATAAAAAGGATGAAATTGGAGTAGTTGTAAGAAATAAAGTTAGGCTTGTAGCACAAGGTTACAATCAAGAAGAAGGCATTGATTATGAAGAAACCTTTGCCCCTGTAGCAAAAATGGAAGCAATAAGGATGCTTCTTTCCTATGCAGCCTATAAAGACTTCAAATTATACCAAATGGATGTAAAAAGTGCATTTCTAAATGGCTATATTAATGAAGAAGTCTATGTTAAACAACCTCCAGGTTTTGAAGACTCTAAAAATCCAAATCATGTATTTAAGTTAACTAAGGCCCTATATGGATTGAAACAAGCTCCAAGAGCTTGGTATGATAGGCTAAGCAAATTTCTACTCCAAAATAATTTTTCAAGAGGAAAGATAGACAACACTTTATTCATAAAAACCAAAGATAATAATATGCTTATAGTTCAAATTTATGTTGATGATATTATATTTGGAGCAACTCATGAAGATTTGTGTAATGAATTTGCTAAAACTATGCAAAGAGAGTTTGAAATGAGCATGATGGGAGAATTAAATTACTTTCTAGGTTTGCAAATCAAACAAGCTAAAAATGGAACTTTCATAAATCAAACTAAGTATATTAAAGACATGTTAAAGAAGTTTGATATGAAAGAAAGTAAACCTATAGGAACTCCCATGAGTACTTCAACTAGTCTAAATAAGGATGAAATAGGGAAACAAGTTGATACCAAACATTATTGAGGTATGATAGGATGTTTACTTTACTTAACAGCAAGTAGACTAGATATAATGTTCAGTGTGTGTATGTGTGCTAGGTTCCAATCAGCTCCTAAGGAATCACATCAAACAATAGTAAAACGGATCCTTAGATATTTGCTAGGCACACTAGATTTAGGGTTATGGTATCCAAAAGGAATTGATTTTGAAATGATGAGTTATTCAGATGCAAATTATGCAGGATGCAAAATAGATAGAAAAAGCACTAGTGGGACTTGCCACTTTTTAGGACACTCATTAGTTTCATGGTTTTCAAAGAAACAAAATTCTGTAACATTATCTACAGCTAAAGCAGAATACATAGCAGCTGGGAGCTATTGTGCTCAAATTTTATACATGAAACAACAATTAAGGGACTTCAAAATTCAATACCAAACAATCCCCATAAAATGCTATAATACAAGCGCAATAAATATTTCAAAGAATCCAATATCACATTCAAGAACTAAACATATTGATATACGTCATCATTTTTTAAGAGATAATGTAGACAAGAAATAGTTCTTGAATTTGTAAATACTTATGCTCAATTAGCTGATATTTTTACTAAACCATTAGCTGAGGATCAATTTATATTTATTCAACGAGAATTAGGCATGTTACATATAAGAGAAGTTAACTAAAGGGGAAGAAGTTCAGTTTGCTCAGGAAAGACGACTACCAGGGAGCTGATAGACGACTGGCAGGCTACTGTTTGTGTAAAAGACAGTAGACAGACGACTGCTAGTGAGCTCATAGTCGACTGGTAGGCTACTGTCTGTGGACAGACGACTGTCCAATTAGAGACAGATGACTGCCTTGTAGTGGGTGATGTACTTTTCACTTAAAAACATGATTTTTAAACCCTACAGACGTCTGTCTATTCGTCTTCCTTCCTCTAAAACATTTTATATTCTCTTTCCTTTCAGTTCTTTCTCTCCCAAAGCTTCACAAAATGATTATCCATCATACCCTACTCCATACATATCTAGGGTTTCTGCATATCAAGATGGTTCGTACCAAAACTGTGGGAAAGAAGGACAAAGCTTCCTCGTCTTCTTCAAAGCCTACAAGCAACGATGACATAGAAAAATGGCTGGTCTCTTTGCATGCAAAATCATTGTATCAGAATCACCTATCTGCTATTGATCCGATGTTCCGTAAGATTTTTTATGTTACTTTCTTTGAAGAAAATTTTTCTAAAATTTTAGAAATGTTCAAAGCTATAGGATGGGATAAGTTTATCCTTCATCAAGTAAAAGGGTATTATCCATATCAGATTAAGATTTTTTACTCTAACTTGGTTAAGAAGGAAGATGGAATTACTTCTGAAATTTATGGTCAAAGGATTACACTTACCCCACACTCATTACGGAAAATTCTTCATATCAAGCATAAGAATTTTGAGTGTACACCAGTTGAGAAGCATTGGACCATGGAATAAGGATTTACACCACAAGATTTTCTGCCTCTTGTGATGAATGATGCACCTGTGTATTTCGGACATCTTCCACCATACAAGCAGCTTAATCTTTAGGCACAAATTCTGCATAAGATCATTGCATACAACATAATTCCGAGGTGTGGATCCTTTGATCACGTGTCATATTTTGATTGTTTTGTTATGTGGTGCTTACTAAAAGGGAAGAAACTAGACTTATCTAGTATCATACTGAAGTGGATGGTGATGAAGCTTGAATCTCCTAGAGTTGGGCTTCCATATGATGGTATTCTTTCCTTAATCTTTGTCCATTTTCAAGTCCTCTCTCCAGCTTCAAAAATAGTAAAAAGAACCCATTATCATGTATATCGAGGTTTGGATGTTCCAGGGCAATAGGTAGGCAAGACCTGCACCTGAGGCAAGAAGTCCAGCTCTTGAAGAAGCTGATATGCCACCTTGGTTTGTTCCATTTTATCAAAATTATACTAGCTTCATTTCTAAAATGCGAGAAAACTTTTCTTCTCTTCAAGATAAATTCTCCACCATTGATGACAAGTATACCTCATTAGACACTCGTATTGCTAAGATAGAGCATCATGTCATTAAACATGACACTGATTCAGATGATGAAGATAGTGAAAATTCTGCTGAGGAAGAAGTCGAATCTGAAGAAGGTGAAGAAGAAGCAGGCTCCCAACAATCCAAAGGAAAAAACAGTGACACTAACTCTGACATATAGAATTTTGTTGGTGTTTTTGCTATTTTGATTGTTACATATGCTTAAATTTTGGATGTATTTTGTTTTTGTTGTACACAAGGGGAGTATGTATAAGCAAAAACTATGAGTCTTTATATGTATTTGTTTCTAGCTCTGTAACTCTGAACTTTTGCAATGTTTAGTTCTCAATTTGATGTATTATAACTTCTAATGTTAATGATAATTCTGAAAAACTTTGCAAGTTCTAATTTGAGTATGCTATTTGACAGGGGGAGTATTATGAGTTATCACTTGAGCATAATTTTTAATCAATTGATGTTAATACATTAACACTAGTATCACACATACTCAAATTGATATTTTCCCTTGATCATTATATGCTCAAATTATTTTTTTTGATTGATGTCAAAGGGGGAGAAATGTTTAGTAAAAAATTTGCTTGAACTTGAAAAGAGCATGAATGATATTGAAGAAGCATGAATGATATTGATGAAATTATGAAATTTTTTATTAAGATGAAGCTTATTGAAAGGGGGAGTCTTTTTAAGGCTCACTCAAAATTTTTGCTTCTTGTTTGTCATCATAAAAAATGGGGAGATTGTTGGCCTTACAAGGTTTAATGCTCCATTTTGATGCTAACAAACAAGTAGGATTTAACATGCTTTAGTTGAGTGTTGTGTTTTCTCAGGAATCCATATTGAAGGTACTCATGTAGGATGAATCATAGTCTGATAGTATGGATCAAATTCTGAAGACCATAAGAGCATGATGATTAAAGAAGATCAATATGAGAGCTCAAAGTTCAGAGTATTCTGAGAGATCAGAGACTAGCAACAAAGAAAGTTCAGAGCAAAGGAGAATTTTTGAGAACTTAGGACAAGTCTTTGTGAGTACTTTAAGTTTATTCAAGTATGAAGTTTTCATTTTGAAGCTCATTAGGCACAAAGACTTAGAGACCTTAAGATAATACCTTGGAACATGTTTTCAAAGTTAAAACAAATATATATTCCAAGTAACAATGAGAGAGAAATCAAAAAATGACTAGAAAAGAAAATCATTCAGTTGACAAACGACTGTGTGTTAATAGAATGATGACTGACTAAATTAATAAGGCTTAAAATTGAAACACAGAAGTCTGACAGACGATTGTCAAGGCTTCCACAGACGACTGTCAGTGAAAAGTGAGAAGACTGTGAAAGTTTCACTAGATGACTGTCCACTTTTTATATTATTAACATGCTTAAAATTATACATGGACAGACGACTATCATCATAAGGACAGACGACTGTCACCTTATATTTTGATGACAAACGCAGTTATATTAAATGGACAGACGATTGTCAGGTCTTCACAGTTGACTGCCTCGCGGCATTTTTCTGTTTTCCAACAGATATAATTTTTGAAATTCAAATATTTGGAAACTCAAATAAGTTTAATATATGGAAACAAGTCTGAGAATCCTTTGGGGAACAAGCAAGAAGGTTTTATACATCTATAAATACCCCTAAAGACTTATTGATTTAATCACCAAGATCATTAAGAACTCACAATCTGCTGTCATACTCTTTCTCTCATTCTGAATTTCTGAAAGTGCTTCATATAGCTCTTGTCCTTGCTCAAAATTAAGAGAAGTTCCTACCAAATTTCACAGTGTTTGATCATTGAGTTGTTGATTATTTCATTGAAAGATACCCACGGTGATAAGTTTCTTCTGAATTTACTGAAGTGCATTAGTGTTTTAAACTTGTACTAATCAGCTCTTTGAGGAGCAAATTCTTGTACGTATTGTTTTTCTATCATTGTAACAGGTCTTGTTGACAATTTGAGTATTGAATCGTTGGACCAAACAAGGGGAGATTATTTGGAGAAGGCGGGTTCTAGCCTTATCCAAGGAGTGTTTGTAATTGTTTTTGTTCCGGTTGATAAAGGAACGGTAATAGTGAATCCTTTGGCGGTTTGGTCAAGGGCGAGGACGTAGGCTGTGTTGAAGCCGAACCTCGTAAAAATCCTTGTGTTCTTCTTTCTCTACTCTACTCTTTATTTTTCAAGGATATAATCTGCATGGTTGCTTTAAATTTCAATCCTGAATGTTTGGTTGTTAAATATACCGGAAGGTAATTCATTTTGGATAAATCAGCATTGATTGCGGAAACCGAAAGGGACTACGTTGGTTGATTATCCTTGACCTATTAATTTGAAAGTTTATTTAAAAACTGAACATTGGGAAGAAAAATAATTGTGATACAGGGCTTATACTGAGTGCAGCAAATTTTCACATATATTGTTACTTAAATTGAGAGTTTGATCTTGTTGTGATTGATTGTTATTGTTTCTAAGATTTGCAACTTAAAAGAACTAATTCTAAAGGAAAAATTTTTAAAAACTAATTCACCCCCCCTCTTGGGAAGCTATTCCTAATTTCAATTGGTATCAGAGCCTAGTTATAGTAATTCCTAACAAGAAACTATAAAAAGATCGAATGACAAATATAGGAGTAGCACCCTTCGGTGAAGGCCAATCCTCAACTCGCCACCAATTTTTTGTGGACATAATTATACGTTTTGGAAAAAGGGAATGCAAATCTATCTCCAACACATGGATTGGAAAGCATGGGAAGTAGTTATGGATGGAGACCTTATTCCCACTAAAATAGTTGATGGAAAACAGATTTTAAAAGAAAAAAGGGATATGATCGATTTAGACTATAAAATGCTACAAATCAATTCAAGCGCTATAAATGCTTTATACTGTGCCTTAGATGCTAACGAATTTATTAGGGTCATGACATGCAAGACGACTAAAGAAATATGGGGCAAATTAGAAATGACATATGAAAGAACTATTGATGTTAGAGACAATACGATAGACATGTTAACAAGAGAATATTAATCATTCAAGATGAATTCTGATGAAACAATATCAAGTATGTACACCAGATTTACCCACATAATAAACTCCCTAAGTGCCTTAGGGAAAACCTATACTACCTATGAAATGATCAAAAAAATTCTAAGAGGTCTTCACTCAATATGGGAACCAAAGGCTACAGCTATCACTGAAGGTAGAAACCTTAAGACTACCTCTTTAGATGAACTCATAGGTTCACCTCTTATCTATGAAATGACCTTAAAAGAAAGGAATCTTGAATCAAAGTATAAAAGATCTATTTGCATCTCACTTACGATAAGTGTAATGTTAAAAGAAATATGACCCATATAAAATATGTCTCACATCTAAATGTTTGAGCCTCTGAGTAATAAATAAAAAATTTTTTAAATCAGCTACAACATGCCCCCCCTCCTTAATAAGGTAGAATATTATCAAGAATCCACAAGATAACTAATGTCTTACCACAGTATAACTTGGCAAACGATCTAAGTGGGCGTTTGGTTTACAAAATAAAATATGATATTCCCAAGAGTGGTATGCCTGCATTATGGAATTAATTAAATCCATGTTGCAAAATTGTCAACAATCATAAATTTTAAAAAGTTGAGTTAATATCGTGACTAAAATTAATATTAAGAATTAAATTATATTGTTATAACACAATTTAAAAAATTTAGTAATATTATTGTCTAATTTGTCAAAATAATAACCACAATTTGGTATGAAAAGAAAGATTTCTATGAAAATGAAATTCCCATGCATTACTTAGGAGGAGAAAGAGAATGACGTACTTATGTTTTGTTAGAATCTTTTACTCCCAACAATGTCAAGATGCTCTTACCCATGCATCCAAACCCAAACAAACATGAAAATGACAAATAGCATATCAAATAGTGGTTTCCAATTGAAAATTTGAAAGAATAGGAAATGAGTTTATAAAACATTTTTCATCTCATTATAAACAAAAATTACTAGGCTTTCCAAATTTCATTTTAAAATAGAGCAAAAGACATTGACTACTCTTGAGGTTTAAAAAAAAAAACACGGACCTCTGTTGAGGTTTCAAAAATCTAATGGACCTCCTTGTGATTTCAAAACTTCTCTCTGCTGACATTTATTTTTTAGGACATTTACACTTCTCAAAACTCATCTTTATACAAAATACAAAGGGAAGTCGGTGTTTTTTTTAACAAACCTTAAGAGAGATTTGTGAAATTCTTTAAACCTCAAGAAAGACCAATATCTTTTACCCTTTAAAAATAATAAGATTACCAGAAAATGCTTTATAAACCCATTTCCATTTTTTTTTTTTTTAAATCTTCGATGTGGAACAAGATTTTCAATCCCTCTCAAACCACAATCAACAAATTTAAAACTTCAACAATAATCCCCACATAAATTGTAATATAAATTTTTATCTTCCTTGTTATTACAATCTGTCCAATAAATCAACCATCCACCAACTATAAGTTCTTTCACACTGGAAAAAAAAAAAAACTATATGTTCTCTCTCAAGCCAAGCATAAGTGAAAGGAGCAACCAAAATGATGGTAGCATGGTGGAACAAACAATTCAATCTAAGTTGAAATAGGTAGCTAGTGTGGACTACATTTTAATATTTTGTTTTTACTAGTCACCTCATTTCACTCGGACATTAATTCCCAACATTAATTATTGAAAGATATTATTGCCTTCAAATGCTTGCCTTTAGAAAAATTATGCATGAAACTAATCTCTTACTATGTTCGTGTATATGTTTCTTAAATTTTATATATATTAAAATAAACTCCAATCAATATTAATAAATGTAAAATTATTTTGTCATATGTATAAAATATAAAACATTGACACAGAGACACGGGAAGGGGGAGTTTTTCCCAGTTTAACGTTTAAAAAAAAATATATATTAAATAATACCATATTCTGAGAAGTATTTCCTAGAATGACTTTGACGCAATCTCGCTACTTGTAGTAGCAAGATTTGCCACGTGTCACGAACTAGATAAACATATGCAAATCTCGCTACTTGGAGTAGCGAGATTTGCTTGCCATGCGTTTAGACCAAATTGGGGCTGCCATTTAAATCTTGCTACTTGGAGTAACAAGAATTTTTGTGCACAATGAATTTTTGCTTTTCCCTTTATTATTTATTTATTATAATAATGATTAATTAAATTATTTTCTGAATTATTGGAGGGAAGAATCATTTATTAATTTAAATTTTCACATAGAATAAATTACATTTCATAATTTAGTTAAAAATATTTTTTTATCATAAATTAATATAACAACCATACATTTTAAACATACATTAATTATATTTAATTAAATAGGGGAATCTTTTATTATTTTATTGAGTACGAAATATTTAAATATTAATTGAAAATAATTATTATTGAAATTGTTAATCAATTAGATAAACTAATTAATTGATAGCAGCAACCTTCTGTTTAGGCCCTATTTAGAAAATGAAAAATGGGGGAAAAAAGTAAAAGAAATATAAGAGAATTTAATTTTCATATTTCATATCAAGAAAATTGAGGAAAAAAAAGTATAGCAAAAGAATGCATAAAAATATAATTTTAGAAATGATTAACATTTGAGTTTTCTGAATTATTAATCGTATAAAATAAGTTATCATTTTTCACATGAGTTTTCTTTTTTAATACCAAAGTTTTTATTGAAATGAATATTAAAACATATCCGTGTACTGGAGATCAATGAGCTCAATCCGAAGAAGGAAAACCCGATTCCACAGTAAATGACAATTACTTGGGCTGATTTGATAGTCAAATAGGCACGAGCCTTTTGAAATGCTCCTTCAGCAACCTCCTAGGGAGGGAATCTTCTTACAAGCCATTTCACTACTTTTTTCCACAAAAAAAAAAAAACCCACCAAGAAATGAACCACATTCCACACAGATTTGCATTACGAAACAGGTATTTCGAGTTCCCCAAAATAATAAAACAAAAACAGTAGAGCCAATGCAAACACCGATCAGAACAGAAATCAGAACCACAAAACCCTCCCAACACAATGAAAAAGCAAAGATCGAAGCTCAAAAGAAATCGGCAGATAAAGAAATGAAATTACCGGCAAAAGAGAGAGAGTGGGAAGTGATGCAGAGGCCTTTAGGTAGAGATTGGGAAGTGAGATTGAATTGAAGAATGGAGAAGATGGGCTTGTCTGTTGCCCTATTTATAGATGGGCTTTGTTAGTGTTACTGGGAGGGTATCTATCCCAAACCTCTTTGGAAGAGTTTGATCTATAACCATGGTCGCGACCTCGACAAGCCGCTCTCTGTTCATCGAATATGCCCAAAAGGTTTCGGCATTCTGTCTGAATTCAAGCTCTATTGAATCACTTTAATCTTGTACGCCATGGAAATGGCTTCCAGTCCTCAAATTGTAGAAGAGATCTTCAAGGATTACAACGGTAGCCGCGCTGGCCTTGTTTGTGCCTTAACCTATGATGTTGATGATTGTTATGGCCTCTGTGATCCAGAGGAAGAGACTTGTGTCTGTATGTACAACCAAATGAAACTTGGGAAGTTACTCTTCTGGCAGAGGAAGTTCCACTTCTTAAACCTGCACTTGGGATTAATGATGGACAAGTTAAAGGAAACCCGAGACTTGCAGATGAAAGTTACGAGGAAGAAGTAGATGAACATAGCGAAACCCTTTGTTGAAGCTGCGGTGGAAACTACAATGCTGAAGAGTTTTGGATTGGTTGCAACATTTTTGAGAAGTGATTCCATGTAAAGTGTGTGAAGATTATCCTCGCTAAGGCTAAGAGTATTAAGCAATACAAATGCCCATATTGCAGGACTTTTTTCCCGATTTATCTTTTTTTTAATAAAATATATTAAATAATACCTTTTTGGCCAAAAAATTCCCAGAATGACTCTGACATAATATCGCTACTTGGTCCAGCGAGATTGGCCACGTATCACAAAATGACATTTCTTATTTGATGTGGTCTTCTAGATTTGTACATCATGTGTGTATGACATAATATTTTGGCCTTACTAGCATGTTCAAACCGCCCAAAAAAATCCCTTTTTCTTGCTTGACTCATTCGCCTAAATGGAAACTAAAATATGGCTTTTAATATTTGATAACATCAAGTATCCATATCCTTTGGATCCATTAGTTAATTAACTTAGAATAATCTTCTCTGATTAGTTACTTAACTGTCTGATTTAGAGATCGGGTTAGCAAGTCTCAGTTTAACCAGGTTTTGAACATTGAGCTGGATCAAATTATAGAGATGTTTGTGTTTATCCAAGTCCTTTTTTTACACTTTTTACCCACACTATTGAGCATATCCATCCACGCACCTGTTCAAAGAAAACGTTTACCAAACAAAATTGATACTAGAATGTTCACAACGTTACATTCACCAATTCCATACACATCCAACCTATCAAATTACTAAAAAAATTTTGGCAGAGTCCCCTTTAAAAATTGAGCATATCCATCCACGCACCTGTTCAAGGAAAACATTTATCAAATACAATTGATACTAGTATGTTCACAATGTTACCTTCACCAGTTTCATACACATCCAACCTATCAAATTATTAAAAAAATTTCAGCAGAGTCCCCTTTAAAAATTGAACATATCCGTCCACGCACCAGTTCAAAGAAAACATTTATCAAACACAATTGATACCAGTATGTTCACAATGTTACATTCACCAGTTTCATACACATCCAACCTATCAAATTACTATAAAAATTTTAGCAGAGTCCCCTTTAAAAATTAAGCATATCCATCCACTTTGTTGACTTTACGAGTCCAATCCGATTTTGATAGTGACAAATCATTTGGTATTTGATCTGTGCATTGAGTTTGTAAATAGGAACTATATTAAGCATGCACGAAAGGATAACAAGTCATGAAAGCCATAAAAAGTAAAACATACATATCTAGGCAAAATCCATGGAACTCAAGAGTACAAGAATGAAGATGCAAGCAACAAGTTTAAGAGCGTCATGGGAATGGGTACTTAGAACTCATGTATTTACATTTTCATATGATTTAATTTAAGGTTCAAATTATGAACTAGAATGATTTTAGGACTCATGCATTTCATGAACATCATTAGGGGACTTTCATGGACTTAGAAATATTTTTAAAATCCTGGAAAATATTTTTATAAAAGACCCAAGAAAGAAAGCAAAGCAAATTTTTTAACTAAAAAGAAGAAATTCAGGAAATGGTAACTTCGGTAGCCTGAACTCAACCTCAGTCACCTAGAAAATTTCTTCAGAAGCCTGAAGATTAAGTTCAGTTACCTGAAGAATTAATGGTGAAACACAGAAGCTGGCCGAGACACTTCGGTAGACTGAAGTCAACTTCAGTCGCCTGAACTTGTCACTTCAGGAGCCTGAACCCTCCACTTCAGTCACCTGGCCCTGTGTTCAAGTTAATTTTTTTCGAAGCTCTGAGGAACTTCAGTCGCCTGGACCTAAACCTCACTCGTCTGAACTTGTGGGAAAACTCAAAAATTTAATTTTTAATAAGAGAACTCGCAAGATATTTTTTGATCCAACGGTTGAGATTGATTCTAAGGGTAAGACACCTATATATTGAACATCTAAACCCTAGTACGTTAGTCAAGACTTTTGAAAGAGAAGAGAACAAACCTTTGGCATTCTCTTGAGGAGATTACATGTTTAGCTCAACTTTGATCATACTGCCGAAACTTTAGATTGAGATTTCAAGTTCTTATATTGAATCTGAGCTAAGGCTACTAGGTTCTTTTTCAAAAGACAATATAGAAATCATTGTGCACTCCTTGTTTGTATTGAGGTTTGGTATATCAATTTGCATGTTCATGTTTATTCTCATAAGAATTTTTCATATATACTGATTTGCTTATTGATATATATATATATATCTTTCAAAGAACTTTTCATCTTTAAATCAGTTGTTGAACATAAGCTAAGTGATTGATCTTGAGTGTATTTATTTATAGGTTATTTAAATAAGATCACTACTCAAGAAAGGTTTTTTCCATAGGTTAACCAGTTTTGATTCAAGTGTGTGTTCAGTTAAAGGATTTATTTTTTTTGGTATATTAAAACAATTGATTGAATATCCTTAGTGTTCAAAATTGTTTATTTTATTAAGGGATATCTTTTGGAAAACATTATATACGCTTTGTGATCTTTGGAAATCATATTATATATATATATATATATATATATATATATATATATATATATATATATGTATGTATGTATTGACATATTACAAAGATCATTGTGTAATTGAATATTTGAAAGAAAGTTGTTGATTTTGAATGATCTAATATTCAAGACAAAGGTTTTTTTTTTTTTGAATAAGTTCACATTAGATTCTCATGCATTTTTGCAAAGTGAACTAGAACCATAATATTCTCCAAAGCGTTTAAAAATATCATTACTTGGGAGTTTTGATGAAAAGGGAAATTGTGTATTGAAACATATATCATTCATTAAACGATTGTATCGTTACATATATTGTGAGCTTCAAGTTTCATCATATGATTATGTATTAGGAATTTCAATTGTACTCACTAGCTTTGTTGGAAGCAACTTTGAGTGTTTTACAGATTTCATTGTATTCACGGTTCGGGTCGTGAACCGGGTTTGAGGATAGAGCTGTATCTCTTATAAGCAGTAGATTAGGAGGAAGCTGTACCTTTTGTAAGTAGCGGATTGTAAGGGAAGCTCCGTCCCAATTTAAGGAGCAGGAATTATATTAGAATCCTTGAGTGGGTTGCTCAAGGCGAGGACGTAAGCCGGGTTGGCTGAACCTCATAAAGTTGCGTTTGTCTTTTCTCTTCCGTTATTTTTTTAATTTATTCAATGCACTTCATTATTTCCATTGCATGTATGCTTGTTGAATAATCTCACACGAACTTGATAAGTAATTGGTTAAATTTAGACATAGGGATTAAGTGGTGAATAAGTTTCAAAGATTTTTTTTAAAAATACCCAATTCACCCCCCCTCTTGGGATTACACCTAAATTAACATTTGGTATCAGAGCGGGTTTATATAGACTTAATAGTTCATTTGTAAAAGGATCACATTGCACACATCGGTGTAATTCTATTCGGTGAGGGACACTCATCTACTAGACCACCAATTTTCTATGGTGTAAATTACACCTATTGGAAACGTAGAATGAGCATCTACTTGTTGAATATAGATTGGAAGGTATGGAAAATAGTGACTAAGGGTAATCATTTTCCCATGAAAGTAATTGATAAGGTTAATGTACCTAAATCTGAAGATGAGTATACAGAGGAAGACTAGAAATCAATGCAAATAAATGCTACTGCAATGAACTTACTTTTTCTGTGCATTAGATGTAAATGAATTTAATAGGGTAATGACATGTAACTCTGCTAAAGAAGTTTGGGAAAAATTAGAAGTTACATATGAAGGCACTAAAGAAGTAAAATATAGTAGGATAGACATGCTCACCAGTGAATATGAAGCATTTAAAATGACAGCAGATGAATCTATACAATCCATGTACACTAGATTCACACACATCATAAATTCTTTAAATGCACATGGAAAAACTTACTCTACTTATGAGTTGATCAGGAAAATACTCAGGGGACTACCTCCCATGTGGGAAGCAAAAGCTACGACAATAGCAAAAGGGAGAAATCTGAAGGAGATGTCGGTGGATGAACTCATTGGATTGCTTATCACCTATGAGTTGACAATAAATGAGAGAAAGAATGAGCAAAGCGAAGCAAAGCAAAGAAAACCACAACACTTAAGGCATCGTCAACCAACTCTAGTGAGGGAAGTGATTCAGAATTAGATGACGACATGGCCTTACTAACAAAGAAGTTCGGGAAGTTCTTGAAAAAGAATAAGAAGTTCAACAGAAAATTCTGGAACTTAAAATCAGAAAGAGGAGAGTCAAGCATGAAGAAAAATAAGGAAGATCCTCCAACATGCTGCAACTGTAGAGAGGTTGGATACAACAAGCCTATGTGTCCCAAACTAGTGAAAGTCTCAAATAAAAAGAAGAAGGTGCGGGAAGTCGGTTGGGATACGCACAACACAAGCTGTTCAGAATCTGAATCCAATGATGACGAGATTGCCAATCTATGTCTAATGGCATATGCTGACCTTGAGGTACAATCATCATTTTCATCATCTTCTTACTATTCTAGTGACTTTGAAAATGAAAATGACATGACTTCATATGATGAATTGAAACAACATTACTTGTACTCTATTAAATTTTTTGAGAAGAAAATCAAGAAAATTTCTGATTTGAAAAGTAAAGTCAAAGAACTTTCAAATTTAGTGGAACGCCAAAATGAGTCACATGCATCTTTCATAAAAGACAAAGATTTGAAAATCGAGGAGTTCGAAAAGGATTTGAAAGATAAATTTGAAATTATTCATAAATTTACCAAAGGACAAAATAATTTTGAAAAACTCCTAGGAGCTCAAAGAAATTCCTTAGAAAAGGAAGGTCTTGGTTTTAATGGGAAAGAAAATCTAAAACAAAGACATCTTTACATGGGATATTTTGTAAGAGAGTCAAAATCATATGTTCCAACTAAGGATTATCATAGAAATATTACATGTTTTAAATGTAAAAGGTTGGGTCACATAAAATTTGACTGCCCTTTTAAAAATAAAGATGTCAAAATTAAGAAAGTATGGAAGGTAAAAGGAAAATCTAGCACTAACCTCCCTGGACTCAAGAAAATTTGGTTACCAAAGCTAGTTGTCTGATTGTGTCTTGCGGATATGCTTAAGATCATCATCCTCAAAAGATAGATGGTATATGGATAGCGGATGTTCACGTCACATGACTGGGGATAAAGCGAAGTTCACATCCATCACACCCAAGGATGAAAGATTTGTCACTTTTGGAGATAATGCTAAGGGAAGGATCACATGTGTAGGTAAAGTTGGTAATGATTCGTCATTAATTATAGATGATGTTTTACTGGTAGATGGTTTAAAGCACAACTTGTTGAGTATAAGTCAACTGTGTAATAAAGGTTACAAAGTGTCTTTTGAACATGACAAATGCACTATTGAACACAAAACTAATAATAAAATATTGTTCACTACTAAATGTCATGAAAACGTATATACCACCAGCTTTGATAACTTAACCTCACAGAGTGTGACATGCTTCTCTGCTATGAATGAAATTAGTTGGATTTGGCATAGGAGACTAGGACATGCAAACATGGACTTAATATCTAAACTAGTTAAGGGAGACTTAGTTAAAGGACTGCCTAAGACAAAATTCATCAAAGATAAAATTTGTGAGGCTTGTCGACTAGGAAAACAAGCAAGAACAAGATTTAAGAAGAAGAAAGAAATCTCCACTACTAGGCCACTCCAAATGCTACACTTAGACTTATTTGGTCCAAACCCAATCCAGAGTTTAGGAGGAAAATCATACGCATTTGTCATAGTTGATGATTTTTCAAGATATACATGGGTATTATTCTTAGGTTACAAAGATGAAGCATGTGAACAATTCATAAACCTATGCAAGAAAATCCAAAATGAAAAGGGATATACTATCACTAAAATTCGAAGTGATAGGAGTAAAGAATTTAAAAATCAAGGCATGGAAGACTATTGCAATTCATTAGGAATAACTCATAACTTTTCAGCCCCTAGAATACCACAAAAAAATGGTGTAGTTGAAAGGAAAAATAGGTCTATACAAGAAATGACCAGAACTATGTTTAATGAACACAAATTACCTAATTATTTCTGGGTTGAGGCAGTGAATACCGCCTGTTATGTTCTAAATAGAGTATTGATTAGACCATCATTTAACAAGATTCCGTACAAGTTATGGAATGATCATAGACCAAACATATCATATTTTCATGTCTTTGGCTGTAAATGTTTTGTGCTTAGAGACAATGAACATTTAGGAAAATTTAATGTGAAATCTAATGAAGGTATCTTCCCAGGATATGTCTTAGATAGTAAAGCCTACAGAGTATACAACAAACGAACATTAACGGTTATAGAATCTATTCATGTAGTGCTTGATGAGTCAAATCCCTTCTAAAAAAGAACCGATGAAGATGAAATTGAGAAAAATAAGGAATTTGAGAAACTATCCATTAAGAATGATTCAGAAAAGAAAAATGAAATTAAGGAACCATCCACTGAAACTAATCAAATTGAAAATGAGGTTAATGAACCACCCAGAGAATGGAAGTACATAAATAATCATCCCATTAATCAAATAATAGGTGAACCATTACGTGGAGTAGCCACATGATCATCACTTAGGAATATGATGACTTATTTTGCCTTTCTATCTCTAGAAGAACCTAAGAATGTGAGTGAAGCAATTGAGGATGAATCATGGGTGCTGTCCATGTAAGAAGATTTAAATCAATTTGAGAGAAACGAAGTATAAACATGAGTTCCTAGACCTGAGGATAAGTCAATCTTTGGAACAAAATGGATATATAAGAATAGGAAATATGAACATGGAATAGTGGTTAGAAATAAGGCTAGACTAGTAGCTTAGGGATATAACCAGGAAGAAGGTATAGATTTTGAAGAAACCTTTGCACCTGTAGCTAGAATGGAAGCCATTCGAATGCTTTTAGCATATGCAACTTTTAAGGATTTCAAGTTACATCAAATGGATGTTAAGAATGCATTTTTAAGTAGCTACATTAATGAAGAAGTGTATGTAGAATAACCCCCAAGTTTTGAAAACCATAAGAATCCAGATCACATGTATAAACTAACAAAAGCTCTGTACGATTTAAAGCAAGCTTCTAGAGCTTCGTATGAAAGACTAAGTGGTTTTCTGCTAGAAAATGGATTTATTAGAGGAAAGATAGATACAACTCTATTTATAAAGATTAATAAAGACGACATTCTCCTAGTCCAAGTATACGTAGATGATATCATATTTGAAGCTACAAATAAAGAATTGTGTAATGAATTTGCTAGTATTATGCAAAATGAATTTGAAATGAGCATGATGGGTGAACTAAATTTCTTCTTAGGTCTTCAGATCAAACAAGCAAAACATGGAATATTTATAAATCAATCAAAGTACATCAAAGATCTACTTAAAAATTTTAATATGGAAGATGGAAAAATACTAGGTACACCTATGAGCGCTTCATTGAAATTAGACAAAGATGAACAAGGGATACCAGAAGATGCCAAGCTTTATCGTGGAATGATAGGTAGCTTACTTTATCTGAATGCCAGTAGACCTGACATAATGTTTAGCATATGTTTGTGCACAAGATTTCAGGTTGCACCAAAAGAGTCACATTTGCTAGCTGTTAAATGAATACTTAGATACCTGATAGGAACCGTTGAACTTGGGTTATGGTATCCTAAGTACACTTTTTGAGATTATTAGCTATTCAGATGCTGATTTGCTAGTAGAAAAGTGGATAGGAAGAGCACGAATGGTACACATCATTTCTTAGGACATTCATTAGTCTCTTGGTTTTCCTAGAAGCAGAATTCAGTTGCTCTTTCCACAGCTGAGGCTGAATACATAGCGGCAAGTAGTTGTTGTGCTCAAATGCTATACATGAAGCAACAACTAAAGGATTTTGGATTAAGCTATGAAACAATTCCTATAAGATGCGACAATACGAGTGTAATAAATATCTTAAAGAATCCCATATTACATTCACGAACTAAGCATATAGAAATACGACATCATTTTCTTCGTGATCATGTGCAAAAAGGGGATATGACACTTGAGTTTGTATGCACGGATGAACAATGGGTAGATATATTCACGAAACCACTTGCAGAGGATAGGTTTATCCAAATTAGGCGTGAATTAGGCCTGATGCATAGTCGAGAGGTTGCTTAGAATTATATTAGATAACATAATTCAAGGGGAGCAACATCACATTAATCAACATTCGGTATCGCATGTTTAAGATGGAAACATTTGATATCACATTAATTAACATTTGGTATTCTCACGTTATATTTGAAATTTGGCACACTATGTTTGTTCACAATTCAATTTACATTCCACAACATAGATTTATGCATTAGCAAGGGGGATGGTTGCTATCAAAAGTGGGAGAAGTAAATCTTTTTTTCAATTCTGATGGTTGAACAAGTTCAAAACTTTAAGACTTAAAAGGGGAGAAAACTACAAGACTATGTCCACTCATGTATTAATATTATACACCTTTTTGTTGATGTCAAAAGGGGGAGAAAATCTGGCTTTAGGCAAAAATAAGAATCTAACTTTAGGCAAAAATGGTTGACAACACTAATTGTGTAAAGGGGAGAAGAAACCGGTTATAAGAAAAGTCAGGTTGTAGAAGAAGAATCAGGCTAAACAACTTGTCTATGAACATGAGCATATTTCATTTGGAATCAGGCTAAATAACGTATGTATGGACATGAACATATTTCATTTGGCATGAGCGTAGCTCACTTATTGAATTTTTGATGCATTAATTGAGGGGGAGTCCTGTTAGGCGTAACTCATTTTTATTCTATATTCTTGCTCGTGTATTTGTCATCATTAAAAAGGGGGAGATTGTTGACTCTACGAGTCTAATCCGGTTTTGATAATGACAAATCACTTGATATTTGATCTGTGCATTGAGTTTGTGAACATGAACTATATTAAGTATGCACGGAAGGATAACAAGTCATGGAAGCCATAAAGAGTAAAACATACATATTTGGGCAAGATCCATGGAACTCAAGAGTACAAGAATGAAAATGCAAGCAACAAGTTCAAGAGCATCATGGGAATGGATACTTAGAATTTATGTATTTACATGTTCATATGATTTAATTTGAGGCTCAAATCATGAACTAGAATGACTTTAGGACTCATGCATTTCATGAACATTATTAGGGGACTTTCATGGACTTAGAAATATTTTTAAAACCCTGGAAAGTATTTTTATTAAAGACCCAAGAAAGAAAGCAAAACAAATTTTTGAACTAGAAAGAAGAAATTCAGGAAATGGTAACTTCGGTAGCCTGAACTCAACCTCAGTCACCTGAAAAATTTATTCAGAAGCCTGAAGATTAAGTTCAGTCGCCTGAAGAATTAATAGTGAAACACAGAACCTGGCCGAGGCACTTCGATAGACTGAAGTCAACTTCAGTCGCCTGAACTTGTCACTTCAAGAGCTTGAACCCTCTACTTTAGTCACCTGACCCTGTGTCCAAGTTAATTTTTTTCAAAACTCTAAGGAACTTCAGTTGCTTGGACCTAAACCTCAGTCGCCTGAACTTGCGAGAAAACTTAAAAATTTAATTTTTAATAAGAGAACTCGCGAGATATTTTTTGATCCAATGGTTGAGATTGATTCTAAGGATAAGACACCTATATATTGAACATCTAAACTCTAGTACGTTGGTCAAGACTTTTGAAAGAGAAGAGAACAAACTTTTGGCATTCGCTTGAGGAGATTTCACGTTTAGCTCAACTTTGATCATACTGCTGAAACTTTAGATTGGGATTTCAAGTTCTTACATCGAATTTGAGCTAAGGCTACTGCGTTTTTTTTTTCAAAAGACAATCTAGAATTCATTGTGCACTCCTTGTTGGTATTGAGGTTTGGTATATCAATTTGCACGTTCATGTTTATTCTCATAAGAATTTTTCATATATACTGATTTGTTTATTGATATATATATATTTCAAAGAACTTTTCATCTCGAAATCAGTTATTGAACATAAGCTGAGTGATTGATCTTGAGTGTATTTATTTATAGGTTATTTAAATAAGATCACTACTTAAGAAAGGTTTTTGCCATAGATTAACCAGTTTTGATTCAAGTGTGTGTTCAGTTAAAAGATTTTTGTTTTTTTAGTATACTAAAATAATTGATTGAATATCCTTAGTGTTCAAAATTGTTTATTTTATTAAGGGATATCTTCTGGAAAACATTATATTCGCTTTGTAATCTTTGGAAATCATATTATATATTTATGTTGACCTTATAGGTCATGCCCGGTTTTGATCATGACAAATACTCATTATATCTAATGGGTGTTTAAGGTGGGTGTTTAAGGCTTTGTGCAAAAACTTAAATTGATAGAACATAATGCACATGGAGAAAGTGAAGTTTGAAGACCAAATTTCTATTGAAGACCCAATTTCTTATGTTGTAATATTTTTCATTCATATAAAGGGTCTATAATAGTAATTAGGACTTTTCTGTATGTAATAATTACACACATCACAAGCATGGTCAAATACCAAGATCATAATGCAAATGACCTTATAAAGACCTTAGGGATTACCCTTCGGTCGATCGACACCGAATTCTTTCGGTATCTTCAAAAAGGACCCGAAAGTGACCCTAGGACACTCACCATTGCATTTATATGTGTTAGGCACTTAAATAGGGTGTTTGTGAATCAGAATAGAACCGAAATGCACACTTTGTGCACTTTCGATTGACCAGCACATGCAGTTCATTCTGCTTTCGGTTGACATAATCCAATTTAGGTCAACCAGTTGACCACAGCCCGGTCGACCAAATCCTTATAGTTCATTTGACCTTGGTCGACTGAACTTCCCAGGAGTCAACATTTTGACCACCTGGTAGACCGAACATATTTTGAATACCACCAACCTGGCTGATCAAGTTCTCATGTGTGGGAACTCAATGGTTTAGTCGACCGACTAGCTCAGTTCAAAATCAACATGGTTGACCGAACCTTGGTAAAATTGAAGAATTGCCTTGGACATATACGTCCAATTGACTGAGTCTCCAGTTCAAAAATGGCCCGGTTGATCGAGCCATATGAACTTCGGTTAATCGAAAGTGTTGTGGTCAACGGGGCCTCTCAGGTTGCTTTGATTTTTTTACCGTGGTTAATATTTTTAAAATAGGGTTAAAATGGCTAATACATCATTCAACTTTTCTAATAATACCAGCCTTGTTCCTAACGGTAAAAATTCTTGGGGTTTCTATAAATACCCCTTCATTTGGGAAAATTAGAAACTTGATTAGCATACAAAATCCAAAAATTTTCTCTCAAGCAAAACTCTCACTACTATTTCTACTCTCTTTAAAAACACTCAAACTTACCTTCTTCAATCCTCTTTATCATATGTAAGTATATTGAGTGTTGGTATTAAGAGGTTTGCTCTCTCATTATTGAGTGTTTGATTTGATTTTTTACGAGAGTATAACCTAAGTGTTCTTAGGAGGCTTTATTCAAAAACCTTTTCTAAGAAGACTTGTGTTGAACTTCCGAGTGTTGCATTCTCGTTGCAATAACTTAGGAAGTTTGTATTTTTTTTTGGGTTGCAAAACATTTTTCAAAACCTACTCAAATATCTTGTGGGATTTACTTTGATATATTTGTGAAAGATATTTGTGTTAGTGATATTAATCTTTATGGCAATATTTATTCAAGTATACATATCATTTGCTGAATACAAAGATTACATCTCTTTTGGAAACCAAGCATAAACACTGTTCACGTGATTGACATATTCAGTTCTTTGGAATATTTGAAACTTAAGTGATATCTTTGTTTGAGCACCTTGATTTAGAATATCTTGGAAAAACAAAGATTGATTGCTAAGACTCTTACGTACGCATTACACTGATAGAAAATACATTTGAGAGTTGAACTATTTGGACCACACTAAGCTTATGTATTAAATCATTTGTGGTGTTTGTGATTGAATGTATTTGGGTACAAAGCTGCTTTACGTGAAATCACTTTTCTATTGTACCATTTGATTGTAAAATCTGAGTGTTTCCAGGTGTGGCCTGAGGGGGCAGTAATCCAGTCCGATAAGGATTGTATGTAACGGTTGAGGTAAGCCCTTGAATTGACCTAGTTTGTATAGGTGCAGCTCCACCCGTTTAAATGAGCAAGTTATAGTGGTAATCTTTGTACTTGTTAGCCAAGGTTGGGACAATTGCCTATGTCCCAACCTCGATAACATCTCTGTGTGTCACTTTTACTTTACTGCTTTATGGTGTAAGTGGCGTTAATTAAATTGCTTTGTTTAAATTCTGGTATATTTACATTACTTGCACTAGATTGACCATAGGGTTGTGAACATACTGGTATTAGAATATTTACCTAGGGATTAAATTTTAAAAATACCAATTCACCCCCCCCCTTCTTGAGATCACGATAAAGCTAACAATTGGTATAAGAGCCACGTAACATAGACTAGTTGTCATTTTGCAAAAAGATCACATATGGCTCATAGTTCCGTGACCCCTTTCCCTGAGGGACCATCTTCCTCACGACCTCCTGTTTTTAGTGGTATTAATTACACCTTCTGGAAATAGAGGATGTGCATCTACTTTCAGAATACTAATTGGAAGGTGTGGAGGATTGTCTCTAAGGGAAACTATGTTCCTATGAAAACTAAGGGTGCATCTAGGGTTCCTAAAACTGAGGATGAGTATGATGATGATGATGATGTGAAAGTTGTTAGTCTTAATGCCACTGCCATGAATATTTTATATTGTAGTCTTGATGTGAATGAATTTAATAGAATTATGACATGTTTTACTACAAAGGAAATATGAGATATGTTGGAAGTCACATATAAGGGCACTAGGGATGTGAAGGACAGTAGGCTAGATATGTTGACCAGTAAGTATGAGGCATTTAGGATGAATGTAGGTGAGTCCATTCAGAACATGTATACTATATTCACACACATCATAAACTCACTGCATGCGTTAGGAAAGACCTATCCCACTTATGAGATGATTAGGAAAATCCTTAGAGGCTTACCTCCTGCTTCGGAGGCCAGGGCTACGACCATTGCTGAGGGTAGAGACCTTAAGGCCATGACCTTAGATGAATTGATAGGTTCTTTGATCACATATGAATTGTCCATAAATTAGAGACTTAATGAGCATAATAGGGCTAAGAAAGTGACTGTATTGAAAGCATCTAATAACACATCTAGTGAGTGTAGTGAGTTTGACACTGATGATGAAATGGCCATGCTAACTAGAAAATTCAGTAAATTTTTCAAGAAGAATAGGAAACCCTATAAAAATATAGAGAGTCTACTAATGAGAAGGGAGAGTCCAGCAAAAGAAAAGAAAAATCAAATGCTCCTATGTGCTATAACTGTAACAAGGTGGGGCATATCAAACTTGACTGCCCATTGCTGAAAAGGGAAGCTAAGAAAAAGAAGAAAGCCATGAAGGCTGGGACTTCATGGGACAAACTCAGCAGCAGCGACTCAGAATCAGATCACAGCAACTCGAAGATCGCTAATTTGTGCTTGATGGATCACGAGGATGAGGTATTGTCTTCTAGTTCATTATCTTCATACTGTTCATCTGATGATTGTGATTTTGATTGCATGCCTACATTAAGAGAGTTACAGTTTGAATATTTTCGTGTTTCTAAATTTCTAGGAAAAACGACTAAAGAAAATAATGATTTGAAAAAGAAATTTGAGAATTGGTCAAAGTTGTTTAATATGGCAAAAACCTCTCATGCCTCTATTTTAAAACAAAAGGATGCTACTATTGTTGAGCTTGAGAGGAAACTGGAGGATAGCTCCAAAATCATTTTTAAATTCACTGAGGGCAAAAACAATTGTGAAAAGTTACTTGGTGCCCAATGAAACTCTTTTAAGTAAAGAGGGTCTTGGTTTTAATGGTGTTGAAAATGTTAACCTTTACTTAGGACACTTTACACATGAGTCAAAATCTCATGTTCCTCCTAAAGAGCCTAAGTGTAGATTAAGACGTTTTAAATGTAAACAGATTGATCACATTCAATTTGATTGTCCACTTAGGAATGAGCATGCTAGAATTAGGAAAGTATGGGTAGTTAAGGGAGACCCTACTACTAACCCCCGTGGACCCAACAAAATTTGGGGACCCGCATCAGTTACTTAACTTATTTTGCAGGTATGCCAAAGATCGTTCTCTTCCAAGGACCGGTGGTACTTGGATAGTGGGTGCCCACAGCACATAACCGGTGATAAGGGGAAATTCACTTCAATTGCTCCCAAGAATGGAGGCTATGTGACATTTGGCGACAATGCCAAAGGACGTATCATCGGTGTAGGTAAGGTTGGTAAGGATTCTTCTTTTACTATTGACAATGTTTTGTTGGTTGATGGGTTGAAGCATAATCTACTTAGCATAAGTCAGTTGTGTGACCTAGGATATAAAGTATCTTTTGAGAATGATAAATGCATAGTAGAAGATAAATTAGATCACAAAGTGCTTTTCACTGCAAACCGCCATGAAAATGTGTATACTACTTCTCTTGATAACTTAGCTTCACAACAAGTCACTTGTATTCCTGCTGTAAATGAAGCTAGTTGGTTATGACATAGGCGCTTAGGACATGCTAGCATGGACTTGTTGTCTAAACTTGTTAGAAAAGAACTAGTTAAGGGTTTGCCTAAAATGTCTTTTGTAAAGGATAAAATTTGTGATGCATGTCAAATGGGTAAGCAAACCAAATCTAGTTTTAAGAAAAAGAAATTCATATTTACTACTAGACCACTTGAGATGCTTTATAGATTTGTTTGGACCTAATCCTGTGCAAAGTCTTGGCTGTAAATCTTTTGCTTTTGTAATTGTGGATGACTTTTCTAGATTCACATGGGTATTATTTCTTGCGCACAAAAATAAATCATGTGAACAATTTACCAAGCTTTGTAGGAGAATTCAGAATGAGAAAGGATATAAGATAACTCATATAAGAAGTGATAGAGACACTTAATTAAAAAAATGAGAACATGAAAAAAATATTGTGGCTTAGAGGGCACATCACACAACTTCTTTGCACCTAAGACACCTCAACAAAATGGTGTGGTAGAAAGAAAGAACATGTCACTACAAGAGATGGGTAGGACTATGTTGAATGAGCATAAATTACCTAAATATTTTTTGGTCGAGGCCATAAATACTGCATGCTATGTTATGAATAAGGTGTTGATTAGACCGTCAATAAATAAAACCCCTTATGAATCGTGGAACAACCGTAAACCCAATATTTCCTATTTTTATGTGTTCGGTTGTAAATGCTTTGTGCTTAGGGATAATGAACACTTAGGAAAATTTGATTCTAAATGTGATGAAGACATCTTCCTAGGTTATGCACTCAATAGTAAAGCATATATGGTTTTCAATAAACGAACATTGAACGTAATTGAATATATTCTTGTTGTGTTTGATGAATCTAATCCATTTTATAATAAAGATGATGAAGATGATATTGATATTAGAAAATGCTTTGAAAAAATGTCTATTGAAAACAATGTAAGTGAAAATCAGGAAGAAAATGAAAAATCGCCTAAAGATGATGACAATGAACATTAGGAGTTGCCTAGAGATTGGAGGTTCATTAAAAGTCATCCTATAGATCAAATCATAGGTGAACAATCCCATGGTGTTGCCACACGATCCTTCCTAAGAAATCTAATGAATCATTCCGCTTTCTTATCCCAAGAAGAGCCTAAAAACATTGAAGAAGCCATTGAGGATGAGTCTTGGGTGATGTCCATGTGAGAAGAACTTAACCAATTTGAAAGAAGCAAAGTGTGGACTCTAGTTCCTAAGCCTAATGAACACACCATCATTGGAACTAAATAGGCATATAGAAATAAGAAAGATGAGAATGGGGTAATAACTAGGAATAAAGCTATACTAGTTGCCCAAGGGTATAACCAACAGGAAGGGATTGACTTTAATGAAATATATGCTCCTGTTGCTAGGTTAGTAGCCATTCATATGCTACTTGCCTTTGCTGCTTTTAAAAATTTTTAAATGTTTCAAGTGGATGTTAAAAGTGTTTTTCTAAATGGCTACATTAATGAAGAGGTATACATAGAACAACACCCGATTTTGAAAATCATAAATACCCCGATCATGTTTACCAGTTGTCTAAAGCCTTGTATGGATTGAAACAAGCTCCTAGAGCTTGGTATGAAAGGCTTAGTGGTTTTCTACTAGAAAATGAGTTTACCCGTGGCAAGATTGACACTACACTTTTCATCAAGTCCAAAAATGATTATATGTTGCTTGTTCAAATTTATGTGGACAATATCATTTTTGGAGAAACTAATGATGAGTTGTGTAATGAATTTGCCAAATGCATGCAAAGTGAATTTGAAATGAGCATGATGGGTGAGCTTAGTTTCTTCTTAGGGCTGCAAATCAAACAAGCTAATCATGAAACTTTTATTTGCCAATCTAAATATATTAGGGACTTCCTAAAGAAATTTCATATGGAAGATTGCAAAATTCTTGGTACACCTATGAACTCTTCCATTAAGCTTGATAAAGATGAGCAAGGAATGCCTGTTGACGTAAAATTGTATCGTGGCATGATTAGAAGTCTCCTATATCTCACTGTTAGTAGGCCTGATATTATGTTTAGTGTGTGTATGTGTGCTAGGTTTCACGCTGGCCCTAAGGAATCTCACTTAAAAGCTGTCAAACGAATCCTTAGGTATCTAGTTGGGACTATAGAGTTAGGCTTGTGGTACCCTAAGCATACTACCTTTGAGATTGTTAGCTATACTGATGCTGACTTTGTCGATAGTAAGATTGATAGAAAAAACACTAGCGACACTTGTCATTATTTAGGACAATCTCTTGTTTCTTGGTTCTCCAAGAAACAAAACTCAGTTGCCTTATCCACAGCTGAAATTGAATATATTGCAGCTGGAAGTTGTTGTGCCCAAACTCTTTATATGAAACAACAACTTATGGATTATAGATTGCACTATGATACGATACCGATTAAATGTGATAATACTATTGCAATCAACATCTCTAAAAATCCTATCTCGTATTCACGAACTAAACACATTGAGATTAGATATCATTTTCTTCGTGATCATATACAAAAAGGAGATGTTGCACTTGAGTTTGTATGCACCAATGAACAATGGGCCGACATATTCACTAAATCACCACCTGAGGATAAGTTCATACAAATTAGACGTGAATTAGGCTTAATATATAGTAGAGAAGCTTCTTAGGTTAAAATGTTTCATAACTTGCATAAATTTAAGGGGATCTCTCAAATGAGAACTTTCCAAGTCTTAGCAACTAATATTATTGTTGACTTGCCTTCTTGCTTTAGACTTTGTGAAAGTTGATTATTGATAGTGTACACATGCATTATATCTATAGCATGATAATATTAAATGTAATGAATATTGATTATTAGATTGTCATGCACAACTCTTTTGTTCACTTTATGATCATATTGAAATTTTATTTTCTTGTTGGACATTTTGAACTGTTTGAGTAGTTGTGAATAAACTGTTAGGAAATATTTCAACTCAAACAGGTTACACTTATACAGAATTTATTTTGGAAAGTCCGATTTACAAACGACACTTTACTGAAAATTTTAAAATCTTTCCAAAATTCATCATGTATAAATGTAGTTCTTACCCATTGCCTAGAGTCTTAACTCAAATGGTCCTTTTTGCTGTTGCCCAAAGGGGGAGATGAAAATGGGTAAAAATAATGGGTAAAGGTAAAATGACTTGGTTAAAAATAAAGTGGATGAATATTGATAGGGGGAGCCATCTTAGGCTTAAAACCCATATTTTTGTTGATCGTATTTGTCATCATCAAAAAGGGGAGAATGTTGACCTTATAGGTCACGCCCAGTTATGATCATGATAAATACTCATTATATCCAATGGGTGTTTAAGGCTTTGTGTAGGAACTTAAATTGACAGAAAATAATGCACATGGAGAAAGTGAAGCTTGAAGACCAAATTTCTATTGAAGACCTAATTTCTTATGTTGTAATATATTTCATTCATATAAAGGGTTTGTAATAGTAATTAGGGCTTTTCAGTATGTAATAATCACACACATCACAAGCATGGTCAAATACATAAGCTCATAATGCAAATAAACTTAGAAAGACCTTAGCGATTACCCTTCGGTCAACTGACACCAAATTCTTTCGGTGTCTTCAAAAAGGACCTGAAAGTGACCCTAGGACACTCACCATTACATTTATATGTGTTAGGCACTTAAATAGGTGTTTGTGAATCAGAACAGAACCGAAATGCACACCTTGTGTACTTTCGGTCGACCGACATATGCAGTTCATTTTGCTCTTGGTCGACCGAACCCTTGTAGTTCATTTGACCCTGGTAGACCAAACTTCCCAGGAGTCAACATTTTGACCACTTGGTCGACCGAACATTTTTTGAATACCACCAACCTGGTCGATCGAGTTCCCACGTGTGGGAACTTAACGGTTTGATCAATCGACCAGCTTAGTTCAAAATCAGCCTAGTCAACTGAACCTCGGTAAAATTGAAAAATTGCTTCAGACATGTACGTCTGGTCGACCGAGTCCCCAATTCAAAAATAGCCCAGTCGATCGAGCCATATGAACTTCGGTCGACCGAAAGTGTTCTGGTCGACCGGGCCTCTCGAGTTGTTCTGATTTTTTTACCGTGGTTAATATTTTTAAAATAGGGTTAAAATGACTAATACATCATTCAACTTTTCTAATAATACCAGCCTTGTCCCTAACGGTAAAAATTCTTGGGGTGTCTATAAATACCCCTTCATTTGGGAAAATTAGCAACTTGATTAGCATACAAAATCCAAAAATTTTCTCTCAAGCAAAACTCTCACTACTATTTCTACTCTCTCTAAAAACACTCAAACTTACCTTCTTCAATCCTCTATATCATCTATAAGTATATTGAGTGTTCGTATTAAGAGGTTTGCTCTCTCATTGTTAAGTGTTTGATTCGATTTTTTACGAGAGCATAACCTAAGTGTTCTTAAGAGGCTTTATTCATAACCCTTTTTTAAGAAGACTTGTGTTGAACTTCCGAGTGTTGCATTCTTGTTGCAATAACTTAGGAAGTTTGTATTTGTTTTTGGGTTGCAAAAGATTTTTCAAAACCTACTCAAATATCTTGTGGGATTTACTTTGATATATTTATGAAAATATTTGTGTTAGTGATATTAATCTTTGTTGCAATATTTATTCAAGTATACATATCATTTGCTGAATACAAAGATTACATCTCTTTTGCAAACAAAGCATATACACTGTTCACGTGATTGACATATTCAGTTCTTTGGAATATTTGAAACTTGAGTGATATCTTTATTTGAGCATCTTGATTTAGAATATCTTGAAAAAAAAAAAAGATTGATTACTAACACTCTCACGTACGCATTAAACTGATAGAAAATACATTTGAGAGTTGAACTATTTGGACCACACTGAGCTTATGTATTAAATCATTTGTGGTGTTTGTGATTGAACGCATTTGAGTACAAATCTTCTTTACGTGAAAGCACTTTTCTATTGTATTATTTGATTTTAAAATCTGAGTGTTTCCAGGCGTGGCCTGAGGGGGTGGTAATCCAGCCCTGTAAGGATTGTATGTAGCGGTTGAAGCCAACCCTTGAATTGACTTGGTTTGTATAGGTGTCGCTCCACCTGTTTAAGTGAGCAATTTATAGTGGTAATCCTTGTGCTTGTTAGCCAAGACGAGGACTTAGGCAATTGGCCGAACCTCGATAATATCTCTATGTGTCATTTTTACTTTACTGCTTTCTGGTGTATGTGGCGTTGATTAAATTGCTTTGTTTAAATTCTGGTATATTTACATTACTTGCACTATATTAACCATAAGGTTGTGAACATACTGGTGTTAGAATATTTACCTAGGGATTAAATTTTAAAAATACCAATTCACCCCCCCTTTTGGGATCACAGTAAAGCTAACAATATATATATATATATATATATATATATATATATATATATTTTGCATATTACAAAGATTATTGTGTAATTGAATATTTGAAAGAACGTTGTTGATTTTGAATGATCTAATATTCAAGACAATTTTTTTTTTTTGAATAAGTTCACATTAAATTCTCATGCATTTTTGCAAAGTGAACTAGAATCCTAATATTCTCCAAAGTGTTTAAATATATCATTACTTGGGAGATTTGATGAAAAGGGAAATTGTGTATTGAAACATATATCATTCATTAAACGATTGTATTGTTACATACATTCTGAGCTTCAAGTTTCATCATATGATTATGTATTAGAAATTTCAATTGTACTCACTACTTTTGTTGGAAGCAACTTTGAGTGTTTTACAGATTTCATTGTATTCACGGTTCAGGTTGTGAACCGAGTTTGAGGAGAGAGTTGTATCTCTTGCAAGCAGCGGATTAGGAGGAAGTTGTATCTTTTGTAAGCAGTGGATTGTAAGGGAAGCTTCGTCCCAATTTAAGGAGCAGGGATTATAGTAGAATCCTTGAGTGGGTTGCTCATGGCGAGGACGTAGACCGTGTTGGCTGAACCTCGTAAAATTGCGTTTGTCTTCTGTCTCCCTTTATCTTTTTAATTTATTCAACACACTTCATTATTTCCATTGCATGTATGGTTGTTGAATAATCTCACACGAACTTGATAAGTAATTGGTTAAATTTAGACATAAGGATTAAGTGGTGAATAAGTTTCAAAGATTTTTAAAAAAATACCCAATTCACACCCCCTCTTGGGATTACACCTAAATCAACACATGCACCTGTTCAAAGAAAACATTTATCTTACACAAGGCATACTAGTATGTTCACAATGTTACATTCACCAATTTCATGTATACATCTGTGGGAAACAATACGAAACGTTCATTCACACCAGTCATAACCACATTTCATTCACATATTCATCTTGTGGAAAATGAATAAATATTTGTAATTATAGACAAATAATACAACGATGCTCTTTAGATTGGAAGAAAAGAAGAAAATATAATGTTGAACAAATGAAATAATAGAACGATCATCTATACAAATGAAATAATGGACATCCTGATGTTGTACAGAAGAATTAATACAACGATCTATACAAGTTAAAAAATAAACAAAAAGATGCTTGCCACTTTAAATAATACGATGATCTATACAAATGAAATAATGAAAAAATATATGATGTACAAATGAAATAATAAACAAATACATGATGTACAAATGAAAGAATAAACAAATACAGTTCTACAAGTGAAATAATACAGCGATGATCTCCTACTTGGTGCCACAGAGAGGTCGTCTCTGGTGTCGGGGTTGTTGCTGTCTGTGTCTGCCCTCTCTTAGTTGCTCCTCCGCATCTGGCATCTGGGCTCGTCGATGTGCTACATCTCCACTATCTCAGCCCACAGGTATTGTATCATCTATCTCCATGTGATGCGGATGGGGAGCTAACTCATATGAAGTCTCTGGACGAGTTCGAGGTGGTAAAGCAGGTGCATCCACTTCCTCCACATCGAGAGGGTCGTCTAGTAGGTATATCATCAACGTGGTGGTGGCAAAGTTAGACGAGGTGTCCGCCTATCTATTGGATGGGCCCACAATATCGGCGGCTGTTGATGGGCCATATGGTCCGAATAACCCGAATACATACTCCGCTTGTACAATGGGCGGCGAGAAGGCTGAACATGACAAACGACTGGAGAAAGCTGCTCAACCTCCTCGTATTGGAGTTGCTCGACCTCCTCGTGGTGCCGGGGCCCATTGTGGTGTAGGTATCCGTCACCAGTTCTTATGGATAATGTCTAATCCTGCTCTCGCTAAATCGCTCACAGCGGGCTCTAAAGAGAGTAGGTCGATCTGGTATAGTACATCCACCTGCAGCATACGAAAAAAGTGGTTACCATATTGACATCGTAACATAGACGGTAAAAAATTAGGCATGCGTTAGAGTATTCTTATGAGGCTCATGTAGATCATCGCGGTCCTATCTACGAAGCGTCGTGTGATGGACCTATACCACGTATAATATGGGTCCTCTGGACCCATCCGACCGTCCGCCTCCACTCCTTATATGATGTACTCTCGCCGATGCCCCCACATAGTCATGTACATAGCATGCTTGGTAGCCCAATCTGTGTTCCTCTGACTGCAGCCATAAATCTTGTGTAGGTCGTCCCCACGTACATCGATCCCCGACGTCAAAAGGTGGTCTGGAATGCCCTACCAAAAGCCGAACTGACACATCACTCGGTTAGGGAGATGCCACTCGATAATATGAAAACATGTGAGTGGCACTTGGGCTACCCATAGGTCCCTCCCAACTGCATAATCAGCCGATAGGTCGGCTAGAACACCATCTGTGTAGGGTGCCCATATGAACTGCGCGTAAACATATGCAAAATGTAAGAGGTGTGTAGGGATATATGATAAATATGCAATACAGTCAATACACTTGAATGAGACTATACCTCATGCTCTTAGTGCATATCCAACTCGAACCTGTACTAGGGCAGCATATGTTGTGCAACATTTGGTGCCAACAACTAATCCCTCCACCTGTACAAAATAATACGTAAGTGAACAAGTGTAACAACTAGTACATACTATGAATTAATATTCATAGAACTTATACCACGAATGTATTATGAATGAAGTTACTAATCTCAATACGAGTGGGGCTGGGTCAATTAGGCGACTGTCCTGGTCCTTCTCAATAAGACGCCCGACACTACGGCGCGTAGGAGCGAAGGACGTGAATCTCTCCTATGCCCAAACCTGTAATAAGAGGAGTGCTCCTCTGATCTGTGAGTGGGACATGTCAGTTGTGCGACACATCTCCCAGTAAAGCCACGCTAATGTTGTAGAGCCCCAACTGTACTGGTGTATCTCCACTCGCGCTGCGAGGAGTGGAAGAAACATCAAGTGCGCATAACTCCCCGAGAGGTTGAGAACAACGTCCAACATATCAATCGTAGCAAGTGGGCACGTGCGTGACACGCTATTGTATGATCATCTGTAGCTACCGGGAGCTGGTGAAACATCTCCCCCTCAAGAAACCACATGCGGATGTGGGCACCAATCATCTCACCCTAAGTAGGCACCACCCCTAACAATCTCTCACACATGCGGCGCAATGCTCCCCCCTGACCAGCGCCTCCCTCCTATACTAGTCTAGTAGTACGACCAGTGACGGGCGTCCCATCAATCGGTAGCCCGAACAACACCGCCACATCCTGGAAGGTGATAGTCACCTTCCCATGCGGTAGGTGGAACGTGTGTGTCTCCGACCTCCATCGCTCCACCAAGGCGGTCACCAGATGCCAATCCAACTGGATATGCTTAATCTGGTATATCCCATAGAAGCCTGCCTCTTGTATCCAAGCAATAATGCAGGGGTCTGCACCTATCCTGTTGTGTACGACCTGTGTGCCCCCTCGGTAATATAAGATGTCAGAGTGCGAATCGGTCCATGCCCGACTGGACCGGTGACGATCGCCTATCGTCAATACACTGGAATCAGACGGCCCTAGATTGATCTTGCAAAAAGGCAGCAGTATTGAATAGATGCTATAATAATAATAGGGACATGAGGGAACTCAGAGAGATTACTGAGTTTCAGATTATGGATTTTCCATACTATGATGCTAAAACTTCCCCTTGGTCGCGTTAAGGATAAATAAAGAAATTTATTATCCTTTGAACACAACCTTAATCACAAGGGCTCTTTGGAACATTCAAAATCTTTATTTATTTTTTTCTAAATGGGGTTAATATGTGGGATGCAATAAGGCATGAAGTGTGGACGTGTGGTAGCACACCCCGTATCATTCCTTCACCCTTTTTATGACATTAAAGGTAATAATAAGACTCTTCATTAACCTATAAGTGATAGGTCAGTGTGAAGGTCCAACTGTGTCCTTGGGTTGTATTCTTCTCGGACACCTCATGTGGTTATGTTCTTCTTGATGATATATGCTGCACGTGATATTCTTCCTACCTTCCCGTGCGTCCATCTCGTTGTGTATACCTGAGCTTCTAGGCTGACCTTTATATCGAGCATATACGGGATTTACCTGCAAATTCAGCAACGAGGATGCTGGCCAATATGCCTCGTGCATAATCGGATGAAAATTCATATCATATGTCGCATAGTGCTTGGCAGTGCTTCAACATGGCTCAACATACTGGTTTGCGTTCAGCCATGTTTCCACACAGTTAGCGAGAAGGTGGGAGCAGGGAAAGTGTAAAGCTTGCCACTTCCCGCACGAGCATTCGCGTCTCTAGATGCTCAAAGTTTGGTCGTTATTCCCTTTATGTGGCCTTAACTGCGCAGTTGTGATGCTAAACCTACCCCTCGATCGGTTGAACGTGGTGACTCGATGTCCGGTCGCCTTCAGCTTCCTTCTTTCCATCTCTAACAATATATGTGAAGTGAATGCATTTCCTTTAGATATTGCGTTACGAGCAACCTCCGGCTATTGAAATAATGTGCAACGTGATAAAATATTAGTTGCACAAGGGCCGTTATTGGAAGGCTGTGAGCGCCTTTCAGGATAGCGTTGAAACATTGAATAAGGTTAGTGGTCATGTTTCCATACCTTTTTCCACCGTCGTGGCACCGAGTCCACATATGAGGAGGGATCTGATTGAAGAATGACTTTACTGGTTCCCCACCCTCATCGAATATCCTCTCTATCCATTTAGAAATAAAAATGCAAATATATCAAACAAAGATGATTCCATAAATATGCTAAATACAAAATGATTATATAATCCAAACAAATAAATTTTATGCATCTCGTTTTTGTTAGGGCATATACTGTATCATAAAAATAAAATACAAATACAAAAAAAACCCTAACCTTAAACTTGGGCGTTTCTGAACGAAACCTTCAAACAGTGAAAGGCACACTAAACTCTTTTATTAATCAAACGAACTCTTCAATCAAATAAATTAATTTAAAATTTATGAATAAAGCATATGGTGGATTTGTGTCTTACCCCATCTCCTCGAGTTTATATAGTTACTCCTCAACGGTTAGGCAGCCTCCCGATGAGCAACGGTCACCTGCAACCTGCAACACATCCGACCTCTGCCTCAACAATGGTAACCTGCTTTGCTCCTCCTTGTCTCTCTGCAAAGCCTGCGTAGGAGGACCTACTCTCTGTTCACAAACACAATCGAAGGAGGAAGGGCTCTATAAGGGTTGAAGCAAATCTCGTTGGACGAACCAAAGAGATTTGCCACGTGTCGAATGCCGGCTGGGCAGTAAGTATCTGAAACAAATCTCGCTGGACGAACCAGCGAGATTTGCCACGTGTCGAACGCCGGCTAGATGGTCAGTAAGTATACGAAGCAAATCTCAATGGACGAACCAGCGATATTTGTCATGCGTCAAGCGGCGGATGGTTAAGCGATTAGTGTTCTCAAGAAAATCTCGTTGAATGAATCAACGATATTTATCACGTGTCCACAACAACATTATTCATTAAAAGTAAATCTCACTAATCTAAGTTGTGAGATTTCGTCAGAGTCATTCTGGGAATCCGAATATAGTATATAATTAATATATATATATATTTTTTAAAAAAAGTTAGGTTGGAAAAAAACTCGGGGCTATGTAATTCCCCCATGCGTTGACGGTACCACGTGATGAAGGGGTTAACACGTGGTCACCTACACGGCCATTTAATTAATTCAAGCAGCTAGGCTACCAAGCTACAAGCCAACTTTAAGGGCCACACACATGCTTCGCACAGATGGCCATTATTGTGAGCAGCAACTGGCCTGGCCCCCCCACATTATTGCATCTCAGGCCTTTCTGAAGTTTCTAGTTCGTACTGCTACGGTGACTTAGTGCGAGCAGCCGCTATGCATTTCTCTCACATGAATTTATTGCGATAGCAAATTGACAAAGCCCCTTCATTGAGTCCTCTGTTTCCATGTCCGAAACCCGATTAGCTTCCAATCTTCCCTAATTTTCTTAAGCCAAGTGTACATACAATCGCCACACCAGCTTTTAAAACCCGGAAGCAGTAAGCAATCAGAGCTGCATACGCCACAGAGAGAGAGAGAGAGAGAGAGAGAGAGAATGGAAAGCAAAGGGGGGAGCAATGGATCAACTACAGATGAACTTCACGTAGTGATGTTCCCGTACTTGGCATTCGGCCACATAGTCCCATTCATACATCTCTCCAACAAGCTCTGCTCCCATGGCGTCCGAGTCTCCTTCGTCTCCGCTCCAGCCGCCGTCCCCCGCATCGCCTCCTCCCTCCACCCCACCATCCAAATCATCCCTCTCCAAGGCCTCCCCCCCCACCTCCAGAACACCTCCGACCTCACCCCCGCCATGGCCGAACTCCTCAAACACGCCCTCGACCAAATGCAGCCCCAAATCAAAACCCTCCTGTCCACCCTCAAACCCCACTTGATCTTCTTCGACTTCGCCCAACACTGGCTCCCCTCCCTCGCCTCCGCCCTCTCCATCAAAACCGTCCACTTCTCCGTCTTCTCCGCCCTCTCCGCCGCCTTCATGACCGTCCCCGCCCGACGCGCAGCCTCCGCCTCCGCCGATGACCTGAAAAACCCTCCTCCCGGGTTCCCCACCACCGCTGTCACCGCCCTCCGAACCTTCGAGGCCAAAGACTTCTCCTACATCTTCAAGAGCTTCAACGGCGACCCCTGTGTCTACGACCGAGTCCTCGCCGGCTTCCACAGCTGCGACGTCGTGGCTTTCAAGACCTGCATGGAGATGGAAGCGCCGTACGTGGAGTTCGTGAAGACCCAGTTTGGCAAACCGGTTCTCTTAGCCGGTCCGCTCGCTCCAGAGCCGCCGTCCGGCCAGTTGGACGACAAATGGGCAAAGTGGCTGGGGAAGTTTCCGGCGAAGTCGGTCATATTTTGCTCGTTCGGGAGCGAAACGTTCCTCACTGACGATCAGATAAAAGAGCTCGTTCTGGGGTTGGAGCTCACCGGACTTCCCTTCTTTCTCGTTTTGAATTTCCCGGCCGGCGCGGGCGAAGACAGGGTGGCGAAAGCATTGCCGGATGGGGTGATGGAGAGGGTGAAGGAGAGGGGGGTTGTGCACAGTGGGTGGGTGCAGCAACAGCACATACTGGCGCACGTTGGCGTGGGGTGCTACGTTTGCCATGCAGGGTTTAGCTCAGTGATGGAGGCTATGGTGAATGATTGCCAATTGGTGATGATGGCACAGAAGGGAGACCAGTTCATGAACTCTAAGCTGGTAAGCATGGACATGAAGGCTGGAGTGGAGGTGAGGAGGAGAGAGGAGGATGGGCATTTTGGGAAAGAGGATATATTGGGAGCAATTATGGAAGTTATGGTGGAGGCGGACAAGGAACCAGGGAAGTCCATTAGGGCAAATCACAAGAAGTGGAGGGAGTTTTTGATTAATAGGGAGGTTCAGAGTAAGTATGTCTCAGACTTCGTCCAGGACATGAAAGCCCTGGTTAATATATGAGACTTAGTTCCATGCAGCACGTGACACATGCTCGTACGTACACCCATGCATACATATATCTCATTTTTATGTAGCTTATCATGGGCTTAATTTCTGTTTACCGAATCATTAGAAATTATCTTAGAACCATGTAATTTCTGGATTTCTATAAATAAAGATGGTGTGCAGAGTGTGAATTTTGTAATTTAAATTTAAATTTTTATTTTTTTAAAAACTTATTAAGTAAATATTTAAAGGGTAAAAAGCAAAACATCAAGGAATAAAATTATTATTTAATAAATATTAAAAATAAATAAAAAAACGTAAATAGTATTTTTTTTTAGGGGTGCCCACTGCCCCTCCCAAGTCCCAACAGAACCAGACCACTCCGAACCATCAAATGCATTCACCAAAAACAATAAATAAGGATAATAATAAAGAAATACATATCAATAAATAAGTCAGACGTGAAGAGAGAGAGAGAGAGAGAGACAGAGATTAAGGCTCAATTTTTTTTTTAAATATAGAAATCAATTTTTGGCCCCAAACGTCTTTTATTTTTTATTTTTGTATGGTTGGAAAAGTCGGTTCTGAATTTTACCCTAATATTTATTTTTTTATATTGAAACTAATTTTTTTAATAATCAATTTTGACTAAACCAATTATTAAAAAATTGATTAAATTTATTTTCGTAATTTTTCACCAAACTATCTTATAATTGTACTTATTTTATTTTAATTTAAATATTTTTATAAAAACACGGCATGCATGGTGGCTTTTAGGTGAATATGGGAATTTTTCTTGACATGTGAAAGTTGACTGGTTGATGTAAGATGTGGGACTCTCCTTTGACCAAAACCCACCTAAATTTAAAATCAGGTATAATTTTTATTTAGTGGAGGTAGAATGGATGACAAGATGTGTGTATGTAAGGATGCTTAAGAATGCTTGCCCATGAGGATATTAATTAGTTATTAAAGAAGATGTGGACACACTTTCATGTAAAGATATCTTATATATTAGACTTGTAGAAGATATATTTGTTACGTATTCAAAAGTATTTAAAAATTAAATTAAAAAGATCCTAAACTATCAAATATAAATAACGTACAATTCAAGTGATACAACTGAGGAATCCCAGATCGTTGCATATAATCAGATATTAGCAAATTTTCAATTGTTAGGATTCTCAGTAATTCAACAACAGATGTAACCGATGACGGCTTGGTGAAACCGTTGATGGATTGAGCAATCCGTTGACGATTTCACTTCACATCAATCATTTTGTTTTAATCCGTCAAAGCAATCGTCAAATGGTATTTTGAAATCGTCGATGGTTTGCTGGAAAACTAAGCAATTTCCTTAATACGCCCCCGCAAGATAGGCGTGCCATTAGTTAAGCCAATCTTGGAGCACAAAGAGTGAAATTTGTGACGGGATAAAGCCTTAGTTAAGAGGTCTGCAAGTTGATTGTGGGTGCTTACATGAGAGACTAGCTTGTAGCAAACTTTTGGTAACCAGATGACGAACAAAATGAAGATTAATAGTAATATGTTTCATTCATGAATGCATAACAGGATTAAGATTCAACTAGGTAGCACCAATATTATCACAAAATAGATGTTAGGGCTTAGTAATCGGAATATCGAGTTCCTAAAACAATGAGTGAATCCAAACAAACCGGAGGTGGCTGAAGCAAGAGTCTGATATTTTGTCTCAGTGGAGGAACGAGCCACAACACACTACTTGTGCATGCTCCATGAAATGGGACAATCACTTAGACAAATAAGATAGGCAGAGGTGGAGGATCCTTATTACTAGCCCAATCAGTATCAGAAAACCCTTGAAGAGTGAGATTCCTCGTGCACTTGAGGAGGATGCCATTATGAAGAATGCCTTTCAAGTATTGCATATCACGTTTTGCAGCAGTCCAATGGAGCTGAGATGGTTTACGCATGAACTAGGTTAGCTTATTGAACGAAAAGGCAATGTCATGTCAAGTTCGAGAGAGATATTAGAGAGCTCCTATAACTTGGTGATATTCAATCGAATCAGCACGAGAAGAGCCATCGTTGAGCTGAAGAAGATCCCTTGTGGCAAGTGGAGTCATCAGTGCCTTAGCACCATCCATCTTAGTGCGAGAAAGAAGATCCTGATTATACTTTTTTTTGGGAGAGGAACAGTCCATGGGTAATTGAAATCACCTCAATACCAAGAAAATAATGCAAAGGATTAAGATTCTTCAGAGAAAATCGATGACCGAGCTATTGAACAACCTTAAAATAATAGCAAAGTTACTCCCAGTGATTAAGAGATCATCCACATATTTATCACTCTTTCCAAATATTTAGAATTCAAATAAACTCTTGGTAAATTTATCTTTGGGATGTTAACCAAGTAACGTACTCCCGTATGGTTTCTGCAAGATATGGTGTAACCAACGTACTCCCTTTCGGTTTTCGCAACCTAAATCAAAATTGGACTCTAAGTTTACTTGATTTCCAAATATGCGTAGTATGTATAATTTAGATATTTAAAACATCCATGCAGTTGTATATGAACTAAAAATAAAGAATAGGGAAAGAGAGAGTGAGACGGGGATTTTTATGAGGTTCGGCTTATACCCAGCCTATGTCCTCGCCTTTGGCAAATCACCAAAGGATTCACTAAACCTATTTCGTTGACGGGTAGAGCAAAACCTGATTACAAGTAATACTCCATGCTCAAACATTCCTTCACTAGGCTAGAGCCCACCTCTCCAAACGATGTCCCCTCGTTCGGTCACTCCTTTAGGCTAGAGTCCGCCTCTCTAAGCAATATCCCCTTGCTTAGTCAACGATCCAAACAATCCTTGGAACGTCAAAGAACTACAAGAAAAGAAGATAAGATATGCGTACAAGTATACTCTCTCAAAGAGTAAGTTAGTACAATTTCAGCACTACATACTTCAATGTAAAATATCAATATGAAATATAATGAAGCTTAAGTGTAGAATTCACCAATATCCTTCTTAGATAAGGATTAGCAGAAAGAATTCAAAGAAGGAAGGACTAGCACTTCAGAATATCGCAGTAAAAGAGATTTGCAATGAGTGAGCAAGAGAACTTGTAAGAACAAGAGTGCTTTCAGCTTTACAAACAGATTTTTCAATTCTTGGTGTGTTTTGATTTTCAAAACCATGTATTTATAGGCTTTCAAACAAGTTTCCTTGTTGCTAAAGTTTCCTTAGAGAGTTTCCTAAGTTGTTAGAAAATTTGGAGTCCAACAGCTATATTTTAAAATATTAGATTTTAAAAAATTTGCTTGTTGAACAGTGTTCAGATGTCTAAAGATTCGAGTTCAGTCATCTAAAGTTCTCGAAACCCTTTAAAAAATGAATTGGACACAGGGTCAAATGTCTAAAGAGAGGGTTTAGACGTCTGAAGTGTCAGGTTCAGATGTCTAAAGTATTGAGTTCAGACATCTGAACAGCTATTGTTTGTTTTAGTTTTGTCCCAGAAAATATTCAGACGTCTAAAGTATTAAGTTCAGACGTATGAAGTGGTTCTATGTAGGGGTGAGCATAATTTGGGGAAACTCGAATTAACCAAATTAACCGATTAATTTTGATCGGTTTGGTTCGGTTAACAAATAAGGGTCGATCGGTTCGGTTATGGGTTCGCTAAATTTCGGGTAATCGGTTATCAGGTCGGTTATGAAAAAATTTAATTCGGTTAATTGAATTACCCGAATTAAGAATTAATTAAAATATATATATATATATATACATATATATATATATATATACATATATATATATACATATATATATATATACATATATATATATATATATATATATACATATATATATATATATATATTATATGCTAGGGTCCTCTCCTCTGTGCCAGATGGCCCCGACTGGCCGACAATTCGTGTCCTCTCATCTGCGTCGCAGCTTCTTGATGACTTGGTCTTAAACCCTCAGTTTTCCTTCTCCAGTTCTCCTTCAAAGTCTCCTCTGTGCCGCAGCCTCTCTAGTCTCCCCTCTCGGTCTCGAACCTTAGTTCTCCTTCTCCTTCAGAGTTCAGTCCTTCTCCACTTTTTTTTTGCAAAATAATTATGTTGATTCCACACACAATGCTCATTACGGGAGAGGGCAAAGAATCCAGAAGAGAGTAAGCTAAATAAAAGTTTCTAGTAACTGAATAACCATCTAAGAGAATTCCACACACAATTCTCCTTTTGCTTGCCTTTGCTCCATTTCTTTTTCTTCTATTTCCCTCCGCCAGACTTAGCAGGCAGTCCTTCTCCACTTCTCCTTCTCCATCTTTGCAAATCGTCTCTTCACTCTTCGTTGCTTTGCTCGAGGCTCAGGGCCGTTGCTTTGCTCGAGGCTCAGGCCCTAAGCGTCGACAGCTAAGCCCCTCTTCCCACTTCCCAGTTCTCAGTTCTCGTCCTAATCCCGATCCCAAATCCCTCTTCCAGAGTTCCAGTAGCTGGATGGGGTGACTTAGTGACTCAGGTACATATTCCAGTCTTCAATAATTAATTTTAATTATTTCGGTTAGATTCGGTTAACCGAATTACCTGAAAAGGAATTCGGTCGGATTTGGTTCAGGTAACTCTCATTGTTCAGTCGGTTCGGTTAACAAAATTTATTAACCAAAATTTTTGGTTAATTTGGTTAACTAATCGAGTTTGGCCAAACCAACCGTTTGCTCACCCCTAGTTTTGTCTACTGTTCAGACAGCTGAAGTTCCTCCCGTGAATAGTGTTCAGATGGTTGACAACTGTGACCTCGCTTCAGTATTTTGCTCATAACTTTTTCTGTATAACTTCAAATTAGGTGTTCTTAGTGTCAAAAGAAAGCTAAGAAAAATTCATACCAATGTCATGTTGAACAAATTTTAAATAAGGAGGTTTTGATAGAGAAAAAATCACCTCAATGCGGATGTATAAAAACTAACAGCATTTGGAAAAACTCTTTTTGGTGCTTTTCATTCCAAAAATGATTCTAACCTTTTTAAAATAATTTTTGACCATATAAAAATATTTTCCAAATATTTTAAAAGGTATCTAGGTCCAAGAAGTTAACCTAAGAGTATCAAAATATTTCAAACGATATTTTAAACATTAAAGTACTTACATAAAGACTTCTAAGACTTTTCTCATTCTAGGTTCTTAAGTCTTCATGCTTTGTCCTTGGATTGAGTCCATCTTTTCTTTAAGCTTTCGTATTCTTTGACCTTTCTCACTTTGCCTTTCTTTGGCTTTTTTGACTTTAATATTCCTTGGTTTTCAACAACTCATTCATGTCCTCATAATCTTCAAGGTTTAATATCTCATCTTTAAATCCATGCTTTGACTCATTTAAGCTTCATTTGATCCTTGTGAGCACTTTGACCTTACTTTCTCATATATGAGCCTTGAAATATCACTACTCACACAAATACATTAAATTTCACTTGTTTGTTTGTATCAAAATAAGATAATAAGATTTTAAGTCTTGTAGGGCCAATAATCTCCCCCTTTTTGACGATGACAAATAAGGAGCAAAAATGTGAGTAAGCCTTAAAAAGGCTCCCCCTTTCAATAAACTTCATCTTAATAAGATCAATATTAATTTCATCAATCATGCTCATCACTTTCTTTTGGTTTTACAAGCTTTTTCAATCAATATTAAATACATAAATACTTCTTTTGAATAGATATAATGTTCATGCTCAATTATGCTCAATTTTTGCTTGCCAACTTCTCCCCCTTTTGACATCAATGAAAAAGAAAAGAAATGATTTAAATTCAAATACAAATCATTTTAAGCATATCAATAATCATGTATTCCAAACATATGTACATACTCAAGTTATTGTTTTTCAATATAGCATGTGTAGTGTGTAGCTCACAGCAATTATTCAAGATACCAACTGATATTAATTTGATGGTTTTTATGATATCAATTTAAAATTTAAAATTTAATTCATGATATCAATTGATTAATGATTCATGACACTCACCCTAAATTCAATACATTCAGTTTTGTTATTAATTTTGCTTTTATCATCCCATGTAAAATATTGAATCATTTCATGTATTAAATATCAATATCATGTTAAGATCATCAATGTCACATCATGCTCATAGACATAATCATGCTCATAAATAATTTGACTTTGTGATATCAAGTGAGCTTTTAGATTTGATATCTATTGAAAATTTTAACACGTGAAACCAAAAATACTTTATAGATACCAAAGCTTAATATCTCATAATATATAGTTCATGGATACCAATATTGTAACGTCCCTCCATAAAATACAACATAATAAATAAAATGGTCGACCCAAACCCGTGGGTTGTGAGGACTCCTGTCATACACAGCGGAAAACCTAGGCAGTAGTAAACATAAAAATCCATACATCCATCCATAAAATATAATATCAGAGCTTTTATAACATTATAACACTGTACTCGTGTACATATCTATATACATCAAAATATCTCTAGGATCACACAAAATAACTCTAACCCTAGTACAAAAACCTTACCCTCCTCACGGGGTAATCTTTCTAACTCAACGGTGGCTCTGACCTGCCGGTCTCTCAGGGGCTCTTGAAAAATTTAATAATGATGGGGGTGAGACACTTCTCAATAAGGAAAAGTAAACTAAATACATTTATGTGGCAGCATGAATATTTTAAAGTGCTTATACAGGTATAATATATTTCATAACTCTAGAAATAATCATAATATCATACTGGATAATCATGTACTTTCATATTCGTTAATAAATCATAGCATACATAAATATTTGTTATAACTCGTAATATTGAAAATCAACCCAGGATGAATAGCTAGCTAATGTCATGTATTACCTCCCATGACGGGTTGTGCAGCCCGAAGGCAGGACCACCCGACAATGACTGGCCGACCACTGCCAAATCAAATATGTTTGTAAGTACGATGGGCCCGCCGCACCCTGGTCCGGACTGCCAGGTGGACGTCTACACTCTACTGAAAGCCTTATTGACTATCCATCTCCCATCCCCTCGTGGGACGGTAGCACTAATAGAGCCTCGTGCTAAAATCAACCCATAGCTACGGTACCGAGCTCCTGGTCTAAACTAAACTAACATCCTGGTTGTGAAAACATATAATACATGATCATACATAACATCATTACGGCCTTGCGCTGAAAACATAGATACGGCCTCGCGCCGAAATCATAGTAAATATGGCCTCGCGTCAATAATATAAATACGGCCTCGTGCCGATAACATAAAATACGGCCTCGTGCCAATAACATAAAATACGGCCTCGTGCTGATAACATAAAATACGGCCTTGTGCCGATAGTATAAAATACGGCCTAGTGCCGATAACATAAAATATGGCCTCGTGCCAAATCGTTTCAGGTATATACATTCTGAAAATACATCGTTTATCATATAATCGTCAAAACGATCACAATATAACTCATCGTTTCATAATAACTAAAAATGTGTTTTACATGTAAAATCATTCATATCTTATCTCATTTCACATAAAATAATATTCATGCCACACATGCTCTTGTTAAAAGTCATACTAAAATTATGATTTTCCGGCATCTCATACATACATATACATTTTTCTCATAATGGTAGTATTTTCCAAACGTACATTTCATCTATAATATACAGGTATATTATATGCTTTTCTGAAAATAAATTTACTCATAATCAATAATATTTTGCATGGAAAAGAACTGCTTTAGTTTACTCCTTTACCTGGCTACTGAGAAAGCCCCCTAAAATCCTAGCCTGACCCCCGTAGTATTTCCTACTCAATATCCTGAAACTCAAAACTCCCAGTATTAATCATCAGTATTTTCATGCGTACATCAATTTCTATAATTACCATGAAGTCTAATTTGGCTTAAAAAGCCTTACTTCAACTCTGAGATGATTTCTAACTTTATTTCCCCAATGATCCACTCCGGCAAACTTGTAGGGAACTTCACCAGGAGCATCATGGTAGCCTCAAATCTTCGATCCGGCATAAAACCAGCCCAAAATCAAACAAAGAGAGTGAGAGAGCCGAAGAGGAGAGAGAGAGGTTACTTAAAAATGAAGTTTTCCCTAGATTTTTCATACTTCTAAAATAACAGAATTCGTTGACGAGCCCGATCTTCGTCGACGAGTTCTTCACAAATTTCGTCGACGAGACCCTGTATTCGTCGATGAAATTCAGGCTGCCCCTAGAACCCCTCTTGGTATTTTCTCATCGACGAGGCCCTATGTTCGTCGACTAAATCCTTCAAGACTTTGTCGATGAAACCTCGTGTTCGTCGATGAAGCTTGGCAGCTTCCTTCTTTATTTTTGTTTCCATTCCCCTTTCTTTTCCTTCCAAAATGCAACGTCATCGACGAACCCTCCGCGTTCGTTGACGAAGTCTACGGCCTCCTTCTATTCATGTTTCTATTTCCTTCTCTCTATATTTTTTTAAATTTCATTTAAAAATTCGAGTCGTTACATATATAACTACTATATCTTTCATAACTCATAGATAAAGAGCAGTATGTTTATCGAGGTGATTCATTTAAAATCATGTATGTTCAAGAATTATCCTTATATAAAAAATTTATGCTTAAGCTCAATATTCTCATTCTCAATTTTCAATATAGTGAGCCATACTTTTCAATATAAATCAAGTCAAGTTAATTAATACACATGTAGCATATAGCATATCAACACATCACATGGAGGCAAGTAAGCATGTAGCATGTAACATCAAGGCGCTTATATAATAAGCTCAGATTTGATATTTTCTTAAGTTAAGCCTTGTAAAAAGTCATCATATGATTTTGGCCAACAATACCATTTTCTATTTTATATATGTGTGAAGTCATTATTTCATTTTTGGTACCCATATTTTCTTGGGTCCGGAGGATTTTTCAAGGAAGGTTTCTTTTATTTTCTATACTTGTTTGGTTTTAACACCTTTCCTCTTAAACGGACATTCAAACTTTATATGCCCATTTTTCTTGCATTGATAGCATATGGTGTTTGTGTAGGCATTAGAAGATATGCAAGTATAGTCTTTGGATTCTTTCGAGAAATATCCCATGTAAGAATTCTTTTTATTTTTATTTTCAATTCCTTTGAAACCAATGCATGCTTTGTAAGCCAATCATCTTATCAAGGTTTTCCTTTCCTTTTGTGAAGTTGTACATAATTTTATCCTTATCTTTGATTTGATTCTTGAGATCATTTAACTCTATGTCTTTCTTGTTATCAACTTCTTATGAGATTTCTCTAACTTTAGAGATAATTTTCTGATTTTATCCTCTAATTTGGAAATATTCATATCTTTCTCATATACGGTAGAGGATAAGGATCGAAGGTCTTCTATCGTTTGGTCATTCTTGCTTTCTAGTTTCTCAATTTTCAAGTTGTTTTCTTTTCCAGCAAGACTTTTGGATTCTATTTTTTTCATTGCTGATTCATACTTATGTTCTAATTGCTTGAGTTTTGAGTCTTTATCTCTTTCAGCATTCTTTAGGAATTCTAACTCTTTCATTAAACTTTCATTCTTATTCTTTAATGAGGTGTTTTGTTTATTTGCTTTCATCAACATCTTATGTACTTTGAATAGATCATTTTGAAGTTCATCATAAGATGGCATACCCTCATCACTTAATTCATCACTACAAGAATTATTTGAAGATTTAGTTGAGGAGCTTTCTTCGTTATCCCATAGCATAAAGCACGTGTAAGCAACCTCTTGGTCACTTATTTCATTCTCCAAACTACTGATACTATCCCAAGTAGTGGCTTTTATGATCTTCTTGTTTTTCTTTTTAGACTCTTTCTTTAGTAGTGGACATTCCGGTTTTAAATGTCCAGCTTTATTGCAATTGTAGCATTTAGGAGTTTTATTCTTTGATTTCTTTTTGCTGATATCTTTTTCTTCTGATTGGGAGTCTTGATTTCTTCTTTTGAATTTGTTTCTCCTTCTTAGTATCCTGGCTAGCTTTTTAGATTTGAAGGCTTCTTCATCTTCATCCATTTCACTACTTGAGTTTTCTTTTAAGGCTTTAAAGGCTATTTTTTCTTGGGCTTTGGTTTTCCGGCTCTTTTCATTCATTGTCATTTCGTATGTGATAAGAGAACCTACAAGCTCATCTAAGGAAGTGGTTTTTAGATTTCTACCCTCCGTTATAGCAATGGCTTTTGGTTCCCATTTAGGTGGTAGCCCTCTAAGAATTTTCCTTATCATCTCATAAGTAGTATAGATTTTTCCTAGTGCATTTAAGGAATTGATTATGTGAGTGAACCTTGTGTACATATTTGTAATTGATTCATCCGGGTTCATCTTAAAGGCTTTATACTCGCTTGTGAGCATATCAACCCAATTATCCCTAACATCCGTTGTTCCTTCATAAGTAACTTCTAACTTATCCCATATTTCCTTAGCTGATTTGCAAGCCATTACTCAATTAAATTCATTAGCATCCAAGGCACAATATAAAACATTTATAGCACTTGAATTTGTTTGGAGCATTTTATAATCTTGATTGGTCATATCTTTCTTTTCTTTTGGGATTTGTTTTCCATTTATTATCTTAGTGGGAATTTGATCTCCATCTAGAACAACTTCCCGTACTTTCTAATTCATCGTTTGGAGATAGATTTGCATTTTTTTTTTTTCCAAAAATTATAGTTCAAACCACAAAAGATAGGAGGTCGAGTTGAAGATTGTCCCTATCTAAAGGGAGCTACACCTAAGTTAGCCATTATGATCTTTTTATAGCTTTTAGTTAAGAGTTGCTATAACCCCACTCTGATACCAATTTAAATTAGGAATAGCTTCCCAAGAGGGGGGGGGGTGGATTGGCTTTTAAAATTTCTTTTAATTCCTTTTTAGAATTCTTAAACTTATTTTATTTCTTTTAACCAATTCGTGACTTATTTGTTTACTTTGTTAAGCACTCAAGAACTTAGTTTCTTTATTTAATTCTTAACCATACAAACATCCAATCATTCAACCAAACCAATCAACTATAATTAGAAAGTAAACAAACAAGCCAATGTACAACACTTATGTAATATAAAAACTCAAGATGGTTGTTTGTTGATATTAGCCAAATTTGAACCAAGTCCTGTAGTGAATGAAAATTTATGCATGCCGATGTAAAGCCCTGTATAAATGAATCCAATCACTCTTTCCAAATATTTAGAATTCAAATAAACTCTTGGTAAATTTATCTTTGGGATGTTAACCAAGTAACGTACTCCCGTATGGTTTCCGCAAAATATGGTGTAACCAACGTACTCCCTTTCGGTTTCTACAATCCAAATCAAAATTGGACTCTAAGTTTACTTGATTTCCAAATATGCGTAGTATGTATAATTAAGATATTTAAAACATCCACGCAGTGAGATGAACTAAAAATAAAGAATAGGGAAAGAAAGAGTGAGACGGGGATTTTTACGAGGTTCGGCTTATACCCAGCCTACGTCCTCGCCTTTGGCAAACTACCAAAGGATTGACTAAACCTGTTCCCTTGACGGGTGGAACAAAACCTGATTACAAGCGATACCTCACACTCAAACACTCCTTCACTAGGCTAGAGCCCGCCTCTCTAAGCAATATCCCCTTGCTTAGCCAACGATCCAAACAATCCTTGGAATGTCAAAGAACTACAAGAAAACAAGATAAGATATGCGTACAAGTATACTCTCTCAAAGAGCAAGTTAGTACAATTTCAGCACTATATACTTCAATGTAAAATATCAATATGAAATAGAATGAAACTCAAGTGTAGAATTGACCAATATCCTTCTTAGATGAGGATTAGTAGTAGGAATTCAGAGAAGGAAGGATTAGCACTTCAGAATATCTCAGCAAAAGAGATTTGCAATGAGTGAGCAAGAGAACTTTTAAGAACAAGAGTGCTTTCAGCTTTACAAACAGATTTTCAATTCTTGGTGTGTTTTGATTTGCAAAACCATGTATTTATAGGCTTTCAAACAAGTTTCCTTAGAGAGTTTCCCAAGTTAGAAAATTTGGAGCCCAACATCTATATTTTAAAATATTAGATTTTAAAAAATTTGCCCATTGAACAGTGTTCAGATATTTGAAGATTCAAGTTCAGTCATCTGAAGTTCCTGAAACCGTTTAAAAAATGAAATGGACACAGGGTTAGATGTCTGAAGAGAGGGTTTAGATGTCTGAAGTGTCAGGTTCAGATGTTTGAAGTGTCGAGTTCAGACGCCTAAACAGATATTGCCTATTTTAGTTTTGTCCCAGAAAATATTCAGATGTCTAAAGTGTTGAGTTCAGACGTCTGAAGTGGTTCTGTGTGCTGTTCAGACAGCTAAAGTTCCTCCCGTGAACAATGTTCAGATGGCTGACAGCTGTGACCCCATTTCAGTATTTTGCTCATAACTTTTTCTATATAACTCCAAATTAGGTGTTCTTAGTGTCAAAAGAAAGCTAAGAAAAATTCATACCAATGTCATGTTGAACATATTTTAAAATAAGGAGGTTTTGATAGAGAAAAAATTACCTCAATGCGGATGTATAAAAACTAACAGCATTTGGAAAAACTCTTTTTGGTGCTTTTCATTCCAAAAATGATTCTAACCTTTTTAAAATAATTTTTGATCATATAAAATATTTTCTAAATATTTTAAAAGGTATCTAGGTCCAAGAAGTTAATCTATGAGCTTCAAAATATTTCAAACGATATTTTAAACATTAAAGTACTTACATAAAGACTTTTAAGACTTTTCTCATTCTAGGTTCTTGAGTCTTCATGCTTTGTCCTTGGATTGAGTCCATCTTTTCTTCAAGCTTTCGTATTCTTTGAGCTTTCTCACTTTGCCTTTCTTTGGCTCTTTTGACTTTAATATTCCTTGGCTTTCAACAACTCATTCATGTCCTTATAATCTTCAAGGTTTAATATATCATCTTTAAATCCATGCTTTGACTCATTTAAGCTTCATTTGATCCTTGTGAGCACTTTGACCTTGCTTTTTCATATATGAGCCCTGAAATATCATTACTCACACAAATACATTAAATTTCACTTGTTTGTCAGCATCAAAACAAGATAACAAAATTTTAAGCCTTGTAAGGACAACAAGAACTATTCTCTAATTCATATTACACAACCAAAAAGATACTTCCATCTGTCCATATTACATACCAAAATTTAAAATATAAACCTATATATTTCAGTATTTTACATTGACTTACAACCTCAATAACTAAACCCTGCCTTGGAGCCTACTAAGCTCGATCACCAGAAGGACTTGAAAAATTAATGTATCACTGGGGTGAGACACTTCTTAGTAAGGACGAATAAAGTATAACAGTGTATGTCATATGAGTTTTAATGTATATATCCAAAATATTATTGTATGATAAACAATAACAACTGAACAGGTACAAGTAGACGATACACACATATTTACCATAAAGAAAACCTCAGTATCCGCATACACATGTAGGTGATAATGCACAAACACTTCATTTCACATGGTGCCCAACTACTTTTCACTACATAGTGCTCAAATTACTTTTCAACACATGGTGTCCAAGTTACTCTTCAATACATGGTGCCTAGTGTATTGAGCATCCCTCCCCATCGTTCTCAGTACGTACATCATGATAAATTCCCAATGTTGTAATAGAGTTCCACTGATATATCACAACAGGGTCCCACAGTTACAAATCACAACCACTCATTTATGAGTAATATACATATCACATCAACCAAGCAGCAATACATCAAAGTCACAATATCCATTTCATTAATAAAAGTTAATCTCATGACACACATTTTAAGGATTTAAACTGTACTTTACTAAACTTAGTTAGTCAACCCTACTTAGTTTGATTCTTTACATAATCTATAAGATAATCCAAATTAATATTCTAACCCAATCAATACTTTCAAAAAACTCACTACTTTAATCCTATGGTCTCGTATTCAAGTTTAACCGGCTAGTTTTGAAGATAATAACCCATAACCTAATCCTAAGCTCAAATACTCCTTTTCTAATGGTTGGATTTTGAAACAAAAATCGTAAACATATACATATAAGTATAAACCTCTGTTTAACCGGTAGAATTTAGAAAAGAACTTATATAATTTATACCCCTTACCTGTTTACTGAGAGACCACATTTTTCCCAGTTTAATCAACTCAAATCTCAGATTAGCAACCATTAAACATCCCTAGGCCCATACACCCTATTTGACTAGTTACATGCTAGGCAGATAACTCATTTCTACCATTATCTCAAATTTGGAGTGATGCCTGGAAAGACCCCGTTCAACAATCTGTTCCGCTAGACTTGTAGAGAATTTACCCCAGATCCTCGTGGTAACTTGCAATCATCAAATCAGGCAACAAACAACAATCGTAGAGAGAATGGGTGGGGGCACGGGTTAGAGAGAGAGAGAGAGAGAGAGAGAGAGAGAGAGAGAGAGAGAGAGAGAGAGAGAGAGAGAGAGAGAGATTTTGATTTCTTAATCAAGAAGTAATTCCAAAGCTATTTATAGGCTATTGAACCAGTCGCATTTGTCGACGAAATGGTGCCTTTGTCCACAAATTGCAAAAGGACATTCGTCGACGAAAGAAAGGGTTCGTCGACGAACCTTAAGCCTGAATTTTCGTATCGCTCGACATTTCTTCGTTGACGATGCCTAAACTTCGTCGATGAACCACAGAAGGAATTTGTCGATAAAAATAGGGGATTCTTCAACGAATCCTACTGCTTTTCCTCTTTAAATTTTCTTTCCTTCTTTTCTTATTTATTTTCCTTATTTTCTGGGTTCAGTTTCTACAATCTCCCTTTTTTATAAAATTTTTGTCCTTGAAATTTGTTAATTAATTATTTTACATAACTCTAATATTACTCCTACCATCCTCATATCACTAACAGATATGCATAAACATGTTACTTAGAGTAAATTAAATCTATTGCTTGTCTCAAATATAAACATACTACCTGCTCCTACACCATGGGCAATATCTGCAGCACTCGGCATCATTGTGTAAACACGTGCTGGGCTGCCACAAGGCACCAGATTGTTCCTCTGGTTCTGATCAAGAGTGGGTGCGTTGTTCGGCAGTCCACGACAATATCGAGCTTTGTGGTCGTACCTGCCACACTAATAACATACTGTACCTTCACCCCGACATTCTCCCTAATGCTTCTAGTTACATCTAGCTCTATGTGGGCAGAAAGAATTTCCCTTATAACCCTGATCATTCCTATCCAACCTCAGCCCATGGTATCACTATCTCTTCCCCAAACACCTTGTCTGGCATCAGTATGAAAACTGGGAGACATGGGCCTTTTCTTCTGATTCGCTACTCTCTTATCCTCATGAATATTGGCCTTAACTGCAATGGCCTTGTCCACCAACTCAGTAAAACTTTGAGTCAACAATACCACCACCTGTGCATGTATTCCCTGCTTCAAATCTCTCTCAAACTTTTGAGCCTTCTTTGGTTCTTTTGGAATCATGTATGGAGTGAAACAAGATAGCTCTACGAACTTGATTTCGTATTGTTGCACGATCAAGTGTCCTTGAGTTAGATTTAGGAAATCCTTTGCCTTAGCCTCTCTGGTGGTAGTAGGGAAGTATCTGCTGAAGAAAATTTCCCTTAAATGGCTTTAGGTGATAGCCACAGGTCCTGGCCGCTATTTCTCCATTAGCTTTGCCGATTTCCACCACCTCTTAGCCTTTCCCACTAGTTTGAAAGTGGCAAACCGCACCTTCTGCTTTTTTATGCACTTCAGCACATCTAGCAGCTCCTCAATCTCCTGAATCTAGTCTTCAGTTACAACCGAGTTCCTTCCTCCTACAAATACTGGCGGATTCATCTAGGTAAACTGCTAAAGAGTGCAATCCAGATCACTCAGTGGCTAAATCTTCTCTCTTGAGTCTCTCCGGTCCTCCTTCCTAGCCTACTGCACTATACCTCGCAGCACTGCTGAGGCATCGACATCATCCTTACTAGAAGTCTCTACATGATTATCCCCTCCAGCACCAATGTCCTTTCCCTTGGAATCCATCCTGAAGATAAGATAGAGGCAAGTTTGAAATTTTGATATCTTAACACAACTGGTGCAGTTATAAACAACGAAACCACTTTAACATTCAAATTCTCAATTTAAATATCAAACAACCAGCTTATCACAAATCAATCTAACCCCTAAAGTTCTAATTTCAAGTTCTAGTCTCTCTACTCGGAAACATCACCTTCGATGGATTTACCATGATTTTCTAAAACTGGCCAGCTCTAGAAACACACAGAAGATCATTAAGGGATTTCTATCTCCAAGTTACGAAACAAAACTCAAAATTCCTATCAGTATCCTAATATACCCATTCCTATCCTTATCCTAATTTGAACTTATACTTTGATATTAATCAACCCTAGAGTTTGCAGAACCTAACAACCTAAAGCTATGATACCACTTGTAATGCCCCCAACCTTCCAAGTGGGACCCGAGGTATTATGTGTCCGAAAATACATCTTTAATACCATATTATTCATACACACAATGGAAATAATAATAATACATCCTCAACAATAATATTAGAGTACTATATATCATCCCAAAAAGAAGTATTCTCTAATTCATATTACACAACCAAAAAGATACTTTCATCTGCCCATATTACATACCAGCATTCAAAACATAAACCTATATATTCCAGTATCTTACATTAACTTACAACCACAATAACTAAACCCTGCCTCGGAGCCTACTAAGTTCAATCACCAGTAGGACCTAAAAAATTAATGTACCGCTGGGGTGAGACACTTCTTAGTAAGGACAAATAAAGTATAACAGTGTGTGTGATATGATTTTTAGTATGATAAACGATAACAATTGAACAAGAACAAATAGACGATACGCACATATTTACCATAAAGCAAACCTCAATATCCGTATACACATGCAGGTGATAATGCACAAACGGCATTAGGTTCAAAATATGAGTATCCAAAATCCTAGGCAAATATGAGTTTTAATGTATATATCCAAAATATTATTGTATGATAAACAATAACAACTGAATAGGTACAAGTAGACGATACACACATATTTACTATAAAGTAAACCTCAGTATCCAAAATCCTAAAACCACATTTCCCCTAGTTTAAGCAACTCAAATCTCAAATTAGCAACCATTAAACATCCCCAGGTCCATACATCCCATTTGATTAGTTACATGCTAGGCAGCTAGCCTATTTCTACCCTTACCTCAAATTTGGAGTGATGCCTGGAAAGACCCCGTTCAACAATCTGTTCCACTAGACTTGTAGATAATTTCCCCTAGATCCTTGTGGTAACTTACGATCATTGAATCAGGCAACGAACGGCGAGAAATTGTAGAGAGAAAGGGTGGGGGCGTGGGTTAGAGAGAGAGAGAGAGAGAGAGAGAGAGAGAGAGAGAGAGAGAGAGAGAGAGAGAGAGAGATTTTTATTTCTTAATCAAGAAGTAATTCCAAAGCTATTTATAGGCCATTGATCAAGTTGCATTTTCTTGTCACTCGGTATTTCTTCTTCAACGACGCCTGAACTTCGTCAACAAACCACAGAAGGGAATTCGTCGGAAAAAATAGGGGATTCATCTACGAATCCTGCTGCTTTGCCTCTTTAAATTTTCCTTCCTTCTTTCCTTATTTATTTTCCTTATTTTCTAGGTTTGGGTTTCTACAATGGGCTTAAGGGATTAGGATCATTGATGTGGCAAGATCTAGGCCATTCTAAGAAAACACATATCGGACAATCCCAAAGAAGAGTTTGCCAAGTGTCACCCAACAATGGTGACACGTGGCTTTGGAGGCACTTCATATAAAACAAAAAATTCTTTTTTTGCTTCATTCCCAAGCACTCTCTCTCTCTCTCTCTCTCTCTCTCTCTCTCTCTCTCTCTCTCTCTCTCTCTCTTTCTCTCTAACTCTTCCTGCAAACTCTCTCACTCTCCCTCTAAAACCCTAGTTCTCCCTCTTGATCTCTCTTACTCTCTGGATCCCTCTAAAGCTCTTAACTCTCCTCTCTTTTCTTCACCCTCTACACTTGCAAATGACTTGAAAACCCTAATCCTCACATCTTCTATCTCTTAGTGAATGTGTGAACACCTTGAAAAACCCTAACTCTCCTTACTCTCTTTCTCTCTCCTTACCCGCGAATGACTTGAAAAACCCTACCCTCTCTTCTTCTATCTCTCAATGAAGGCTCTTAAGGCCTTCTGATTTCTATGCTGGTGGCTTGATTTGAGATCCAAGAGGGACCCGATCGAAGGCACCATGATGGTGATTACCCTTCCTTTGAGTTTGAGTATGAAGCTCACAGAAGATAAGTAACCCCCCCTTTTTTTTATTTTCTTTTTTCTTTTGCTTGTATGATCTGTGACTGTGTGTGTGTGTGTATGTGTTAACTATTGTGGTGTTTGTACTTCGAGTGCAGGATTGTATGTTTAGATCTATGTGATTTGGTTTGAAAATGGAAGTTTGTGCATTGGCTTGTGTTTCAAGTGCTGGACTGTGTGTTCAGATCTATGTGTGTTTAGTGTGTGTATGCTTAGTAGGGGAAAGTGTTTCAAGGCGAGTTGACTCGCCTGAAACTGGGTGAATCTGATTAGGGGTTGACCCAACCGAGTCAACCCGTTGGGCCTAGATTGTTTTAGATGATGTTGGGCCTAGGTTATTTTAAATGAGGTTGGGCCTCGGTTTGTTTGAAATGGTATTGGGTTTGGGTGGTTTTAAAAGGTGTTGGGCTCGGGGGTTTTAAAAATGATTTGGGCTTGGTTCGTGATGTGTTCCCAGAATATGCTATTTTGGGCCTCCATTTACCTATTTGATGTTCTTATTTACTTTGTAATTATCCTTTTTCATCATTGTTTGGAGTTACACATGGTGTGTTTGATGTTTCAAAAAATTGGAGTTTAAACCGAAGAGTTAAGTAGTGCAAGGAGTCAATGAAGCAACTTGGAAGCACAAGGCTCAACCAAGTTCTCGCCCAAGTTTCTATGGCCTTGATTCAACTATAGCAACATGTCTCTACTTGACTATGTGGTGCAACCAAGCGGTCACAAGGGGGGACCAGGTCCAGCTAGAAGACTCCAAAATGTTGACTAACAAGCAAATTCATAGAGACCCTCGACTAGGGCACAACCAGGGGACCTTGGACGTGCGACCTAGTCGACGATGTCAGCAACTAAACAAAAAATGAGTTGAAGATTTTCTAGAATTTTTTCACTAGGGCGCAACCAAGAGAACTTGGGGTGGGACTAGGTAGACTGTTATTGAGTTTAGAAATCCGCTTCATGATATTTTGGTGAAAGTTTCCTAATTTGAATTGGATCGTGTGTAAACCCTAATGGTTATAAAATAAAACTTTGAATAGATGATTAGGGTTCCCCTTTGGTTCCTTTTTGGTCCCTTGAGTCCCTCGAGTTCTGTTGGGTGCCATTTAGATTAGTTTTCTTTTACTCATCCATTTACATTGCTTTGTTTAATTTCAAATTGCAAGTTAATTTAATTTAGTTTCATTCCTACTTTGTATTTCAATTCCGAATTTCAATAAGAGTTATGTTTTCAATTGTGTTTTTCAATTCCTTGTCTTTAATTTTGATGTTACGCACCATGAGTAGCTAACTTCTTTAATTCTTTGGTCGTGATGAAACCCTAGGTAAGAACAACATAGTTAGGATTTAGTCAAGTGTGCATAATAGGGTACGATTACTATAGAGGAATCTGTGTTTGCTATATAGGGTATACCCTATTCTCTCGATCGTGCTCCGAACGATTGGTGTGAACCCAGCTACGCTATGCTACTCGAGCAGATTGCTTGACCATTGAAACCCTAGTATGGATAATTGACCGAACATAATTATCGCGAAGAAATTAGCCAGGGTGGATTTATAATTAGGGGCTTGTTTTTCCATAAGAAGTTCAATTCAATTTAATTGCTTTCGTAGTTTAATATAAAAACCAAAATCAATATTTTCTTCTTGTTCCAACGTAGTAGACTAGATTAAATTAGTAAACCACTGCACTAAGTCCTTGATATCGACACTCGACTTACTCATTGTTCTACTAAACTTGGGATTAATTAGGCTTTATAAGTTTTATCTTTGGTAGTTAAGGACTTAAGCCTTGGCAAGACTACCAAATTTTGGCGCCGTTACCAGGGACTTAGTTATGGTAGTGAGCCAATTCTTAGTGTAGTTTATTATGTGATTTTTATTTTATTTTCTTTATTTTTATTTTTGTTTTCTATTTAAAGGTTTGATTTTCTATGCTAAAGAGTTGTATGCAGGGTTTGGGATCTTTGGATCCTAAACTAGTGCCTATAGACCCTAAGATTGAGAAATTGATTAGGTTGGTTAGGAAATCCACTTCTAGTCCAGAGTTAATCAGGTCCTCTGATTTTAAAGTCATGGCCAAACATCAACCAGTTCTTGCTTTCCATAATCAAAACCAAAACCTAGAACCTCTTGCTCCTCGTCGGTTTGCGGTGGAGGAGCAACCTCTTCAGCCCCTTGGGGACTATTTCACTCCTAGTGCATACACCTCGCCATCTTGCATCCAGTTCCTAGGTGTCAAGGCTGTGCAATTCGAAATCAAGATAGCAACCATCTCAATGGTTCCCAACTTCTTTGGGACTTCAACTGAAATTCTATATAAGCATTTTGATGACTTCCTTGAAATTTGCTCCACCATCCGCATATCCAACTTTAGTGATGTTGCCCTCTGCCTTAGGTTATTTTCATTCTCACTAAAGGAGAAAACCAAATACTGATTGAATTCATTAGAGTTGAACATGTTGACCACCTGGCCCACCATGCAACACGAATTCTTCAAAAAGTACTTTCCCATTGGGAAGACTAACCTGCTTAGGAGGGCTATCGCCAGTTTCTCACAGGTTGATGGTGAGAAATTTTTTGAGACGTTAGAGTGTTTTAGGGACCTTTTGCATAAATGCCCATATCGCCAGGTCCCTAGGTGGCAATTAGTTCAAACATTCCATAAAGGGTTAACTAAGTGCAATAGATCCATGGTTGACGCATCATATTGAGGTACTTTCCTCACAAAGCATAATAATTAGGCTTGGACTCTTTTTGAGACCCTATCCGAGAATTATTAGCAACATATAGTTGCTGCTTGTAGACCCTCCCAACCTTCATCGTCCCATTCTAAGGGAGTCTACGAGTAAGGAGTCGGCTATGACCTTGCACCCACTCTACATACCATTGTTAAAAAACTTGATCAGACCTTGTTCCTAGGGCAACCACCTCAGCCTATGGCATGTGCATATTTATGCACCATATGCTCATACCCATCCCATACTTGCTATAATTGCCCCCATGCGCCTCCCACACCTGAGTTTGAGCAGGAGGAAGTTAAATCCACCCACAATTCATATGACATGCCGGCCAATGATCCATACTCTAGTGAGTATAATACTGGGTGGGGTAGACATCCTAATTTCTCCTGTAGGCCACATGTTAAGGTTTTTCAGCCCCAAGACCTCAGCAATAACACAATGCTCCACCTCCTCAACCATTTCAGAATTCAAATCCTCAAAATCCTCCCATGCCTGCACTCCGTCAACCAGCTTATCAACCACCGTCTCCTCAGCAGCCTCAATATGATCGCTCTTTTTTGGAGATTGTGTTGAAAGCCCTTGAGGGTATCGAGGCTGATCATCACGTTGATCAATAATTACTCCATTCCCACTCTTAGTCCATAGCGAAGCTAGAGGCCACCATGGGCCAACTAGCTACATCTTTGAGCAGGCGGGATGAGTGTAAGCTACCGAGTCAGCCCCTCATTAACCCAAAATGTCAATACGGGGTAGAGAGTGAGCCTGTGGCTAGTCATTCAACATATCACAAGCAAGCCCAAGACATAACCACCTTTAGGAGTTGTAGGAAGATAGGTAACAAAGTCGAGGAGAAGTCAGACTAAGGTAAGGGTAAGGAGAAGATTAGGGTACAACCCATTGTTGAGACATTCAACCCTCTTCCTCCAATCTAGTAAGTAATCTCATGATGCCCACCTTCTTCGATGATGGAGCATTGCCCCACTATGTCCCTACAGTCCCATACCCTGCAGCTCTTCACTCAAACTCCAAATCTAAGGAGGAAGCAAATGTAGAGTCCGTGATGGACACTTTTAAGCAAGTAAAGGTTAATCTTCCTCTCTTAGATGCAATTAAGCAAGTGCTATCTTATGCAAAATTCATCAATGACTTGTGCACCCAAAAGCACAAATCTCAGGTGCACATGAACAAAAGTGTAACAACCTGCTATTTAAATGGGGGGTTTTTTTTTTTATTTTTTATACTATAACATTTAAAATGCTCTGATACTATACTGGATTAAATTTAATCATCAACCTAAGCAGCAAGAAGTAGAAATAAAATAAACATAACCATACGTAATTATATACAATACCAGAGTTCTAAAGTGTTTCTCAAAATATACATATTCGTCTGTTTTTTAGAATACCCTTAACTGGCTAGGGCTATACAACAATACTCCCAAAAATACTCACACTACTATCAAGGTAATACTGAGGCCCCTTTATCTGTGAGCCTGATCTGATCGCCTACTCGGATCACTTGAAAAATGATAAAGTAATTGGGATGAGCCAACGCTCAGTAAGACGAAATATGCTATTGCTAGTGTGTGGAAAATGAGTTACAATGCTGTGAAAATCTATTACTATATAGTCATGTATCACTAAATCTGTAAAGTACAATACCAGTAATATAATCTTCATCTTTTACCTGTTGCTTAACATTTTAGTGCTTTAGGTTTCTACTCAAAATACTGCTAATATATATATATATATATATATATATATATATACACACACATATATTTTCTGTTTCTGTAAACCTATATAAACATAGTAATAACTGTAAACTTTCCTGTGGATAACTGTGTGTCATGATTTAACCCCTCATGACAGGGTTGTGTGGATCTTAGGCTGCATTTACCCTGGCTGGCCAACCAAGAATAAATCACTATACTCCATAGTCTGATCAGCCCTCATCAACCCATATGTGATGAGGAGCCCGTCCACTCGTGGGCTCTATGTGATCGACCTTTATACCACGTATTATCTAAATAGGTGGTTGCACTCTATAAACTATATGTAGCTACCGTACCGTGCTCTATAACTGTATGGTCTAACAAGGTCTGATACTGTATAATACATCTTTATATACAACTATCTATTTTACCATGATTCCGTAATAACTGTATACACCATGATGCTGTAGAAAACTGTATCTATATCAACCGTGTTTCTGTAATTAACTGTAAATCTGTATGTCATGGTACTGTAAAACTATATAATTATGGTATTTTTGTAATTGCTATAAAATACATTCACTGTCTGTATATTCTGTAAAACACATCTTTGAAAAATGCTGTAAAGCATGTTTCTATACTATATCTATATTCTCAAGCCACACAGTAATTTTAAAACATATTAATTATATTTGATAAACTGTATAAATCTCTACTGTAAACAATACTCTAGTGGAACATTTATAATTTTATACTGAAAACATATTCAAATAACCTAGCATAGCATATTTCCCTTACCGGTTTCCTGCTAAAATCCCCTACTATAATGGGTCCAACACCCGCAGGGTTCTCCACTCAATACCCTAAAAACCATAAATCCCAGAATAAAACATTACTATTTCTATGTCTATTACATTTCTTACAATTGCTGGAAACTCAAATTCTGAATAAAAGACCTTACCTTGGAGTTGGGATAAATCCCAACTTCGTTCCACCGACGATCCGCTCTGGTAGACTTGCAGAGAACTCTGCCAGGAGCGTCATGGTGGCCTCAGATCGTCAATTCGGCGATTGACGGGGCCAAAATCGAAGAGAGAAGAGGAGAGGCTGTAGGAGAGAGAGAGAGAGAGAGAGAGAGAGAGAGAGAGAGAGAGAGAGAGAGAGAGAGAGAGAGAGAGAGAGAGAGAAGAGAGCAGCATTGAAATTCTGCGTGAAACTGAGTTTAAGCACAATTTATACTACGGGATTCGTCGACGAGCCACGTCACCTCGTCTATGAGTCCTTCAATAATTTCGTCGATGAACATCCTCCTTCGTCGACGAATTTCAATCTGTCTCAAAAACCCTTCTCGGTATCTTCTCGTCGACGAAGACGAGACCTCGTTGATGAGGTCTTAAAGAACCCTCGTCGACGAAACCCCTATGTTCGTCGACGAGGCCTGGGGATATTTCTTGGAATTATCACCTCTAAAATGCAATGTCATCGACGAAGTCGAACTTCCTCCTTCTTTATTATTTAAATACCATTATTTTTCGGGTCATTAAAAAAAGAGTCAGGTTGAGTGAGAATGCGAGCTCCATTCTTCTAGGTCACATTCCCCCTAAAATTAAGGACCCCAGCGCTGCCACCATATCACGTGTAATTGGCGATTACACCATCAATAGGGCCCTTTTAGATTTGGGAGCGAGTGCGAACCTAATTCCTTACTCGGTCTACAAACAATTCGGTTTAGGAGAGCTTAAACCTGCCCCAGTCACTTTGAGTTTCACTGATCGATTAGTGAAAAAGCCTGAGGGTGTTGTTGAGGATGTTCTAGTAAAGGTTGATAAGTTCTATTTCCCAGTCGATTTTGTCATCTTAGATATGGAATCTATTGACCTGAAAAAAAATCTAATCCCTGTCCTCTTAGGTCAACCATTCTTAGCTACGACTAATGCTTGTATTCAATGTAGGACCGAGATCATGGATGTATCCTTTGTCAACATAAAGCTCTGACTGAATGTATTTCATGCCTCCCAACACCTATCCTATGACTTCCAATCTGTGGATATGGACATGATCAACGAGTGTGTTGAGGAGGTTACCCCATTGATTCTTTTGAAAGTTTTCCTTGAGGCTATGTTGCAGCTTGATTGCCCCTCCTTATTAGGTCTAGAGGACTCACATGAGCATATCTCTATCGTTTATGAGTCGATCTTTAGCCTAGAAAGTAGGTTTTGGACATATGAAAAGAGGGTTAGTAAAGGGCGTGGTGGAGGAAATTCCTACTATCAAACCCGGGTGAGTTCAATTTGAGCATTCATTGCGTCTGGTCGAAGAAGATAAAATTAATGCTTCTGGAGGCAACCCATTTGTTTTTCTTAATTCTTTGAGTCTTTAGGTTGTATATTGTGAAGCATGTTATTGTCTAGAGTCCTTACAGTAGGTCTTAGGTTAGTGTCTCAGTCAAAGGTGCGACTAGGGCTTCCCTAGGTGCGACCAGGTCCACCCCTCATGGTCTTTAATTAGGGAAATATAGTCTTCTTCACAAAACAGGTTGACCAGGAGCTTGATCAGCAGATCACCATATGCGACTATGTTGACCATTCTGGTCCCTGAAACCTAAAAAAATTCTAAACTTTTCCAGAATAGGTTGACTATCGTGCGACCATCACCTCTACTAGGTGCGCCGTGGTCGAGTCTAGGTGGTCTTATTGACCATTGAATTCCATAAGATGTCGACCACGGCATGAACAACACTCCACTTTGGTGTGACTTGGTCGATAACCGATTTCCACGTTCAGTTGGGGGTCGATGAAGGGCGTGACTAGCTTCAATCTGGTGTGACTTGGTTGAGACTGTAAAAGTCATTTTAAATTCTCTTTCTCCCATGAAGCCCTAACATTTTCCATCCTACTTCCTTCGCACTTCCCTTCGTTGTACCATTCTAGACTTAGTCACCTAAGCACTCCATCCCATCTCCCACCTTCGGCAACCATTGCTGGTATCTCTCTTATCTCCGACGACCCTCTTTGGCCATCATCCTCCTTCCCTGGTTGTGCGTAACCTCTCTATGCAATGAAGGCTCTTCCACTGAGATTTCATCCCTTCGTCTTCTACCATGTAAGTGTAAAAAAAATTAATTAAATAATATAATATAATAATATATAAATATAATATAATATATATATTCTCTTGATGGATCGGGATACTTCTTGATCCATCTACTATATATATATATATATGTCTCTGTCTCCGTCTTCTCTCTCTCTCTCTCTCTCTCTCTCTCTCTCTCTCTCTCTCTCTCTCTCTCTCTCAATTTGCTCTACAAATCTGCATTAGTTGAAGATCGAAAATTATTGCCGGGTCCCAATTTGCTCTCCAAAGATTTGAACACGGGAATTTCATCTTTTGTAAGCTGTAGGCATAACTCCAAAGATAGTGTAAGTGAAGTAGATTATGTCAGGGTTATTTTAAATATATTCCTGGTTTAAATTGATTATGTGAATTCAACTATTTTCATATGCCTGGAATTAAATTAAACTGCGAGGATTTGATCTTATCGAGTTTTTAGGAATATATTGGAATTAAAATAAATAAGTGAAATTGATCATACCCGCGTTTTCTTTTAAATTTACTGTGTATATATTTATAAGAATTTTTTAGGTAATTTATGAAATTATAATTATTATACAAATCGTATGACATGAATTTAATTTATTTTTATTGCATAACTGAGCAAATTTGGGATTTTTGCGACGTGATGTTTATTACGTGTTTGATTAGGAATAATGATGAAATTTATCAAAAATTTTATGTGTGATGTTTATTACCAATTTGGTTGGGAATAATGATGAGATTTATTACAAATTTTACGTTGGGATAATGATGAGATTTTTGTACTGTTGTATTGCATAAATTGCAATTATGTGTTTTAAGAACTTTGATGGGCCGGATGTGGTGTGATTATGTGCCTAAATTGCGTAATTAGGCATTTACAATCATACATTAAATATTATATTTTTAATTAAATGCTTAATTGTGTTTAATAAATTAAAATTGAGCTTGAATTACAATATTTGGATCATTACTCGATAATTTATGAATTTTTGGTAACTTTTTATTGCTGGATAATTTTTGCACATTAAAATTGAGATTAAAAATGTACATGTATGTACGTGAGTTAGAGTTCAAATCAAGGTTATATGCATCGAAGATTGGACCGTGAGCCACATGCATGCAAATGACGAGTCATGTACGCAGTTGTTTGAAGCCACGCATGTGTGTAAAAATTGAAGAATTCGTGTCATGCAATGTGATAATTTTTGAAATCAAAGGAGACATAAAATAGATTCGGGTGTTGTATTAGAAGATTACGTGAGCTTCATGCACATGAATCCGTGTCTTGCAATGAAAAATGGGCAGCAATCCAAGTCCGAAATTCGTTAGGAGATAGCTTGAATGTATTTCGATATTTTAATCATAACTCTCTCATCTGATATCGGATTGGTGTGATTCAAGTGGCATTGGAAATCTTACTAATATAGCTACGATTCATTGTGAAACAGCCTTTTGCTAATTCATACATTTATTGGGTCAAAATGGGGTTTGAAAGTGTAAGGCAGTTAGAACCGAATTGAGATGAAAAAGAAAAACCCCATGACTCATTAACGTGACCTGGCCAGGCGGAACATGCGCACAAGAGCAAAGGGGTTGGGAATTCCTTTTTGATTAATTTGGATGTTGAAAAGTCAAAGGAAGAAAGGTAGGGTTAAAAAGTGATTTTTTTTTTCTTTTGGCTTTTGGGGAGGACATAGCAGGGGGGGGGGGGGGGTTTGGAGGCCGTGCACATGAGGAAGACTCTTCTCTATGATCAACTTTTCTCTCTTTTCTCCCTTACTCTCTCATCTCTCTCTTTCTTGAACTCAATTTTTTAAAAATTAATTTTATTGTTAAGTTTTTAATTTATTCAAAGTTTGGATTAATTTTTGTTTAAAAATAGTTCATTTAATTTAAGAACTTTCTTTTTATTAGATAAATTTCTGTTTAAATCTCTCTCTCTTGCATTTAAATTCTTGTTTGAGCATTATTATTGTTAATTTCAATTTGTCTTCTTATTTAAAGTTTTTATAGGGATTTAATTATTTTCTTTAAGTGTTTTTATTATTAAGGTTGGTGTTTTTATTTAGAGTGTATTCTTGCTTGGGTTTACATTTAAAGTTAATATTTTTATTTAGTTGAATGGTTGTAGGCTTTGGTTCTTTCATTTGTTTGGCATTGAATCTAATATTTATTTAAGTTATTTCACGCATATTTAATTTTTAGTTAGAACTTAAATTCTATTGCAAAAACTTAAAAAATCCTAGGAAACTGAATTTGAACTATGTTCAGTAAATTTTTCTTTTCTTAATTTCTTTTGGAATTACATGAGTTTGGAATTAAAATGCATTCCCTGAGGAGACAATCTGGCCCTTAGACTAATTATTACACGACTGAACTCCTATACTTTGGATAGCTTCTGAGCTGCTCATTTTTTCGAGTGAGTCAAGTTTTTGGCGTTGTTGCCAGGGAATGTTAGTTTTAGTTTCAAACTAGTGTTTTTCCCGTTATTTTGATTTTTATCATGAAAAATAAAAATAAAAAAAATTTTAGTTTTGAGGAAAATATGGCTGCACCTGCACCACGCACGCTTATGGATTTTTTGCAGTCCACATGAACCATACAACCATCTTGTATCATATTGCCTGAGAATGCATAGAACTTTAACATTAAGCTTGGAATGATATCTGTGATACCTCAATTTTATGGGATGGAGTGTGAAGATCTGTATCAACATTTAACTAATTTTGAGTTTGCATGTGTTACATTCATAGATGATGCTGCTACTAATTAGGCAATTAGATTGCGTTTATTTCTTTTTTCATTGAAAGGCAAGGTTAAGACGTGGTTTAATTCTCTCATGCCTAATTCTATCTCTAGTTGGGCTAATATATAAAACAAATTTCTTCATAAATTTTTTCCTTTACAGAGACCTCAATTTTTGCAGGAACAGATAAGTCGATTCATACAAGGAGTTGATGAGACATTTCATGAAAGTTGGGAGAGATTTAGAGATTTGGTTAACATGTGTCCCCACCATGGATTTGAATCATGGCGCCTGGTCAACTATTTCTACACTGTGTTGACTCTTGAATCAAAACAGTTTGTTCATACTAAGTGTTCAGAATATTTTTTTGACAAGGAGCTTGATGAGGCATTGGATTTTCTGAATCATTTAGCTGACTATGCTCAGCAATGGAGCACTAGGATTGAAAGAAGAACAATTGTAGCTCAACCATTGAGAGCAGTAGATGGTGGAGAGTGGTATGAACTGAAAATGATTTTTATGTTGAGGCACATATGGCTAAACTCACTAGAAGAGTGGAAGTTATGGAGATGGAAAAGGAGAATAGTACAGAGTAACTTTGGAATCAACCTTCCTAGTCTTACACACCCTCTTATTAGTCATTATATCATCAGGTTGCCTTTCAGCATCAGTATCAGCCACAATAGATCTCTCAGAGCTATGCACCTTTAGGATTTTAATCTAATGCAGCACCTGTTCCACCGAAGAAGTCTTTTGAGGATGCCCTTCAGCAGTTCATGTAGATTCAATTCATAACTAACAATCAGTACACTCAGGCCATAAATGAATTGCAGGACACCATTAATGAGATGAGTACGCAGTTGAATATCTTAGAAAAAGGGGAATGTTCGGTAGAACCTTATCCTCATCCTCAAGAATACCAACACCAATAGTAACAAATACATAATGTTTCTCTTGAAACAGCGGAGGCCGTTATTACTTCGAGAAGTGGAAAAGAAGTTCCCCAACCTGAGATACTCATTGACAGACCAACAATTGTCCCAACACCTAAAGTTAAAACTGAGATAGATGAGGTTAAAGAAAAATCAGACGAAGCAAGCCCAGAATTGAAGAAGTCAGTTAACGTGGAGACTGAGACTAGTAAGGAGTACCAACATATGGTACCTTACCCTCAGAAATTGATAGTCGTGGAACCATCATTCCCTACTAGATTAAATGTCAAAGAGTGCAATGCTAAAGCAAATCCCTGTAGTGATAAGGTGATGGGTACACCAGATAAAGAAGGTGAGTAAATCGGTGAGAATTTAACTTTCAAGGAACGAGGTAAAATTTTTAATGTTGATGCTTCTGAATAACCAAAGGTAACCGCTCTAACAACTTTGCCTTAAAGACCGGTTCTTAAAGAAGTGAATTTCTTGGAAAATATACTGAATGAAGATCCTTTCTTGTTAAAACAAGGAAGACAGTCTGCATATGTTTTTTCTGGTATCTTAGAACGTATTGATTTATTTGAGGCTAACTTTTGTGCAAATAACAAGAAAGATTCATTACGGTGACTCAAATTTGGAGACTTTCTGGTTCAATTTATAGACCTGCACGAAATCCCTCTAGAGCCTCCGCTAGAAAAATTGTGATGTTTTTCTTCCCTTTCTTTTCATTTTGTTTTACCTTATTTTATTTTTAGTTAATTTTCAAGTACATTTTTCTTTAGTTTCAATTTTTATTTCCCCTTACTTCTCCACCTAGGTATGCTCTACTTCCCCTGTGCACATCTTTCCTCTATGCTTTCACATTGAGGACAATGTTCCACTTTAGTTGGGGGGATGAGAAAAAAAAATTGAATATTGATGATCAGGTCATGATTAACACTGACTTATGCCCTTTATATACTTGCATATAACCTAAGAGTTACACGCGTAAGCTGTATAGTGGGTTATTTATGTGTAGTTTCTCTTTATATGACTAATTTAGGAATTGTAACTCTATGTTGGTTGACTAGTAGTTCATTCGTGTTAATTTGACTCCATAAACTCTTATATTATACGGTATCTCATGAGACTGAAAATGTACGTTGACGTGACTTGTAGCACTTAGGGTACCTTGTGAGCATTGAGAGAACACCCGTGGCGACTATGACACCTTGTAAGGTACTATTGAGTCATTTATCATTCTTTTGTGTTTTTTGACGTCAGCTCAGAGTTCATGAAACTCAACTTTCCTTTTTTTTTTTTTCTTTCTAGATACTCTTTGTACACTAGTCTTTGTTTTTTACTTGCTAGCCGAGAGGTGGCATCTAGTGGGGAGATAGAAACCTAGGTCTTGTAGCCTACTCAAGATGTGAAGGCTGAGCCACCCCTAGAGATAGACTTATTTCATGGACTATTGTTCGAACTTAATTTACAACATAGGTGGTATGAAGACAACAAGAGAAGTGTAATGATTGTTCTAATTGACAATGAAAAGATAGAAATTGAAGAATGAGCAAAAGAAAGAATAAGAAAAATAGAAATGCACATGAAATGAAAAGTTAATACTAGCTCCACAAAAATACCACAAAAAGTTAGGGCACGACACATGTTCTCCACATATGAAGACTCTTCAACCACTTAATGCTCCAGATGTATTCATGCCTGATTTGTGAATAAGTTGATCTAGGGTGGCCTTGGTGAGACATAGCGAGTAAGTGAGAAGATGGTAGGGTGAAGAACCCGATGCCTCACAAATAGGTTGGATCCTTTTCAGACTAGTTCACTCCATACATTTAGCGTTTGTTCCTTGCAATATGTGGGATGTTTGATCGCGACATTCCTCCTCACATATGATGAATGAATCTATCCTTTTTAAGTGTTTTTTAGGGTATACTAGTTAGGCCGAGTCAAAACGACCATTCTATAGGTGTCCATGGATACCCTTGGTGTAACGAGTCATCCACATTACACATGCCTCGAGTTTTCACCGATTTATACTCGAATTTATATGGCTGCATTAACTCTGAATTGTAATTGCTGGTTAATTTTATGTGAGTATACTATTCTTAACAGCTACATAATGATGAAACTTGCATGAATGACTTGCTTCAAAATTGCGTGAATTGTGTATGAGCTTGTGTGTAATCTGGTGATATTAATGTATGTGAAATGGTATATTCGTGTTGCATGTACATTTATTTAATATTTATTGGAATTGGTGTTTGTGGGTGTCACCCTGGGAACCCTCACGAGACTAAAACTCATCCACTAGGATCGACTTAGGAGTTTAAAGTCTTGTTGCAATTGGTAAATGCTACAGTGTTTACGGCGAAAGAGGACGTAGATAGGGTTTGGTAGTTTTCTTAGCTTTTGGCTTGCTCAACTACTAGTAAAACCTTTTGGCATGTGGTTTCCACAAGTATGAGAATTCTAGTTGTTACTCTCCGGGTTTGATTGCATTTACGTCATTTGCTAGAAACTAGCAAAATGTTAGTTGGGAAGGGGTGTGATTACGCCCCTAAATTGTGTAATTAGGCATTTAAAATCATGCATTAAATATTATATTTTTAATTAAATGCTTAATTATGTTCAATAAATTAACATTGATCTTGAATTACAATAGTTGGATCATTACTCAATAATTTATGAATTTTTAGTAACTTATTATTGCAGGATAATTTTTGGACATTAAAGCCGAGATTAAAAATGTACGTGTGTGTACATGAACTAGAGTTCAAATCAAGGTCATGTGCATCGAAGACCTGACCGTGAGCCACATGCATGCAAATGACGAGCCATGTATGCAATTGTTTGAAGCCGCGTGTGTGTGTAAAATTGAAGAATCCATGCCATGCAATGTGATAATTTTCGAAATTAAAGGAGACATAAAATAGAGCTGAGTGCCATATGAGAAGACTACGTGGGATTCATGCACAAGAATCCGTGTCTTGCAATGAAAAGTGGGCAGCAATCCAAGTCCGAAATTTGCTAGGAGACAACTTGAACATATTTCGGTATTTTAATCATAACCCTCTCATCTAATGTTAGATTGGTGTGATTCAAGTGGCATTGGAAAGCTCATAAGATAACTACGATTCATTGTGAAATAGCCTTTTGTTAATTCAGATGTTTATTGGGTTGAAATTGGGTTTGAAAGTGAAAGGTAGTTGGAGCCGAATTGAGATGAAAAAAAAAAAAAACCCATAACCCATTGACGTGTCCTGGCCATGCGGAACGTGGGGCTGGGAATTTCTTTTTGATTAATTTGGATGTTGAAAAGTCAAAGGAAGGGAGGTAGGGTTAAAAAGTGATTTTTTTCTTTTGGCTTTTGGGGAGGACATAGAAGGGGGGGCCTTGGAGGCTGTGCGCACCAGGAAGACTCTCCTCTACAACCAACTTTTCTCTCTCTTCTCTCTTCTCTCTTCTATCTTCTCCCTTACTCTCCCATCTCTCTCTTTCTTGAACTCAATTTTATTAAAATTAATTTTATTGTTAAGTTTTTAATTTATTCAAAGCTTGGATTAATTTTTACTTAAAAATAGTTTGTTTCATTTAAGAACTGTCTTTTTATTAGATAAATTTCTATTTAAATCTATCTCTATCTTGCATTTAAATTCTTGTTTAAGCATTATTATTTTTAATTTCAATTTGTCTTCTTATTTAAAGTTTTTATAGAGATTGAATTATTTTCTTTAGGTGTTTTTAATTTTAAGGTTGGTCTTTTTATTTAGAGTGTATTCTTGCTTGGGTTTACGTTTAAAGTTAATATTTTTATTTAGTTGAATGGTTGTAGGGTTTAGTTCTTTCATTATTTTGGTATTGAATCTAGTATTTATTTAAGTTATTTCATGCACATTTAATTTTTAGTTATTTTTAGTTAGAACTTAAATTCTATTGCAAAAACTTAAAAAATCCCAGCAAACTGAATCTGAACCATGTTTAGTAAATTTTTCTTTTCTTAATTTCATTTGGAATTACACGAGTTTGGAATTAAAATGCATTCCCTGAGGAGACAAACTGACCCTTGGGCTAATTATTGCACGATTGAATTCCTATACTTGGGAGAGCTTCCGAGCTGCTCATTTTTTTTTTTAGTAAGTCATGGTGAATGCTCGGTACCATAGCTATGGATGAATATTAGCGCAACCACACAGTTGTGGAAGTGTTGGTGGTGGATAGTGGATTTGACCTGAGTATGGGAGTACACACCTATTTATGGACCAGGATGTGATAGGAAAATCGCACTTATAGACATAATGTTTTGATTTTGCTTTGGTCGGCCAACCAAGTTAAGTCCAGTTTTCGGACCGTACAACTCGATCATGGGGGTTAAACATGACATGCATCAGCCAAAAAGGAGTCTTTTATACATATTTGGGTATTATGCGATTATGACATTTAATAGTCATAAATGATGTTTTGAAAGGAAGTACAAATGTTTATTTATATATGAGATCTACAGTTTACAAATGCGATTTTTATTAAGGTAAAATTATTAAATGTATTTTTATATTGTAAAGCTCATTTTAGTCATATACTAATAATAATCTAGTCCTTACTTACTGAGAGGTGTCTCACCTAATTGTTATTAAACATTTCAGATACCTTGAGGAGCATAGTCGAAATTAGAGTAGTGTAGCGGAAGCATGGGTGGGATTTGAAAAAGCAATTTAGATTAAATTTTAAATTTTTTATTTTTGGTATATGTTAGAATTTCTAAGGATGTATAAATTTTGATATTGGAGATATTAATACGATAAGGTTATTTAGTGCTCTGATATAATTAATTTGAGGTCTTCTGCTGTATAAAATTAATTGTAAGTTCGGGTTACCACAAAAGGGGTTGGGTGGCCCAAATAGAACAAGTAAAAAAGGTAAAAGGAAAAAAGCGCAGAGGATGACCCTAGCGGATTATGATTACAAGCCCATGTACACATTCCGGCTTGATGAGACCCAAACCTATCCTCGGAAGAAATGCTGCATCGAGGTCCCAGAGAAAAGAAAGTTCGATCATTACATGACCCTACTAACCACTTCTTATCATCCAAAGTTGGTTAGGGCTTTTTACGTGAACATGCAGCATGATTCTTCTACTGGCACCTAGACCACTAAGGTGCAGGGGAATGCCTTTGATTTGATTGCCAAGGTGATCGATAGGGCATGGTCACATAACGAGATTGATGACATTTCATGGTCGCCTATCAACTCCACAAAAGTACACCATATCATCAGCCAGATGTTCCATGGTTTGTATTATGACAGTGTAGATTATCAAAGGGGGACATGCACAACTTTGAACCACCTACCGGATTATCTGCTGTTGATGGACCTAATTTTTAGAGCAACATTTGCGCTTTTGGGCATTACTTAGAGAGACGAAGCATCCATCTATAGGTTCTATATGTGGTATATAGGGATATGGACATAGATATCCCCCAGCTAATTTTGGAGGGCATGCTCACTCTTTATGAGAAGAACGTGTGACATCCTAGGTTGAAGAAGTCCCTGCCAAAGCCTGTAAGAGGCTAGCCAGCCAGGGAGCACAAGTGGCCCCTCATACCCTACACCCAGCTAAACATTATCATTCTCATGTCAAAAAAGATTAATCTGGGTGACCTTGACATGCACATTCCTATTAGAGAGGTCACCAATGAGAATACTTGGAGTCCAAGTCTGAGTTTGGTGGCCACAACGTAGTTGAAGGTGAACATGTGGACATCTTTTGAGGGCGACCCAGGGATGGAGTTCATTGTACCCTAGTTTTATCCCGGGCTCGAGGGGCGACTACATCCTTTGGTCCAACCACATCCTAGGGCTTCGAAGAAAAAGAAAAGGGTGGCTGATGCACCCTCCACATCTGCTGCTACCCCCTTGATACGACACCTCCTCCACTTGCTTCTCCCACTATTGTGCCTCAGGCAAGGGATAGTCTAGGCTGACTATGCCAGGACTTCCAAAGCTTCACCTTGCCAATGCAACATGTGCTTTCATAGACTCGGGTTGAGATAAGGCCAAGATTCAAAGTTCTATTTGACGTCCTTCATATTTGCTTCTCACATACGGTCATGACTATCATTTTTCTAGGATTTGCAGACCTACCAACTCTGCCTGTGATGACAGAGGCCCTAACTGCCACTACCCCTAGGCCTTCAGCGTCCCCAGCCCCTCTGACTCTTGTTGCTATGGCTACCCATGGGGCTTCATCTTCTTCAGCACCACCTTCTCTAGTTCCGTAGCCTATCCCTCAATCTTGAGTTTCACGACATACCCCACCGGTGAGTCTGGTGGTAAAGATTGATATCGATACATCTAATGCGAGTGAGATGTCTATTCTTACTAAGGAGGCCACCACACCGGCTGATACTCCTGCAGGCAAGGCAGAGTCTCCTACGAGTCCTCTTATGCCAATGATTGAGCCACCCACAGAGCCAGCTCCTATTATGTTGTCCTCGATTGCAACCACAACGCCTTCAGAGGTGGAGAGTGTCATTCCATACGCTTCTATGACTGTGCCTCAGACGACCGCACTCATTCTACCTATTGATGCCGCTGATCATCCTCTGGTGCCCCTTGTTATAGCAAGGCTGATAGCACCACCTACAATTTATGTATGACTCATGGTAGATTGTATAGCAAGCGACATGCAGGTGATTCATCTGCTGCTCCCGCCGCTCGCGAGTCATCCGTTGTTCTCACCGCTAGCAAGTCACCTACTATTTTTGCCACTATCAAGTCTAAGGATGATGTGGCCACTACTAGCGCGCCTCCTGATGCCAATAGTGGGCTTGGGAATAACGTCACCGATGCTCGCACGACTTTTGATGATTCTGGGGACTTGGGGATTGGCGACTTGGACAATGGTGCCGGTGGTTCTACTAAGGATGAGTTATGATTGTACTGTGATGACCCCTGTTTTTTTTTTTTTTTCGGTATATATGTTGTTTTGTATTTAAACTGTGATTTTTATCTCCTACTTGTTTAGAGTTACCAATACCTCTATTGGTTGTACTAGTTGCTTGTCATTGTATCTATTATCATGATGTACTACCCGATTAATAAGTGAATATATGGTGATTTTCTTCTTTTCTTTGTGCCTTGTGTACTGATGTTTTTATTTCTAGTATTCTGGTTTTATGTTGGGTGTGTTCATGTGTAGGTACACTTGTTTTTCTCTCGTCACCATGCAGTGCTTCCCTCCTCTGCCTTCTAGGTGTTTTCTACATTTACTTCAATGAGGACACTGAAGTCCTTAGTTGGGGATTGTAGGGTTAGGAAGACACTAAACATTGCATTTAGGGCACAAATATGACATATTTTTAAAATTTCAGTGAACACTCTATGTAGTAATTCACGTTAGCACAACCTATGCCCTTTACATACTTTTATATAGCATTTTTGTTACAATTTCATACTGTATTTGTTAAATGACTTTATTATGATCACTAATGATGAAATGAGTTGTTCGTACATACTTTCATGAGGTGTAGTCAGTTTTTCTTTTTGGAAACTTGATGATAGTTAATTGTGCAGTTCATTAGTTTTAGTGTTGTTATATAAGTTTTGGTATTTACATAGTATATTACAATGCTTAGTCACACACACACATGGCTTGTTTCACTTAGATTTCCTTGTGAGCAGTGAGAGAACAATTGTGGCGACTATGACACATTGTGATGATTTTGTTGAGCCTTTCATTTTTTTTAGATTATTGACATAAACTCTGAGTTCATGGAACTCAACCATTCTTCTTAGGATACTCTTTTCATGCTAGTCTCTGTGTTTGATTTGCTAGCCTAGAGGTGATGTCTTGTGGGGAGATATAAACCTAGATCTTGTAGCCTACTCAAAATGTGAATATTAACCCACCCCTAGAGATGAGCATAATTCATGAACTCTTTTTCTAAATTTAGTTCCCTATTGGTAGCACAAAGGCAATATAAAGTTGCATTGATTGTCCTTGCTGGCCATGAAATAGAAATGAAAGTTAAGGAGTTGTCCCAAGAGGGAGGGGGGTGAATTGGATTATTAAAATTTTTTTTAATTCCTTTTATAAATTCTTTGACCTCTTATTAATTCAGCTAATACCCAGCAAGACTTAGTTAATTATTCAAACCACAAAGCAATCAACCAAAATACATTCAATCAAGATATACTATGCAACTCTATGGTAATTCTCAGCTTTTACAAGAATTCAAAGTATTTGTTTGTTTACAACCCTACGTATATGAATTTGATTCAATCCTTGTTTTATTGAATTTTCTCAATATGATGCACGATTTAAAATCCAACACTCTTTCCAAAAGTTTAGACTTTAAATAAACATTTAGTCAAAAAGTCTTTGGGTGTTAACCAAACAACGTACTCCCTTATGGTTTCCGCAAATTATTGATAAATCAACATACTCCCTTTTGGTTTCCGCAATCCCAAAAATAAATTAAACTTTAGTTTATTTAATTTCCAAACTACATAGTATTTATGAACATGAAATTTAAAACACCCACGCAGTCTATAAGTATGTAGGAATTTAAAGAGTAAGGGAAAGGGAATGACACCACATTTTTTACGAGGTTTGACTTATCCTCAGCCTACGTCCTTTGGCCAATACCACCAAAGGATTCCACTATACTATTCCTTTCCGGGCACGAAAACCTTTTACAAACGATACCCCACGCTTAAACACTCCTTAAGTAGGCTAAAGCAATGCCTCTCTAAGCAATACCCCACGCTCGGTCACTCCATTAATAGGCTAGAGCAAGACCTCTCCAAGCAATACCCCATGCTTGGTCACTCCTTCAATAGGCTAGAGCAGTGCCTCTCCAAGTGATACCCCACACTTGATCAACGATCCAGCAACCTGGAATCGTTAAGAAACAAAATGAAATAGCTAAGTACAATGACACTCTCACAAAGAGTAGATTAGTACAAATTCAGTCACTATGTACTTCAATATTAAATATCAATATGAAATACAATTGAAACTCAAGAGAAGAATTCACCAAGTTCCTTCTAGATGAGAATTAGCAACTCAAAACTTAGCAGTGTGATGACTAGAACTTTAGAAATTCAGTAATTCAATTAAGCAAAGAGTTGAGCAAGAGAGGGCACCAAAATAGCAAGATGTGCTTTCAACAATGCAACATATTTTTTCAATTCTTTGTTGTTCTATATTAATTTGATTTGCAAAACCATATATTTATAGGCTTCTAAAAGTGATTTCGTGTTGCCCAAGTTTACTTGGAGTATCTTCCAAGTTTTTAGAAAATTTGGGGCACAAGCAACCTTTATTTGAAAATTAAAACATTTAAAATTTCTAATTGTTAACAGTGTTCAGATGATTGAACTATTGAGTTCAGTCTTCTGATGTTCCTTAAAGCACTGAAAAATATAGTCTGGAGACAGGGTCAGACGACTGAACTGAAGGTTCAATCTTTTGAGGGTGTTCTTCCTATTCTATGTTTCAACAAATAAATCTTTAGTTGACTGAACTAATTCTTCAGTCTTCTGAAGAAATTCTTCAGATGTTTGAAGTAAAACTTTAGTTGTTTGAGGTTGCATCTTCAGACTTCTGAGGGTACACCTCATTTGTTTGGGCAGACCAACTTCATAATTTTATTTTTGTTTCCAAAAATCATTTGTGCTCTCTTGCTTTAATTTCTTATAAAACATTTTTCGGATTTTGAAATAAGGTCTCTAAGTCCATAATTAAATCTAATGAGCTTTCAACATATTTCACAGAGATATTTAAATATAAAGTACTTACATAAAGACTTCTTATGATGTTTTGACATTCTAAGCTCTTAAGTCTTCATGTTTGTCTTTCTTTGAATTCTATTGCTTTGTCTTCCTTTGACTCCATCTTGTCTTCAAGATTTAATATTCTTTAAGCTTAGCAAGTCTTATTTAACATCCATGCTCTCATAATCTTCAAGCTTTATTAGATCATCTGTAAATCCATGCTTTGACTCGTTAAGCTTCATTTGATCATCTTTCTTTGAAATAAGCTTTGAATCATCCTTATGAGCATTTTACCATTCTTGAGTCCTGAAATATCATCACTTAACCAAATATATTAAGTTCATCTTATTGTTTATCATCAAAACAAGATTTTAAGTCTTGTAAGGCCAACAATCTCCTATTTTTTGATGATGACAAATAAGGAGCAAAAAATTGAGTAAGCCTTAAAAAGGCTCCCCCTTTCAATAAGCATCGTCTTAACAATATTTGTAATATCAAGATCAAGTTCAATATTTTGAGTAAGCCTTAAAAAGGCTCCCCCTTTCAATAAGCATCAGCTTAACAATATTTGTAATATCAAGACCAAGTTCAATATTAATTTTAATATAATGCTCATATATCAAAATCATATCATTCAAGATCAAGATACCAATATATCATCTTAAGTATGCAGTATCATGCTCAATTTTTGCCCAAAATTTCTCCCCCTTTTGACATCAATTAAAAAAAGTAAGATATGAAGAAAAATATAAGTATTAAGGCATTGAGTAACCATAATCAAAAGTTTGCATTCATCATGCATGAAAAGATAGACAACAAGAACCAAAGTAGCATGAGAAAATACAATGATTGTACATCATAATTTTCAATAATTTCCATCATAATAACATTATTTAACAAGTCTAACTCCCCTTGAATTAAATGTATCTTATATTCAATTGAAAACTATGTATTCATAAATATACCAATTGTGTTTTTAAATTTATCATGCCAAAAAAAATTTATTTTCATGTTAAGTGCTCATGGATACCAATATCAAGAATAGTACCAATATTATTTCAATATCATCTATGTCATAACATGCTTATGTTTATCCATTAGTCAGTCATGCAAGAGATATATAGAGTGATTCATCATTTAGCATGTAAACTGGTATGATCAAGAATTAATCTCATACTCATATATAAATATCATATCAATATCATCATATGCTCAAGGATAAAAATATGTTGTCATGCTCAAGTATCAATTATCATACTCATAGATACCAACATATTTCATAGATACCAATACTAATATCTTATCATGCCAAGATTCATGCTTTATAACCATGCTCAATAATTTCATGCTCAAATTTGCAATGTATAGTGAGCCATAAATTCTCAATATGAGTCAAGTCAATAACATGCCTTTGGCAATATAAAAATCATACATGTCAGCATTTTAGCAAAGCATATCAGCATATAGTTCATATTAGTATCTCATCACATATGCATATCAGAATATCAACATTTAGCATGTAGCATATCATCATATATTTATTGCATTATGCATTGTGCTACAAGTGTTCAAATTGTTCTCATATTTCTTAAGTATTTCTTATTCTTAAATATCTTTTCTTAATCAGAATATTTCAGATTTTCTTTCTTTTGATTTCATAAGAATATTGCTTTCCAAATCTTAGAAAGTTAAGCCTTGTACAAATCATCCTATGATTTTGGCCAATAATTCCATTTTTGTATTTGTTATAGTTAAGCTCTTAAACTTTTCTTTGAGATTTTCTATTTCAACTAGTTTAATATCCTTGTTTTGGATTAAGTAACTTTCTTAATTTCTAAGGGGAATAACTACCCCAAAGATCTTTTATGTCATTGGTTTATGACTTAGTCTTTCACCTTGGTACCCATACTTTCTTGGGTCTGGATGGTTTAATAAGAGATGTTTCTTTTACTTTCCAAACTTGTTTAACTTTCACATCTTTCCTCTTTAATGAACATTCAAACTTTATATGTCCTTTCTTTCTACATAGGTAGCATATAGTGTGAGTATATGCATTAGAAGAGATGCTGACATAGTCTTTGGATGCTTTTGTGAAGTACCCCATATAGAGATTCTTTTTCTTTGTATTTTCAATTCCATTGAACCCAATGTCCTCTTTATTTAAAGACATTCTTTGTGCACCTATCATTTTATCAAAGTTTTCTTTTCTTTTAGTGAAGTTGTAGATTATTTTTGCTTGATCTTCAATTTTTCCATTAAGGTCACAGATTTCTGAATTTTGTATATTTTTGCCCTTTTCTTGTACCTTTTCTTGGTTTGAGACATCTTACTGATTTTATTTTCTAATTTAGAAATATATAAGTCTTTTTCATTATCCATGGAAGTTTTTGAAAACTAAAATGTAGTCCCAAGAGGGGGGATGAATTGGATTTTAAAAAATTTCTCTTAATTTCTTTTAAGACTTCTTAACCTCTTTTATTTCTTTTAACCAATTCTTGACCTGTTTGTTTAATTTGTTAATCACACAAGAACTTAGTTTCTTTTATACAAACAACAACACAACTATTTAAACAATTAATCAACCAAACCAATTATCCAAAACACAATATTCAAACCAAGATATATAATATACAAGATTTCAGCTCTTGTTTATTTGCAACCTTGAAAATATAAAGGTTTGATTCAAGCCCTGTGGTTAATTGCAATCCTTTTGATAATGAGTTAGCTTTCTCATAATAATTTTCAACAAAATATTCACACTCTTCCCAAAACTCAGAATTCAAATAAACTCTTAGTTAATTTATCTTTGGGTGTTAACCAGGTAACGTACTCCCTTATGGTTTCCGCAAAGTATGGTTTAACCAACGTACTCCCTTTCGGTTTCCGCAATCCCAAATCAAAATTAGACTTTAAGTTTACTTTATTTTGAAATATACATAGTATATATAATTAAGAAATTAAATCATCCACGCAATTTATATGTGCTGAAAATAAAGAGTAAGGGAAAGAGAGAGTGAGACCGGGATTTTTATGAGGTTCGGCTTATACCCAGCCTACGTCCTTGCCTTTGGCAATCCACCAAAGGATTACTAAAATCAGTTCCTTTACCAGGCAGAACAATACCGTTTACACACTCCTTCAGTAGGCTAAAGCCCGCCTCTCCAAACGATGTACCCTTGTTCGGTCACTCCTTCAATTAGGCTAGAGCTTGCCTCTCCAAGGGATATCCCCTCACTCGGTCACTCCTTTAATTAGGCTAGAGCCCACCTCTCTAAGTGATATCCCCACGCTTAGCCTACGATCCAAATAACCTTGAACCGTCAATATCTACAAGATACAAATCAAATAGACATACGAAGAATTGCTCCTAAAAGAGTTGATTAGTACAATTTAAAACTATATACTTCAATGTAATTCACAATATGAAATTCAGATTGAAGCTCTAGAAGTATTTCACTATATGATTCTTTCAATGGATGAAAGAATTAGTAGTTGTAGCACAATATCAATGAGTAGAATCAGCAAGACTTCAGTAAACTTCGTGCAAGTTGAGAGCAAGAGAGAGCTTTGAGAATTTCAGAACAATTGAGAGAGATTTTGAATGTTGAATTGAATTCTTTTTTTAAAAATCAATTTAACTTGGGTGTATTTGTAGATGTAGGAAAGTATGTAGCTTGTTCCCTAAGTTTACTTGGAGTAGGGTCCAAGATTTAAATAAGTTTGAGCCCTAAGCAATTGAATATTTCAAAATATGTTCGTTTTTTTAAATTTTGCCACGTGATAGTTGACTATGGGGACTCTGGCAGTCACCTGTCAGTGTATTACATGTATAAAATACACAAATAGTAAGGTGGTAGTCGCCTGTCAACAGTGGAGGCAGGCGCCTGTCACTGAATAACTGGGTTTTTACATGACCAGAAGGGTGATAGACGACTGTCAAAACACAGTCAATCGTCTCAAGTTGCACTAACAGACGCCTATCTAGTTTTAGACAGTTGACTGTCATGTCTCTGTCTATTTATTTAACACCCTTTAACATGGCAATTGACTGTCCATGTGCAGTCAGTCGCTTATCAACCAATTGTTTCTTGATTTAAAATCTTTTTGTTCTCTCTCTTCTTTGCTTATTTAATCTTTGGAATATCAATTTTTCTTCCTTTGAAAAATAAGTTCCAAGACTTAAAACAAGGTTATTAGGTATCTTTGCTGAATGAGCTTCAAAATGAAAAGTCATACTTGAATCATACTTGAAGTACTTACAAAGTTTGTTCTAAAAACTTATTTGACTCTTCTTTGCTTTGAGTTCTCTTTGTCGCTGATCTTTGATCTTTAAATCTTCTTTGAGCTTTCATTATGGATCATTTATTTGATATGAGCCTTCCATGTTCCTTGATCCTTGTGAGCTTTCAAGATATGTCATTTTGAGGTCTAAGCTTCATTTGATCCTTGATTGTTGACATGCGCTTTCGGAATTGTCATTTTATCATTTGAAATCCACTTTGCCTTCATTAACTGAAATATCACCACTTTGAAGCAAATTAGATAGCCTTACTTTCTTATCATCAAAATCAAGAGTCGTAAGCCTAGCTAGGCCAACAATTTTGGAATTTAGAACTTCTAGTTCTTTTATCACCTTTCCATTCTTTCTTTCTAATCTATGGATTTTTAACTCTTTTTCACTTTCAGCAAGTCTTAAAGATTCTAACTCTTTCATTACTATTTCATTCTTTATTTTCAATGATGTGTATCGTTTAGTCACATTAACTAAGATCTTATGAATCTTGAATAGATCATTTTGAAGTTCTTTGTAAGAAGACATACTTTCATCATCGGAATCATTAGATGACTCACTGCAAGATTCATTAATTGATTTGGAAGAGGAGCTTTCCTCATCATCCCAAGTCATACAGCAAGTATAAGCAACCTATTGGTTTATCGAAACTACTTGTACTCATATTATCCCAAGTAGTGGCTTTCATTGTCTTCTTCTTTTTATTTTTAGAATCTTTCTTAAGTTTTGGACAATCCGATTTTAGGTGTCCTACTTTCTTGCAATTATAGCATGTAGGTACATCTTTCTTTGTTTCTTTCTTCTTCGGTTCTTCCCCATGTGAACTTGAGTTTTGGATTTTTCTTTCGAATTTATTTTTCCTTCTTAGTAATCTCACAAATTTCTTGGATATAAAGGCTAGTTCTTCTTCTTCATCATCTTCACTGCTAGAGTTTTCTTTTGATGCTCTAAAATCTATAGATTCTTAAGCTTTTCATACATGGCCATCTCATAGTGAGAAGGGATCCTATGAGTTCATCTAGGGATGTATTTTTAAGATTTCTTCCTTCCGTTATAGCTGTGACTTTTGGTTCCCACATAGGAGGAAGTCCTCTAAGGATTTTTCTAATCATCTTATAAGTGGAGTATGTTATTCCTAAGCCATTTAGGGAGTTCATTATGTGTGTTAACCTAGTGTACATGCTTATGATGGTTTCATCAGAATTCATCCTAAAGGCTTTGTATTCACTAGTCAACATATCAATCCTATTGTCTCTAACATCTACGGTGCCTTCGTAGGTTACTTCAAGTTTATCCCAAATTTCCTTTGTTGTTTTACATGCCATAACTCTATTGAATTCATTAATATCAAATGCACAATATAGGGTGTTTATTGCGCTAGAGTTAACTTGCAGAATTTTGTGATCTATTTCGGTCATCTCTTTTTCTTCCTTAGGTACCTCTTTTCCATCCACTAGTATGGTAGGGATTAAGTCACCATGTGTGACAACCTTCCAAGCCTTCCAATCCATGGTTTGAATATAAATTATCATCCTTTGTTTCCAAAATGTATAGTTTATACCACAAAAGATAGGAGGCCTAGTTGATGATTGGCCCTCTCCAAAGGGAGCTACTCCTAGGTGTGCCATCTAGATATTTACATAACTACTTGTTAGGATTTATTATAACCCCTCTCGGATACCAATTGAAAGTTAAGGAGTTGTCCCAAGAGGGGGGTGAATTGGATTATTAAAATTTCTTTTAATTCTTTTTATGAATTCTTTGACCTCTTATTAATTTAGCTAATACCTAGCAAGACTTAGTTAATTACTTAAACCATTAACCAATCAACCAAAATACATTCAATCAAGATATACTATGCAACTCTATGGCAATTCTCAGCTTTTATAAGAATTCAAAGTATTTGTTTGTTTGCAGCCCTGTGTATATGAATTTGATTCAGTCCTTGTGTTAATGAATTTGCTTTCTCAATATGATGCATAATTTAAAATTGAATACTCTTTTCAGAAGCTTAGACTTTAAATAAACTTTTAGTTAAAGAGTCTTTGGGTGTTAACCAATCAACGTACTCCCTTATGGTTTCCGTAAATTATTGATCAATCAATGTACTCCCTTTCAGTTTCTGCAATCCTAAAAGCAAATTAAACTTCAGTTTATTTAATTTTCAAACTACGTGGTATTTATAATCATGCAATTTAAAACATCCACGTAATTTATAAGTATGCTGGAATTTAAAGAGCAAGGGAAAGAGAATGACACCATGTTTTTTATGAGGTTCGGCTTTTTCCCAGCTTACGTCGTCACCTTTGGCCAATACCACCAAAGGATTCCACTATACTGTTCCTTTTCGGGTGGAACAAACCTTTTACAAGGGATACCCCACGCTCAACCACTCCTTAAGTAGGCTAGAGCAATGCCTCTCTAAGCGATACCCCACGCTCGGTCAATCCTTCAATAGGCTAGAGCAAGACCTCTCCAAGCGATACCCCACACTCGGTCACTCCTTCAATAAGCTAGAGCAGTGCCTCTCCAAGTGATACCCCACACTCGGTCAACCATCCAACAACCTAGAATTGTCAAGAAAGAAGAAGAAATAGTTGTGTACAATGACATGCTCACAAAGAGCAGATTAGTACAAATTCAATCACTACGTACTTCAATATTAAATATCAATATGAAATAAAATTGAAGCTCAGGAGAAGAATTCACCAAGTTCCTTCTAGATGAGAATTAGTAACTCAAAACATAGTAGCGTGATGACCAGGAGGGGCTGTAGGAGAGAGAGAGAGAGAGAGAGAGAGAGAGAGAGAGAGAGAGAGAGAGGAGAGAGAAAGGAGCGCTGAAAGTGAAAAAAAAAATGAGTTTTCACTATTTATAGGGCTAGATTTGTCAATGAGAGACGTCATCTCATCGACGAGTCCTTCAGTAAATTCGTCGACGAACCTTACCCTTCGTCAACGAAATTCTAAGCAACCCAAAACCTTTGCTCGGTATTTTCTTGTCGATGAAACGGGAACTCGTCGACAAGATCCTGAAGACCTTCATCGATGAAACCCTGTATTTGTCAACAAAGTCTTGAAATTTCTTGAAATTTTTATTATTATTATTATCTCCAAAGTGCGATGTCATCGACGAAGTCTACGAACTCTATGCATTCGTCAACGAAGTCTACGACCTCCTTCTGTTTCTATTTCCATTTTCTCTCCTTATTACTAAAATACTATTATTCTTCGGGTCACTATATCGATAGTTTCCTGATTTGAATTTGTTTATGTTTAAACCCTAATGGGTATATAAAAAAAAACTTTGAATAGATGATTAGGGTTCCCCTTTGGTTTCTATTTTGTCCCTTGAGTCCCGCAAGTTCTATTGGGTGCCATTTAGATTAGTTTTCTTTTACTCATCCATTTACATTGCTTTATTTAATTTTGAATTGCAAGTTTAATTTAGTTTCATTCATGCTTTGTATTTCAATTCCAAATTTCAATAAGAGTTATGCTTTCAATTGTGTTTTTCAATACGTTGTCATTACTTTTGATTTCATGAACCATGAGTAGCTAATTTCATTAGTTCTTTGGTTGTGATGAAACCCTAGGTAAGAACAGCATAACTAGGATTTAATCAAGTGTGCATAATAGCATACAATTACTATAGAGGGATCCATGCTCGCTAAATAGGGTACACTCATTCTCTCGATTGTGCTCTAGACGATTGGTGTGAACCCAGCTACAATATGCTACTCGAGCAGATTGATTGACCATTGAAACCCTACTATGGATAATTGATTGAACATAGTTATCGCGAAGAAATTAGCCAGGGTGTATTCATAACGAGGGACTTGATTTCCCATAAAAAGTTCGATTCAATTTAATTGCTTTTGTAGTTTAAGAGAAAACCCAAAATCAATATTTTTTTCTTGTTCTAGCGTAGTAGACTAGATTAAATTTGTAAATTGTTGCACTAAGTCCCTAAGATCGACATCCGACTTACTCATTGTTCTACTGAAGTTGGGATTAGTTAGATTTTATAAATTTTAGTTTTGGTAGTTAAAGACCCAAGCCTTGGCGAGCCTACCAGTTCGTTTAAAAAAAAAAAAAAAAATTTCTTGGGCCTGGGATTTTGAAAATGAGTTAGGGCTCCAGTCTTTGAAAAGGAAGGTTGGGCTTGGTTTTTTTTTTTTTTTTAAATGGTTGAGGCCTAGGGTTTTGAAAAGGAGGGTCGGACCATGGTTTTTTAAAAATGGGTTTGGGCCCAAGGTTTGTTTAAAAAAATAGGTTCGAGCGCAAGGTTCTTCGTGGGTTTGAATCTGTCTAGCTTTGGTTCTTTTTGGGTTTGGTTCTTTGAGGAATGGTGTATTCCTAAGAGAGGGGGGGGGGAATTGGGTATTTTAAAAATTCTAGGTCAAGTATGTCCAATTTTTAAAATTACAACCAATATTACTCAAACCTAGGATTCCCAATCAATCTCAAAACTTTCAAATATTCAAGCATGCAAATATTCAATCACATATATAGAAATCCCAAAAAATTAAATATAAGCATGCAAGTACTGAAATTAAAGAGATAAGAGAGAGAGAGAGCAAGCACAATATTTTTTTATGAGGCTTGGCTATTCCCACCTACATCCTAGCCTCAAGCCAACCCGCTTGAGGATTCCACTATCTTACTCACTTAACGAGGCAGAGCAAAGACATTTACAAATCTCCTTATAAGGTGGAGTCCCCCTCTTCAGACGATACCACATGCCTGGCACACTCCTTATAGAATGGAGCCCTCCTCCTCAGGCGATACCTCATGCTTGGAGCACAGTTCACCACCCAAACCACAATGGCAGAAAGATGATGAAAATAATTTTTTGTACAAACAAAATTCTTCTACGATAAGTAGAGATGTACAATATAAAGTCCTATATGCACTCTCAATAAAGGCAAAAAATCAAAGCAAGAAGCTTTTCAAGCAAGGTATATATCAATAAATATACACTCAAAGCCTTCTTGAATAACTCACAAAATTTCTCCAAAAAAATGATTTTTAAAATGAAAGAGAGAGGAGAAATTTGATGTATAATATAAAGTCTTTCAAGCAATATATATATGAATTGATATATGCTCAAGACTTTTCAAAAATCTTTTTAAAAGGATTTCTCCAAAAAAATTTTCAAAATGAAAGTGTAAGAGAATTATGAAATTGCTCTTCAAAATATTTTTAAAAAGTAGAAGAGAGTAGATATGAAAATAAAAGCTCCAAGAGCTATAGAATTTTCTCTAAATGTGATCTTCAAAAAATAAGAGTGTAGGAGAAACATAATAATCTCTCTTAAAAGAATGTATAAAAGAATAGAGTAGGAGAGAGTGTTTGCCCTTTGATTTTTGAAAGAATGATTAGAAAATATGCCCAAATGTATGAGAGTATAAATCAATATACTTAATAACCATTTAAAATGCAATGGGCAAGGTATTTATAGAGTTTTTTTAAAATAAGACTATTTTTTTCACTGTTGTGGAGAAAAATAATATTTTACTTTGAAAAAATCTGTCCGTTGGAGCTCAAAATTGCCTAAACCTAATAGGTCTGGTTGACTTGGCTTTTAGTTCAAAAAAAGGCTGGTCACCTGGGCTTTACAAAACTTGGCCTAAAGGTTTGGCCACTCGACTAGGGATAATAAGGCTTGAATGGGTCGGTTGACTAGGCTTTTATGTTTTAGGGGAAATTTGGCCAAGTGGTCTGGTCGGTCGACTGGCCTTAACAAAAATAAATTTTGGCCCTGATTTGATTTCAAAATCATTCGAAAAACCTTTAAATGATTTTATCATTTTAGGTGAAAGGTTTTTCATGAAAATTTTGGTTCTCTAGGGTTAGTCTATGATCTATTGAACTTTTAAACATATCATGCAAGATATGCAATATTACATTCAAATCTAAAAGCATTTACAATTGAAAATGAATGTCTTCACTTCCTTGCTCTTCAATTCTTCATGGAATACACATGACAAAATGTGTTTTAAGCACCTCATGGCTTCCATTTTCCTATACCTTATGTGCATACTGAAATGTAAACCTACTCAAGCACTAAATACACATATAAGATACTTGTGCTTTGTCATTATCAACACAGAGATCAAACTTAAAAAGTCAACAGGTTCTATTTGACTTTGGTTCATGGGAGTTTGGTTACAGGTTCGAGTTCAGGTTCATGGGTTTTGGTTGCAAGTTTGGGTTCAAGTTCATGGGGGCTTTGCTTGTAGGATTGGGTTCAAGTTCATGGGGGGTTTGGTTGCAAGTTTGGGTTCAAGTTCATGGGGGGTTTGCTTGTAGGTTTGGGTTCAAGTTCATGGGGGGTTTGGTTGCAGGTTTGGGTTCAAGTTCATGGGGGGTTTGGAGGTTTTGGCTCAGGTTGTGGCTCAGGGGAGTCTTGAGTCTGTTTCGGTTCAATGTTTAGGTTCAGATTCAGGTTCAAGTCCCTACTTTCAAAATATGTATCAATAGTTCATTATGGAAAATAAGAATAGGGAAGGGAAACCACTCTCACCAACAATCTTTAACTCCTCTGATCTTCTTTTCTTCCTTTTTGAGTTTGTTTGTGGAATAGCCTTTAGGGTCAGTCTGGAGTAGCCTTCTAGGGAGGTTTGCTTCTATGTATTGGATGGATACACTGATGTGTGTGTTCTTCTAAGTGTTTATAGTCAGACACTAGTGGGTGTGCCTTCGGAGGAGATGACTCCAACCTTCTGGGGTCTTTTGGATTGGTGCTACTTTGAATTTTCTTCAGAATCTCCTTGTACTACAACTGAATTCTTACTCTGAACTCCTTGGGTGTTCCTCTCTCCTTTTGTCTATCTACCCCCTTCTGTCCATTGGTCTACTCTCTCTTGTGTGTCTTGGTCTGTGCGAGACTTCTCCATTTATAGGGTCAGTCCTAGGTCAACTTAGGCAAGGTCTTATCTTTCCTTTCTTCCTTCTTTCCTTCTAAGCGGCAATCCTATCACTGACTTTCCAACCTATTGCAACGATACCCTTTATTTTGCGATATTGTTTGATTCTCCATTTAATGGAGAGTCTGGCCAAGTACTTGAGGGGATACAATCCAATTTTGATTGATTTGTGCAATATTCTCCTAGGATTGTTTCCAAGTAGATTCAAAATCAAGGTATCCATGTGTATGCTTTTCAATTTCTACATACTCTCTTTAGATGCTTTGAGTTATTTGAATTTTCCTCTCCTTTGCATTGACTTAGTTTCTAATTTGGTGAGCAGGTATCTTGGAGATGCTTTGGATTATTCCCTGGCACAAAGGCATTGCTCGGCCCCTCTGCAGATTTAATTTTTTTATATTTCTTTGTATTTTGCACCGTATTTCCCTTTGTAATTGGCAATGTATTTTCCCTATGTCATACAATGTATTCTCCCTGTATTTCCTGTATCTCTTGACCCTATATTGCATCCTATTGGGCATGTGCCCCTTGAAACAAATGTTGACTTCTTTTGACAGTCACATGGATTTTTTTTTTAAAACATTGGACTTAAAGAAAAATAAAAATCAATGGTAATTATACAAAGAATAGGGATTGATTTTTTAAACAAAAAGTTCACCTAATAAAACAGTTTTCCATTAACCAAGATTTTATTAAAAGAATTTTACATGAACACCTTAACACCAACTAAATTCCAACAATGTGGTCTAAACTACTTGGTTAAGGAATTAATAACACAAAATCCATTATACTTACTAGGACATATGGATTTGACTCCAGTGCTCAATTGTTGCAAAAATACCTATGGACTCAATTGAAAAACAGTAAGAAGATTTATGGACCCAACTATATGACTACCAACTCAGAACATGGTGTAAAGAACTATGGACTTAATCTAAACGAACAACCACACACTTGGACCATAGATTGAACTCACATTACTAGGACTTTCACAATAAGGTTGGTTCTCCGAGGTCCATAGATGGGATCTTGTTTTCAAACTTAGGATTCAAATGACTATTCTAAATGGGTGCCTTAAAATTTCATTGACCTCATACACTTCACCAATTAGGGAGATCTTGTAAAAATTAGGGTGTCTACAACTGCCTCTCTTTATAGGCGTTGTTGCTTTTAGAATAACAATGGAAATCTTCCCTCCGTTATTTTTAGCAACACGACTATAAAGATAAAAGATACATATTTTTACTAGGTTGGAGTAATGCCTCGAACATTTTAGATATGGATAGTTGTTGACTGTCAAGAAGCATACCTCATTTCTTTTTGGGATATTAGTGAATTTTTCTAGGTTGTTAGCTGTTAGTGGACTTTTATAAAATGTTAGTGGTTAGTGGATTTTGCTAGGATGTTAATGGATTTTTCTAGGATGTTAGTAGCTGTTGACTTTTGAGTCCGATCCCGTTTTGATAATGACAAAAACACAATTATCTCATCTATGTATTGAGCCTTTTAGCAGGATCATTATTTAGCATGCACAGATGGTACGAATGCTATGGAAGCCATGAGGAACTTAAAGCACGTACGACCTAGAACATTCCATAAAATTAAAAGAGCAAAAGGATGAAGATACTTCAGATTTTCAGTTGTAATGTGTGTTCAGTCTCACTTATATTTACATATTTCACATGATATAGTTGGAAGCTCAAAATGACATATAGATTGACATTAGGATGCATGTTTTTCATAACATATTCATATGCATTGACCTAGGTTGGATCAATGTTAACTTTGGTGCAATCTCAAGAGGGGGGTGAATTGGGTTTTTAAACATTTATCTCCTAAGTCTAATTAACTAGCAGCAGTATTACACAAACCTAGGACCTTTCTATATAATCATAAACCTAATCAATACATGTACAACATATAATGAATTAAACATAAAACATACATGGGCTGAAAATAAAAGTGCAAAAAATAAATTGCGAAAATATAAAGTACACACACGATATGTTATCAGGGTTTGGCAATACTGCCTACATCCCCACCTTGGCTCACCAGTTCAAGGATTCCACTAATGCTCACTTAACGGGTGGAGCCGCACCGTTACAACCAGGTCAATTAACGGGACTGACCTCGACCTATAACCGCACCTTACTAGGATGGTGCACCTAACTTTCCTAACTGGGTCTACGCCAATTTGCGACTATTCAACAGGGCTAGTCTCCCTTTTCAGGCCCATGCCTGGAATACAACAATTAATATAATTTGGCATACAAATAAATGCTTCTTAACTAAGCAGACTATGTACCAATTCAGTACAAGCATAATCAATGCACATCAATGGATAGGAACTATAAGCTTAGTGCAATATGTGTGCAATAACACTCAATCTAATATCAATGTTCAATCAAGCACAAGAATGCATTAACAAGCTAATCTTTGAAACTAAGTAAAGATAAATCTCAATCAAGGTCTAGGGTTTCAAAGATTCAAGCCAATGGAAATTTAGAATATCTCAAAAATAGTTTTTTCTCAGTATCAAAGCACAAATAGATATTCAAATATGATTTTGTAAAAATATTTTTGCACACACAAAATACAAGCCCTAATGAGTCTTGCAATGATAATGCAAAGACCCACTGAGCTCTAAGAAATTTCCCAACCAAAGATTTATCAAATAAAATCAAGGGGAAAACTCTTTTGCTTAACCCTCAAATAAAAATCACAAGAATAAAAGCAAGTGGGGGTTTCTAGCAATATAGAATAATCAATAAAACACTCACAAGGCTTTGATTTTCCAAGAGAATGGAAGTATTAGAGTGTATGAGGTTTGTATAGGAAAATAGGGCTTAGGATTTTTCAGAGAATTTTTCTTAATCTATTATGCTAATCCTTGCAAATGAGCCTCTATATATAGAAGAGTGCTAAATTATGACCGTTGAGGACATATGGGTCATTATTAAACTTGTTTTAAACTTGTTTAGTAAAATTAACCCCATTTAACCCTATTTACCTCGGTTAAAAATTGGACCGACTAGAGAGTTTCGGGCACCTGACCTAAAGTTTAGTCGCTCGAATAGACACATTTAGAATTGTTATTTTTAATGTTTTGGTGCCCGAATATGGGTTTGATTTGATGAACCGAAGGTGATTTCCAAAAGACCGCGGTTCGATTGCTAGATCCTGAGTTTGATCTACTGAACTCATGTGTTCAGTAGCCCAAGGCCTTTTTGAACGTATAAGTTTGGGCTGCCGAGTTGGTTGGAAAAGTCAGAGTAATGGTTCAGATGCCCATGGACGCTATGTCAAAATGGTTTGGTCACCTGAAACTAAGTCAACCTTCTGACTGGTCAAGGGTTCGGTCGCCCAAATCCTCACAATTTTACCCTATAAGTCCAGTTTTACTTCAATTAATTCCCCTGATATTATAAGTGATTATAGGTACTGTCCTAAGTGTAAGGGCAAGGACTTAGGGTCATTCTAAGGTCTTTGAGTTAGTCCCAAAAACTTGGCATTGGTCGACATCACTCTATGGTCTTCAGCTTATCAATTCCTATCATGCATGATGCACATCAATTATTACAGACCATTTCCTATATTACTATTACAGACCCAAATTAATATAAACATATAAAAATACAACTTAAAAACAAATATCGATGTTCATGTGCCGCTCCTTTACAATTTCATGGAAAATGCCGGGGTATGCTCGTTTAAGTGCTTATTGGCTTCCATTTCTCATCTGTCATTCGTACTTTAGAAAAATAAACCTGTTCAAATACTCAAATCACATAGATGAGATACTGTGGTTTTTCATAATCAAAATAGGAGACGGACTCAAAAAGTCAACAATCATTCTAAATAACAGGCAGCTCGTCGACGATTCACCTGGTCTTGTCAACGAATGACTGAAGGCCACTCATCTCTGAATGCTTTTCTATTTTTAACGAGAAAATACCGAAACCTTAAAAATCTCATACAGGCCACTCGGTGATGAACCCTTGGTATCATCGACGAACGAGTGTAGAAGACTCATCGACTAGTGTGTCCACCCACCAACGAGTCTTGGCGCAGACTGATGCTCCAGCGCTGAAATGATAATATTTTTATCATTAAATATATTTAAAATGATCCAATGGCTAAAGATCATTTAGGTTTCAAGAGTACTTATAAATATCAATTCAAAACCCTAGTTGAACAACTTTTGAACCTCTTGCCAACGTTATATCACATTCAGACATCTTTTGGGCATTCTCTTGGTTTATCAAAGAGCTTTCATGTATACATCTTGCAAACATATTTTGGATTGAGGTTTGATAAAAGCAAGTATTTTATTTGTTTTTTCAAAGTATTTCTTCTATCGTATTCTTTTATTTAATATTTTATTGAGAGAGCAAAAACCCTAGTTTTCCATATATTTGTTTTAAAAATCTTTTGGGAAAAGTTCATTCTAGGACTTTAAATCTTTGAAGCATTCTTGATATTAATTTTATTTAAAGATTTTATGTACTTTTATTCGTGCCAAAAGTTATTTGACAAAACCCTAGATCTCCAACACATATTATTTGAAAACTCAATTTTTGGAGATATATTGCATTGGGTGTAGATCTTTGAAAAAACTCATCATACACATTTTTATATACAAAGATCATATATTTTTCATTACATAAATCATTTTGAGATCAGCACATTTTCTCTTTTGAGCTTCAAGTTATATTGTGTGAGAGTGCTTAGGGCTTATTGTACACATTAGCTTGTTGAGAAACATTTAAGTGTATCCAAAAATTGTAGTCATCTATTGTATTTGCGGTTCGATGTGTGAGCTGTGGTGAGGAAGCTACACCTTGTGGAAGTAGCGGATTGTAAGGAGGAAGCTACGCCTCTTGTAACTAGCAGATTAGGAGGAAGCTATGCTTATTGTAAGCAGTGGATTAGGAGGAAGTTGTGCTTCTTGTAAGTAGCAGATAGTAATGGAAAGCTCAGTCTTAATTTAAGGAGCGGAATAAGGAATCCTTGGGTGTTTTTCTCAAGGCGAGGACATAGGCCAGCTTTGGCCAAACCTCGTTAAAAATCATGTGTTTGCGCTCTCTCTCTATCTCTTTTTACATTTCTGCACTTATGTTTATATTCAATCTACTGTGCATGCTTTAAATATTGGCATATCTGAATAACTAAAATACTTGAAAGTAATTGGGTAATATTGTTTGTTTGATAAAGTCACACATTAAAATTGATGAGTTGGGAAATACTAAACTGATTGTCAAGTAGCGTGTGCGTGTGATTGTAAGTTTTCAAAATTAGGACTTAAGAGACCTAGATTTTGAAAATATCCAATTCACCCCCCCTCTTGGGATTACACATAAATTCACATTTGGTATCAGAGTCTCGTTGCATAGACTTAACTGTTTTTTGAAAAAGATCACGATGACTTATTTTGGTTTATCTCCATTCGGTGTGAGACAAATCTCTGTAAGGCCTCCAACGTTTTATGGTGAAAATTTCACTAAGTGGAAAATAAGAATGACTATTTTTATCAAATCAATGAATTGGAGGACTTGGAGAGTAATTGCTTTGGGGAACTTTGTACCTATAAAAATTGTTAATAATGTTGAAATTGCTAAATCTTAATATAAGCAGAATGAGAATGACATGAAATTAATGCAAATAAATTCCGGTGTCATGACTATTCTATTGCTTGCTTTTGATACTAATGTCTTTTATGAAATAAAGTCATGTCAAAGTGCTAAAGAGATATGGGAAGCACTTTATAGGAGATTTGGAGAGACCAAAGGAAAGAAGTCCACCACTTGGGAAAATTCATGCTCAAATGTGGAAAATTGTGGCCTAGTTGCATTAATCGACGAATAGGTACATTCGTCTCCTTCTACTCCTTATAATGATTCTCAAAATGATTCATGCAATGATTGTGATAAATCTTGTGATATATATTGTGATAATTCTAGTAGTAAATCTTATGATGAATGTGAAAATGATAAAATGTCATCTTATGAGGAATTACAAAAGGGATTTGTTAAGGCCCATAAGATTCTAACAAAAATGCCTAAAAAGAAAATAATGTTGGAAAATGAAAATAAAAACTTAACCAAACAATTAGAAGATTGTAGAGAGTCTCATACTTCTTGGGCAAAAGAAAAAATTGAAAAGGACTTAGAAATTAAGAGATTAGTAAAGAAAAATGAGGCATCACTTAAGGAATTAGAATCAAAATTCTTGTTGGAAAATAAAAGGATTTGAAAATCAAGAAACTAGAAAACAAGAATGATATGAACGCAAAAGAGCTGAAAGAGTTAAGTTCCAAAATTTTGAGTGAAAATGCAATAGATCTTCAAATTTCTGAATTTGAATGTAAAGCCAAAAAAAAAAAAAAACCAATGAATTTGTAAAATTATAAGTGGTTTGAAAATGCTTAAAGAATTTAAAAATTCAAGACCTAGAAAGAAAGATAGAGGATCAAGCTAAGATCATCCACACATTTACTAGGGGCAAAGAAAATTTTGATAAACTCTTGGGTTCTCAAAAGATGACCTTAGATAAGGAAGGTATAGGTTATAATGGAATTGAAATTAGGAGAAGAAAGAACCTATACATGGGGTACTTTGTTAATGCATCAAAATTCTATGCTAGTACCTCCTCCGATCCGTATGCTTACACCACCCATGTATTATGAAAAAATAAAGGACACATTAAATTTGATTATCCATTTAAAAGGAAAGGTGTGAAACCTAAACAGGTCTAGAGAGTTAAAGAAAAATGGGTACCAAAAACGAACCCCAAAAACTCCTCCTTTGACCTTAGGCTTGAGAATTTAGTAGAGCCAACCATAGAAATGAAAACGGATAATAATGACTAAAGGCTTAGGAAGTTGTGTGTGATTATAATGACAAATCTTAGTATATGCACACTTTTGGTATACTAAGAACCATAGAAAGGCTAGCCAATGTGGAAATATAAGTAATTTATCCAGTCTAAACTTAGTGAATATATATATATATATATATATATATATATATCATAATGATCGGGTAAGATATAAAAATATTGGTTAAACCATGCTAACATCGATTTGTTCAAAGTAAAAGGTTAAAGGATTAACTAGCTAAAATAACAAGAACCTTATATCTTTGTAATGAGTAACATAAATCATAATATTGAAAAATAAATCCACTTCCAAATGGACTAAATTATCTTTGTTTAGCGAATAATTCTTATTACTTAACCCACGCTTAAATATTAAAATCTTAAGTTAAGCAAATCATGTCCACTGCATAAGACTGAGCCTTAGGAAATAAATTATATTCTAAGCATCATCTAATCCTAAACTCATCCTTGGAGCCTTAAATGCTTAAATCAGTCATCACTCTAGCCATAAGCACTAATAATCATAAATTCCATATCTATATCAAGTGCTTATTAAAAGACATCCTGTTATAATCAAATCAGGGACAATCTCTAAGGGAATCAAATTGTTTATCAAGACATTTTTAATAAATTCTATTTGTGCTTAAAATGTAAAATTCCCTAATTTTGATTTGTGATTAAGTCATTTCCTCCATAGGAAATCTTTACCATACCACAATCATATCCGGTAAAGATTCATTTATCCTTGGCATGTTCCCTTACTTAAAATTGAGATCATACTTGTGGGATAATCAGAATTACCCAAAGAGCAGTATTCAAAAATTAATATTCTCCCAAATTGCTCTTTGCCTAAGTAGTGGGATATATTCACTTCCACGAAATATTTTGAATACTGTCCACTCATAATGAATATTCTTCTAAACTTAATGATAATTTAATTGTTAAGAGTATTTGTCCAATCTCACTTCACAAGCTCTCAAATCTCAAATCAAATATATTAGAAGCTTTTGAATATGTTAAATGGCTAAGTTATTTGCAATATGTTTCAATCTATATGAAAATGCAAATGACTAGGAAATATATGTGTTGGGATCCATAAGAAAAGAAGCAATATAGGCTTATGACCCTGAAGAAGAATTGTTTATGAATTTTTGGTCCTCTAAGCCAAAGCAGGTAAAGCCAAGTATAAATCATTGAAAATCTTAGAACATTCAGCTAAACTAGTGAAGAATGATTAAAAGAAAAAGACATAAGACGATGATAAGTGCATAACTGAGGGGGTGCAAATTAACTTGAAAATAATATGGCTTTAAAAAATAAGCATAATCACATTTGGTTTCATATTTTGCATTTACATTTGGTATCAAATAATGAATGGTATGTGTAAATTCTTTTATGCATATTTGATGCAACTTGTTAACCACATGAATTTTTTTTAAACTATAATGAACTAAACTTGTCTCATGCTGGGAAATATTCAAGGGTGTTGGGTTCCATCCCTAAAGAAAGAGCATAAAGAACTTATGTGCATTATGGTATCACTATAGTTGGTCTAAGTTATTCAAAAATGATTGTTTATACAACTTGGAAATATTAGTGAAATTAATCTTTGATAAGTATAAGCATTTCATTTCATCTAAGCAAGTCTTCAAACTCATAGGGGGAGCATCTAAAAATTATTTCCTATCTTATTATGCTCACCAATATTATTATGCTTAGATGTGCATTAAACTTTCTGTGGTAGGTACTTAATTATGATGATTTTATTGAATACTCCAGATGAAAAATATATTGCTTTGCTACAAGTTCCTTGAGTTAACCATATGATCTTGTTTTGAAATGCATTGATATTATTAGGATTTGTATGGTTAGTCTTTCTAGTTATATTTCTTTTTAGAATGTACTTAAATGCTTAACTAGAAAGATGTGTGTTTGCTTAAGCTTTGAATTATAGTTTCTTTTTCAGCAAACATTATCCCTAGTGCTAATTGATAAATATCAAAGGGAAATCTTTTCATATCATATTTTTATGGCAATGAATTTTTTTTACACTAAAATTTTTCTTCTCTTGACGTATTCTTTATACATAAATATATACATATATATATATATATATATATATATATATATATATATTTCAATAACTGCACATAACAATACATGCGAACTAGTTAGATGGAAATTGTGATCAAACCTACTATTCGCTATCATATGTCATATGTTTTAAATTCTAAATCTTTAATAGGTCTTATGATATGTTTTTAATTGAAATGGTTTGTAGATACTTTTGGTCTAACTATGTTTAACATCTTTTAATGGCTAGTTATACTATCTTTTATGAGCTTAATTTCCAAAAAGGGGGAGAGTTTTTCTGAGATAAAATAAAAATTGTTTCAAAAAGGGGGAGTTATCCCTTTAAAGCTAAGAAATTTTTTTGTTTTACACTAAGCTTAACCCTTTTGCTGATGCCAAAAGGGGGAGAGGATTAATGAGCAAAATGATATACTCCTTGTGTGTGTGTGTGTGTGTGTGTTTTTTATTTATTTATCTTAAATGAGCTTTAAATTTCAAATGAGATATTGAGCTCAACTAAAAATTATCAACTTGAAATATCTCAGTGTCTTCTCTCTGAATGTAATTGAATTGTAATATTAATTTTGAAATTTATGCATTTTACTATTGTGTTTGTCATCATAAAAAAAAAAGGAGATTATTGACTTTTTGAGTCCGATCCCGTTTTGATAATGACGAAAAACAATTATCTCATTTGTGCATTGAGCCTTTTAGCAGGATCATTATTTAGCATGAATGGATGGTACAAATGCTATAGAAGCCATGAGGAACTTGAAGCACATACAACCTGACACATTTCATAAAATTAAAAGAGCAAAATGATGAAGATACTTTAGATTTTCAATTGTAAAGTGTGTTTAGTCTCACTTGTATTTACATATTTCACATGATACTGTTGGAAGCTCAAAATGACATATAGATTGACATTAGGATGCATGCTTTTCATGACATATTCATATGCATTGACCTAGGTTGGATCGGGCTGAATAACAAGTAGCTCGTCAATTATTCCTTTGGTTTTGTCAACGAATGACTTAAGGCCACTCATCTCCGAATGCTCTGCTCTCATCAACGAGAAAATATTGAGACCTTAAAATCTCAGATAGAGCACTCAGTGATGAACCCTGGGTATCGTCGACGAGTCTGTGGCACAGACTGACGCTCCAGCGTTGAAACAGTCATATTTTTATCATTAAATATATTTAAAATGATCCAACGACCAAAGATCATTAAGGTTCCGAGATTACTTATAAATATCAACTCAAAACCCTAGTTGAACAACTTTTGAAACTCTTGCCAACGTTTTATCACATTCAGACATCTTTTGGGCATTCTCTCAGTTTATCAAAGAGCTTTCACGCATACATCTTGCAAACATCTTTTGGATTGAGGTTTGATAAAAGCAAGTATTTGATTTGTGTTTTCAAAGTATTTATTCTCTCGTATTCTTTTATTTAATATTTTATTGAGAGAGCAAAAACCCTAGTTCATTCTAGGACTTTAAATCTTTGAAGCATTCTTGATATTATTTTTATTTAAAGATTTTCGATACTTTTATTTGTGCCAAAAGTTATTTGAGCAAACCCTAGATCACCAACACATATTATTTGAAAAATCAATTTTTGGAGATGTATTGCATTGGGTGTAGATCTTTGAGAAAACTCATCATACACATTTTTATATACGAAGATCATATATTTTTCATTACATAAATCATATTGAGATCAACACATATTCTCTCTTAAGCTACAAGTTATATTGTGTGAGAGTGCATAGGGCCTATTGTACACATTAGCTTGTTAAGAAGCATTTGAGTGTATCTAGAAATTGTATTTGTCTATTGCATTTGTGGTTCCATGTGTGAGCTGTGGTGAGGATGCTACACCTCATGGAAGCAGTGGATTGTAAGGAGGAAGCTACGTCTTTTGTAAGCAAAGGATTAGGAGGAAGTTGTGCCTATTTTAAGTAGAGGATTAGGAGGAAGTTGTGCCTCTTGTAAGCAACAGATTGTAACGGGAAGCTCCGTCCCAGTTTAAAGAGCGGAATAGTGGAATCCTTGGGTGTTTTTCCTAAGGCGAGGATATAGGTCGGGTTTGGCCAAACCTTGTTAAATATCCTATGTTTGCACTCTCTCTCTTTATCTCTCTTTACATTTCCGCACTTATGTTTACATTCGATCTTATGTGCATGTTTTAAATATTGGCGTATTTGATTATCTAAAATACTTGAAGGTAATTTGGTAATATTGTTTGTTTGATAAAATCACACATTAAAATTGATAAGTTGGGAAATACTAAACTGATTGTCAAGTAGCATGTGATTGTAAGTTTTCAAAATTAGGACTTAAGAGACCTAGAATTTAAAAATACCCAATTCATCCCCTCCCCCCTCTTGGGATTACACATAAATTCATAATAGCTTTTTCTAGAATGTTAGTAAAGGAACCCCAAAGGGTGCTTTCACAGAAACCCTGAAGGGTGCTTTTACAGGAAACCCTGAAGTGTTGTTTTCACTAGTAACCTCAACAAGTTGATTTCGCAGGAAACCTTGAAGGGCTGACTTCCCAGGAAACCTGAAGGGTTGATTTTACAAGAAACCTTGAAGGGTTGATTTTGTAGGAAACCTCGAAGGGTTGATTTCTTAGGAAACTCCAAAGGTTGACTTCATAGAAACCCCAAAGTGCTGACTTTGCAGGAAACCCCAAATGGTTGATTTTACATGAAACATGAAGGGTTGATTTTTCAGGAAACCCCAAAGGGTTGACTTTGCAGGAAACCCTGAAGGGTTGATTTTACTAGAAACCACGAAGGGTTGACTTTATGAGAAACCTCGAAGGGTTGACTTTATGAAAAACCCCAAAGGGTTGACTTCACAAGAAACCCCAAAGGGTTGATTTTATGAGAAAACCTGAAGGGTTGACTTCGTAGGAAACCCCAACTTTGGGGTTGACTTCGCAAGAAAAACCCCAAAGGGTTAACTTCGCAAGAAACCTCTAAGGGTTGATTTTATGAGATACCTCGAAGGGTTTACTTGCAGGAAACCCCAAAGGGTTTATTTTACAAGAAACCTCGAAGGGTTGATTTCGAGGAAATCCCGAAGGGTTGACTTCACGAGAAACCCTGAAGGGTTGACTTCTCAAGCAACCCCAAAGGGTTGATTTTATGAGAAACCCCGAAGGGTTGACTTTGTAAGAAAAACCCCAAAATATTGACTTTGCAGGAAACCATGAGGGGATACCTTTGTAGGAAACCCCGAAGGGTTGATTTTACGAGAAACCTTAAAGGGTTGATTTCACAGGAAAAACCTTGAAGGGTTGATTTTGCAAGAAACCCCAAAAGGTTGATTTCGAAAGATGCTAATGACATAAGTAGCTTATCACTATCAATAATTAGGAACTCAGGTCGTATTCCCATCTCTTCCATATCCAGGAGAGAATTTGCATTATCCTTTATCCTCCCATTTATATCCAATAAGGTCCTAACCAAATTCTCTCATATATTATTCTCAATGTGCATAAAATCCAAGTTTTGGCATATTTAAAGATCTTTCCAGTTTGACAACTCAAAAAAGATACTTCTCTTCGTCCAATTTAACTCGATGTCACTACGTATCCTTTTTCTACTGCCCGAGGCTTTCCTAAATTTTACATTTTTTATCAACTTCAATTGCTTTAATATGTCTTTCCCACTTAATCATTTTTGTTGCAACCTTTGTTCATATTTTAAATTAAATCTTCTATTATAACGAGTCCTTCAAGAATGTCAATGTGGTAGAAAATGATAATGACACATAAAACATAACTTTTGCCTATGTTTCAAGGATAAGGACACAATATCCTTATTACAAACTGGGCATGTGAAGTATCCTTTTATACCCCACCTAGAGATTGTCGTAAGTAGGAAAATCATTATATGTCCACAAAATTGTAGCATGCAACCAAATTATTTTCCCAGTTTCCACATCATATGTTTCCACTCATTTTTCTTATAGCCCTTTCCACTCATTAATTAACGACCTCAGGTAAACATCAATCTCATTACCAAGTGTCCTTGGTCTTGGAATAAGCAAAGACATATAAATGAAGGGTTATTTCATACATCGCCAAAGCAAAAAATTCTATGGCATCATCATTATTAGTTGCATGTTATATAGGTTGTTCATGCTACTAAAAGGATTGAAACCAACTGAAGTGAGACAACTGAAGTGAGACCAAATCTGATGTTGCGAGGATCACTAAAAGACCACGAATGTAGTTTGTCAAACTCAGCCCAAGCTTGCGAGTCTGCAAGATAGTTAAGTGTGTTTTCCTCTTGAAGACGTTTCTTTTTATGTCATCACTTATCTGCAGTTGTCTTTGTCGACAAGTATAATCTATGAAGCCTTTGTATTAATGGATAATATCGTAAGTGTTGGCCTTACAAGTCTTAACATCTTATTTTGATGCTAACAAACATGTAGAACTTAACATGCTTTGGTTAAATGATTTATTTCCAGAGCTCAATGATGAATGCAAGGTTAAAGAATTCATAAAAGCTGGTACTTCAAAGAAGGATGATTATATCAAAGCTTGAGGCATGGATAAAAACTTGAAGATCATGAGAGCATTGATATAAAAGAAAATGCTTCAAGAATGAAAGCCCAAGTGATCAACATGGAAAGCTCAAAGAAAGATGAAGCAAGCATAAAGACCTTAAGGAATTCAAGAATTGAAAATTTGAAATAGTCTATAGGAAATGTCATGTAAGTACTTCAAAGAATTTCAATATGAATTCATGAAACTCTTAGGTTAATTTATTGGACCTAGATACCTTTTAACATACTTGGAAAATATTTTTATAAGGTAAAAAATTGTTTCAAAAAGGTTAGAATCATTTTTGGAATGAAAAACACCAAAAAGAGGATTTCTCAAATGCTGTCAATTTTTCTACGTCTACATTGATGTACATTTTTATCTATCAAAAAATATTTATTTTAAAATGTATTCAACATGAAAGTTTTAGGATTTTATCTTAAATTTCATTTGACACCAAGAACGTCAAATTTGGAGTTACACAAAAAAAGTTATGATAAAATGATTGAAGGATGCTCGAAATTGATAGCCTAACAGACGACTGTCAAGAACTAGACAGCCGATTGCCAGTGCACTTTGAGGCATCTGTCCGTGTTTGGACAGATGACTACCACCTTACTATCCCTTTGGTTTAACTGGACAGAATGCTACCAAAAATGGACAGTCATTTGTCACGCGGCTGTTTTGAATTTTTTCATAACGGTCAAATTTTTTAAATGAGGTTGCTTGGGGCTTAAAATTTGTAAAAACTTGGGGAATACTCCAAGTCACTTGGGGATTAAGTTATACACTTTTTTAGGTTTATAAATAAGCCTCAAATATCATTTAATCAATGCACCAAGAATTCAAATTCAGCAAAATTTCAGCATCTCTCTCAATTGCTCTTTTTCTCAAGGCTCTCTCTTTCTCTCAACTTGCACGAATTCAACTGAGTTTTTATTGATCTTTTTCCACTGGAATTGTGCTAAAAATTCTAAATCTTTCAATCATTGAAATAATTAATTGGTGATATACTTCATTGAGCTTCAAGTTAAATTCCATATTGTTATTTACTTTGAAATATATTATAGTTTTGAATTGTTGTACTAATCAGCTCTTTGTGTGAACAATTCTTCATACACAAATATTTGATTTATTTCTTGTAGATTTACGATTCCAAGGATTGTTTGGATCGTTGGCTAAGCAAAGGGATATTGCTTGGAAAGGCGGGCTCTAGCCTAGTTAAGGAGTGACCAGACGAGGGGATATCGTTTGGAGAAGGCGGGCTCTAGCCTTACCCAAGGAGTGTTGTAAAGATATTGTTCCACCCATCAAAGGAATAAGTTTAGTGAATCCTTTGGTGGTTTTCCAATGGCGAGAACGTAGGCTGGGTATAAGTCGAACGTCGTAAAAATCTCCGTCTTACTCTCTCTTTCCCTTACTCTTTATTTTCTATACATATTTAAATTGCGTGGATGGTTTAAATTGAAAATCATATATACTACGTATATTTAAGAATCAAGTAAACTTAAAGTTTAATTTTGATTTGAGTTGCGGAAACCAAAAGGGAGTATGATGGTTAAATCATATCTTATGAAAACCATACGGGAGTACGTTACTTGGTTAAACATTCCAAAGATAAATTAACTGAGAGTTTATGTGAATTTTGAATACTGGGAAGAGTGTGAATATTGTGTTGGATTTTATATTAGATATCATATTAAGCAAATCAATTAATACAAGGCTTCACATCAGCAAACACAAATTATCATTCACTATAGGGCTTAATTCGAATTTATAACCAGGGCTGACAACAAAAGCTGATAGTTGAATTTAGTATATTGATATATTGTGGCTGAATGGTTTAAAGATTGAATGTTTTTATATTCCAAAGAGTGTTGAATCTTGCATACTTCCATTAATCTAATAGTGCTACAGTTAACGTATACTTGGGAAATTAATTGGTTGTTTGGTTTGAATATTGTGCATAATTGATTGGTTGTTTAATTGTGTTGTTGATTGGATAAAGGAAACTAAGTTCTTGAGTGATTGAAGAATTAAATAAACAAGTCAAGAATTAGCTCAAAGAAATAAAAGAAGGTTAAGGATGCTTAAAAGGAATTAAAAGAAATTTTTATAATCCAATTCACCCCCCCCTCTTGGGACTATTTTTCAATTAGTTTACGAGAGGGGTATATAGCAAATCTTATTTAGTAGCTATAAAAAGATCCTAATGGCACACATAGGATTATCTTCCTTCGGTGAGGATCAATCTTCAACCCGACCACCCATCTTTTGTAGTTTGAACTTTACATTTTGGAAAAAAAAGAATGCAAAATATGCCTTCAAACCATGGATTGGAAAGCTTGGGAGGTTGTCACGGATGGTGATCTAATTCCTACCACATTAGTAGATGGAAAACAAATACCTAAGGAAAAAAAAGACATGACTGAAAGAGATTATAAAATGCTGCAAATAAACTCTAGTGCTATGAATGCTCTATATTGTGCTTTAGATGCTAATGAATTTAATAGAGTAATGACTTGCAAATCAGTTAAAGAGATATGAGACAAGCTAGAAGTAAAATATGAAGGCACTATAGATGTTAGAGATAATAGGATCGATATGCTCACAAGTAAATATGAAGCTTTTAAGATGAACTCGGATGAATCCATAACTAATATGTTTATTAGGTTCACTCACATAATAAATTCCCTAAATGCACTTAGAAAAACCTATACTACTTATGAGATGATTAGGAAAATTCTTAGAGGGCTTCCACCTAAATGGGAACCAAAAGCCATTGCTATAACGGAAGGAAGAAATCTGAAAACCACTTCTTTAGATGAGCTTATAGGTTCTTTACTCACATATGAAATGACAATAAATGAAAAGAGTGAAAACCCCAAAGCCCAAGATTCAATAGCCTTTAAAGCCTTAAAAGAAAACTCAAGTAGTGAAATGGATGAAGATGAAGAAGCCTTCATATCTAAAAAGCTAACAAGGATACTAAGTAGGAGAAACAAATTCAAGAGAAGAAATCAAAACTCTGAATCAGAAGAAGAATATATTCGCACCAAGAAATCAAAGAATAAAACTCCTACGTATTACAATTGCAACGAAGTTGGACATATAAAACTAGAATGTCCACTACTACTTAAGAAAGAACCTAAGAAGAAAAAGAAAAAGGCCATGAAGGCAACTACTTGGGACATGATTAGTACAAGTAGTTCTGAAATTGAATCAAGTGACCAAGAGGTTGCTTATACGTGCTTTATGGCTTGGGATGATGAGGAAAACTCCTCATCTAAATCTTCAAATAATACTTGTAGTGATGAATCCAATGATGAAAGCATGTCATCTTATGAAGAACTTCAAAATGACTTATTCAAGGTACATAAGATGTTAATTAAAATAACTAAACAAAATACTTCATTGAAAAACAAGAATGAAGGAATGATGAAAGAGTTAGAATCACTTAAAAATGTTGAAAGGGAAAACGGTTCAAGAATCAAGAAAATAGAAAGTAACAATGAAGCTATGACAAAGGAGCTAGAATCTAAAAATCTTGGTGAGAAAGAAAAAGACTTGAAAATTAAAGAATTAGAAAGCAAGAATGAAAAGATGATAGAAGACCTCCGATCCCTATCGTCTATGGTATATGAGAAAGATATGTATATTTCTGAATTAGATAATAAAATAAGAAAATTATCTCTAGAGTTAGAGAAATCTCAAAAGAAGGTTGATAACAAGAAAGAGATAGAGTTAAATGATCTCAAAAATCAGATTAAAGATAAAGAAAATATCATTTATAACTTTACAAAAGGAAAAACAAACTTTGACAAAATGATAGGCTCCCAAAGAATGTCTCTAAACAAAGAAGGCATTGGATTTAATGGAATTGAAAATAAAAAGAAAAGGAATCTTTACATGGGTTATTTCTCAAAAGCCTCCAAAGATAATGCAAGCACATCCTTTAATGTTTACACTAACACCATATGCTATCAATGTGAAAAAGGGGCATATAAAATTTGAATGTCCATTTAAGAGAAAAGGTGTGAAAACTAAAAAAATATGGAGAGTTAAAGAAATATCCTTTATGAAACCAACCGGACCCAAGAAAGTATGGGTACCGAGATGATAAACTAGTTCATAAATGAAAAACTCTATGGATTAAGTCATTCCTTATAAAAATTGGGAAAGTAACTTAATTCATGATCAGCAAATGAGTTTAATAGCTTATTATAACAAATTCAAAAATGGCATTGTTGGCAAAATCATAGGATGATTTTTTACAAAGCTTTATTTAAGAAAATATTAAATTGAGGGTCAACTTGATTCAAGTATGATTTTTTAGCTCACTAGGCAAAGAGACTTAGAGACCTTAGTTTTAAGTCTTGGAACTTATTTTTCAAAGAAGAACAAATTGAGATTTTAAGTCTAAATAAAAAAAGAAAAGAGAAATAAAAAATGCCTTGAAATAAGGAACAACTAGTTAATAGACGACTGCCTGTCATGGACAGTCAACTGACAAATTAAAGGACCTAAATTAAGTAGACAGAAGCATGATAGACAATTGTCAAGTTGTTGACAAACAACTGTCAATGAAAATTGAGACGACTGCGTAGGTTTTGCCATGTGTCTGTCACCCTTCTGTTCATTTTTAAAAACCTGGTTGTTTAGTGACAAATGACTGCCTCTTGTTGACAAGCGACTGCATAAATTTTTTAAAAGATATTTGAGAATGAAATGCTATATGCTATATGCTTACATGCCTATATGATATGCTATATGCTACATGTGTATGACTTGACTTGACTTGACTTATATTGATAATTTATGGGTCACTATGTTGAAAATTTGAGCATAAGATTATTGAGCAAATCATGAATTTTGACATGAGATTAATTCTTGACCATGCATGCGAATAATGAATCTAGTGGATAAATTTGTCTTGTGTTGTTCTTTATATCTATGAGCTATAAAAGATCTCATAAGTTATATTTGTATCCATGAGCTATGCATAATGTGATAATGACTTTGATATCCATAAAATATGCATGATGTGATAGTAGCTTTGGTATCTATAAAGTATTTTTGGTATCACATTTTAAAATTTTTTTTGGTATCAAAATTTAAAAACTCACTTGGTATCAAAATCTAGAAGTTCAATTTGTCTTTTAAGCATGACAAGTATGATTATATCTATAAGCATGGTATGACATTGATGATATTAGCATGATATTGATATTTGATACATGATGTGAATCAATGTTTTGAAACATGGGATGATAAAAGCATAATTGGTAACAAAACTAAATGTATTGAATTCATGGGGAGTGTTATGACTTATTGCTTATATTATGATCATTTCCCTATTAATCAATTGATATCATGAATTAAATTTTAAATTGGTATCACATATTTTTCAGTTGGTATCACTTATTTTGTTAAATTGGTATCATAAAATCAACAATTGGTATCATGAATAATAAAAAGTTGATAGTAAAGATATGACTATTAAAACACACTACACATGCAATATTGAAAAATAATAAATTGAGTGTGTTCATATGTTTTGATACGCATGTTTGATGATATGCTCAAAATGTGATTTTACTTGAAATTAATTATTTTTTTTTTCCTTTTTGATTGGTGTCAAAAGGGGGAGAAGTGTTTAAGCAAAAATTGAGCATGATAGCATGATATTGCAAAAATTGAGCATGAACATAATATATATCAAAAGGAGGAGAAGTATTTGTTATTGATTGATAAACTTGAACTTGAATAAAGTGATGAGCTTGATTGTAAAATGAAGTGATGAGCATGATTATAAAAGAGTTTTTGAAATTAATATTGATCTTGCAAATATTGTTAAGATGGTGCTTATTGAAAGGGGGAGTCTTTTTAAGGCTCACTCCAATTTTGACTTCTTGTTTGTCATCATCAAAGGGGGATATTGTTGGCCTTACAACACTTAACATCTTGTTTTGATGCTAACAAACAAGTAGAACTTAACATGATGATGAATGCAAGGTTAAAGAATTCATGAAAGTTTGTACTTCAAAGAAGGATGATTATATCAAAGCTTGAGGCATGGATTAAAACTTGAAGATCATGAGAGCATTGATATAAAATAAAAAATTTCAAGAATGAAAGCCCAAATGATCAACATGGAAAGCTCAAAGAAAGATGAAACAAGCATAAAGACCTCAAAGAATTCAAGAATTGAAAATTTGAAAGAGTCTATCAGAAATGTCATGTAAGTACTTCAAAGAAATTCAATATGGATACATGAAACTCTTAAGTTAATTTCTTGGACCTAAATACCTTTTAACATACTTCAAAAATATTTTTATAACGTAAAAAATTGTTTCAAAAAGGTTAGAATCATTTTTGGAATGAAAAACACCAAAAAGAGGATTTCTCAAATACTCTCAATTTTTCTACATATGCATTGATATGCATTTTTATTCATAAAAATATATTTATTTTAAAATGTGTTCATCATGAAGGTTTTAGGATTTTCTCTTAGATTTCATTTGACACCAAGAACGTAAAATTTGGAGTTACACAGAAAAAGTTATGATCAAACGACTAAAAGGTGCTCAAAGTTGACAGACGACTGTCAAGAACTGAACAGCAAACTGCCAATGCACTCTGAGGTGTCTATCCATGTTTGGATAGCAAATTGCCACCTTACTTTACCTTTGGTTTAACTAGACATACGACTGCCAAAAATGGACAGTCATCTGTCATGTGACTGTTTTGAATTTTTTCATAATGGTCAAATTTTTTAAATGAGGTTGCTTGGGGCTCAAAATTTGTAAAAACTTGGGGAATACTCCAAGTCATTTGGGGATCAAGTTATACACTTTTAAAGTCTAGAAATAAGCCTCAAAGATCATTGAATCAATGCACCAAGATTTCAAATTCAGCAAAATTTCAGCATCTCTCTCAATTGCTCTCAAATTCTCAAGGCTTTCTCTTGCTCTTAACTTGCACGAATTCAACTGAGTTTTTGTTGATCTTCTTCCTTTGGAATTGTGCTACAAATTCTAAATCTTTCAATCATTGAAAGAATTAATTGGTGATATACTTCATTGAGTTTCAAGTTAAATTCCATATTGTTATTTATTTTTATATTATAGTTCTGAATTATTGTACTAATCAACTCTTTGTGTGAGCAATTATTTGTACACATATATTTAATTTATTTCTTATAGATTTACGATTCCAAGGATTGTTTGGATCATTGGCTAAGCAAGGGGATATTGCTTAGAGAGGCGGGCTCTAGCCTAGTTAAAGAGTGACCAAACGAGGGGATATCATTTGGAGAAGGCGGGCTCTAGCCTCACCCAAGGAGTGTTGTAAAGGTATTTTTTCACCCGTCAAAGGAACAAGTATAGTAAATCCTTTAGTGGTTTTCCAAAGGCGAGGACGTAGGTTAGGTGTAAGCCGAATCTCGTAAAAATCTCCGTCTCACTCTCTCTTTCCCTTACTCTTTATTTTTGGTACATATTTAAATTGCATGGATGGTGTAAATTGAAAATCATATATACTACGTATATTTGTGAATCAAGTAAACTTAAATTTTAATTTTGATTTGGGTTGCGGAAACCGAAAGAGAGTACGTTGGTTAAACCATATCTTACGGAAACCATACGTGACTACGTTACTTGGTTAAACATCCCAAAGATAAATTAATTGAGAGTTTATTTGAATTTTGAATATAAGAAAGAGTGTGAATATTGTGTTGGATTTTATATTACATATCATATGAAGAAAATCAATTAATACAAGGCTTCACATCAGCAAACACAAATTATCATTCACTGCAGTGCTTAATTGAAATTTATAACCAGGGCTGACAACAAAAGCTAATAGTTGAATTCAATATATTGATATATTGCGGCTGAATGGTTTAAAGTTTGAATGTGTTTATATTCCAAAGAGTGTTGAATCTTGCGTACTTCCATTAATCTAATAGTGCTGCAGTTAACGTATACTTGGGAAATTAATTGGTTGTTTGGTTTGAATATTGTGCTTAATTGATTAGTGGTTTAATTGTGTTGTTGATTGGATAAAGGAAATTAAGTTCTTGAGTGATTAAAGAATTAAACAAACAAGTCAAGAATTAGCTTAAAGAAATAAAAGAAGGTTAAGGATTCTTAAAAGGAATTAAAAGAAATTTTTATAATCCAATTCAACCCCCGTCTTGGGACTACACCTTATTTTTCAAAAAGGTTTTTTGGGGAATCTTTTCATCCTTCATGTGATTAGTTTTATATCTCGGTTTACTATATTCTAGACACTCATTTACATTTTGAAATTCATCATAAAAAAATGCACAATCATATGTTGCAATAGGTGTATTCCCAAGAGAGGGGGTGAATTGGGTATTTAAAAATTTATGCCTAAGTTCAATTCAATTCGCAACTAGTATAACTCAACCTAAGGCCTGTCTAAGCAAATACCAAAAACCTAACAATATAGGACTGAGCAGATAAATAAAACAGATATGGCAGGCTCAATATTTCTCAATCATTAATAATAATAAAAACATAAACATTCAAGTGCAGAAAATAAATTGCGGAAATTAAAATCAGGCACAAGAAATGTTATTGGTGTTCATCCAGTTGCCTACGTCCCCACCTCAAGCTAACAAGTAAGAGGATTCCACTAGTTGCTCACTTGCGGGTGGAGCGACACTGATTACAACACCTTACTAGGATGGTGCACTTAGTCTTCTTAACCGGGTTCGAACCAGTCCGGTGCTCACCTGACCAAGTCTGAGCAATTCGAGACTATTCACAAGGCTAGTCTCCCTTTTCCGACCACATGTCAGGAATACAACAGATAATTAATTTGTGTACAATAAAGGTGCTTCTTACACTAAGCAGATATGTACCACAATAAGCAGAATGCTAACAATGCACTCAAGTATGATAAAGATTTATGCTCAAGTGAGTATGTCAAATATATCTCTCAATCAAATAAGGTATAAGATAATATGAGAGATGCTAACGAATAAGTTCCTTGATTCAAAATATAATGCACTCCAAATATTTATCAATGCACAATATTATGTCTACCATAGATAAATTTCTACAATGAAGTATAGGTAGCAATAGAGATATGCTTCAAAAAGGTTTTTCAATAATCACAAATGAAGCCTTTAAGTCTTGCAATGAAAATGCTAAGACACCCAAGCTATGGAGACTTTTTCCCAAGAGAAATAGATGTATCTTTTAAAATCAATGGGAATAACATTAAATTAATACTCTGAAAAGGAATTTAAAATATTGAGTATATGAGAGTGATGATTTTTCAAACAAAGATTTGAAGCACACAATAAGACCAAATCAATCTCCTTTCTATCTTGCAATTAATTTGCAAGAGAGGAGAACAAGAAAATGTTACTCTTTATTCCAAAATGCTTTTTGCAAATAAAAGTTTGAGAGAGTGTGAACAAATAGGTTTGAAAAAATTATGTAGTATGTTGACCTTATAGGTCATATCCAGTTTTGATAATGACAAATACTCAAATATTTAATGTCTATCAAGTTTGTGTGCAAGTCCACATGAGCAGATCACTTGATGGCATATGAAGACTTCAAGTTTAAAGACCCAGAAGAACTTATTTTTTTATTGTAATCTATATTGTTGCTCTATTTGGGTTTGTAATAGTAACATAGGCAAAGGTACAATAATCTGCATATCATGCATGTAAGTTCTAATCAGCTCAAAAGACCTTAGATCCTTGCACAAACACATAAGAGTGTCCCCATAATCACTTATATTATCACGGGAAACAATTGAATTGAAATACGAGATCAAGGGTCAAATTTGTTAGGTTTTGAGCGACCGAACCCCTGGTGTTCAAAACACTTCGGGTGACCGAACCCTTGACCTGTCAAAAGGTTGACTTGTTTCGAGCGACCGAACCAAAAATAAACGTATCGTCCTCGGTCAACTGAACCTTGATTGTGACTTTTCCCACCAACTCAGCAGCCCGAAGTTATACGTTCAAGAAGGCCTCGGGCAACCGAAAATATGAGTTCGGCAAACCTAACTCAAGATTGGGCTACCGAAATGGGACAGAATGAAAATTGCCTTGGGTTAGCCAACCGAACCTTGACTCTGGCACCCCCAAACTTCGAAAAACATCTTTTTTCACTAAGTCTGTTCAGGCGACCGAACCATGGATCGGGCACCTGAAAACTCTCGAGTTGTTTTATTTTTACTGCAGTTAAGAACGGTTAAACAAGGTTAATTTCCTTAAATGGTTTTAAAACAATTTTAATTATTACCCCTATGTCCTCAATGGTTATAATTTTCACCTTTTCTATAAATAGGGGTTCATTTGCATGGATTAGCAAATAATTAGCAAATTGATTAGTAAGAAATCCTCTGAAAAATTCCAAAGCCTATATTGTTCATACTCCCAAATACTCTCCTACTTCATCTTCATTGATTATTCAAGCCTAGAGAGAGTGTTTAAATTATTTATGCTCCATTTTAAATAGCCCTTAACTCTCATTTGAAATTTGAGTTGATTGATTTTTATCTTGAGAGTTAGGCTAGTGTATTTCCCACTGATTTGAATAAATAAATCTTGTGTGGAAAACTCATTGGCTTTAGGGTCTTTGCATTGACATTACAAGATTCCTTAAGCTTTATTCTTATTTTTGTGTGCAAAATATTTTCCAAGCTTGATTTCAAACAACTCTTGTACTTGTTACATTTGAGAAAATACCTTAACGTTTGTTTGAATATTATTGCTAGCATCTTTGAAACACTAATCTGTCATTAAGATTTGGTATACTTGGCTTTCAAAGATTAGCTTGTAAAAACACTCCTGTGCTTAACTTGAGAATAATCATTACATTGAGTGTTGCTTGCACATAGACACCATTGAGTTTATTATTCTTACGTGTGTTGGTGTGTTCTGATTATTATTGGTACATATCTACTTGATTGAGAAGCATTTCATTGTACACACCTAGTATTGTGAAATCTGTTTTACTCTAGGTGTGGCCCGAGGGGGCGGTAATCCAGCCTGGAATGATTGTTTGTAAAGGTTAAGGTCAGTCCTGTGCTAGTTGACCTAGTTGTATTAGGTTTCACTCCACCCGTTAGTGAGCTTATAGTGTAATCCTTGTGCTTGTGAGTCAAGGTAGGGACGTAGGCAGTTTTCTAAACCTCGATAACATTTCTAGTGTTTTTTCCATTTATTGCTTTATTGTGCATGTATAGTTAAATTACTTGTGTAGTTTAATTTCCACTAAATATTTATATTGATTTATCTTACACGCATTAGATTGACCTTAGGCTTTTGTAATACTGTTATTAGTGGATTGACCTAAAGGATTAAATTTTAAAATACCAATTCACCTCCTCCCCTCTTGGGATTACAGTAAAGCTAACAGTATGAGCAAATAGGAGTATAAAAATTTGAGAGAGCTTTTTCTAATCTATTTTATAATCTTATTTCTAATCAAAGCAAATGTGTAGGAACCTGAACCGTGATATATGGAATAAATAAATAAGAGAAGGGTAAAATAGTAATTGAGTAGGCTTCGTCGACAAAGCCAAAGTTCGTCAGCGAGGGCCCTTCTATTGCTCGGTGACAAAATGCAAGTGCTTGTCGAAAAGGAGAAGCCGAGAGGTTTCAGAAATTCAGAAATCTTAGGCTCGTCGACGAGGCCACCACTTCATTGACGAACTGTCTTCATTGGCTCGTTGACGAAGTCACCAACTCGTCGACGAGTTTGACTGAGTCAAAGGGCTATAAATATCCAATTGGGTTACTTCTAAGCTAATAAATGAAAAACCTTCTCTCTCTCTCTCTCTCTCTCTCTCTCTCTCTCTCTCTCTCTCTCTCTCTCTCTCTCTTTTTCTAGATTTTTTCGCCGTACGTTGTTGGAATCATCGATCCGACGTTACCATGAGGATCAGGGAAGGATTCTCTTCAAGATTTGTGGAACAGATCTTCATGCCGAGCATTTTTGGGTTTTGGCTTAAAATCTAGGTAAGGCTCGGTTTTCAATTATGTTTCAGTAGTTGTGTATGGAATAGAATTGTGAGTATGTTTTGTACTGTGGTTTATAGGTTTTGGGAACTTAGTTTGCGGTTTAGGGGTTGTAGAGTTAGGTTTGGATATTCAAGAAAAGGTAAGGGGGTTCTGTTTATATCGGCTTTTTTTCAAAATCAGACTCGGTAGAATTGTGGTTCACAGTCCTTTGTGTGTTTTGGTAACTCATTTGGGGAAATATGACTGGTAAAATTATGGGTTTTTCATGTTACAACTTTGGGAAAAAGGGGCATTGGGTTGCATCTCTGGTTTCATTGGAAAACTGTGAATATATTGTGATATATATTATATTATGGGGATAGTTGTGCCTTGACTTGTTTAAACTGTATGTTTTTGGAAAATCATGATTTTAAGTTACCAAATGGGTGTGGATTGTTTGGTTATATGAGTTGTGTTTTGTTGCAATGAAATAGGAACAGGGTTCCGAATTGTTCTAGGTTGTGAAAAAGTATCCGGCTTTATATCTGAGGATGTGAAATATCACCTGCCATGTTTGGCAAGAGTGTCCGGCTCTATATCCGAAGGCGTGAGCCTTATCGGCTGATCACCGAAGGGCATGGATCCACTAGTTGTACTGGTATGATGCCATGGGAGCCTGGGGCTACACCATGTGTCAGGGACGCCGTGTAATATGGGCCGGCTTCGATATGCACTATATTGGAACTTTTTTGTGAGAATACTAGAATTGCATTGAATTATGTATGTTTTATGTCATGATAACACTCATGTACCACACACTGATATAACCTGGATCTGCCTTACTAAGAAGTGTCTCACCCCTATTGTACGTAGATGTTTTTCAGGTCCTTCGAGTAATCAGAACTAGCGTTCTTGTATTAGGAGCATAGTGGTCGGTGTACAGCGAATAGTTCTTATGTAAGTAGTAGGACTCTATCGGGTTGTCGTTTTGGGTTTTGGCTGGCACTCGGGTTTATGTTTTGTATTATGGAACTAGACTTCTTTTGTATAGACTCTGGTATGGTACAATGTATGTATAGAAAGAACAGTTTTCGCTACCTATTTGTTATATATGTGAATGTGTATAGGGTGTACGGGAACCCCATGGGGTCGAACCCTCTTTCATTATGTCGTATCATTGATGTTTTGTATGATACAGGGATATGTTAGATTACTTATTCACCCCAGGGTCCCATTTCCGGGTTCAGGGCGTGACGGCTTGGTATCAGAGCTAACTAGGTTGTTAAGTCTTGTAGACTTGGTTAGGATAGTAGTGTGTACATATCAGAGTATAAGAAGTAGGAAATGGGTAGAGTGGGTCTAGGTTTGTTTTATTAGTAGACAAGGACTCGTTGGCGGTGTTTTGTGTTTTTCCTGAAATAACGATTTCAATAAAATCATAGCAAACCATTAATGATTTTTGTGTCGGTGTGATAGGACAGACTTAGACCAGTCAAGTGATAGTTAACATGATTAGTTATAAATGATTGTGTTAACTGTACGTGATATATGAGTACTAATAGATTCCTATCGTTTTTCAGAATGGAGCCCAAGGATAATAACTTAGAAAGTGAATCCGAGGAGACTGCGAGTGATGAATCTCCTTTTGTGCCTCGAAGGTTGACGAGGCAGGTCATGCAGGAGATTGGGTGGAGTGTTAGGAGATGCGAACATTCTCCTACTACTGTGGGGTGCACCATTGAAAGGTTCACTTACATGCACCCTCTGATGTTCTCAAGAGGACATGTTCCGATGATAATGGAGGACTGGGTCGAGAAGATCGAGAGAATTCTGGAGGTCTTACACTGCACAGATAAGTAGAGGGTCCTCTATGCTACCTTCCAACTACCTAGGGAGGTGGGGCATTGGTGGACTATAATGAGTCTGCTAGAGAAGTAGAGAGTCGGTTCTACATAGATGACATGGAGCCCTTTTAAGGAAGTTTTCTTTGAGAGGTACTTCCCGGTCTCCATACATAATGCAAAGGCAGATGAGTTCACTACTCTAACATGGGGAGATATGATGGCGTAGGGGATGCTGCTCGGTACATAGAGCTATCCCGTTTCACGCCGTGCTTGATCTTGAGCGAGAATGAGAAGACTCTGATGTTCGAGAAGGGCTTGAGGAAGGACATCCATAGGTTAGTGGGTACGCTTCAGATCCGTGAGTTTTCAATTTTAGTGGATAAGGCCACTGTGATCAAGACCAACATTCGGGAGGATGAGGTGGATCAGGAACTGAAGAAGAGGCAAGTACCTTCTTGTTCTTAGTCTGGATCTCGCTAGGGATCATGGAAGAAGAATAAGAACAAGGGCTCGGGTTACCGTCATAATAGTGAGCGCCAGAGTTCTCAAGCGAGTCAGTCGGGTGACCGTTGTATCAGGTGCACAAATGGCATAGTGGTGAATGCCAGTAGTTTGGGGGTAACTACTACAATTGTGGCCAGTTAGTTCACATGACTCAGGATTGTCAGACGAACACAGCTCCGGCATAAGTATACTCGCTTACCCCAATGGATGCTAAGCATGCAAGGAATCTGGTGACATGTACTATGATGTTGCTTTTAAATAGAGATGTGGTTTTACTTGATTCAGGTGCGACCCATTCCTTTATATCTGCTAACTTTGTAAAACTGTGTGGGGTTGAGACCCGAGTCATGAGCGAAGAATTTTCGGTAACTACACCATCTGGGAGTGTATCGTTCTATTAGAGGATGTTAGAAAACTGCACAATGATAATTCAGGGAAGATTGCTACCGAAGAATCTGGTAGTGTACGATATCTTGAGGTTTGATGTCATACTGGGGATGAATTGGTTATCCTCCAGTTATGCTGTGATTGACTGTCATGGAAAGGTGGTAGTATTTAGACCTCCTAGGGAGAAGGAGTACAAGTTTTTAGGATCGTGTGTGCGTTCGATGCCACAGGTTCTATCGGCATTACAGACGAGGAGGTTACTCTTGGATGGATGTCAGGGGTACCTAGCTTGCGTGAGGGAATCACCGTGGGATGAGTTGAAGCTTGAGGACATTCGAGTGGTTAACGAGTTCCCGGATGTGTTTCTAGAAGATTTACTTGGTTTACCTCTGGATCGTGAGGTGGAGTTTGCAATAGTGTTGTTTCCTGGAAAGGCACTGATCTGTAAAGCTCCATATTGAATTGCTCTAGTAGAACTTTAGGAGTTGAAAGAGCAGTTGCAGGAATTATTGGACAAGGGCTTTATCCGACTGAGTGTTTCACCTCGGGGAGCTACAGTTTTGTTTGTGAAGAAGAAGGATGGGTCAATGTGCATGTGCATTGATTACCGTGAGATCAACAAGGTAACTGTGAAAAATCGTTATACTTTACCTTATATTAATGATCTCTTTGACCATATGTAGGGGACGCAAGTCTTTTCGAAGATCGACCTACGATCTGGGTATCATCAGGTGAGGGTTCGATCTGAAGATGTTGTGAAGACTTCTTTCTGAACCAGATATGGCCACTACGAGTTCTTAGTCATGCCATTTGGGTTAACGAATGCTCTGGTAGTATTCATGGATTTGATGAATGGGGTTTTCCATGAGTACCTAGATCATTTTGTAGTGGTATTTATCGATGACATTCTGGTATACTCGAGAAGTTCAGAAGAGTATGAAAACCATCTAAGATTGGTGCTACAGATTCTGAGGGAGAAGAAGTTGTATGCCAAGTTGAAGAAGTGTGAGTTTTGGTTGAATCAGGTCGCGTTTTTTGGCCATGTGGTGTCTAGAGGCTTTATCTCAGTTAATGCTAGCAAGATTAAAGTTGGGGTTGACTGGGTGAGACCGAAGAGTGTGCATAAGGTTCAGAGTTTTCTATGACTGGCGGGTTACTATCGTCGGTTCATGGAGGGTTTCTCTAAGTTGTCTAGGCCTCTGACATGGTTGACCAGGAAGGGGGTGAAGTTTGATTGGACCGAAGATTGCAAGTAGTGTTTTCAGGAGTTGGAATAGCATTTGGTTACTGCTCTGGTTTTGACCATTCCTTAGGGGGATGGTGGTTTTGTGATTTCTAGCAATATATCTTCGAAGGGTTTAGGTTGTGTGCTTATACAACAGGGTAAGGTAATAGCTTATGCTTCTCGACAACTCAAGGAATACGAGAAGAATTACCCTACGCATAATCTGGAATTAGCTGCTGTAGTTTATGTACTAAAGATCTGGCGACACTACCTGTATGGTGTGCAATGCGTGATTTTCATGGATCACAAAAGCCTTAGGTACTTTTTCACCCAAAAGGAGTTGAACATGTGGCAGAGACGGTGGATAGATTTGATCAAAGACTACGATTGCACCATAATTTATCACCCAAGGAAAGCTAACATGGTAGCTGATGCGTTGTGTCGAAAGTTGGAGCATGCGCCAGTATCAACAGTGGTAGCTTAGCATCATATCAGACGGGATCTAGAAAGCCGTGGTATAGAGTTGGTGTCCGATGATCATTAGGCTTTCATTGCTAGTTTGGTGATCCATCTGACTTTGTTTGAGCATATTACAATCGCGCAGGCTAGTGATGCGGAGTTGATTGAGATTGTGGAGAAAGTACAGCAGGGGTTGGCTGCGGACTTTAACATCTTTAAGGGAGGTGTGTTGAGGTTTGGAACTAGGTTGTGTGTTCCAAACGATGATGAGATCAGAAGGACAATTTTAGAGGAAGCGCATCGTTCTTTTATATGGCACATCATGGTAGTACGAAGATGTATCAGGACTTGCGCGAGACCTTTTGGTGGAGTGGTATGAAAAGGTAGATTGTTTAGTTTGTGGAGCAATGTCTGACGTGTTAGCAAGTGAAATCTGAACATTAGAGGCCGATAGGACCGTTACAGCCTTTAGCTATTTCGGAATGGAAATGAGAGTACATGTGCATGGATTTTGTGACTGGACTACCGCCAGCACTTCACGGGCATGATCGTGGACAAGTTGACGAAATCTGCTCACTTTTTACCAATAAAGGTTAGCTACCCTTTAAGTAGGCAAGCAGACATGTACGTGCATGAGATAGTTAGAATGCATGGGGAACCGGTGTCCATTGTGTCAGATCGAGACCTGAGGTTTATTTCTCGTTTTTGGAAGAGCTTGCAAGAAGCACTGGGGAAGAAACTTACTTTCAATATAGCGTTCCACCTACAGACTAATGGACAGTCAAAGAGAAAAATATAGACCTTGGAGGATATGTTACGGGTTTGTGTGTTAGACTTCGGTGGTGGTTGGATGCAGTTTCTGCCACTAGTAGAGTTCGCCTATAACAACAGCTTCTAGGCTAGTATTTGGATGGCACCATTCGAAGCTCTATATGGTCGAAGGTGTCGATCTCCTCTATATTAGGATGAGGTTGGTGAACGTTAGGTGTTAGGACCTGAACTCGTGCAGCAGGTGTCTGAGAAGGTGGGTTTGATCCGGAATAGGATTAATCGGCTTAAAGCCGGTAGAAGAATTACACGGATGTTTGCTGCTAAGAGTTAGAATTCGAGGTCCGGGGTAAGATATTCCTGCAAATCGCTACAATGAAAGGCGTGATGAGTTTTGGAAAGAAGGGCAAGCTGAGCCCGAGGTTTATTGGACCATTCGAGGTTCTTGAGCCAATGGGTCTGGTAGCCTACAAAATTGCACTAACCCCCAGCACTATTGAGGATCCATGATGTGTTTCATGTATCCATGTTAAGGAGGTACGTGTCGAATCCGTCGTATGTTATTAGTTACAAGAACTTGGAAATTGGGGATACTTAGTGTATGAAGAAGTACTTGTTCAAATTCTGGACCGTAAAGTTCAAAAACTACGTACCAAGGATATACTAAGAGTGAAGGTATTGTGGCAGAATCATGAGGTTGAGGAAGCTTCTTGGGAATCAGAAGCAGAGATACGCCGAAAGTATCCATAGTTGTTCTGAGTTGTGGTTTTGATAGTATACTTGGTAAGTATGTATGTATTGCCCTACTTTTGTATTGGGTAGGTGGTATGTCATTGGGAGTGTGTATTATTGTGAACTCCTAAGACGGTTTATGTATGTAACCACGGTATTCGTCTGCCATAAGTGAGAGAATGTATGTATTGTGTCAGGGCTACATTGTAAATAGCCAACGGTTCTTTCAAGAGTTAAGTGTGTGTCTGATTATGTGAATGAGTTCGTGAATAAGAGATTACAAATTTCGAGGACGAAAGTTTTGTAAGGAGGGGAGGTTGTAAGAACCCAAACTGTGATATATGGAATAAATAAATAAAAGAAAGGTAAAATAGTAATTGAGTAGGATTCGTCGACGAAGCCAGAGTTCGTCGACGAGGGCCCTTCTATTGCTTGGCAACGAAATGCAGGTGCTCATCGACGAGGAGAAGCTGAGAGGTTTTAGGAATTCGAAAATCTCAGGCTCATCGACAAGGCCACCGCTTCGTCAACGAACTGTCTTCATTGGTTCATCGACGAAGTTGTCAACTCGTTGACGAGTTTGGCCAAGTCAAAGGGCTATAAATATCCAATTGGGTTGCTTCTAAGCTAAGAAATGAAAATCTCTCTCTCTCTCTCTCTCTCTCTAGATTTCTTCATCGTATGTTGTTGGAATCGTTGATCCGACGTTGCCATGAGGATTAGGGAAGGATTCTCTTCAAGATTTGTGGAATGGATCTTCATTCCGAGCATTTTCGGGTTTTGGCTTAAAATCAAGGTAATGCTCAGTTTCAATTTTGTTTCAATAGTTGTGCAGGGAATAGAATTGTGAGTATGTTCTATATTGTGGTTTATAAGTTTTGGGAACTTGGTTCGCGGTTTAGGGGCCGTAGAATTCGAGTTCTCCTTGACTTGTTTAAACTGTATATTTTTGGAAAATTATGATTTTAGGTTACCAAATGGGTGTGGATTGTTTGGTTATATGAACATGCGTGAGTTGTGTTTTGCTACAATGAAATAGGAACATGGTTCTAAATTGTTTCAGGTTGTGAAAGAGTGTTTTACTCTATATCCAAGGGTGTGAAATATCACCTGCCATGTTTGGCAAGAGTGTCCAGCTCTATATCCGAGGGTGTGAGCCTTTTTAGCTGATCACCAAAGGGTGTGGATCCACCAGTGTTACCAGTATGATGCCATGGGAGCCTGGGGCTACATTATGTGCTTGGGATGCCGTGTAATGCGGGCCGACTTCGAGCCGAAGGGTGTGACGACACTAGGTTACTTGATCATGTGTGTGTGCGTGATATACCCTATACTAGAACTGTTTTGTGAGAATACTAGAATTGTATTGAATTGTGTATGTTTTATGTCATGATAACACTCATATGCCACACAACGATATAATTTGGATTTGCCTTACTGAAAAGTGTCTCACCCCTATCGTACGTACATGTTTTTCAGGTCCTTCGAGTAACCGGAACTAGCGTTCTTGTATTGGGAGTATAGTGGTCGGTGTATAGAAAATAGTGCTTTTGTAAGTACTAGGACTCTATTGGGTTGTCATTTTGGGTTTTGGGCCGCACCTAGGTTTTTGTTTTGTATTATGGAACTAGATTTCTTTTGTATAGACTCTGGTATGGTACAATGTATGTATAGAAAGAGCAGTTTTTGCTGCCTACTTGTTATATATGTGAATGTGTATAGGGTGTATGGGAAACCCATGGAGTTGGACCCTCTTTCATTATGTTGTATCATTGATGTTTTATATGATTTAGGGACAGGTTAATTACTTATTCACTCCTGGGTCCCATTGCCAAGTTCGAGGCATGACAAAATGAGAGGGTGTATATAGGTACCCCACAAAATATAATCGTTAGGGACTCATTTGGTATTTTTGAAAATATTTAATTAAATTTTAACCCTAATTACCGCAGTTAATTTTTGGCATCCCGCAAGATTCGATCACCCGGTCCTTAGAGCTGGTCGTCCGAACTGACACAAAGCCTATATTAGGTTTGGGTGACTGTGGGTGAGTCTGATTGGCTGAAGCTAAGGCGATTTCCCAACCTTCATAGATTCGAGTGCCTGGTTCATTGATTCGGATTGTTGTGCCTCATAATTCGGTCGCCCAGGGTGATTTTGAACTAAAAATTCAAGTGGCCAAGGCTAGTAGAAAGTGTCAACAATAAGGTTCGGTTGACCATGGAATTTTAGTTCAAATTTTGACCGGTCACCCAAACCTTAATTAACGGTTTGAATTTAGGCTGGTTCAGTCAACTGAGGCATTTATAACGCCATGGTTCGGTCACCCGAAGCTATTAAAAAATGTGCATTTAAGTCTTATTTAGCCCCTATGCTTTTTCAACCCTGTGTGAATAAGCTTGCAGCAATTTGGTTAAAGGGTATTGGTTGATTGAGACTTTTTAATTAAGCCTAAAAACCCAAGGTTGGTCGACCGAGTCTATGATCTTCTGATTTTCCCTATGGTCAGACAATGACCTTTGAGCATAAACCTATCATACATGAGATGCAGTTATTACATACCAAATTTAAATGCAATACAAATTAAAAACAAATGTCTTCTTTATCTTCTTTGCTCTTTAAACTTCATGGAAAACGCCTGATCATATGAGCTTTATGCATCCTTGGCTTCCATTCTCAGTCCTCTTATGTGTGTGTTGATGTATAACATGTTCAAACACTAGATACACACATAAGTAACTTGTGGTTTGTCATAATCAAAACTATGGATCAGACTCAAAAAGTCAACAATATCCCCTTTTTTTATAATGACAAACACACCAAAGCAAAATGGGTACAATCTGAAAAGGCTCCCTTTAAGAATATGCAAAACTTAATTTTAAACCATATAGATCAACCATATTCAAATAAAGACATCTCAAATAATATGCATTCAATTTTATCATTATAACACAAACGCATACATGCATGCAGCTCAGATATTTACCCCATTAAAACATTTACCTTAAACGAACTCCCCCTTTTTGTCAAGCCTTTTGCTCTCATATAAATTCTCCCCCTTTTTGCATTAGCAAAAAGGGTTAAGTTAAGAAAAAAATATATTATTTTTTTTAAAAAAAAAAAACTTAGCTTAAGGTATCACTCCCCCTTCTTTTTGAAAACTTTCCCCCGATGAGGCATTTAACCTCAAAAGAATTCTCCCCCTTTATCATATAGTATATGGGCATATAAAAGTTGATCAACAAAGATACAATATTTAAGCACATATGCAAGAAACAAAATAAATTTAACATAAAACCATTTCTTACAAAATAAATTATATATATATATATATATATATATATATATATATATATATATTTGTGTGTGTGTGTGTATAAATATATATCCCCTTAATGATATTATCAAGAAGTATTGTGGGTGTGCTTTCTGAAAAAGAAACTTTAAAAATCATGCAAGCAAAATTTGTCTGGTATCTAATAGGCACACACCAACTATGACTAGAAAAATGCAACCATACAAATCCTAAAGATTAACAATCAATGCAAGATCATATGGCTAAAATAAACAACTTGTGGCAAAGCAATATATTTTCATTTAAAAATATTTAAAAAATACAATTAAGCACATGCCATAGTGATCTCAAAACAAATCTAAGCTAAAAGTGTGGGTGAACATGATAATTTTGTATGCTCCCCCTAACGTTTTGAATCCTAGCTTAGAAGTTTTGAGGTGCTTATACTTGTTAGAGACTAATTTCATTGTGCCTGGTGGTATAAGCCTTTGCTAAGAACACAACTATATTGAGTATAAATTAATACTATCTTTTTCACTTGATCAGTATAGTCTCCCTATAGACTATAGATGCATCGGAGAAGTGATATTAAAGCATACAATAATGTTCATAACCAAGAACCATCCATATCTGTTTATAGACCTTGGATTTGATGTTCAAGGTTTTCTAAAGAGCCTCAATATTCAAAAAGCGTAGTGATGCATGTGATTTCTTTAAGTTCTTTCTATAGGGAGGTGCTTAGCTCCCTTGAATTGGCGATGATTATGTAAGCATGAAATTTAATATTCAATAAATTTTCACTCATCCTTTCAAAAATATTTTAACATTCATTTTATCATAATCAACTATGCACAAGGTTTTATTTTAGGAAAATTTTTATCGAAATTTTGGTAGCATGCCGTCTATAAATCAAAAATTTTCCCATAAAACTTGTACCTGATAAATGGTTGTTCTTAACAAAATATTTATTTAAAGCATGCAACAACATAAGATCCACTACCAACATGCAATTCACATCACTACATCCGCCATGTAGGAGACATTCTAGACTAAGCATACAATCAAGTAGCAATTATCAATTCATAAAAAAACAATCTATCTATCAAAGAATATAAATAGTAAAGAACAGTGGATAGATTTGAGTTCAATACAGTGTTATTATTCATTAAGGCATATAAAATATGATCATGAGAGCAATTTAATTTAATATTCATGAAAGAAAAATGCTCCTCTTGAGTTATGCACTAATGCTATCTTATGTCTTTATCTATTTTTCAAGAAATTAGCCTAGTGTTTTAAGATTTTCAATGATTTAATCTTGGCGATGAATGCTTTAGGCTTATCGGACCAAAAAGTCACAATGAATATTCGTTAAGATTATAAGCTTAGATCTGCCTTTTTTTCTTATTAATCTCAATACATGAGAGGCACAAGGTTGGATGGCTTTGACTTTAATTGCATATGCATAGGTCTCTTTGAATTTGAAACCTAGTGCAACCACTTTAACCACTCAACATCATTTAAAGCTCTAGAAGATTTGATTGAACTTTGAGAGCTTGTAGGAAAAGTGAATACTCCTAAGGATTAAAATTTCTATTATGTTTAGAAGGTTATTCAGAAGTGAGCACAAGTGGATAGTATTAAAATAATTTTATGATTGTGAATATGTCTAGACCATTTAGACAAAAAAGCAAATTGAAGTATATGAATTTTTGAACACCGCTCTTTGGTGAATGGAAAGTATCCTTAAGACATGATCACGATTTAAAGCAGGATCCGATCCAATGAACAAAAATAATTTTTACTAGATATGATCGTGGGTTGGTAAAGAATTCCTATGGAGGAGAAAGGTTAACCAAGATTAGAGGATTTATATTTAAAACTTAAAGGGAATATTTTGATTTAACAATGAAACACGAATCCCCTAGTGGATGTCTCTAATTTTGATTAAGAGAAAGGGGTCTTTTAATAAGCACCAGAAGAATAAATAGATGTGATCAGCAGTGCTTAAGCCTAGAGTGATGACTAAACTTTGATTAGGCTTTTATGCTTAAGAATAAGCTTGGGGTTAAATGATATACAATGAATTCGCTAAGTCCCAAACATGTGCAACAGACAAAATATGCTTAACTTAAGATGTCCATAATTAAACATGTGTTAAGCATTTAGAATTAATTACTAGGAAAACATGCCCTGTCCATTTGGAAGTGGATTTTACTTTGACATATTTTGACCAATATTTTCATATTTTACTCAAATATTAGAATGTAAATGCATTATGTTCAACTTGGATAAATTTCTTGAATTTTCATATTGGTATGATTTGTTAAGTTCTTAGTATACAAATAGTGAATAGTGAAGGCATATACTAAGTTTTGATATTTTAAACCCATACCACTTCCCAGGCCATTAGTCATCACATTCCCTACACCAAATCCTAGGATCTAAGGAAGAATTTAAATAATTAGGTAATTTCAATTTGAATCCATTTTTTCTTAGATCCTGAGAGATTTTCCTTCAGAATTACCCACATCATTTCACAAGATAAGCAAGTTTTGTATATGCATGAAGGATAATGCTTATTTATTCTATTTTTTCCAGATATGACATGACTGTGGGTTTGATAAACAAAACATGAACCCTTTTTTAAAATATTTTTCTTTTTAACGGCGAAGGGTTTGTTTTTATTATTCTTTTCATTTTCACCTTTGGTTTTAATTCTAGAATAATCATCTATTTCTTCCTTTAAGCAGATGGTTTTCAATGTCTTCTCTACTTTTTAAGGATGGCGTGATATTCTTTTAAATCTTTTAATTGTTTCGCTATCCTTTTATTTACCTTTCTCAAGTTCTTTTTTTTCTTAGACACCCTAACTAGAAGCTTATGCATTTTCGATAAAGCACTTTCTAGTTTCTCACACGAAAACATGTTTTCATTATTAAATTCATCACATGATGCAGTATAAGATTTGAAACAAGGATTAACACTTGAATTAGTGCATGAATTATCAGCCAGGATTTCAAAAAGTTTGATAGATGATTCAACACATGATATATTGCAACAATCAACACAAGAATCATCAACTGCATCATAAACTGAAATAGGAGCTGAATCATATACCTCTTCATTGATTGGCATTATTAATGCATGATTTACCTCTTCTGTACCATTTGAGTTTAAATCCTTCAAAGTGATGATCTCCTTTTCTTTTTCCCCTCCATATTTCCCATCCAATTCTTCCCATATATCCTTTGCACTAGAACATGCCTAATCTCAAGTAGAATGTTAGAATCTAAAGTGCAATACAATAAATCCATGGCATGTGAATTTGCATGCATTAAATTGATATCATTTTCATTAGTAGACATACAAATTCCCTTAGCAATCACTTGCCAAGCCCTCCAATTCATTGACTTTATAAAAACGCTCATTTTGATTTTCCAGATGGTGAAGTCGACACCACAAAATAATGGAGGAATGGAAGGTGATCGTTCCTCTCCGAATGGGGATACACCAATGTGAGCCATTGCGATCTTTTACAAAAGCTATTAAGCCTAGTACAATGAGGCTCTGATACCAATTGTTGGAATTAGTGTATTCCCAAGGGGGGGTGAATTGGGTATCTAAAAATCTATGCCTAGGTTCAATTCAATTCACAACTAGTATAACTCAACCTAGGGTCTGTCTAAGCAAATACCAAAAGCCCAACAATATAGGACTGAGCTGATAAATAAAACAGATACGGCGGGCTCATTATTTCTTAATAATTCACAATAATAAAAACATAAGCATTCAAGTGTGGATTTTAAATTGTGAAAATTAAAATCACGCACAAGAAATGTTATCAGGGTTTGGCCAAACTTGCCTACAACCGCACCTCAAGCTAAAAAGCAAGAGGATTCCACTAGTTGCTCACTTGCGAGTGGAGCGACACCGATTACAACATCTTACCAAGATGGTGCACCTAGTTCTCTTAACCGGATCTAAACTAGTCCGGTGCTCACCTAACCAAGTTTGAGCAATTCAAGACTATTCACAAAGCTAGTCACCCTCTTCCGACCACGCCTCGGGAATACAACAGATAATTAATTTGTGTACAATAAAGATGCTTCTTACACTAAGAAGATATGTACCACAATAAGCAGAATACTAACAATGCACTTAAGTATGATAAGGATTTATGCTCAAGTGAGTATGTCCAATATATCTCTCAATCAAATAAGGTATATGATAATATGAGAGATGCTAATGAATAAGTTCCTTGATTCAAAATATAATGCACTCCAAATATTTATCAATGTACAATATTATGTCTACCACAGATAAATTTCTACAATGAAGTATAGGTAGCAATAGAGATATGCTTCAAAAAGGTTTTTCAATAATCACAAATGAAGCCAGTGAGTCTTGCAATGAAAATGCTAAGACACCCAAGCTATGGGGAGTTTTTCTCAAGAGAAATAGATGTATCTCTTAAAATCAATGGGAAGAACTTTAAAATAATACTCTCAAAAGGATTTTAAAATATTGAGTATATTAGAGGGATGATTTTTCAAACAAATATTTGAAGCACACAATAAGACCAAATCAATCTCCTTTCTATCTTGCAATTAATTTGCAAAAGAGGAGAACAAGAAAATGTTACTCTCTATTCCAAAATGATTTTTGCAAATAAAAGTTTGAGAGAGTATGAACAAATAGGATTGAAAAAATTATGGAGTGTGAGCAAATAGGAGTATAAAAATTTGAGAGAGCTTTTGCTAATCTATTTGCTAATCTTATTGCTAATCAAAGCAAATAAGAGGGTATATATAGGTACTCCACAAAATATAACCATTGGGGACTCATTTTATATTTTTGAAAATGTTTAATTAAATTTTAATCTCAATTACTGCAGTTAATTTTTGGCATCCCGAGAGATTTGGTCACCCTATCCTTAGGGTCGGTCACCCAAATAAACACAAAGCCTGTATTGGGTTTGGGTGATTGTGGGTGAGTCTGGTTAGCTGAAGCCAAGGCAATTTCCAAACCTTCATATGTTCGGGCGCCTAGTTCATTGGTTCGGTTTGTCGTGCCTAAAATTCAATCACTTGGGGTGATTTTGAACTAAAAGTTAGGGCAGCCGGGGCTGGTAGAAAGTGTCGTCATTAAGGTTCGGTCAACCGTGGAATTTTAGTTCAAATATGAATCGGTCGCTCGAGCCTTAGTCAATAGTTTGCCTTTAGGCTGGTTCGATCAACCGAGGCATTTATAACACCAAGGTTCGGTCACCCAAGGCTATTCAAAAATGTGCATTTAAGTCTTACTTAGCACCTATGCTTTTTCAACCCTGTGTGAATAAGCTTGCGACAATTTGGTTAAAGGGTTTTAGTTGACTGAGGCTTTTTAATTAAGCTTAAAAAACCCAAGGTTGGTTGACCAAGTCTATGATCTTCTGATCTTCCCAATGGTCAGACTGTGGCCTTTGAGCATAAACCTATCATGCATGAGATGTAGTTATTACCTACATAATTTAAATGCAATTCAAATTAAAAAAAAAAAAAACATCTTCTTTATCTTCTTTGCTTTTTAATCTTCATGGAAAACACCTAATCATATAAGTTTTATGCTGTAATGACCCCGACCCGTCACGTGGGCCTAAAGTGCTACTTTAGTGACGTCTATGTACCTAATACCGAATTCATCGTATATGAAACACATATACGCAGCGAAAATAATATACAAAATCCTCAAATTACATTATCAGAGTTCTTACTATCTTTATACACAAATATCTCCATTTTCACCTAATTACATCCTATAAAACCAGACAAAAATAAAATCTCTATACATACACACCACCTACATAAATTTACACCACTAGCCCGACTCCTCTAGCCTACTAGACCCGATCTCTAGGATTTCCTGGAAAGACATTTTGTGAAGTAGGGGTGAGGCACAACTCAGTGAGGGAAAGTCTAATTTAATGTCACTGTGTGGCTAGCATGCATTTAGTGTACAGAAAATAAGTAGTTCACTAAATAGATAAACACATTTATGAAATCATTCTTATTTGACACTCACACACACGATTAGACGAGGATAGGGAAGATTACTCGCCCATACAAGTAGCTTCCCTCTACTCTAATACCATTATTGCTACTAGGGCACTCACCTTTATCAGCAAGCCCTCGAAATTATCTTATTAATTATTTGTATTCACATAAATTTATAAATATGCATATAAGACACTCCCTGTGACAAACACGCCATTTACTTCCCCCATGGCACAGGTTGTGTGGCCCGAAGGCTAGACTAATGTCCTGGGGGATCTACCCAGATAATAGTCATCTATACTCTCTACTAACATACTTCGCAGGTATATGCAACTCTAGTTGCTGGTCTTATTGCCCTTACCCGGGGGTAACATTCACCTTATGTAGGCAAATCAGACAAGGCCACCTTACACCTTTTAGAATAGGTGTGGGCGCACATGGCCACATAACAAATCCCTAGCAAGGGTATTGTGCTCACAATACACTGGTCCCCAGGGTTCCTAAAGCATATCATGCAATTTAGATAATAGAAATCACCATTTAAAACATCAATTCACATATATTTCCTATTATTCCAAAACCTGGCCCCTAGCCTCAAAATACAACCTGGCGTATAGCCGTCAATTAAAACTTGGCCCTCGGCCATCAAATAACAATCCTGGACCTTGGCCAATCAAACAATACCCGATCACTGGCCATTATTTTAAACTCCTGCATTCACCTCATGCAGGCCAATTGGACAAGGCCACCCTACACCTTTCAAAATAGGTGTGGGCGCACACAGCCACATAACAAATCCCTAACAAAGGTATAGTGCTCACAATACACTGGTCCCCAGGGTTCCTAAAGCATATCATGTAATTTAGATAATAGAAATCACCATTTAAAACATCAATTCACATATATTTCCTATTATTCCAAAAACCTGGCCCCTAGCCACAAAATACAACCTGGCGTATAGCTGTCAATTAAAACTTGGCTCTCGACAATCAAATAACAATCCTTGAAATTGGAAAATCAAAAAATACCCGGCCACTAGCCATTATTTCAAACTCCTGCATTTTATAAACAGTACCAGTATTTTTGCAAGTATTTCCAGTATTTCTCAAACAATTTAGTATTTTATAATTTCCAACCCATTCAGATCATCTGGCAAACAATTTCACATTTAAACGCACTTATATATACATATATATATATATATATATATATATTCAACTATCCACCGTTCATTTTATACAAAATTACATATCATATATTCTAATTTTGTAAAATGAACTAATCCGAACGGGCATTTTCGAAAACAACTTCTGAATTCTCAAATCAAATTCAGATTGGATTTGAAGTAGTGAAATTGAAACATAAGCTTCCTGGAGAAGCTTACACTATTATATTTTGTTTCGATATGTTTTTCTTTTCCTTATTATACTATTCATTTTACTTGTTAATTTAATTAATTAATTTAATTAATTTATTAATTAATTTTATTTTATTAATATTATTTTATTTTATTTTATTTTATTTTTTTATTAATTAATTTTTTTTTTTTAAATCCTGATTACTACATATGCGTCTTTGGCTTCCATTCTCACTCCCCTTATGTGTGTGTTGAATTATAACCTGTTCAATCACTAGATACACACATAAGTAACTTGCGGTTTGTCATAATCAAAACCACGGTTAGACTCAAAAAGCCAATATCATACCTACAAACATGTATTGGGGTATAGCCAAGAGTCAAGTTACGCATGTATGCCATAGCCTCATAAAAAGACTTTGGAAGTGTTTCACCATCAAGCAATGCTGCCTTAATTAGCCTCAAATTCATGTTGAATGCACTCTGATTTTGATGATGCATTGTCCTTGAATGAACCAACTTTATCAAGAACTCTAACTTTGAGAACTTTTTACAATTTGGAAAAAGTGGCGCCCGTGCATCCCTCACAAGATTAGCAAATGATTTACCAAGTTGATCTAACTGACTAGGATCACAAAGTATGTTACTTGCTAAACTTTATTCAGGAGTAGTTTGCAATACATTGACCTCCTTAGTGTCCACTCCGATCCCCCTTTGCAAGTCACCTAACATTACGATTAACCCATCCTAACGTGTATCACCATCTCATATATTGGCACCCTTATCTTCTTCACCATCATCATCACTTAGAATTTTATAATCTTCATCTGAAGCACCATCTTGTTTAGCTTTTGTCCATTCCATAGTCTAATAAATGTTTTCCAACTAAATCAATGTGTCGAAATGTTATGTGTTGGCATTTCTTAGAAGGACACCTTATTCTACTAGATTGGTTAGCACAAGGATGTGCAAACTCTATGAAATCATGTACACCTTTTACATATTCTGGTAAAAATCTACCCCAAGCCTTTATCCAACTCTTATCTATTTTCATTAGCCTATAACATGTTCAAATAAACGAATTTGATTATATTTAATAATGTTTATAAGACATGCATCGTGAATCCTAAAATTAACCACCTTTTATCTAAAGGGTAAGGATCTTGTCTCATTTAGGAATGAAGCATTTACGTTGCAGTCAATTGCTTAAATTACTTGATCATACTCAATCTAAATTTTGACAGCATCTGCTCAAGGTTCTCTAAGTACATAAGATGGGAGAAGTAAACAGATTGCTAGTTTTTCACTAACAATTTGTCACAACACCCCACTATGCACTCAAAGAACATAAAAAGAGATGCTATCAAAATATGTTATGAGAATGAATAAAACATGAACAATGACAACAATGTAAATACACATTTCTAAATTGTCCACATGTTGGACAATTCAAGAATGGTTAAAATAAAAACATCACTAATCATAAGCAAAAAAAATTATTAACATGTCTAATTGATTATTAATCTAGATAGTATGATTAATAATCAATTCAATATTAATCGATTTATCTCAAATTTATGATAAGACATATAAATGTATAGTGTACAATTCTCAAATGGGTCTAAGCTTCAATGAACACATGCATATAATGAATGAATGAATGCTTTGATGATAAAACATATGAATGTATATTGTTATTTTTTTTTTGAATCCTCATGTCTCCCAAGTCAATAATAGCCTCAGGAAAGAGACCACAATTTCTGATAAAGCCTCTAGCTAAGCATTCAACACAATTCATCTTTTATCCCTTGTAGCATAAAAGTTCAAACCATTCCCAACCCCCTGTTTCCAACTCGCAATTTCAGTTTCATTTGTGCCATAACAAGCAAACATGTAGAGCGAAATACACATTCTTTGCATAGAAGCATTTAAAAGGGAGTAACAGGGGAATTTATAAGCTACGCACAAGGTTGTCCATTCTCATCTATTTCCTTTTGAACATATGCATATTTAACAAGAAATAGAATAAAATACTCAAATCACCATGTTGTCAAATAAATAAAATAAAAAACTAGGTTTTCCTTCAATCACATCTAAAATCAAAATCTTCATACCATTAAATTCGAACAAACTCAGTCTAAGGAAACTGTCTCTTGCGTGATCAATTCAATTTTTAGCAGTGTAATAAGATAATATAGAACCAAATGGTAGAAGTTCTTTCTCATCTCTTCACTACTTTCCAAGAAAACACATTGTCTAGGTGCCATCAAGCCCTCAAAACCCTTTAAAAATGACATAACTTAAATTGACAAGCTCATAAAAATGCCCAAGTTATATATATCACACAACCATGAGTAGCTAACTAAAATACCCCAATAGGCCAAAAACTTAAATATAATGAAATAATAAGCCAAAGTTGAAAATATTTAGAAAATATTTTTGAATCCACCTACTTTTTCTTCTATCAAACACAAATTTTTTGTTTGGATTAAGATATTTATGAGAGAAAATAAAATAAAAAATAAGATGGAGATCATTTTTATGAACCAACTTTCAATGGCAAATAGATCTACAAATATGAGAGAAAGATTTAGAAAGAGAGAGAGCGAAAAGCACAAACCTATCCAATAGCACATGTAACTGATCGAATTTAGGGAGAGAAGGAGTGGTGATCGCGACAATTCAATGAACTAGGCAACACTATGGCAAGCTGTAGCTGAGACGGTTTGGCAGTGAGTAATGACTATGAGGGTGCGACAGTAAGGATTTTAATGCAATAGCAGAGAGGGTGAGGTGCGGCTGAGACTGTTCAGTAGCATGGGGCGACAATGAGGTTAGGCAAAAGATGGTGCATGGTTTTTATTGAAGTAAAATACTTAAAATCATTGGTGATGGAGACAAACCATCGCTAAAAGTATTAATGGTGACTCACAACATATTCGTCACTAAACGGTAATAGTGAAAATCTATTTTCATCACTATTAACTGAAAAAACGTTACTAATATATTGGCGCCATGGTTAGCGTGGGAAGAAGTTATTTTAGTGACAATTTTATTAGTGACAAGTAGCAATTTGTCACTAATGGATCTTTATTAGTGACTGACATTGTTTTTGTCACTACTACCTAATCTATTAGTGATGAAAAAAAAATTGTCACTATAAATTCGTTATTAGTGATGATTTTTGGTTGGTCACTAATACTTTCATCTTAAAAGGGAATTTTTTGTAGTGGATATTTTTTATGAAAACCAATTCATTGTTGATGTTTTAGCATATACTGTAACAACCCAAATTTTTAAATGGAATTTAAATAATAAAGAGAGAGGGAAATAGAAACAGAAACGAAAGGAGACTGTAGACCTCGTCGACGACATTGCATTTTGAAAGGAAAAGAAAAGGGAATGCAAACAAATAAAATAAAGAAGGAAGCTGCCAAGCTTCGTCGACGAACACAGGGATTCATCGACGAAGGCTTAAGAGAATTCATAGATGAACACAGGGTTTCGTCGACAAGAAAATACCGAGAAGGGTCCTGAGGCAGCCTGAATTTCGTCGACGAATACAGGGTCTCATCGACGAAATTTATGAAGAACTCGTCGACGAAGACCGGGCTCGTCGACGAGTTCCGCCGCCTATAAATATGAAAAATCCGATTTTAAATTCATTTTTAAGTTTCCTCTCTCTCTCTCTCTCTCTTTTTTCGCTCTCTAACTCTCTCTTTCGATTTTGGGTTAGTTTTACGCCGGATTGAAAATCTGAGGCTACCACGACGCTCTTGGCGAAGTTCCCTGCAAGTTTTTCGTAGCAGATCATCAGGAAAACGAAGTTGAAAATCATCCCAAAGTTGAGGTAAGGCTTTTTAAGCCAAATTAGACTTTATCGTAGTTATAGGAATTGATGTATGCATGGAAATATTGATGTTTAGTACTGGGGATTTTGAGTTTCAGGGTATTAAGTAGGAAATCCTACGGGGGTCAGGTTAGGAAATTTGAGGGACTTTCTTAGTAGTCAGGTAAGTAAATAAACTAAAGCAGATTTTTTCCATGCAAGTTATTATTATTTATGAGCACATCTATTTTCAAAAAAGCCTATGTTATAATTGTTTATCATATATGAAACGTATGTTTGGAAAATACTGCCATTATGAGAAAAATGTATATGTATGTATGAGATGCCAGAAAAATTATGATTTTAGTATGACTTTTAACAGAGCATGTGTGGCATGAATATTATTTTACGTGAAATGAGATAAGATAAGAATGCTTTTAGGAGTAAAACACATTTTCAGCTATTATGAAACGATGAGTTATATTGTGATGGTTTTGACGATCGTATGATGAACGATGTATTTTCAAAATGTATATACCTGAAACAATTTTGGTGCGAGGTCGTATTTTATGTTATCAGCACGAGGCCGTATTTTATGTTATCGGCACGAGGCCGTATTTATGTTATTGGTGCAAGGCCATATTTACTACGATTTTAGCATGAGGCCATTTGTATGATTTCAGCGCGAGGCCGTATTTATCTTTCCGGTACGAGGCCGTAATGATGTTATGTATGATCATGTATTATTTGTTATCACAATCAGGATGTTAGTTCAGTTTAGACCAGGAGCTCGGTACCGTAGCTATGAGTTGATTTTGGCACAAGGCCTTATTAGTGCTACCGTCCCACGAGGGGATGGGAGATGGATAGTCAATGAGGCTTTCAGTAGAGTGTAGACGTACACCTGACAGTCTGGACTAGGGTGCGGCGGGCCCATCATACTTACAAACATATTTGAATCGGCAATGGTCGGCCAGCCATTGTCAGGTCCCGCCTTCGGGATGCACAACCCGTCATGGGGGGTAATACATGACATTAGCTAGCTATTCATCCTGGGTTGATTTTTAGTATTACGAGTTATTACAGATGTTTATGTATGTATGTTATGATTTATTAATGAATATGAAAGTACATGATTGTCCAGTATGATATTATGATTATTTCTAGAGTTATGAAATATATTATACATGTACAAGCACTCTAAATATTCATGTTGTCACACAACTGTATTTAGTTTATTTTCCCTTACTGAGAAGTGTCTCACCCCCAACATTATTAAATTTTTTAGGAAACCCAGAGAGACCGGCGGGTCAGGGCTGCCGCTGAGTGATTGGTGCTTCCCTACTAGAAGGGTAAGCCCTGAGCTAGGACTAGGAGATTTTTGGTTGCATAGTCCTAGTGTTATTTTGACTTTTTGGAGATTGTACATATGAACAATATATTGACGTTAATAGAAAGCTTTGGTATTATGATTTATGGATGGATGTATGGATTTTTATGTTTACTGCTGCTAGGTTTTCCACTGCGTATGACAAGAGTCCTTGTTACCCACAGGTTTGGGTTGACTATTTATTTATTATGTTGTATTTTATTGAGGGACGTTACATATACAGAGACAATTGTAAAAAGAATACTATTTAATTAAGCCATTGCATAAGAATGAAAATATCTAAACTATAAAAACATTAAATATAAGATGAATAAATGAATAAGGATGCTAAAGTTAAAAACATCACACATACACACACAAACACACACACAACACAAATTAAAGAAAAAACATGCTTCTAAAAAATTGATATTGTTGGGAATTTTGAGGAAACAAATCTCGTCAGGATCTTCGTTGTAACTTAATTTGTAATAATCCTAAAAAAAATTAATTAATTAATATGTAAATATGGTGGTTTAGTACTCTAGTATGATATTTGAGGTTTTAGATTGCTTCGTCTGCTTGCATTAAAAAATATTTATAGAAAGTGGCACCCTGGACCCCACCGGATTCGAGGTGTCACAGATTTGGTATTAGAAAAAATATCCGAGTTGTCACAATTGTGGTATCAGAGCCCAGGTTAATCGGTTCTGTAGACTTTAGCAAACAAATTTTACCAGAGTATATGTATAAATTATAATGAGGGTAGGAATGGGGAGGCTAGGTGTTGTAAGATTGATTGGATATACGATGCATAGAGAAATAAAATACAATAAGCAAATTCAAATTTTGGACTTTTGTCTTGCAGCCCAGAAACAGAAATCCGTCAATGGTTTTCTAAGATTCCCAAAAACCATCGGTGATATGAGCAACCCAGAGCATGTTTCTGAGATTTCAAGGAAACCATCAACGGTTTCTGAAAAGGCACATAAAACCGTTGATGGTTTTCTCCTAGAATGTTGCACTATGTTCATCTCCTTGTGTGAATTAGTTACTTCAAAAAATGAGCCACCATTCACAACATTAGGATATTTTTTAGCCTATTATTTCATATGTCGTAATTTAAGATTCTTAAATAGTTTTTGTCTTTTCATTAGGATGGACCTCAAAAAAAGCAATATGAATGTTGGAGGAAGTAATAATTGGGGGGGAGGGGCTTCCAATGAAGAAGGTGTTGACTTTGGTGCAATCCCAAGAAAGGGGGTGAATTGGAGATTTAAAAAATTCTTCCTAGGTTTAACTAATCTAGCAACAGTATTACACAACCTAGGGGCAGTCTAGATACGTATGAAGTTTCAAAGATGATATATCAATTAATTTTCAGTACATTCGACACACTTCCAGTATCTCTCAACCAAATACAATAACATGCCAACCAAAAATGCAGTATATTCAGCACGGAAATTAAATCAAGCACAAGGCAAAATATAATGCAGGAAAAGTAAAAGTGACACCGAATATGTTATCAAGGTTCGGCCAATACTACCTACGCCCCCGCCTTGGCTCACAAGCACAAGAATTCCACAATGGCTCACTTCACAGGGGGAGCGGCACCGTATACAACACCTTACCAGGATGGTGTACCTAACTTTCCTAATCGGGTTAAAGTCAATCCGTGACTTTTCACAGGGCAAGTCTCCCTCTTCCGAACACATATATGGTATACAATCATATATGAAATTTTGCATACAATTTAAGCACTTCTACACAAGCATATATGTACTAAAATATAGTCCAAATAAATCTGCACACACAGATGATAGAATTTATGCTCAATGCCAATGAAGTGTGCTAACACTCAATCTGATGTAAATATACAATCAAGTCCTAGAGTGTATTTTCAAACAATCTTTGAAACAAAGTATCAATATTAATCAATCACCACAAGTTTCAAAGAGTTCCAACTAGAGTATTCAAAATATATCAAAGGTAATTTTCTCAAAATAATAGCTCAAGAGATATTTGAAAAGTATGTTTCTAAAAAAGATTTTGCATAATAAAAAACCACAAGCTTGATGAGTCTTGCAACAAGGATGCAAAGACTCACTAGTTACAAAGGTTTTCCCACACAAAGATTTTTTAGTTAAACCGGGGGGAAAACCTTGGCTAAAACTCCCAATAAAAACAATCAATCAATCTAGAACAAGGAGAGTTTTAAGCAAATGGAATCACTCAAGAACACTCTTCAGAAGTTTGATTTATCAAATAAATGACAAAGGAAGAATGTATGGGCTTTGGATTTGATAAATATGCACTCAAAGAATCAAAGGATTTTTAGGCTAATCCAAATGCTAATGATGTGTTAATTGTGCAAATAAACCCATATATATAGAGAAAACCAAAATTATAACCATTGGAGAGACTCTGGGAATAATTAAATTTTTTTTAAATGTGTTTAAGAAATTAACCATATTTAACCCCAATTAATCATGGTAAAAATTTGGTCAACCCTAGAGTTTCGGTAATAGACACATGGGAAAAAGTGAATTTTCCATGTTCGGGGTGCCTAAATTTAAGTTTGGTTTGCTGTTCAAAGCAACTTTCCAAAATTTCCAAGGTTCGATCACTTGAAACAAAGTTCAGCCTACCGAACTGCCAGGTTCGGTCACCCAAGGTGAAAATGAACTACAAGTTTGGGTGCCCAAGGACGTTGGATAAAATAATGGTATGAGTTCAGTTGACCATGGACACTTAAGTCATTTGAGTTTGGTCGCCCAAAGTCAGGTCAACTATTTGACCAGTCAATAGTTCGATCGATCGAAGCAATTTGACTTGCCTGGGTCGATCGCCCGAAGCCCTTATGATTTTAAGCCTAAGGTTCATACTTCAAATTTAAATTTACCCCTTATGATATGTGAGCTAAAAGGGGTCTGTGCACTAAGTGTGTAAGAACCTAAAGGTCAATCTAAGGCAACCTGAGCATACAGTCCTATCAGTTATGATGCAGTTATTACATACCATAGTACATTACAATCCAATATGAAGAATATACAAATTACAAATACAACTTAAGCATAATGTTCTTTAATCTTCCTTGGGCATCACCATACACCATCATGATATAATGTTCTATTCAATTCCATGAGTAGAGTGAACCAGCATACAAGCTCGGGGAAAACATTAGTACCAACGTATTTGTCATTATCAAAATGGGATATGACCAATCAGGTCAACAATCTCCCCCTTTTTGATGATGACAAATACTTTATGCAAAAGTGGGTACAAGCAAAAAAGGCTCCCCTTGAGCATAAAGAGAAGTAAAAGATCAATTATTTCTAATGTACCCAATTTTGCCTCTTCTCCCTCTTTTGGCAACAGTAAAAATGGCCAAGATAAAAGAATTAGAGCATATAGGCAAACAATGAGTTACAATCATTTAGATACAAAATATAATTTGAGAATATTTTTAGAAATTTTGGCAACATGCTATTTGAAAATGAAGGATTTTCCCAAAAAAAAAAAAAACATGTATCTAAGTGACCTATTTGAATTCAACAAATAATTTACAGTATTTTACATCAACTCAAACAGTCCAGTATTAATCAATTCAAATAGTCAAATCAAAGAGATAATATACTCATGCAACACATGATGATTGAAAGATATTCTCACAAGATATATGTTGACTCTATGAGTCCAATCCAGTTTTGATAATGACAAATCACTTAGTATTTGATCTGTGCATTGAGATTGTGAACAGGAACAATATTTAGCATGCATAGAAGGCTAGAAAGTCATGGAAGCCATGAAGATTAAAGTATATACATCTTGGCACAATCCATGGAACTAAAAGAGTAGAAGAGTGAAGATGCAAGTGTCAAGTTCAATATCGTTAGGAGAATGGATATTTAGAATTGAATGTATTTACATATTTTATATGATTTAATTCGAAGCTCAAAATATACCCTACACTAACCTTAGGACTCATGCATCTCATGAAAATATTTTAGGGTTTATTCATTGACTTAAAGACTCTATTTAAAACCTGACTTAAAGACTCTATTTAAAACCTTAGAAAGTATTTTATGAAGAAGTAAAGCAAGAAAACAAAACTGGTTTTTGAAAAAAAAACAAAAAAAAAAAAAAAAAACTAAAGTTGGACTACCCAGACGACTGAGGATTACCCTCAGACATCTGAAGAATTTCCTCAGAAGACTAAAGAATTAGTTCAGTCATCTAAAGAAACAGAATAGGCAGAACACCTTGCGACGTCTAAACCTTAAGTTCACTCATATGAAACAGGGTCTTCAGAAGTCTGAACCTCAACTTGAGACGTTAGACCCTATGTCCAGTTCAATTTTTTTGAAACTTTAAGGAACATCAAACGTCTAAACCTTAGACCTCAGTCGTCTGAACCTGTGGGAAGTTTAAAATTTTAATCTTTAGCGAGAGAACACGCGGGTTATACACTTGATCAATTTGATCCAATAGTCAAGACTCATCCTAAGGCCAAGTTTACCTATATAATCAACCTCTAAACCCTAGTGCCCCAACTTTTGGAATAATATTAAGAAACTTGAACATATTGCAATATGATTGCCTGTACTCCACAGATATTCATCAAGTTTAGGCAAATCATCTCAGCTGTTCGAAGGGATTTCATTTACACATCTTGATAGCAAGTTTTGGTGATTAAGGTTTGGTAAACAAGGGATTGGTTTGTGTTTTCAATATATACATATCTTGAAGATCTTTCATATCTTATACTCATACATCTATTACTCTTATTGAAAAAGAAAAATCCTTGTGTTGTTATATATAAATTTAATTGTGAAAGGATTTTCTAAACATTGGATATTTGGTGATCTTCAAGTTCTTATTTTCATTCAAAGATCCAATATTTTGGTTATTGCAAAATCTACTTGATTGAAAAGTCTAAAGGTTCTCAATATATATATATGTGTGTGTGTGTGTGTGTGTGTGTGAGAAATATTGTTGTGACAAGTAGTGTTTAAATCTTTGCAATACTCAAAGTCTTTTATTTATTCATAGATTCAACTTCACAAATTATTTGATAGCAAGAACTTAAATCTTCATAATATTCAAGTCCAATTTTTTAATAAGATCACATTCGTTATTCTTGCGTCTAGTAAGTTGAACTAAAGCCCTAAGTTCTCCAAAGCATTTACGTATATAATTATTTTGAGAGATTTGATCAAAGGGAAATTTTGTGAAGCATATCATTCATATAACGATTACATCATTACATACATACTGAGCTTCAAGTTTTATCATATGGATATGTGTTAGGTTTTCCATTGTACTCACTAACTTTATTAGAAGCAATATTGAGTTGTTTTGCATATTTGAAATTCTATATTGTAATCACGGTTTGGGCTGTGAAATGGGTGAGGAGGAAGTTGTGCCTCTTATGAGCAGCGGATGTAAGGGAAGCTCTGTCCCAATTAAAGGAGCAGGGATTTAGTGGAAACCTTGAGTGGGTTGCTTAAGGCGAGGACGTAGGCAAAGTTGGCCGAACCTCGTAAAAATTGTGTTTGTCTTCTCTCTCCCTTTACTCCTTTTAATTTTCGCAACACATTTCATTACATATCTCACATGGGTATGTTGAATAACCCCACACGCACTTGATAATTAATTAGGTAAAACAAAATTTATTGAGATAATAATTCGAATCAATTTCAAACCCCTGTAATTACTTTGTTAAATATAGAAATAGGGATTAAGTGGTAAATAATCTTAATGATTTTTAAAATACCCAGTTCACCCCCCACCCCCCTCTCTCTGTCGGGATTACACCTGAATTAACATTTGGTATCAGAAAGGGTATAGATCTACTTAACTGTTCATTTTGTAAAAAGATCACATGGCACACATAGGTGTAACTCCATTCGGTGAGGGACACTCATCCACTAGACCACCTATTTTCTGCGGAGTAAATTACACCTATTGGAAAAGAATGATGAGTATATATCTTTTAAATATGGATTGGAAAGTGTGGAAAATTGTTTCCAAGGGAAACCATGTCCCTATGAAAGTAGTTGATAAGGTTAACGTACCCCAAACTAAAGATGAGCACACTGAAGAGGACTGGAAATCTGGGCAAATAAATGCTACTACAATGAATCTGTTATTTTGTGCAATAGATGTAAATGAGTTTAATAGGGTGATGGCCTGTAACACTGCTAAAGAGATTTGGGAAAAATTAAAAGTTATATATGAAGATACTAAGGAAGTAAAAGATAGAAGGATAGACATGCTCACTAGTGAGTATGAAGCATTTAAGATGACTGCTGATGAATCTATTCAATTCATGTACACTAGATTCACACACATCACGAATTCTTTAAATGCTCTTAGTAAATCTTATCCTACTTATGAGTTGATCAGGAAAATACTCAGGGGACTACCACCAGTTTGGGAGGCTAAAGTTGCTGCAATAGCAGAAGGGAGAAATCTTAAGGAGATGTTTGTTGATGAACTAATTGGATCGCTCATTACCTATGAGCTTGCAATAAATGAGAGGAAGAATGAGCAAATTAAAGCAAAGAAAGCTATAGCACTGAAGGCATTATCTCACTGCTTTAGTGAGGGAAGTGATTCAAAATCGGATGAAAACAAGGTACTCATCACAAAGAAATTTGGAGAGTTCATGAGAAAGAACAAGAAATACAATAGAAAATTCAAGGCTCGAAAATAGAAAAGGGATAGTCAAGCAGAAAGAAGCAAAAATTTGATCCTCCTATGCGTTACAACTGTAAAGAATTTGGACATATCAAAACAGATTGTCCCCAGCTAAAGAAAGTGTCTAAGAAGAAGAAGAAAAAGGCTCTAAAGGTGGGCTGGGACACTCACAGTACTAGTAGTTCAGAATCTGAATCCAGTGACGACGAGATTACGAATATATGTGTGATGGCTCACGATGACCACGAGGTGCAATCTTTTTTTTCTGCTTCATCCTACTATTAAAGTGATTCAGAAAATGAAAATAGCATGCTTTCTTATGATGAATTGCATCAGGAATATCTCTATACCCTTAATATGCTTGAGAAAATGAATAAGAAAAATTCTAGTTTGAAATTAAAATTGAAAGAATTTTCGAAGTTAGTTGAAAGTCAAAATGAATCTTATGCATCTCTCATGAAATACAAAGATTTAAGAATTAAGGAGTTAGAAAAGAATTTGAAAGATAAGTCTAATATTATTTGTAAATTCACAGAAGGTCAAAATAATTTTGAAAAACTCCTAGGAGCTCAAAGAAATTCCCTAGAGAAGGAAGGTCTTGGTTTTAATGGGAAGGAGAATCTAAAACAGAGACATCACTACATGGGATATTTTATAAGAGAGCCAAAATCGTATGTTCCAGTGAAATAATACATGTTTTAAATGTAAGAGGTTGGGTCACATAAAATTTAACTGCCCTTTCAAAAATAAAGATGTCAAAATTAAGAAAGTCTGGAAATTCAAAGGAGAATCTAGTACTAACCCCCACAGACCCAAGAAAATATAGGTACCAAAAGTAGTTATCTGATTATGTCCTGCAGATGTGCTTGAGATTGTCCTCCTCGAAGGAGAAGTGGAATATGGATAGCGGATGCTCGCAACATATGAGATAGGAGATAAAGCTAAATTCGCATCTATCATATTCAAAGATGAAGGATTCGTTACATTTTGGGATAACTCTAAAGGTAAAATCATTGGAGTTGGTAAGGTTGGTAAGGAACCTTAACTTGTCATTGATACTTTTTTATTGGTTGATGGATTGAAACATTACTTATTGAGTATAAATCAACCATGTGATAAAGGTTGTAAAGTCTCATTTGAACATGACAAATGCATTGTAAAGAACAAATCTAAAAACAAAATATTGTTTACTGTTGATCGTCATGAAAATGTCTACACCACTTGTAATGTCCTCAGAATTTTCACCATTTTATTTATTTATTTTTATAATAATAAATTACTCCAATACTTGCATGTAATGGCCATCCCTATGTAGCGGAAAAACATAAATCACATATCCATTCACATATATACTATACAATACCAGAATCCCGTATATATAGACCATAGCCATACAAAAATACCCCTCCAGCAACATCCACCCAAAAATATACACAACTCTTGTCAAAAATTCACCCTATAACCAAGATAATCAAAATACTCTCTATCCGCGAGCCTGATCTGCTCACCTAACTAGCTCACCTGAAAAATGTTAAAGTAATGGAATGAGTCGATGCTCAGTAAGTGGAAATATGTTGTTACTGGTGTGTGGCAACTAAGTTCAGAATACTTTTTAAATAACAACTGAACTATGATACAATAAATAACCCATAAAGCATATCTTTCTTTTCACAATTTAAAATATAACTGTGTCATCTGTAATTTTCTACTTTTCATACTGCTAATATCATACTATACTCATCATATACTATAAAGTTGTATACATATACATAACTGTGCTTATCCCTGGGACTCTGTATGTCATGATTTGACCCCTTATGATAGGGTTATACGGCCCGTAGGCGGGACTTCATCTGGTCGGCCCTCCAGATAAGTTAATATACTCTACACTACCTCAGCCCGGCCAAACTACATCTACTCCTAAGCTCGGGACTCGCTACTACCTCACAAAACCAACCCCCTCCACCCAGTGAACTAGGGAGCTGCAACCTCTCCGAGCACGGCTGACGTTACCCACACACTATCTGAGATATGTGGTTGCACTCTTTCTGTATATAGCAATGGTATCATGCTTTGTATTCTATATTTGTATTGTATCTGTCTGTATCTTTTCACAAGGATCTGATACTATATATATATATACATATATACTCTTTTACTATTTTCATCATGTTTCCAAACTTACCATAACGCTATCTTTCTGTATTATAAATACTGTAATCCCTGTATACTATATCTATAGCATCTTGATGCTACCTCTGTATATCTGTCTTTATACTCTATATGTTATGGTAATAGGAAACATGGCATACTATAACTCTGTATATACTGTTCTGTATTAAGCTGTGATATATATACTGATCTGAATAAAATTGTATACATGTATATGTATGTATATATATATCTGTTTCATGAAACTATTCATATAAAAACTGTATATGCATGTAAATTTCTCTATCTGATCTCCGTGAATATCTATATCTGTATATTCTGTATAACTTCATATACTGGGAAAAACTATATAAACTGTATATATTGTCTATATTTGTGTATTCAAAATAGTATGAAACATTATAAAAGCTGTATAAATTCTTCATCACATGAAAATCTACTCAGGCCACACAAGCATTTAAACTCATATTCTGTAAAAATTGTATAATAAACTGGTATAAATATATGTCTATGAAATCTTTGTTGACTTTATTAAAACTCCTAACATAGCATATTTCCCTTACCTTAACTTTGAAAAGCCTCTATAAAATTCTAGCTCTATATTTGCAGGGTTCCTAACTCAACATCCTGAAAACACAATTCCCCAGAACAAAATATCAATATTTTCTTACCTACAACATTTCTTATAACTGAGGGAAAGGCAAATACTGAATCAAATGTCTTACCCTGAGATTGGGAAGAAATCCAAACCAACTTTTCTAATGATCAACTCCGGCAGACTTGCAAAGAACTTCGCCAGGAGCGTCGTGGTAGCCTCAGATCTTCAATCCAGTGAGAAATAGGCCTGAAAACGAAGAGAGAAGTGAGAGAGGGATGTAGAGAGAGAAAGGGGAAAGCTTCTTGTGCTGGTTTTTCATCAAAATTCGGGTTAAACACAATTTATACTGCGGCCTTCGTCGACGAGACACATCATCTCATCGATGAATCTTTCAGTAATTTCGTCGATGAACCTTGCTCCCTCATCGACAAAATTCAAGCTGCCCCAAAACCTCTCTCAGTATTTTTTCTTCGACGAGACGTGGCTTCGTCGACGAAGTCCCTTATGCCTTTGTCGACGAATCCCCTGTATTCGTCAACGAAATCCTGTGTAAAATCCTGGGTTGTTACATTCTCCCTCCTTATAAAATTTTGTCCTCGAAATTTACTATCTGTATCTCCATCTGTACATTCTATCATTCCGTAAAGGAAAAAGGGTCTACTTATTTTATTACCTGTCCTCACTTATGACGAAGGAATACCGTGGTTACATACTATGTTCTAAGAGATTACACATATAGAAATAAAAACTATCTACTAACTAAATCAATACATGTACCTGCAAAAGAAACCTATCTAGATACTATACTTTACCTGATCACCTATATACCTCTTGGAACAACTACGGGTATCTCTATCTGATCTGCTCCTTGAGTTCACAAGAAGCTTCCTCTATGGCATGATTCCTCCACAAAACTTTAACTAACTGTATTTCTTTAGTGCGTAAAGTCTAAACCTTTATATCCAAAATCTGTATTGGTACTTCTTCATATGCCAATGAATCTTTAAGCTCTATCTCTATATAGCTAATGATGTGGGATGGGTCTGGGACGTATTTCCTTAACATGGCAACATGAAACACGTCATGAATTCGATCTAATGCTGGCAGCAAAACTAGCCTATAGGCAACTGACCCTATTCTCTCAAGTATCTCAAAAGGGCCAATATACCTAGGGCTCAACTTGCTTTTCTTTCCAAACCTCATAACTCCTTTTAGAGGAGCTATCTTCAAAAATACTCGATCTCCCATGTCAAATTCTAACTTTCGGCGGCGAGTATCTGCGTAACTTTTCTGCCGACTCTGTGCGGTACTAATTCTTTCTTTAATTAGTCGGATCTTGTCACAAGCCTGTTGTACTGTCTCTGGACCCAAAACTCGCCTTTCGTCTACCTTGTCCTAGAAGAGTGGAGAACAACATCTCCTACCATACAATGCCTCGTAGCCATGCCGATACTAGCCTTGTAGCTGTTATTATAAGGAAACTCAACTAACGGCATAAACTGAATCCAACTGCCTCCAAAATCAAGCACACAAGCACAAAGCATATCCTCTAGTGTCTGAATGTTCTCTCAGTCTAACCATCTGTTTGGGGATGGAAAGCAGTGCTAAAAGCTAACTGTGTACCCATAGCCTCTTGAAAACTTTTCCAAAATCATAAAGTAAACTGAGGATCTCGGTCGGAGACTATGGATACAGGCACACCATGGATGCGAACTATTTCCTAAACATATATCTCTGCCAACCTATCCATGGAATAGTCAATTTTAATAGGGATGAAATAAGTAGTTTTTGTCAGACGATCCACAACCACCCAAATCGCATTCAACCTCTGTCACATTGGTGGTAACCCAGTAACAAAATTCATAGAAACGTGGTCCCACTTCCACTCTGAAATAAACAACGGCTGTAACTACCCTGCTGGCTTCTGGTGCTCAGCTTTAACCTACTGACACATCAAACATTGCTGAACAAACATGGCTATCTCCCTCTTCATTCCACTCCACCAAAAATACTCTCATAGGTCCTTGTACATTTTAGTACTACTGGGATGGATCGTGTATAGGGATCTGTGAGCCTCCTCCTGTATAGTTCTTCTGATCTTAGTATCTGCAGGAACATATAGCCTAGTATGGAATCGTAGAGTTCCATCATTTGATATGCTGAACTCCTCACACTAACCATCACGTACTCTAGCCATTATCGCTGCCAACTCTGCGTCATCACCCTGAGCTTCTTTAATCCTATCGTATAGTGTAGGCTGAACCACTAGACTAGCAATAACTTCCTGAGGACTCTTCTCCACCAATTCTATATTGAGCCTCTCCAAATCCACCAGATTCGAGTACTGAATCTCCATAGCTGCCAGTATGGGTCCCTCTGATTTCCTACTCAAAGCATCTGCTACTACATTTGCTTTTCCTGGGTGATAACTAATTGTGCAATCATAGTCTTTAATAAGCTCTAGCCACCTTCTTTTCCTCATATTCAACTCTTTCTGGGTAAAGAAATATTTCAAACTCTTATGATCCGTGAAAATTTCGCACTTTCCACCATATAAATAATGCCTCCGGATCTTGAGAGCATATACCACTGCAACAAGCTCTAAATCATGGACAGGATAATTCTTCTCATATTCTTTAAGCAATCTACACGCATATTTAATAACTCTGCCATGTTGCATCAACACGCATCCAAGACCCTTCAAAGAGGCATCACTGTATATTACAAAATCATCCTCCTCTGATGGAATAGCTAGTACTGGAGTTGAAACTAACCGCTGCTTTAGCCCTTGAAAACTCTGCTCACTGTTATCAGTCCATTCAAATTTTACATTTTTCCTCGTAAGTTGTGTTAATGGACCTGATAGCTTGGAGAAACCATCCATAAAATGTCGGTAATAACCTACTAATCCCAAAAAACTCCTGACTTCCTGAACATTTCCCGGTCTTTCCCAACTCACCACAGCCTCTATTTTGCTCGAATCAACTGATACTCATTCTTCTGAGATCACATGACCGAGTAAAGTAACCTGCCTTAACCAGAATTCACATTTTTTGAATTTTGCGTATAATTTCCTTTCCCTTAATACCTAGAATACCAGCCTCAAATGATACTCGTGCTCCTCAATACTCCTCAAGTAGACCAGGATATCATCAATAAACACAACTACAAACTGGTCCAAATACTGGTGGAACATCCAATTCATCAAATCCATGAAAACCACTGGTGCATTAGTCAACCCAAATGGCATCACTAAAAACTCGTAATGCCCATACCTGGTACGAAATACAGTCTTTGAAATGTCCTCTGCTTTAACTCTCACCTGGTGGTAACCCAATCGCAAGTCAATTTTAGAGTAAACCTAGGTTCCCTGGAGCTGATCAAATAAATCATCGATCCTAGGGAGAGGATATTTATTCTTGACTGTCAATTTATTTATCTCCCTATAATCGATGCACAACCTCATGGTTCCATCTTTCTTTTTCACAAACAGAACTGGCGCTCCCCAGGGCGACACACTGGGCCTGATAAAACCCTTTATCCAGTAATTCCTGTAGCTCATCTTTTAGTTCTTTCAACTCGACTGGAGCCATACGGTACGGTGCTTTAGATACTGGTGTAGATCCTAGCAACAAATTTGTCGTAAACTCAACCTCATGATTTGGTGGCAAACCAGGCAATTCTTTTGTAAATACATCTAGGAATTCCCTTACTACTGGTATGTCAGCTTGTCTCAATACTTCTTTTGGAAATTCTTCTATATATGCGACATACCCCTAACAACCATCCTGCAGCAGTCTCCTCACCTGAATAACTGACACCAGCTGTGGCGAGGCACACACGCGTGATCCCGTAAATCTAAATTCTCGCTCACCTAGGGGTCTGAAAATTACTTCTTTCTTATGGCAATCTATACTAGCGTGATAAATGGCTAACCAATCCATACCCAGTATCACATCAAATCCCTGCATATCCAGGACCACAAGATTGGCTAAAAGCACTCTCTCTTGAATACTTACTAGAAAATTTCGAAGTACCCTCCTGCATCTAATCACAGATCCCATCGGCGTACCAATAGACAATTCTATATCTAATGGTTGTCTCTCTATTCTAGCTATTTTCACATATCCCGCCACTATAAAAAAGTGGGTAGCACCTATATGAAACAAAACAATCATTCTATATGGTAAAGCAGTAAGAGTACTTGTGACCATGTTTCCAGCCGTCTCAACGTCTCCCGGTGTCAAAGCATAGACCCTCGCCGGCGTAGTGTTTCTCTGCTGACTATCGCGGGGTGCCTAATATCCACCTCGAAATGGTCTAGGAGCCTGTGCATAATTCGACTGCATCTAACATGCTCAAGCCATATAATCGGGCCTCTCACATCGATAACAGACATTTTCCCCCGATCGACACTCACTGGGATGTCTCCGTCCACATCTAGGACAAATGGCAAGAAGTTATCCCTCCTGAAATCCACCATGTTCTACCATCTGTCTCTGGCCTCCGCCAAATCTACCTCCTCTCCAAGGGCCTCGACAAGGACCCGCCTAAAAACTCGAGGGCACAGCCCTCTTCTTCTGACTCTATGTCTCCGTCTCTCTAAGTAGACTCTCCTCTGCTATAGTGGCCCTGTCAACCAATTTTGCAAAATCTTGGATCCTCGGTACCGCCACCTGTCTGTAGATGTCTCGCTTCAGGTTTCTCTCGAACATTCTGGCCTTCCTCACTTCATCGAGGACAATATATGGGCAGAAATTTGAGAGCTCAATAAATCTCGCCGCATACTACTGGACATTCAATGATCCCTAGGACAAGCTCAAAAACTCCTGTACTCGAGCCTTTTTGACTGAAGCGGGATAATACCTATCAAAGAATATGTCCCTGAATCGAGCCCAGGTCATCTACACTGGTATAGCCCTCTACTCCTCCAACAACCTATTGGCTGCCCACCATCTGTTGGCCTCCCCCGCCAGCCTATATGTAGCATATAAGATCCTCTGCTCATCGGTGCAGTGAAGTACTGTCAAAATCTTTTCTATCTCTTGCACCCAGTTCTCCACAACTGCACAGTCAATCATTCCAGAAAAAGCTGGCGGATTCATCTTTATAAATTTCTCTATGGTACATCCCTAAACTGGTGATGGACCTCCTGCTCTCTAAACTCCACGCTATCTCAGCTATAACTTGCTGAGCCACACTACGTAGCACAGCATCTAAATCCCCACCTACTGCACTAGAAGGACCAGCACCATTATCCTCGCTGGCATGAGCGCTACTGCCTCCTGAGTCCATCCTGCAAATGTATAAAACACCATTTTCAGAATCCTATCTCCCACACATCAACTTTTCCTCTTGATCCTATCCCACAATCCAATCCTGCAACCTAAACACATGACTCATCAACAGTTTACTATGGTTTTCCTGGAATCATCACCCCAGGAAAAACATAGAAACTACCACGAAATCTCGTATTAAGATCATAGAACAAAACCTTAAATCTGTTCCCTATATTCTGGTATTATTTTTCGCTGCACTCTAGAGTCTATAGAACCTAACAACCTAGGCTCTGATACCAAATTATAATGTCTTTATAATTTTCACCATTTTATTTATTTTTAATAATAATAAATTACTCCAATACTTGCATGTAATGGGCATATCTATGCAGCCGAAAAACATAAATCCCATATCCATATATACTATACAATACTGGAATCCCGTATATACAGACCATAGCCATACAAAAATACCCCTTCGGCATCATCCACCTAAAAATAAACACAACTCTTGTCATAAACTCACCTTATAACCAGGGTAATCAAAATACTCTCTATCCGCAAGCCTGATCTGCTCGCCTAACTGGCTCACCTGAAAAATGTTAAAGTAATGGGATGAGTCGACGCTCAGTAAGTGGAAATATGCTATTACTAGTGTGTGGCAACTAAGTTAAGAATACTTTTTAAATAACAACTGAACTGTGATACAATAAATAACTCGTAAAGCATATCTTTCTTTTCACAATTTAAAATATAACTGTGTCATCTGTAATTTTCTACTTTTCATACTGCTAATATCATACTTTACTCATCATATACTGTAAAGTTGTATACATATACATAACTGTGCTTATCCCTAGGACTCTGTACGTTATGATTTGACCCCTCATGATAGGGTTATGCGGCCCGTAGGCGGGACTTCATCTGGTCGGCCCTCCAGATAAGTCAATATACTCTACACTACCTCAGTTCGGCCAAACTGCATCCACTCCTAAGCTCGGGACTGGCTACTACCTCGTCAAAACGGCCCCCTCCACCCAGTGAACTGGGGAGCTACAACCTCTCCAAGCACAGCTGACAAAACCCACACACTATCTGAGATATATGGTTGCACTCTATCTATATATAGCAACGGTATCGTGCTCTATATTCTATATCTGTACTGTATCTGTCTGTAATCTTTCCACAGGGATTTGATACTATATATATATATATATATATATATATATGTATATATGTATACTCTTTTACTGTGTTCTTCATGTTTCCAAAATTACCATAATGCTATCTTTCTGTACTGTAAATATTGTAATCCCTGTATACTGTATCTGTAGCATCTTGATGCTACCTCTATATATCTGTCTATATACTCTATCTATATACTCTATATGTTATGGTAATAGGAAACATGACATACTATAACTCTGTATATACTGTTCTATATAAAGCTATAATACATATATACTGATCTAAATAAAACTGTATACATGTATATGTATGTATATATATATATATATATATATATATATATATGTTTCATGAAACTATTTGTATAAAAACTGTATATGCATGTAAATTTCTCCGTGTAATCTCCATGAATATATATCTACATCTGTATATTCTGTATAACTTCATATACTGGGAAAAACTATATAAATTGTATATACTGTCTATATCTGTGTATTCAGTATAGTATGATACATTATAAAAGTTGTATAAATTCTTCATCACATAAAAGTCTACTCAGGCCACACAAGCATTTAAACTCATATTCTGTAAAAATGGTATAATAAACTGGTATAAATATATGTCTATGAAATCTTTGTTAACTTTATTAAAACTCATAAGATAGCATATTTACCTTACCTTAACTTTGAAAAGCCCCTATAAAATTCTGGCTTTATACCTGCAGGGTTCCTAGCTCAACATCCTGAAAACACAATTCCCCAGAACAAAATATCAGTATTTTCTTACTTACAACATTTCTTATAACTGCTGGAAAGGCAAATACTGAATAAAATGCCTTACCCTGAGATTGGGACGAAATCCTAACCAACTTTTCCAACGATCAGCTCCAGCAGACTTGCAAAGAACTTCACCAGGAGTGTCGTGGTAGCCTCAGATCTTTGATCCGGTGAGAAACGATCCCTAAAACGAAGAGAGAAGGGAGAGAGAAAGGGGAAAGCTTCTTGCGCTGGTTTTTCATCAAAATCTGAGTTAAACACTATTTATACTGCGGCTTTCGTTGATGAGACACGTCATCTCGTCGACAAATCTTTCAGTAATTTCGTCGATGAACCTTGCTCCCTCGTCGATGAAATTCAGGCTGCCACAAAACCTCTCGGTGTTTTCTCATCGACGAGACCCGACAAAGCCCCTTATGCGTTTGTTGACGAATCCCTTATATTTGTCGATGAAATCCTATGCAAAATCCCGAGTTGTTACACCACTAGCCTTGACAACCTTGCTTCTAAACATGTTACTTGCTTTTCTGCTATAAATGAGATTAGTTGGATTTGGCATAGGAGACTAAGACACGCAAATATGGACTTAATATCTAAACTTGTTAAGGAAGAATTAGTTAAGGGATTTCCTAAAACTAAATTCGTGAAAGATAAAATATGCAATGCATGCCAACTAGGAAAACAAGCAAGAACGAGCTTTAAGAAGAAAAAAGTAATCTCTACTACTAGGCCACTTCAAATGCTACACTTAGATTTATTTGGTCCAAACCCAACTCAGAGTTTAGGAGAAAACTCATACACATTCATCATAGTTGATGATTGTTCAAGATATACATAGGCACTATTTTTAGATCACAAAGATGAAGCGTGTGAACAATTCATAAATCTGTGTAAGAAAATTCAAAATGAAAAGGGTTATACTATCACTAAAATCCGAAGTGATAGGGGTAAAGAATTTAAAATTCAAAGCATGGAAGACTACTGCAATTCATTAGGAATAGCTCAAAATTCTTTGGCTCCTAGAACACCACAGCAAAATGGTGTAGCTGAAAGGAAGAATAGGTCTATACAAGAAATGGCTAGAACTATGCTTAACGAACATAAACTACCTAAGTACTTCTGGGTTAAGGTAGTAAATACTGCCTGCTATGTTCTAAATAGAGTTTTGATTAGACCATCTCTAAATAAGACTCCTTATGAAATATGGAATGGCCATAGACCAAACGTATCATATTTTCATGTCTTTGGCTATAAATGTTTTGTGCTTAGAGACAATGAACATTTCGGAAAGTTTGATGTGAAATCAAATGAAGGTATCTTCCTAAGGTATGCCTTAGATAGTAAAGCCTACAAAGTATATAATAAACGAACATTAACCGTGATAGAATCCACTCATGTAATTTTCAATGAGTCAAATCCCTTCTCTAAAAGGACTGATGAAGACGAAATTGAGATAAATAAGGAATTTGAAAATTTGTCCATTAAAAATGATTCAGAAAAGAGAAATGAATTTAAGGAACCATCTGCTGAAACTAAGCAAATTGAAAATGAGGTTAATGAACTACCTAGAGAATGGAAGTACATAAAGAGTCATCCCATTGATCAAATAATAGGTGAACCATTACCTGGAGTAACCACACGATCCTCACTTAGGAATATTATTTGTCATTTTGCCTTTCTGTCTGAAGAAGAACCTAGGAATGTGAGTGAAGCAATTGAGGATGAATCGTGGGTGATGTCTATGCAAGAAGAGTTAAACCAGTTTGAGAGATACAAAGTATGGACATTAGTTCCTAGACCTAAGGATAAGACAATTATTGGGACAAAATGGATATATAGGAACAAGAAAGATGAACATGGGATAGTTGTTAGAAAGGTCAGGGATATAACTAGGAAGAAGGAATAGATTTTAAAGAAACCTTTGCACCTGTAGCTAGAATGGAAGCCATTTGAATGCTTTTAGCCTATGCTACTTTTAAGGATTTCAAGCTATTTCAAATGGATGTCAAAAGCACATTTTTAAATGGCTACATAAGTGAAGAGGTGTATGTAGAACAACCCCCATGCTTTGAAAACCATAAGAATCCAAATCATGTTTATAGACTAAAAAAAGTCTTGTACGATTTAAAGCAAGCTCTTAGAGCTTGGTATGAGAGACTAAGCGACTTTCTACTAGACAATGGATTTATCAGAGGGAGGATAGGCACAACACTTTTCATAAAGTCTAAGAATGATGACATGCTCCTAGTTCAAGTATACGTAGATGATATCATATTTGGAGCAAAAAATAAAGACTTGTGCAATGAGTTTGCAAGCACTATGTAAAATGAATTTGAGATGAGCATGATAGGTGAACTAATTTTTTTTCCGAGGACTTTAGATCAAATAAGAAAAACATGGAATTTTTATAAATCAATCGAAGTACATTATAGATCTGCTCAAAAAGTTTAATATGGAATATGGAAAAATACTAGGGACACCTATAAGCACTTCCTTGAAATTAGAAAAAGATGAACAAGGTATACCAGTAGATGTCAAGCTTTATGGTGGAATGATCGGTAGCTTACTATATCTAACTACTAGCAAACCTGATATAATGTTTAGCGTATGTTTGTGCGCAAGATTTCAGGATGCACCAAAAGAGTCACATTTGTTAGCTATCAAGAAAATACTTAGATACCTGATAGGAACCGTGGAACTTGGGTTATGGTATCCTAAGTATACATCTATTGAGATTATTAGCTACTCAGATGCTGATTTTAATGGTAGCAAAGTGGATAGAAATAGCACGAGTGACACATGTCATTTCTTAGGACATTTGTTAGTCTCTTGGTTTTCCAAGAAGCATAATTCAGTTACTCTTTCCATAGCTGAGGCAGAATATGTAGTGGCAGGAAGTTGTTGTGCTCAAACACTATACATGTAGTAACAACTGACGGAGTTTGGATTAAGTTATGACACAATTCCTATAAGATGCGACAATACAAGTGCAATAAACATTTCAAAGAATCCTATATTACATTCACAAACTAAACATATAGAAATAAGACATCATTTTCTTTGTAATCATGTGCAAAAAGGAGATGTGACACTTGAGTTTGTATGCACAAATGAACAATGGACAGACATATTCACAAAACCACTTGCAGAGAATAGGTTTATCCAAATTAAGCGTGAATTAGGCCTGAAGTATAGTCGAAAAGTTGCCTAGAATTATATTAGATGACATAATTCAAAGGGAGCAACATCACTTAATATTCAAAATTGCTTAAAAAATTCAAATTCGGCACATTTGTTCCCATTTGGTATCACATTTGTTCACATTTATTCAAAGATTCAACTTCATAATTATTTGATAGCAAGAACTTAAACCTTTATAATATTCAAGACCAATTTATTAATAAGATCACATTCGGTATTCTTGCATCTAGTAAGTTGAACTAAAACCTTAAGTTCTCCAAAGCATTTACTTATATAACTATTTTGGGAGATTTGATCAAAGGGAAATTTTGTGAAGCATATCATTCATATAACGATTACATCGTTACATACATACTGAGCTTCAAGTTTTATCATATGGATATGTGTTAGGTTTTCCATTGTACTCATTAGCTTTGTTAGAAGCAATATTGAGTTGTTTTGCAGATTTGAAATTCTATATTGTGATCACGGTTCGGGTTGTGAACCAGGTGAGGAGGAAGTTGTGCCTTTTATAAGCAGCCGATGTAAGGGGAGCTCCATTCTGGTTAAAGGAGAAGGGATTTAGTGGAATCCTTGAGTGGGTTGCTCAAGGCGAGGATATAGGCCGAGTTGGCTGAATCTCATAAAAATTGTGTTTGCCTTTTATCTCCCTTTACTTCTTTTAATTTCCACAATGCATTTCATTACCTATCTCGCATGTGTGTATGTTGAATAACCACACACGCACTTGATAATTAATTGGTTAAAATAAAATTTATTGAGATAATAATTTGAATCAATTTTAAACCCCTGCAATTAATTTTTCAAATATAGAAATAGGGATTAAGTGGTAAATAATATTAAATATTTTTAAAATACCCAATTCACCCCTCCTCTTGGGATTACACCTAAATTAACAATACAGAATATAGCAATGAGTAAAGTGAGATAGTGTTTAATTTTTCAGAGCCGTATTTTTCTAAGTGAAGTGGCTCCCCCTCAGGTTATGCATTCTTTTTATTCTTACAACTTGAGCATATGACACAAGTATTTTAATAATTTATAAATACACAGCATAACAAAAGATTATCATTTAAGATCATTTCATGCAAATTTGTCTTTAAGATAGATCCCCTTTTAGAAATAATCAGGGAGTGTTTTGGGGATAAGGTTTGCCACAAAGGATTGGATTTAAGTTTAGCAAAATGAATGCAGTAAGAGAACAAATCATTCTTAGAATAATCACGATGCACAAAACAATGATGTTCTAGAAACACATCCTCATATCAAGATGTTAAGTTTTTTATAAAACATGGAGTGTGTGCAATGAATTTGGGAAAATTTTTGACAGTATTTCATCTAAAACTACAACTTTTTCCATGGAAACCTGCTTATAACAAAGCTAATTTTATCATATGAATCTCAATAGTGATGCATCATCCAGATGCCATTTAAGTCCGATGCTTTGAAAAGCATAATCAGTAAAGAATTTAAATACATGCACAACCTTCAGATATTTCAAGTTAATTTAAGCTAAGTGCAAGCAATTTAAAACAAATTTTGCATGCACATCCATCAATATTTTAGAAAAAGTTTGAATATTTTGGGAAATGTCAGACGAAAATTCGACAACATGCCGTCTATAAACAGGACATTTCCCATAAAAACTTGTATTAGAAAGATTTAAGCAACCAGTATATCATTCAGTTTGAGTATGTGAGAACCTAAAATTTCTACCAGCAGGCAATACTCATCAACTGCATTTGCCATGTAAGAGGCATCATTCAGGCAAATAGAATAATCAAAGACATTTAAAAGCATGCAAGCCATCATACATAAACTGAAGTCAATCACCACTAAATAGTAAATATAAGTATATGTGTGTGAGTGTGGTGAAAATGAAAAGCAAAAAGTAAAAATAAAAGCAGTATAGTTATTACAGATCCAAATGTATTAAAAAGGGATAAGGTATATGAGCAACAGATCCTCAAGTCCCCCTTTAGGCCTCTCCATCATTAGACCCTTCCTCATTATCGCCACTCATGTAACAACCCAAATTTTCTAACCATTTTTTTTTTTACTGTCTAGCTATATATCATAACTCTGATACCCTGTATATAAATATATGTCATCATCACGGTCCAAAATGGATGTCGTGGTAACTTGTGCATTCCATGTATATTACCTATGCAGCGGAAAAACATAAATATCCAAACCATATCCCAAAATACACAATACTAAAGTACTATTGATCCGCCTATAGATATATACACACTTGTACATCATTTCCTGAAAATCCTAAAATACTAAGGGCTCTACTACTCAGCCCGAGACTCACCCCAAAACTATGCCGACTCAGTCGCCTCCTCTCTCTAAGCCAGCCCTGCACGTCTTTCTGGGTTACCTAGAATGTTCATAATGCTGGGGTGAGACACCTTTCGGTAAGGAGAAACATGTTATTACCAGTGTGTGGCATATGAGTTTGTACACAAAACATAGTCTTTAATTAAGCCATAAATGAGAAATCATGCAAAAGTATCTATATAATAACCCACACCTATGTCATTTAAAATACAGAATTTTTGAGTTATCTATTCTAATTATAATAGGTAATCTCCGTTTTCTATGTATACTATATATGTGCATAATTTTGAAAACTTCCCTAGATGGTTGTATGTCAAGATTTAGCCTCTTATGATAGGGTTGTACGGCCTGTAGGTGGGACTAAACTAGTTGGCCTATCAATGCTAACCTAACTGTATGTATCTGTATCTATAGCATGAAAGGACAGCTCCACCTGGTCCGGACACCGGGGAACCCTCTACTCTACCTGTGGCACAATCGGCAATACTATACTTTATCTTAGATGTATGGTTGCACTGTCTATACTGTATAGCTACGGTACCGTGCTCTGTAAACTACTCTGTTCCATCAGAGTCTGATTTTATATAATACTATTTCTATATAATATCTGTCTCTTTTACCATGATTATGTATCAACTTTATTTACCATGATGCTATAATTTTCTGTATTAACCATAAGGTTATAATATATCTGTATATCTGTATCAACTGTATTTCTGTACGTCATGGTTTTATGCTCTTTATATCATAGTTCTATAAAATACTGTATAATCATGGTTCTATAAAATGTTGTATAATCATGATTCTATTAAATACTATATATTCATATTTCTATGAAATACTGTATATTCATGGTTTTGTATTTTGAATATCGTGGTACTGTGTAAACTGTATATTGTAGTTCTGTATGACCATGTAAACTATAATTCTGTAAGACACTATAAATAAAATTGTATAAGTTGTATATCATAATTCTGAAAAAACTATATGATCATAATTCTATAAATCTGTATAAAATTCTGTAATATTCCAAAATTACTCATGTCACACAGTTAAATAAAACTCATTAAATATAATATGTGATACCATATAATTTTCATGCTCTAATCTGATCAAAAATCATACTCTGTAACCCATAATCAAATACTATGTTTTACTGATAAAATTTCTAATTTAACTGGCATAACATATTTCCCTTACTTAACTATCTGAGAACTATTTATTATTTTCCTCTTTCACACTTGCGGTGTTCGTAATTTCAACGCATTGAAATTATACACATATATTACCCCAGTCAATCAACTGAATTTCCCAGAATTATCATGCTCAAATTTTTCCCGAACCTGCATATTCCTAATTTATCTACTAAATATCAACCAAACAGATATTATCATTTTTACCTCATCTCCTGAAAAAATACCCACTGAAACTCTAACTCATGTCTGTAGCTTTTACACCATAACCCTGTATTTCAAATAATTCCAATTCCTTAGTTTAACCTCAAAATTACATTCTCATTTAAACCTCACCATCAAAAATTAAAGCTCGCAGGACTTTATAAGTTTAAGTGCTGCCAAGGAAACTGTCGCCGGTTTTCTCAGACTCTCAAAAAATTGTCGCTGGATTTCTATTAATCGACCCGAAATTTACTGTTTACCTATTACCCAGCCGTGGTAAATTACAAAAATCGTCATCGGTGTCCTTCCCCCTTCAGAAAATCAACATCGGTTTTCCACCAAGCTCAACCAAAAATTCACTTTTCCCATTTTTTTTATTTATTATATTTTTGGGTCTTTGCAACTCACATCCATCTGCTTCTTACTGTCATCATCCTCATTCATCTCCCTCAGGCGCTCACTAAGGATGTGGAAGTTTGCCTTTAAAACAGACTGAATGTAACGACCCGCTATTTAAATTGGGGGGGGGGGGGGGTGGGTTATACTATAACATTTAAAATGCTCTGATACCATACTAAATTAAACTCAATCATCAACCTAAGCAGCAAGAATCAGAAATCAAATAAACATAACCATACCTAATTATATACAATACCAGAGTGCTAAAGTGTTTATCAAAATATACATATTTGTCTGTTTTCCAAAATACCCTCAACTGGCTGGGGCGATACAACAATATTCCAAAAAATACTCACACTACCGTCAGGGCAATATCGAGGCCCCTCTATCTGCGAGCCTGATCTGCTCGCCTACCTGGATCACCTGAAAAATGTTAAAATAATTGGGATAAGTCGACGCTCAGTAAGACGAAATATGCTATTGCTAGTGTGTGGCAAATGAGTTACAATACTGTGAAAATCTATCACTATATAGTCATGTATCACTGAATCTGTAAAGTACAATACCAGTAATATAAATTTTCATCCTTTACCTGTTGCTTAACATTTATGTACTTTAGGTTTCTACTCAAAATACTGCTAATATACATATATATATTTCTCTGTTTCTGTAAAACTGTATAAACATAGTAATAACTGTAAACTTCCCTGTGAATAACTATGTGTCATGATTTAACCCCTCATGACAGGGTTGTGCGGCCCGTAGGCGGGATTTACCCTAGCTAGCCAACCAGGAATAAATCACTATACTCCATAGTCTAATCAGCCCTTCTCAACCCATATATGATGGGGAGCCTATCCACTCGTGGGCTTTATGCGATCGACCTTTATATCACGTCTTATTCTGAATAGGTGGTTGTACTCTATATACTGTATGTAGCTACGATACTGTGCTCTGTAAACTGTATAGTCCAACGGGGTCTGATACTACATAATACACCTCTATATATACAACTGTGTGTTTTACTATGATTCTATAATAACTGTATAAACCATGAAGATGTGGAAAACTGTATCTATATCAACTGTGTTTCTATAATTAACTATAAATCGGAATGTCATGGTACTGTAAAACTGTATAATCATGGTATTTCTGTAATTTCTGTAAAATATATTTACTGTCTATATAATCTATAAAACACATCTTTAAAAAATACTATAAAGCATGTTTTTATACCACATCTATATTCTCAAGCCACACAGTAATTTTAAAACATATTAATCATATTTGATAAACTATATAAATATTTACTGTAAACAATACTCTGGTGGAACATTTATAATTTTATACTGAAAACATATTCAAATAACCTAGCATAACATATTTCCCTTACCTGTTTCCTACTAAAAATCCCTCACTATAATGGGTCCAACACTCACAGGATTCTCCACTCAACACCCTGAAAACCATAAATCCCAGAACAAAACATCACTATTTCAACGTCTATAGCATTTCCTACAACTGCTTGAAAGTCAAATTCTGAGTAAAAGGTCTTACCCTAGATTTGGGATGAATTCCAACTTTGTTCCACCAATGATCCGCTCCAGCAAACTTGTAGAGAACTTTGCCAGGAGTATCGTGGTGGCCTCAGATTGTCGATCCAGCAACTAACGTGGCTGAAATCGAAGGAAGAAGAGGGAGGAGCCATAAGGGTTGAGAGAGAGAGAGAGAGAGAGAGAGAGAGAGAGATTGGGGCAAATTTCTGTGATAAAAATCAGTTTAGGGCTATTTATACTGCGGGATTCATCGACGAGCCACATCATCTCGTCGACAAGTCCTTAAGTAATTTCATCGATGAACCTTACCCTTCGTCTACAAAATTCAGAGTAGCCCAAATTCTTCTCTCGGTATTTTCTCGCAAATGAAGCTTGCCCTCGTCAACGAGGTCCTGCTGTACCCTTGTCGACGAATCCCCTATATTCATCGACGAGACCCTGATAAATTCATTGGGGTATTTTCCAAAAGTACGATGTCGTCAACAAACACAGAGCGTTCGTCAACAAAGTCTACTGCCTCCTTCAGTTTATATTTCCATTTTTTCCCTCTTTATTATTAAAATACTATTAATTTTCTGGTCATTACATTCTCCTTTCCTAATAAAAATTTCGTCCTCGAAATTTACTATCTATATCTTTATCTATACACTTCATCCTCCAGTAAAGGAAAAGGGTCTACTTATTTTATTACCTGCCCTCACTTATGGCGGAGGAATACCGTGGTTACATGGGTAGTTCTGGGAGATTACAACCATAAAATAAAATTCTCCCAAAACCAAAATACTACTTATCCTATACACTACATTACAATTCAACTATGCTAAACAAAATAAAATTACTATTACTTTAATTATACATCACTGCTATGACCCACTAAACAAGTGAGGATATTTCTGTCTAATCTCGCTTTCAAGCTCCCATGAAGCCTCTTCTATCATGTGATTCCTCCACAGGACTTCTACCAACAGTATCTTCTTATTGCGCAATTCTTGTTCTTTCCTATCTAGGATATGTACTGGAACTTCTTCATATGCTAAAGCCTCACTGAATTCCAGTTTCGCATGGCTTATGATATGGGAAGGATCTGGGACATATTTCCTTAGCATAGAAACACGAAATACGTCATGAACTCGAACTAGAGATGGCGGTAAAGCTAGTTGATAGGCTATCGACCCAATCTTCTCAAGTGTCTCAAATGGGCCAATAAACCTAGGGCTCAACTTACCCTTCTTCCCAAATCTCAAGATCCCCTTCAATGGAGTTATTCTCAAAAATACATGATCACCCACTTCAAATTTTAGTTCTCAGCGGCGAGTATCCACGTAGCTTTTCTATCGACTTTGCGTTGCACTGATCCTGTCTATCACATGCTTGCTGAATTATCTCTAGACCCAAAACTCTCCTTTCACCTACTTCATCCCAAAAAAAAGGAAATTGGCATCTCCCACCTACCTCGTAGGGTGTCATGCCAATACTAGTCTGATAACTGTTGTTATAAGAAAATTCAACTAGCGGCAAAAACTAACTTCAGCTACCTTCAAAATCTAAAACACACGCTTGCAACATATCCTCGAGTAGCTGAATGGTCCTCTCTATTTGACCGTCAGTCTGAGGATGGAAAGCGGTGCTAAATGCTAGCTAAGTCCCCAATGCCTCCTGTAAACTCCTCCAGAACCGTGACATAAAAGGTGGATCACGGTCCGAAACTATTGATACTGGCATTCCATGGGGTCAAACAATCTCCTGTATGTAAATCTCTGCTAACCTGTTCATAGGGTAGCTAATCTTAATAGGCAGAAAGTGCTCTGTCTTCGTCAACGTATTAACTATTACCCAGATGGCATTTTGACCATGCCGCGCCGACAGTAGCTCTATAACAAAATCCATGGATACATAGTCCCACTTCCATTCAGGAATGAAAAGTGGCTGCAATTGACCAGTCAGCCTCTGGTGCTCAGCCTTAACCTACTGGCATGTCAAACACTGCTACACAAACTCTGCTATTTCCCTTTTCATGCCACTCCACCAGAAATACTCTCGCAAGATCCCTATACATTTTCGTACTGCCAGGATGAACAGTGTATAGAGATATGTGTGCCTCCTCTAGAATCGTCTTCCTGATGTTGTCATCTGCAGGCACACACAATCTGGTGCAAAATATCAGAGCCCCATCATCAAAAATGCTGAATTTTTCCCCCTGACCATTGATTACGCGTCAAAACTACGTAATTGGGCATTGTTATCCGGGCTTTCCGGCTTATATTTTTAATTAAGTGTCCAAATTTGTCCAATATTTTAATAAAGTGCCAAATATATCATTGTTGAGTTTTATTGCACAATTTATGAATTTTTGGTAATATTTTATCACAGGAAAATTCTCGAGAACCAAAATCAACACCCGTTCGTATTTCATGCATAACTTTTTTGTCCAAGCTCCGATTGAGACGATTCAAATTTTTGGAAAAAGAGGAAAGTATTATCTACAACTTTTGTATTTTGAGTTTTACGAGAAACAGACTCCAGAAGAGTCAGATTTGCGATGAATAGAGAATGAAAAAAATGAAAAAAAAAAATATAACAATTCGGGTTGGGTCAAGTTGTCGGGTCAAGTTGGTCTCGTGGGTTTAGGGCAAGCCAATTTTTTCCCATTTAAATACTCTCTTGTTCTTGCTTTTTCCTGGTTGGGTGTTGCCCTAGCCGCACCATTCTCTTCCTCTTCTTCTTCTTCTTCCTCTTCTTCTCTTGTTCTTCTTTTCTTCTTACTTGCTATCTCCCTCTCTTGCCCTAGTTCCTCTCTGTTTTATTTTATTTCTCTCTTTTCCTCTTTCTCTCCTCCCCTGTTTTCCAATACTCACAAATCTCCTTTCTCTTCCAGCCCTCCTATGCACATGACCACAAGCCACTACCATACCAGTTCCAGCTTAGCCTCTGCAAGTCTCCCCCTAGTTCTCAGTTGAACTCCACGGAAAATCTCAGCAATCCCTCCTCTGTTCCAGCCACCTGCTGGAACTCGAGCAACACCAGCAACTCCAGTAGACAGCACCTGCGCACAGTAGCCCCATGGAGACCCGAAGCCACCACCATCCATGTTGTTCCAACTCTGCAGATCAAGCTTACGGCCAGCTGCTCCGACCACTCCCATGGCTGCCTCTCTCTCTCTCTCCCTCTATTTTATTTTAGTTTATTATTTATTTTGTTGTTCCTATTTCTTCCATTCGCCTTCAATGTTTAGTTGTTTTTTTTATTCCAAGTAAAGTTTAAGTCAAATTGTTATTGTTAGGGAATTTAAATTCTTTGTTTTATTGAGTATTATGTTTCCATTAAAGTTGTTTTTTTGTTGGTTTTGTTTTTTATGTTTGAGTATGTTAAGTTTGATTTCTTGAATTAAATACAAAAAGGAAAAAAAAAATTGTCTTTATTTTAGAAAGTAATTTAGTTGCCTTTCTTTCATAAAATTTGATTTTTGATTGAAGTTCGATTTAATTTAGGTTTGGTTTTTATTAGAGTTTATGTTTTTATTTATCGTATTCTGTTATCGGTTAAATCATTAATAGTTAATTTTAGTTCGAGTTTTTAATTCATTTTAAAGGTCCGGTTTTTATTGCGCGTGTGTGTGTTTGGTTTAGCTTCTATTGTGTGTTTTTAATTCCATGTTCTAGGTTGCCATCTTTGATTAACGTGTGTTTCAGTATTTCCTTGAGTAGATTAGAGTTTCCATCTTTGCTCATTAATTTAGTGTTTGTCAGGTTTAGGGTTTTTAAATTACGTGTCATTTAATTCGTCAAAAGTGAAATTGAACCATCATGAAAATCCGAATCTGAACTGAGTTCAATAACTTTTATTTTTCAATTGGGCGAATGTAAAATTTGAGATTAAAACGCATTCCTTGAGGAGACGATCTTGCCCTCAGGCTAAATATTACACGACGTAACTCCTATACTTGGGATAGCTTCCGAGCTGCTCATTTTTCGAGTGAGTCAACCATCCTGTATTCTGGCTATCACTTCTGCCAATTTTGGATCATCCCTCTGAGCAGCTTTAATTCTCTCATAAAGTGTAGGTTGTACAACCAAACTAGCAAAAAGCGTCTGAGGATCATCCTCTACTAATTCCACACTGAGTCTTTCCAAGTCCATCTAAATTGGATGCTGAACTACCACTGCTAACTGTGCTATGTCTCCTGATTTACGGCTCAAAGCATCAGCCACCACATTTGCTTTACCTGGGTGGTAACTGAAGGTACAGTCGTAATCCTTGATAAGTTCCAACCACCTCCTTTTCCGCATGTTCAACTCTTTTTGTGAGAATAAATACTTTAGGCTCCTATGGTCAGAGAATATTTCACACCTCTCACCATATAAGTAATGTCTTCAGATCTTTAGTGCATGTACAGCCGCAGCCAATTCTAGATCGTAAGTAGGGTAGTTCTTTTCATATTCTTTCAAATGCCTGGACGCATATGCTATCACCCTACCATGCTGCATCAGTACACAACAGAGCCCTTTCAAAGATGCGTCATTGTAAATCACATAACCATCACCTCCCGATGGAATCGTCAGAACTGGTGCAGTGATGAGCCGCTGCTTTAATTCCTGAAAGCTCTGCTCATATTCTTTATCCCACACAAATCTAGCATTCTTCCTAGTTAAACGCGTGAGAGGTCCTGATAAAGTTGAAAACCCCTCAACGAATCGTCGGTAATAACCTTCTAGTCCTAAGAATCTCCTAACTTCCTGTACATTCTTCAACCGGGCCCAATTCACCACCACGTCAATCTTGCTAGGATCCATTGTTATACCATCTTCTGAGATCACATAGCCTAAAAATGCAACTTTCTCAAGCCAGAACTCACACTTACTAAACTTAGCATAAAGCTTCTCCTCTCTAAGTGTCTGCAGTACCTGCTTCAAATGCATCTCATGATCCTCAAAAATCCTTGAGTACACCAGTATATCATCAATAAAAACTACTACAAACTGGTCAAGATACTGGTGGAAAACTCTGTTCATCAAGTCCATGAACATGGCTGGGGCATTCGTCAGACCAAACGGCATAACGAGAAACTCGTAGTGCCCATACCTGGTCCTAAAGGCTGTCTTCGTGACATTCTCTTCTTTTACTCTCTCTTGATGATACCCTAATCTGAGGTCAATCTTGGAATATACCTGTGTGCCCTAGAGCTAATCAAACAAATCGTCGATACGGAGTAGAGGATATTTTTTCTTAATGGTAACTTTGTTTATCTCCCTATAATCAATACACATCCTTATGGACCCGTTTTCTTCTTTACGAACAATACTGGAGCTCCCCACGGCGACACATTGGGTCGTATAAACCCCTTATTCAACAAATCCTGCAACTACTCCTTTAATTCTCCCAATTCAACTGGAGCCATATGATAAGGAATCTTAGAAATCGGCGTAGTCCTTGAAGGTAAATCTATAGGAAAATTCACCTTGCGCAAAGGAGGCAATCCAAGTAACTCCTCTAGAAAAACATCTGGAAATTCTCACACTACTGGGGTGCTATCAATCTTCAATTCGTTTTCAGATACTTCTTTCACAAATGCTATAAACCCTTGACCTTCATCTAAGAGTAATCCACTCGCTTGCATGGCTGACACCAACTGCGACGGAGCACGCACCCTCGAACCAACGAATCTGAATTCATGCTCTCCAGGGGGGTTGAAAATTACTTCTTTCTGATGACAATCAATACTGACGTGATTGGTAGCCAACCAGTCCATACCCAATATTATATCAAACCCACACATATCAAATACAATCAAATTAGCTGGTAACATTTTCCCCTGAATTTCTATCAGATAGCCTTTAATTACCCTCTGACATCTGATCACTGACCCTAACGGTGTAGCTACTAACAACGCTATATCTAATGACTGGGTCCCACTCTCAAATAATTTAGCATAGGATGTAGAGACAAAAGAATGATTGGCACCTGAATCAAATAAGACAATAACGGAATGCGATAAAACAATAAATGTACCTGTCACCACATCCGTAGCAGCCTCTGCATCACTCGGTGTCAGAGCATATACTCTCGCTGGGGCCACATTCCTTTGCTGGCCACCACGAGGTGCATGATATCCTCCCCGAGCTGCCTGATATCCTCCCCAATAAGGCTTGGGAGTTGGGACCTAGTCTGGCAGACCTGGGCATGCATGCGCCATGTGGTCGGGTCTCCCACATCGATAGCATACATCACTCCCTACCCGGCACTCCCCCGGATGACGTCTTTCGCACGTTTGACATACCGGGATGATCGGGGCACCCTGATTTCCCTGAGCTCCCGCCATCTGCCTCTGGTCTCCCTTATCGCGACCTCCTCTCCATGGACCCCTACTGGAGCCAACTTGAAAAACTTGTGGTGCAAGTCTTTTCCTCCGCCTCTAAGCTGCTACACCCCTATGAATACCACTCTCAATAATCGTAGCTCCATCTACAACCTCTCTGAATTTCTGAGCCCTGAAACCAATCACTTGCTCAAACAAATTCTGCCTCAGTCCCTCCTCAAACTTCCTTGCCTTTTTCTCTTCATCAAGTGCTAGATGTGGAGCAAAACGTGACAACTCGATAAACCGAGCCGCGTACTGGGATACAGTCATCTGCCCCTATACCAGATGCATAAACTCTACTGCTTTCGCACTCTGAACGATAACAAGGAAATATCGCTCAAAGAATAGATCCTTGAATCAATCCCACGTCACTGGAATTGGAACTGGCCTCTGCTCCTCTATCAGACGCGCTGATCTCCACTAGCGCTTTACCTCCCCTGTCAGTTTGAATGCTGCAGACCCCACCTTCTGTTCATCTATGCAAGGAAGCACAGCCAACGTCTCTTCAATGTCCTGGACCCAATTATCAGCTACAATTGGGTCATCTCCTCTAGCAAAGGATGGGGGCTTCATCCGCGTAAACTGCTCGATCGAAAAAATACGCTCCCCAAAGCTCTTGACCATCTCAGCCATCACCTGCTGAGTGATGCAACGCAGTATAGCATCTGTATCTCCTCCACCTATGCTGGAAGGTCTTGGCCTATCCCCCCCCCCCCCAGCATTCGTGCCACTGCTTCCTAGGTCCATCCTGAAAACAAGAAACACACTTAAGAACTTTATCTCCTATACAGACCTATCATGTACCAATTCAAAATTAATTATCTTCCTTGACCTTAACTCAACATCCAGTTTTGTCACCTAAACACATGACTTGACAATAGTTTACTATGGTTTTCCTGAAATCGTCACCCTAGGAAAAACACAAAAACCACCACGGAAATCCTATATCTAGACAATCGAAAATACCTCAAATCCTTTTCCTATACTCTGGTATTGCTTCTGCTACACTCTAAAGTCTACAGAACCTAACAACCTACGCTCTGATACCAAATTGTAACAACCTGCTATTTAAATGCGGTTTTTTTTCTATACTATAACATTTAAAATGCTATGATACCATACTGGATTAAACTCAATCATCTACCTAAGCAGCAAGAAGCAGAAATCAAATAAACATAACCATACATAATTATATACAATACCAGAGTGTTAAAGTGTTTCTCAAAATATACATATTTTTTTGTTTTCCAGAATACCCTAAACTGGCTAGGGCTATACAATAATACTCCAAAAAATACTCACACTACTGTTAGGGCAATACTGAGGCCCCTCTATCTGCGAGCCTGATCTGCTCACCTACCTAGATCACCTAAAAAATGTTAAAATAATTGGGATGAATCAATGCTCAGTAAGACGAAATATGCTATTGCTAGTGTGTGGCAAATGAGTTACAATACTGTGAAAATCTATCACTATATAGTCATGTATCACTGAATCTATAAAGTACAATACCAGTAATATAAATCTTCATCCTTTACCTATTGCTTAACATTTCTGTACTTTAGGTTTCTACTCAAAATACTGCTAATATACATATATATATATATATATATTTTTTTTTTTTCTATTTCTGTAAAACTATATAAACATAGTAATAACTGTAAACTTCCCTATGGATAACTGTGTGTCATGATTTAACCCCTCATGACAACGTTGTGCGGCCCGTAGACGGGATTTACCTTGGCTGGCCAACCAAGAATAAATCACTATACTCCATAGTCTGATCAGCCCTCCTCAACCAATATCTGATGGGGAGACTGTCCACTGGTGGGCTCTATGCGATCGACCTTTATACCACGTATTATCTGAATAGGTGGTTGCACTCTATATACTGTATGTAGCTACGGTACCATGCTCTGTAAACTGTATGGTCCAACAGGGTTTGATACTACATAATACATCTTTATGTATACAACTATCTGTTTTACCATGATTCTGTAATAACTGTATAAACCATGACGCTGTGGAAAATTGTATCTATATCAACTGTGTTTCTACAATTAACTGTAAATATGTATGTCATGGTACTGTAAAACTGTATAATCATGGTATTTCTGTAATTGTTGTAAAATATATTTACTGTCTGTATAATCTGTAAAACACATCTCTAAAAAATACTGTAAAGCGTGTTTCTATACCATATCTATATTCTCAAGCCACACAGTAATTTTAAAACATATTAATCATATTTGATAAACTGTATAAATCTTTACTGTAAACAATACTCTGGTAGAACATTTATAATTTTATACTGAAACCATATTCAAATAACCTAGCATAGCATATTTCCCTTACTTGTTTTCTGCTAAAAATCTCTCACTATAACAGGTCCAACACCCGTAGGATTCTCCACTCAACACCCTAAAAATCATAAATCCTAGAACAAAATATCACTATTTCTACGTCTATAGCATTTCCTACAACTGCTTGAAAGTTAAATTCCGAATAAAAGGTCTTACCCTAGATTTGGGATGAATTCCAACTTCGTTCCACCAACGATCCGCTCTGACAGACTTGCAGAGAACTCCGCTAGGAGTGTCGTGGTGGCCATAGGTCATCGATCCGGCGACTGACGAGGCTGAAATTGAAGGAAGAAGAGGGAGGAGCCATAGGGGTTGAGAGAGAGAGAGAGAGAGAGAGAGAGAGAGAGATATTGTGGCAAATTTTTGTGATAAAAATCAGTTTAGTGCTATTTATACTGCGGGATTCATTGAAGGGCCACGTTATCTCGTTGACGAGTCCTTAAGTAATTTCATCGATGAACCTTACCCTTCGTCAACGAAATTCAGAGTTGCCCAAATTCTTCTCTTGGTATTTTCTCGTCAACGAGACCCTGATAAATTTATTAGGGTATTTTCTAAAAGTATGATGTTATTGATGAACGCGGAGTGTTTGTCGACGAAGTCTACTGCCTCCTTCTATTCATGTTTCCATTTTCCTCCCTCTTTATTATTAAAATACTATTAAATTTTAGGTTGTTACACTAAAGCTTTGTGAACTCAACAAAAAACTTAGAATGCCTCGCCTGGGATGAGGAAGTCTGCTCGCTAATCTCGCTCTGGATAGATATCTTAAACTCATTAATGGATGTAGTGAGACTAGTGATGGCAGCCATAATCTCAGCATTAGATGGCATATGGGGCTACTCCTGAGGAACCTCCTATGGCCTTGGTCCTCACTCAGGTATAGTTGGTGACCACATGTTGAGCTCATAACCCATCAACTTCAAGGTCATAGAAGAGAAGGTATCTATACCCTTTATCTTATTCAGCACCGCATACGGAGTCCTAGTGACTCTCTCTCTGACAAAAATCCTAGTCAGGATACCCTTGTATGGAAAAATGATCCTTTTCCCCTCTGTCTTCACAAACATCTACTTTAAGATCATTCTAGGCAGGTCAAGCTTCTTTTTCATGAAAAGACACCACATCATGAAGCAATCCAGGTAGGAGATGTGATCCCTGGACCCAAATTTTGGCATAATATTATAGGAGATAGGGTGGTGCATATCTTTAGCCTCGAGTGTGAGAGACCTATAGCTGGGGGTATGACTCAGATCAACCACAGGGTTAGTCATAACTCGATTAAAAAAAGTACTCACAGTGAAATCCTACTTATTAATCTAGGTAGAGATCGAGTCAGGGCAGTCAAAATCTCCTCTTTGGATATTGAAGGTCTTGGCCAGATATCTGTCGTCAAATTGTATATCGGTCTCAAAGACCCGCGAGTAGTATCCCTGGTCATTCTATCCTAGGTTGGCATAAAATAGTCTGAAAATAATGGGATATATCCTTTGGGGCTGAAAACTAATGAATTCATACCATCCTTGATATTTGAACATCTTAAGCACATTATTAAAATGATTCTGCATGAATTCAATGTCGATAACCTTACCTAAGATAGGCTCCTTGAGCCTAAAGACTTTCTTATACTTGATCATCCTTTCTGCATAAATAAACCACTGCTCAAGAGCAATCCCTAAATCAACTCGCCTCCGATCCCTAGACATGGCTACAAGTGGTTTTCTGAGGAAAACTAGGTTTGGAGTGAGTGTAGGGGACAATAAGAAGAGAGAAAAACTGAAGTGCTCTCAAGGAATATAAAGAAAATGAGAAAATTCACGCAGCCCAGAATATATATAGATCGCGGTTCGGTCGCCCAGTCCAATGTTTGGTCACTCGAACCATAATAAATACCCCAAATGCTGAGCTTGTTCGGTTGACTGAATAGTGGGTTGGTTGGCTGAATCTTAGGTGTCCTTTCATATTCTAATCCTTGGTAGCCCGAACGAAAACAGTTCATTTCAATTCGATTGGTTGAACCTCCCTGATTAAAAGCTTTGGTTGCTCGAAGTTCAGTTCGGTCACCCAAACCATGTTTGGTGGCTCGAACAAGTTAGAATGAGAAAGCTCAGTCACCCGAAAGTGGTCAACGGTCAAGTCAACTTTCATGTTCAGTCGACCGAATTGTCTAAGCTGAAAAGGGTTCAGCCGACGGAACCTAGTCAACATCTCTTCTTTTGACTTTTTATTAGTTGACATGACCCCCTATGATTTAGATACATGACCTAAGGATTATTAAGTGCACCAATTTTAATCTTTTGACACTTAGATCATTTTCGGGTCAAGGAGAGATGGATTTGGGTTTTTCTTTGACTCACCACACTTGCTTCATTTTCACCCCTTTTTTGTTTGAATGGGGCAATCAAACTTTATGTGCCCCTTTTTTTTTATATAATGCGTAGTAGGTATGAGTATAAGGACAGGAGGAGGTACTAGCATAATGTTTGGACTCTCTCACAAAGTACCCCATGCACAGATTCTTCTTCTTTCTATTTCTAACTCTATTATATCTTATACCTTCCTTATCTAAGGTCATCTTTTGTGAACCTAACAACTTATTAAAGTTGTTCTTGCCTCTAGTGAACATATAGAAAATCTTAGCTTGGTCTTCTATTTTCTTTTCTAGATCTAAAATTTTTAAGTTCTTTAGACCTTTGCAAACATCCTATAATTTCACAAATTCTTTGGTCATGTTGTTCGCTTTACATTCAAGTTCTGCAATAAGAAGATCTTTATTATTATCACTTGAAGTTTGAGATTTTAATGCATTCAACTCTTTTTCCAACTTTTTATTTTTTTTTACTGACTGTTTGATTTTTAAATCATTTTCCCTTTTAACAAGAAATTTTGACTCATATTCTTTCAAAAATGCCTCAAACTTTGTTTTTCAATGTAGTATATCTTTTGTTAGCTTTAACAAGTGACTTATAAATTCTAATATATTCAACTTGCACTTGTTTATAAGTATGCATATTTTCACTACCAAAACTATCACATGATTCAGTATCAAATACATCATTAGAATTATCACATGAATCATTACCAGGATTATTTGATAAAGTAGAAGGCGACAAATTTACCTTATTGTTGGTTAAAGTTATAAGCACCACTTTTCTCCTTCAAGATCCTTTGAACTTGAGTCACAAGGAGTGATCGCCTTTTCTTGCTTAGTTGTTCCATATCTCTTTTCAAATTCCTCCCATATCTCTTTAGCACTATTGCATGTCATAACTTCACAAAGAATAATAGAATCTAAAGCATGCCACAAGGTGTTCATGGCATCAAAATTTATTTGCATTAAGTTCCTGTCATTATCATTCAGCTCAATTTCAGACTTGGGAACATCAACACAATCAATGACTTTCTTTGGTGTACTATTTCCCTAGGCAATAACTTTACAGAACCTCCAATTCGAGGCTTTAAAAAAATATAGTCATTCTAAATTTCCATATGGCGAAATTTTTACCGCAAAACACTAGAGGGTTCGAAAATAACCTTCCCTCCCATGAAGGGGATGCACCAACATGAGCCATCATGATCCTTTTACAAACTAATGATTAAGTCTAGGTAACAAGGTGAAATTAGGATAGCTTCTAAAGAGGGGGGTGAATTGGGAATGTAAAAACTTTCTTTTTAATTCCTTTTAAGAATACTTAACTTCTTTTATTGTTTAACCAATTCTTTTACTTGTTTGTTTAATTTGTCAAACACACAATAACTTGGTTTCTTTTATACAATCAACAACACAAGCACTTAAACAACTAAATCACCAAACAAACTTTCAATCAACCACAATATCCAAACTAATCAAACACAATTTGAAAGCAAACAACCAAACCAAAATTAAGATATACAGTAGTAAGAAATTAGGACGGTTGTTTGTTATTGTATGCCTTATAAATATGAATCACGCCCTGTAGTTGAATGATATGCTTGTTAAAATAAATTTGCTTCTTTCGTATGATTTACAACCACACATCCACACTCTTCCCAAAATTCAGAATTCAAGTAAACTATTAGTTAATTTTCTCTGGGTGTTTTAACCAAGTAACGTACTCTCGTATGGTTTCCGCAAAGTATGGTTTAACCAACGTACTCCCTTTCGGTTTCCGCAACCCAAATCAAAATTAAACTTTAAGTTTGTTTGATTTCCAAATATACATAGTGTATATGATTTCAAATTTAAATCATCCACGCAATATAAATATGATGAAAATAAAGAGTAAGGGAAACAGAGAGTGAGACACAGGATTTTACGAGGTTCGGCTTCAACACAACGTACGTCCTTGCCTTTGGAAAAAACCACCAAATGATTCACTAAACTTGTTCCTTTACTGGGTGGAACAATACCTTTACACACTGCTTTAGAAGGCTAGAGCAGCACCTCTCTAAGCGATAATCCCTCGCCTAGCCAATGATCTGGAAAACCTAGAATCGTCACAATCTACAAGAATATAATATAAATTCTGCATACAAAAAGTACTCTCAAAATTTAGAGCAGGTTGTACAAATTGAGATGTAAATTGTACTTCAAAAAAACCAAAGCAAACTAGAATATATGAAGCTCTAAAGTTTTTAGAAGTCACCAATGGTTCGTTTAAAAGAGAAATGGAATTGCAACCCGGAACTGAGCTTTGATTTTTTCAATCTACCAAAATTGTAGAATTCCTCTCGAGCAAAAGATGTGAGCAAAGAAGAACTTTAGGAGAATTTCAGCATAAGATGAATTTCAAATTTTATCTGATTTCTCTCTTTTCTTGTGTTTTTTCTATCTTGTTTTTTTTCATTACCCAAAGAGGTATTTATAGGGGTTTTCAAAGAATAATGTCCTTATTAAATTAGGTAGCATTAAATTATTGAAATAATTTTGAAATTCAAAATTTTTCAAAAAACAATTTTCCCATTTAATTAGGTAGCAATAAATTATTGAATTTATTTTGAAATTTAAAATTTTTCCAAAGAACAATTTCCTTATTTAATTAAATTATTGAATTAATTTTGAAATTCAAAATTTTTCCAAGGAACAATTTCCTCATTTAATTAGGTAGCATTAAATTATTGAATTAACTTTGAAATTCAAAATTTTTCAAAGAACAATTTCCTCTTTTAATTAAATTATTGAACTAATTTTGAAATTCAAAATTTTTTCAAAGAACAATTTCCTCATTTAATTAAATTGTTGAATTAAACTCTTCTTTGCTTAATTAATCTTGGAATATTAACTTGTTTAACCTTGAAAAATGTGTTCCAAGACTTAAACTAAAGTCTTTAAGTATCTTTGCCTAATGAGTTTCAAAATGAAAAAATGAAAAAACATATTTTAAACTCTTTTAACAAGGTGTTTCTTAGTTTCTTTTGACTTATGAGAGCTTCACATATCTAACTAACATTTGGCTTTGAAGTACTTACAATAGTTCTTCTAATTATGGTCTTTTTAAATTCTTCAGCCTCCTTCAGCCTTTTGAGGTTCACTTTTGACTCTAGATTTGCTTGCTCTTAAACTTCTTCATTTTTCATTCATTGCCTTCAACATTCTGAGGAGCTTTCACTAGATTAACATTGAGCTTCAACCTATCAACCTTGAGAGTTCTTTTACCTAAAACACATCACTTAATATCATATGTTAAAGGATCTTTCATTTTGTTATCATCAAAATAGGATTGAAAAGCCTAGTTAGGTCAACAATCTCCCCCTTTTTTATGATGACAAATGAGGAGCAAAAAATATGAATAAGCATAAAAAATCTTCCCCTTACAACTAGCATTATTCTACTCTCCCTTACAATAAGCATTATTTTAATAATTTGTAGATTCAAGATCAAACATGCTCATTGCCCAATTTTTCATTCTTATCGTGCTCAACATGCTCAAATATGATTTTTCACTATCATGTTATCATGCTCAAATACTATCATGTTCAACATGCTCAACATTCAATATCATGCTCTCAATCAAGCCAAAATTTTTGCTCCAAATACTACTCCCCCTTTTGACATCAATCAAAAAGGGTAAACATTTAAAAGAACATATGATCACACACTTCTCAATCATGCCAAAAATTCAATATCATATTTCATATTAGGCATTCTTATTTCATATGTGTTGTGACATCTTGAAATTTTCAATCATGCATATGGTGCTCAACATTCATATTTGTGAAAAAAAAACTTAAAAAAATTTGTCATGCATAATGCATCATTCAAATACCAAGATCATGACAATATTACCAATGCTCATAATCATGTTGTATTACTTAAAGATCAAGTGATATATTCATGGATACCAATATACATCTTAGTTATTCATATTGAAATTTTATCATGCACTTCTCATAGATTCTAATTTTTCATTCTTTCATGTGATCATAAGCATTCATGGTCAAGATATTTAAAAAATAACTTTATGCTTAGATTTTTAAAACACCAATTTCAAGATGCTAATTTTTCAAACATCCACATGTAGCTTGCTGCATATCATATATCATGAGTTTATTTTACAAGCAACAAGGAAAGCAATTCAAACTCAGTGTTGAATTATACAACACATCAAAGTACATGCCAAAACAAATTTTGATCACTTAAAAGAGACAAACCCTAGGTGATCCTAGAGATTGTAGATATTTCTTTAAGTCTGGTTCCTTTTAGTTTACTACTCTTCTATGTAGTAGACCAAGTTCTCTTCTTATGGTTATAAATCTATCTTCTGAGAGTGGTTTAGTAAAGATATCAGCCCATTGGTCATTTGTATTGATGAATTCCAAATTTATGTCTTCTTTTTGAACATGATCTCTTAGGAAGTGGTGTCTTATGTCAATGTGCTTTGTTCTTGAGTGTGAAATAGGATTTTTAGATATATTAATCGCATTCGTGTTATCACACTTAATTGGTACAGTTGTGTAGTTTAAATTGAAATCTCTTAATTTTTGTTTCATGTAAAGAGTTTGTGCACAACAACTACCAACTACTACATATTTGGCCTCAGCAGTTGACAAAGCCACGAAATTTTTTTTCTTAGAAAACCAAGAAACTAAAGATCTTCCTAAGAAGTGGCATGTATCACTTATACTTTTTCTATCTATCTCACAACTAGCATAGTCCGCATCTGAATAACTGATCATTTCAAAACCAGTGTCTTTAGGATACCATAGTTCTAAGTCCATTGTGCCTATTAAGTATCTTAGGATTCTTTTAACGGCAAGTTGGTGTGATTCCTTAGGTGCTGATTGAAAATATGCACACATACACACACTAAACATTATATCGGGTCTACTGGCTGTTAGATATAATAGACTTCCAATCATGCCTCTATAGTGCTTTGTGTCTATGGATTTTCCCTTTTCATCTTTGTCTAGGCTGATGGAGGTAATCCTAGGTATGCCTATGGGTTTACTATTTTCCATACCAAATTTTTGTATCATATCTTTTATATATTTTGTTTGACTTATAAAAGTCTCATTTTTTGCTTTTTTAATTTGCAGTCCAAGAAAATAGTTTAATTCCCCCATCAAGCTCATTTCAAATTCTTCTTGCATACATTTTGCAAATTCTTTACATAGATGTTCATTTGTAGCACCAAATATTATATCATCTATGTAGATTTGAACTAAAAGTATATTATTTTCCTTATTTTTAATGAACAAGGTGCTATCAATTTTTCCTCTTAAAAATCTCTTCTCAATTAGAAATCCACTAAGTCTTTCATACCAAGCCCTAGGGGCCTGTTTAAGTCCATACAAAGCCTTAGTTAGTCTAAACACATGGTTAGGATTTTCAATATTCTCAAAATCAGGGGGTTGTTCAACATATACCTCTTCATTGATATATCCATTCAAGAATACACTTTTGACATCCATTTGGTATAACTTAAACTCTTTGTAGGAAGCATAGGCTAACAACATTCTAATAGCTTCCATTCTAGCTACAGGGTCAAAGGTTTCATCGCAGTCTATTTCTTCTTCTTGATTGTACCTATTTGCTACAAGTCTAGCTTTGTTTCTAGTGATTACACCATTTTCATCCTTTTTATTTCTAAATACCCATTTAGTTCCTATGATCGAATGATTTTTCGGTTTGGGTACTAATTTCCATACTTGACTGCTTTCAAATTGATTTAATTCTTCTTGCATTGCAACTGTCCAGGATTCATCCTTAAGGGCTTCTTCAATATTTTTAGGTTCATTTTGGGATAGGAATGCATAATGATTGCAGTTCTTTAGTGAAAATCTAGTAGTCACACCTTTAGATGGTTCACCTATAATTTGTTCTTGAGGGTGATCTTTCTTATATTTCCATTCTTTTGAAAATTCCATATTTTCTATGAGTTCATCTTTTGACTTTTCTTTGATTATTTCATTTTCCTCCTTGATTTCTATCTCATCCTCCTTTTTGAATACATCATCTTTTTCTTCATTTTTAACCTCTCTTGAAAGAGGGCTAGATTCATCAAAGTCTACGTGAATTGATTCAACTATGGTTAGAGTTCTTTTGTTGTAGACTCTTTAGGCTTTACTATTTGTGGAGTATCCTAGGAAAATGCCTTCATCTAATTTAGCATCAAATTTTCCTAAGTTGTCTTTGTTATTTAGGACGAAACACTTACATCCAAAAGCATGAAAGTACTTTATGTTAGGCCTTCTTCCTTTCCACAATTCATAGGGTGTTTTGTTTAGGTTTGATCTAATGGAGACCCTATTAATTATATAGCTAGCTGTATTTATAGTTTCGGCCCAAAAATATTTGGGTAGGTCATTTTCATTAAGCATGGTCCTTACCATTTCTTGGAGGGTTCTATTTTCCCTTTCCACAATTCCATTTTGTTGTGGGGTTCTAAGTGCCAAAAAGTTGTGATTTATGCCATATTTATTACAAAAATTTTCAACATTTTGATCCTTAAATTCTCTTCCTTGGTCACTTCTAATATTTGAGACATAATACCCTTTCTCATTTTGAAGTTTCTTACATAAAGTGATTAATGAGTTGCAAGCTTCTTCTTTGTTAGTTAGGAACAATACCCATATGTATCTTGAGTAATCATCAACAATTACAAAGGCGTATTGTTTTCCTCCTAAACTTTGGGTTCTAGTAGGACCAAACAAGTCTTAAGTGTATGAGTTCTAGGGGTCTACTAGTTGATATATGTTTATTCTTTTTGAAACTTTTCTTAGTTTGTTTTCCTAATTGACAAGCATCACACACTTTATCTTTGACAAATTTTGTTTCAGGCAAGCCTTTAACTAAATTCTTTTTGGAGAGTTTGGATATAAGATCCATGCTAGCATGTCCTAACCTCTTATGCCAAAGCCAACTATTTTCACTCATGGCTGCTAGGCAAGTTATGTCTTAAGAGATTAAACTATCAAAATTTATGCAATAAACATTGTTCATTGTAAGTGCAGTGAATAACGTTTTTTGATTCTTAGAATCTCGTATTATGCATTTGTCTCTCTTAAACATTATTTCACTTACTTTATCACTAAATTGACTAATACTTAGTAAATTATGCTTTAGACCATCTACTAATAAGACATCATCTATAGAAAATGAAGAGTCTTTACCTATTTTACCTATTTCGATGATCTTGCCTTTTGCATTGTCACCGAAAGTTACAAATCCTCCATCCTTTGGAGTGAGAGAGGTAAACTAAGATTTATCTCCCGTCATATACCTTGAACATTCGCTGTCCAAGTACCATTTATCCTTAGACGGAGTGGTCCTAAAGCAAACCTACAAGAAAAGATTCAAGTTGTCACTTTTGGAACCCAAACCTTCTTAATTTTCTTTAAGTTTTGTCTATTTTTAGTATTTATCTTCCACTCATCTTTTACTTTAGTATACTTTTTCTTAACTGGACAATTAAACATTATGTGTCCTTTCTTTTTGCACATGTGGCAAATGGTGTGCTCATGAATATTTGTTGATGAAGTACTTGCATAATATTTAGAATGATTTACAAAATATCCCAGATACAAGTTTTTCTTTCTTTTGTTTGAGGCTCCATTATATCTAATTCCTTCTTTGTTGTTTGTCATCCTTTGTTATCCTACCATCTTTTCAAAATTATCCTTTCCTCTGGTAAAGTTGTAGATGACCTTTTCTTTCTCTAGAATTTGGTTTTTGAGATCATTCATTTCTTGCATTTTCTTGCTATCTTCATTCTCTTGAGACTTAGCTAGTTTTTGAGATGAATTATCTATTTTCTTCTCAAGTTCTTCAATTTTTAAGTCTTTTTCTTTTTCAACAAGTTTTGCATATTCAAGTTGATTTTTAAGTGCCTCATTTTTTTTGTTTCAAGCTAATGTTCCTTTTTGAGACTTTAATAAACTTGTTATGTAGAAAGAGTAATTCATTTTCAAGTTCTTTATAAGAGGACATACTTTCACACGAATTACTACAAGATTCATTACACGAATCTTCAGAGAGGGAATAATAAGAGTTTACCTCTTCGTTATGCGCCATGAAGCACATGTTTGCTATTTCTCGATCACTTGGTTCACTTTCCAATTCAGTCGAACTAGTGTCATCCCAAGTTGCCTTCATTGCAGGCTTCTTCTTCTTCTTGTCCTTCTTGAGTTGTGGGCATTCCGATTTTATGTGCCCGACCTTTTTACAATGATAGCAAGTGTAAGGATCATTTTTATTTTTGTATTCCTTTTTATTGCTTTCAGCTTTTGATCCATTAAATTTTCTAGTGAATTTTTTGTTTCTTCTTAAGAATTTTTAAAAGCCTTTTAGTTATTAGAGCTAAGTCATCGTCTTCTAATTCACTAGATTCATTATCTTCCTCACTTGAATAGTCTTTCAAAGCTTTTAGAGCTATAGACTTCTTATTTTTATTTTTTGTGCATCTTTCTTTCAACATCATTTCATAGGTTAGAAGAGATCCTATGAGTTCATCTAAAGAAGTTGTTTTAAGATTTCTTCCTTCCGTAATGGCTGTGGCTTTTGGTTCCCAAATAGATAGGAGTGCTCTTAGAATTTTACGGATCATCTCATGGGTGGAATAAGTTTTTCCTAAGGCACTAAGTGAATTTATGATATGAGTGAACCTAGTATACGTGCTTGTTATACTCTTATCGGCGTTCATTCTAAAGGCTTCATATTCACTGGTTAACATATCGATTCTACTTTCCCTAACATCTATTGTGCTTTCATAGGTTACTTCTAATTTATCCCAAATCTATTTGGTAGTTTTACATGTCATTACTCTGTTGAACTCATTTGCATCAAGTGCACAGTATAAAGCGTTTATTGCACTTGAGTTAATTTGCAACATTTTATAATCTGATTCATTTAGTTCTTTATCTTCTTTAGGTACTTCTTTTCCATCAACTAGTTTAATGGGGATTAGATTTTCATTTTTTACAATGTTCCATGCCTTCTAGTCCATTGTTTGAAGATAAATTTTCATTTGTTGCTTCCAAAAGGTGTAATTTATTCCACAAAAAATAGGTGGCCTAGTTGAGGATTGATCCTCACCAAAGGGAGCTACTCCTATTTGTGCCATTTAGATCTTTATATAGCTACTTATTAGGTTTTGCTATAATTGGGCTCTGATACCAATTGAAATTAGGATAGCTTCCCAAGAGGGGGGTGAATTGGGAATTTAAAAACTTTCTTTTTAACTCCTTTTAAGAATACTTAAATTCTTTTATTGTTTAACTAATTCTTTTACTTGTTTGTTTAATTTGTCAAACACACAATAACTTGGTTTCTTTTATACAATCAACAACACAAGCAATTAAACAACTAAATCACCAAACAACCTTTCAATCAACCACACTATCCAAACTAATCAAACATAATTTGAAAGCAAACAACCAAACCAAAATTAAGATATATAGTAGTAAGAAATTAGGACGGTTGTTTGTTTATGTACGCCTTATAAATATGAATCAAGCCCTGTAGTTGAATGATATGCTTGTTAAAATGAATTTGCTTCTTTTTTATGATTTACAACCACACATCCACACTTTTCCCAAAATTCAGAATTCAAGTAAACCATTAGTTAATTTTCTTTGGGTGTTTTAACCAAATAACGTATTCCCGTATGGTTTCCGCAAAGTATGGTTTAACCAACGTACTCCCTTTCGGTTTCCGCAACCCAAATCAAAATTAAACTTTAAGTTTGTTTGATTTCCAAATATACGTAGTGTATATGATTTCAAATTTAAACCGTCCATGCAATATAAATATGATGAAAATAAAGAGTAAGGGAAAGAGAGAGTGAGGCAATGATTTTACGAGGTTCGGCTTCAACATAGCCTACGTCCTCGCCTTTGGAAAAAACCACCAAAGGATTCACTAAACCTGTTCCTTTACGGGGCGGAACAATACCTTTACATACTCCTTCAAAAGGCTAGAGCAGCACCTCTCTAAGAGATAATCCCTCGCCTAGCCAACGATCTGGAAAACCTGGAATCGTCACAATCTACAAGAATATAATATAAATTCTGCGTATAAAAAATACTCTCAAAATTTAGAGCAGGTTGTACAAATTGAGATGTAAATTGTACTTCAAAAAAACCAAAGCAAATTAAATATATAAAGCTCTAAAGTTTTTAGAAGTCACCAATGGTTCGTTTAAAAAAGAAATGGAATTGCAACTCGGAACCGAGCTTTGATATTTTCAATCTACCAAAATTGTAGAATTCCTCTCGAGTAAAAGATGTGAGCAAAGAAGAATTTCAGGAGAATTTCAACACAAGATGAATTACAAATTTTATCTGATTTCTCTCTTTTCTTGTGTTTTTTCTATCTTGTTTTTTTTCATTACCCAAAGAGGTATTTATAGGCTTTTTCAAAGAATAATGTCCTCATTAAATTAGGTAGCATTAAATTATTGAAATAATTTTGAAATTCAAAATTTTTCAAAAAACAATTTTCCCATTTAATTAGGTAGCAATAAATTATTGAATTAATTTTGAAATTTAAAATTTTTCCAAAGAACAATTTCCTCATTTAATTAAACTATTGAATTAATTTTGAAATTCAAAATTTTTCCAAGGAACAATTTCCTCATTTAATTAGGTAGCATTAAATTATTGAATTAACTTTGAAATTCAAAATTTTTCAAAGACCAATTTCCTCTTTTAATTAAATTATTGAACTAATTTTGAAATTCAAATTTTTTCCAAAGAACAATTTCCTCATTTAATTAAATTGTTGAATTAAACTCTTCTTTGCTTAATTAATCTTGGAATATTAACTTGTTTAACCTTGAAAAATGTGTTCCAAGACTTAAACTAAAATCTCTAAGTCTCTTTGCCTAATGAGCTTCAAAATGAAAAAAAGAAAAAACATATTTTAAACTCTTTTAACAAAGTGTTTCTTAGTTTCTTTTGACTCATAAGAGTTTCACATATCTAACTAGCATTTGGCTTTGAAGTACTTACAACAGTTCTTCTAATTATGGTCTTCTTAAATTCTTCAGCCTCCTTCAGGCTTTTGAGGTTCACTTTTGACTTTGGGTTTGCTTGCCTTTAAACTTCTTCATTTGTCATTCATTACCTTCAACATTCTAAGGAGCTTTTACTAGATTAACATTGAGCTTCAACCCACAACCTTGAGAGTTCTTTTACCTAAAACACATTACTTAATATCATATATTAAAGCATCTTTCATTTTGTTATCATCAAAATAGGATTGAAAAGCCTAGTTAGGTCAACACAAGGCTCTTATACCAATTGTTGGCTTTGGTGCAATACCAAAAGGGGGTGAATTGGAGATTTAAAAAATTCTTCCTAGGTTCAACTAATCTAACAACAGTATTACACAACCTAGGGGCAATCTAGATATGTATGAAGTTGTAAAGATGATATATCAATCAATTTTCAGTACATGCAATACAATTCGACTATCTCTCAACCAAATTCAATAACATGCCAACCAAAAATGCAGTATATTCAGCAACGAAATTAAATCAAGCACAAGGCAAAATATAATGCAGGAAAAGTAAAAGTGACACCGAATATGTTATCGGGGTTCGACCAATACTGCCTACGTCCCCGCCTTGGCTCACAAGTACATGGATTCCACTAAGGCTCACTTCACAGGTAGAGCGGCACCGTATACAACACCTTACCAGGATGGTGTACCTAACTTTCCTAACTAGGTCAAAGCCAATCCGGGACTTTTCACAGGGAAAGTCTCCCTCTTCCGAACACATATCGGGTATACAATCAGATATGAAATTTTGTGTATAATTTAAGTGCTTCTACATAAGCATATATGTACTACAATATAGTCCAGAAAAATATGCACACACAGATGATAGAATTTATGCTTAGTGCCAATGAAGCGTGCTAACACTCAATCTAATGTAAATATACAATCAAGTCCTAGAGTGTATTTTCAAACAATCTTTGAAACAAAGTACCAATATTAATCAATCACCACAAGTTTCAAAGAGTTCCAACTAGAGTATTCAAAATATATCAAAGGTAATTTTCTCAAAATAATAGCTCAAGAGATATTTGAAAAGTATGTTTCTGAAAAAGATTTTGCACAATAAAAAACCACAAGCTTGACGAGTCTTGCAACAAGGATGCAAAGACTCACTAGTTACAAAGGTTTTCCCATACAAAGATTTATTAGTTAAACTGGGGGGAAAACCTTGGCTAAAACTCCTAATAAAAACAATCAATCAATCTAGAACAAGGAGAGTTTTTAAGCAAATGGAATCACTCAAGAACACTCTTAAGAAGCTTGATTTATCAAATAAATGACAAAGGAAGAGTGTATGGGCTTTGGATTTGATAAATATGCACTCAAAGAATCAGAGGATTTTTAGGCTAATCCAAATGCTAATGATGTGTTAATTGTGCAAATAAACCCATATATATATAGAAGGCCAAAATTATAACCATTAGGGACACTTCGGAAATAATTAAAATTATTTTAAATGTGTTTAAGAAATTAATCCAATTTAACCCCAATTAACCATGGTAAAAATTTGGCCAACTCGAGAGTTTTGGTAATAGACACCTAGGAAAAAGTGAATTTTCCGTGGTCGGGGTGCTTGAATTTAAGTTCGGTTTGTTGTTCAAGGCGATTTTCCAAAATGTCTGAGATTCGGTCGCCTGAAACAAAGTTCGGCCTACCGAATTGCCAAGTTCGGTTGCTCAAGATGAAAATGAACTACAAGTTCGGGCGCCCGAGGACGTTGGATAAAGTAAGGGTTTAAGTTCAGTTGACCATGGATACTCAAGTCATTTGAGTTCGGTCGTCCGAAGTCAGGTCAACTATTTGACCAATCAACAGTTCGGCTAACCAAGGCAATTTGACTTACCTGGTTCGATTGCTCAAAGCCCTTATGATTTTAAGCCTAAGGTCCATGCTTTAATTTAAATTTACCCCTGGTGATATGTGAGCTAAGTGTGTAGGAACCTAAAGGTCAATCTAAGGCAATGTGAGCTTACAGTCTTATCATGCATGATGTAGTTATTACAGACCATAATACCTTACAGTCCAAAATGAAGAATATACAAATTACAAATACAAACTAAGCATAATATTCTTCAATCTTCCTTGGGGGTAACTATACGCCATCATGATATAATGTTCTTTTCAATTTCATGCTTTGAGTGAACATGCATGCAAGCTTAGGACAAACACTAGTTCCAAGGTATTTGTCATTATCAAAATGGGATATGACCAATCAGGTCAACAAAAGGCAATAATTCTACTTCAGTGCTACGTGAGTTAGCCCAGTAGGTTATGGCAAAAATCATGTGAAACTTTAGGAGATAGAATTGCCCACCCACTAACCAGGGACAGAATTGCCCGCCCACTGACCAAGGTTGTACGATCAAGTAGTTCACCCACATGAACCCCCCAAATTTTAAGGGAGGAGCTAATCTAATCATTGCGGAAAATTGAATCCACGAGATGAAGGAGTAATTGGTAGTCCTCTGCTGCACAGATGAGCAGAAGGTTCTATATGCTTCTTTTAAAATGACCGAGGAGGCTAAACGCCGGTGGATTTCCATGAAGCTACTCAAGGAACAAAGGCCAGAACTAGCAACCATTACATAGAAGCGCTTTAAGGAGATTTTCTTTGACTGATACTTTCCTGCTTCCACCAAAGATGCCAAGGCAGAGGAGTTTACAAATTTAACCTAAGGGAACTTGACCGTTCAGTAATATGCGGCCAAGTTTATTGTGCGGTCTTGATTCACCTCGTATTTAGTTCTAAATGATTCAAAGAAGGCTTGGAGTTTTGAAAAAGGCATGAGTATGAGGATTTATAAGTAGGTGGTGGCATTCCAATTCTAGAACTTCTCTTAGTTGGTGGATAAAGCAGCAGTCATGGAAAAAAGTCTACAGAGGAGTGCAGAGATATTGAACCAGAGAAAGAGGCTCATGCCTCCAAGTTTTCACGTTGGTACAAGTCAAGATCCTTGGAAGAAAAATAACAATAATGTGGGCCAGAGGCAAGTAGTGGGGAATCAAGCTTATTAGAATAATCCACCACGTCCTCCTTGTCCTAGATGGAATATCAGGCATTGGGGTGAATGTCGGGTTAGAGGAATTATCTGTTATCGATGCAGTAGCCCCGGTCACATTGCATAAGACTGTTGTGTGCCACCGAATAATGCACCCACTCCCAATCAATATCGGGGAAACAATCAGGCAACTCAAGGCAACTATCAGAGGAACACCGCCTAGGCATGTGTCTATTCTCTTACTCCAGGAGATGCAGAAAATGACAGTGATGTGGTGACAAGTAATATTTTTATATTTTCAAATAAAGCAGTAGTATTATTTGATTCTGAAGCAACTCATTCTTTTATATCTATGGAGTATGTTAAAATGTGTGGGGTGGGAACTCAACCATTGAATGCTAAATTGTTTATGGTTACACCGACGGGGACTGTAGTGGTATGTAGAAAGGTACTTAAAGGCTATCCAATTTGTATCCAGGGAAGAATGCTACCTGCTAATTTAGTAGTCTTTTATATGCATGGATTTGATATAATTCTAGGGATGGACTAGCTAACCCAACTACGCTCGTATAGATTGTTGCAAGAAATATGTGGTGTTCAGACCTCTTAGAGAGCAAGAATACAAATTTGTTGGGTTATGCGTGCACTCCTCACCACAAATACTGTCAACTATTCAGAAAAATGGTTACTCTTGGATGGATGTCAGGGGTACCTAGCATATGTGAAGGAAGCACCAAAGGAAAAGCTAAAGCATGAGGATGTCCCGATAGTGAGGGAATTCTCGGATATATTTCCATAACTTACCTGGGTTACCTCTAGATCACGAAGTTGAGTTCGCTATCAACCTTCTGCTAGGAACAACACCAATCTCTAAGGCTTCTATTGGCCTTATAAGGCTTAAAATCTTGTTTTGATGATAACAAATCAAAGGAACTTAACATATTTGGTTAAGTGATGATATTTTAGGATTCAAGTATGAGAATACAAGGTCAAGTACTCACAAAGATCTTTGAAAGCTTATATTCCAAAGAAAGATTATCAAATGAAGCAAGGATTCAAAGATAATCTAATAAAACTTGAAGATTATAAGAGCATGAATATTAAAGAGAACTTGCTAAAAGCTTAAATTATAAACTTGAAGACAAAATGGAGCCAAAGAAAGACAAACATGAAGATTTAAGTGCTTAAAATGTGAAAGTCTTAAGAAGTCTTTATGTAAATACTTCAAACAATTTCAATATGGCATGAAGCTCTTAGGTTAATTTCTTGGACCTAGATACCTTTTTAAATACTTGAAAAATATTTTTATAAGGTCAAAAGTTATTTCAAAATGGTTAAAATTATTTTTTGGAATGAAAAGCACTAAAACGAGATTTTCCAAATTATGTTATTTTTTCTATATCCGCATTGATGAGCATTTTTCACTATCAAGCACTCCTTATTTCAAAAAGTATTCAACATAAGAGTTGTGATATTTTCTTTTAGATTTATGTTTATACTAAGAACGTATAATTTGGAGTTATATAGAAAACGTTATGACTAAAATACTCAAAGGGGGTCAAAGTTGTCTGCAAACCAAAGTTTTGAATCATGTAAGAATCAAATCGTTTATACCATTGTCTAGGTGATTGTTTCGGCCCATATAAAGATTTCTTTAATAAACATACATGATCTTTATTCATTTCTATATCAAAGCCCTCAGGAGGTTGCATATAAATTGTTTCTTCTAAAGTACCATGCAAGAAAGTAGTTTTAACATCAAGTTATTCCAAATGCAAGTCATGTATAACAACAAAAGATAATAAAATTCTAATAAAACTATGTCATGTATAGCAACAAAAGATAATAGAATTCTAATAAAACTATGTCTCACAACAGGGGAAAATATTTCATTATAATCTACCCCTTCCCTTTGTGTAAATCCCTAAGCCACTAACCTAGCTTTATACCTAGGTGGTTCAACTCTAGGGATTCCCTCTTTCCTCTTAAAGATCCACTCAAATCCTATGAGTTTCTGTTTTTCCGATCTAGGTACCATCACCCATGTTTTATTCTTATTTAAAGACTCCATTTTTTCTTGCATTGCAAGAATCCATTTTTCAGCCTTTTTACTATCCATTGCCTCTCTAAAAGTCCTAGGCTCCACCTCAATTTCTGTTTTAGCAACAAAAAGAGCAAAAGCTATCATATCAGCTTCCCTATACCTTTGAGGAGGTCTTATGACCCTCCTCTCCCTATCACATTCTAGAAGGTAGGTTTTACTTAATTCAGAGGTTTCTGTTTCCGAGTTTTTCTCCTCAAAATCTGCAACATCTGTTTCTAAATGGCTATGAGAAGTGGAGGGTTGCTCCACCTCAAGCTGCAGGTCACTAGTATCAGAGCGCCTAACAATTTCATATGAATTCTCTGGTTTTCCCCCCATTGCAGTTTCATTAAAAACTATATCCCTGCTAATAATACATTTTTGTTTTCTAGGTTCTGTAACCTAGAGCTTATAGCCTTTAATCCCCTCTGGGTATCCCACAAAAATGCATTTTAATAGCCCTAAGCTCTAATTTATCAGTTCTAATGTGGGCATAGGTTATGCACCCAAAAACTTTTTATCCCTGATAATTATTTAGCTTACCCAACCAGATTTCTTTAGGGGTTTTAAAATTTAGAGCTGAGAAAGGACATTTATTAATAAGGTATACAACTATGGTCATAACCTCTACTCAAAAGTTCTTGGGTAGACCTAAAGTGGCTAACATGCATCTCACCCTTTCCAAAATAGTCTTATTCATCCTTTTAGCTAATCCATTCTCTTAAGGAGTATCTCTAATAGTCCTATGTCTAGCAATGCCCTTAGCTTTACAAAATTCAGAAAATTCATTTGACAAGTATTCTAATCCATTGTCTCTTCTCAGTGTTTTAACTTTTCTGCCAACTTGAGTTTCAACTATGGTTTTCCATTCTTTAAACTTTTCAAAAGTATCACTTTATGTTTTAGAATATAAACTCAAACTTTCCTAGAAAAGTCATCTATAATTGACAAAAAATACCTAGAACCACCATGAGAACTAACCGTAGCAGGTCCCTACAAGTCTGAATGTATGTAATCAAGAGTCTATTTTTTGGTGTTAGTGGACTTCTTAAAGCTAACCCTAGTTGACTTACTCAAGACACACTCCTCACAGAATGAAAATTCCTCAAGTTTCCTATCCCCAAGTAGTCCCTGCTTCTCTAGCTCCTTTTGGCTTTGTTGGCTAACATGTCCTAACCTCTCATGCGACAAGGAAACCTAATTTTCTACCCTGTGATTGATAGGTGAAGCCTCACCAATCACTATCTTTCCTACCAAGGTGTACAATCCATTCTTTAGCACCCCTTTCATCACTACCAGTGAACCTCTACATACTCTTAGGCTACCTCCTTCAGACTTAAATGTGTACATCTAAGCTACAAAAAGAAATCAAGTTTCTCTTCAAATCAGGTATGTACCTCACATCTCTTAGCACTCTTTCAATCCCATCATGCATTAGAAGCCTCACTGCCCCAATACCCTGTATTTTACATGACTTATTGTTTCCTAGGACAACCTGACCTCCTTCTAAGCATGTAAAGGACTCAAACTAGTTTTTCAATGGACACATGTGGAAGGAACATCCTAAATCTAATATCCATTCTTTTCCCGAATCTTTCTCAGAGATGTTCAACACTTCTACACTATCATACCCATCTAAAACTACGGCTGCCTTACCCTTTGGTTCAAAGGTGGTGGCATTGGCAACCTTTTTCCTTTCAAGGCAGTCCCTTTTAAAATGCCCTTCCTTGTGACAAGAAAAACACTTTAGTGCTTTTCTTTTAGACTTTAATCTAAACCTCTTGCCTTTTCCTTTCTTGTCCCTCTTTTCATACCTACCTCTCACATTTAACCCTTCCCCTGACCCTGATTTAGACTTAAACTTAGTGTGCAATTCCCTAGAGTGCAAAATTGCTTGCACATCTTCTAAAGTCAGCCTCTCTCCCCCATACATCATAGTTTCTTTAAGATTATCATATGTGGAATCAAAAGAACTTAATAAAAGAATTTCCTGGTCTTCTTCATCTATACCAATATCAATATTAGCAAGATCCAAAAGAATTTTATTAAATTCATCTAAATGTTCATCCATAGATGTTCCACGGATCATTCTAAAGATTAAGAGTTTAGTCTTCTTATGGAGTCTGTTTGCTAGGGATTTTTTCATGTACAAACTTTCTAATTTTAACCAAACTCCAACTGTCGTATCCTCATTGGCAACTTCCCTAAGCACTTTGTCTCTTAGGGACAAGATAATGGCACTATGTGCCTTTTGGAGGATTTCGGGCTTCACTTTGTTGGTGGAGGGTAAACTTGGTTTCCCCTCTTGTGAAGTGGAAGCCCCCTTCTTTTCTCCAAGAAGAGCCTCCTTAAGCCTCTGCTGTACCAAGATGGCACGCATCTTAATCCTCCATAAACCAAAGTCATTTTTTCCGATGAATTTTTCTATTTCAAACTTAGCGGTCTACATCACATAGCTAGGCTCTTATACCACTTTTTGTGTGAATAACCTAATTGCTTATTCTAATTTACAGATTTTAATCAATTATAAATCTTCTTGGCAGTGGTTATAAACCACAATACAAATTTGATTTTATTTTTGCAGCAATCACAACCACACCTAAATTGAAACCTGCTTATTTCAACGTGTGTGTGTGTGTGTGCCAAGCCTGATCAAGAAAATATATATTCACCAATCAAGATTTAGCAAAGCCACAATAATTTCAGCAAAATATAAACATGCAAAATAGGATACTATAACCAGGCTCCGATACCAATTGTAAATAGGATATAGTTCCCAAAAGGGGGGGGGGGTGAATTGGGTTTTTAAAAGATTTATGTTCTTTTTAAATACTTTTTGAATTATAACAATGAACACGACCCAAACAAAATCACAAAATACGTGTAAAACAATCAATCCAAATCAACCACAATTAAAATGAAATAACTAAGAACTTAATTCTTGTAACAATAACCCTGTAGTAATATGCAATGTTTGTTGGATTTGTATAAGCCCTGTGTTGAAATTTACAATCACACTTCTTCCCAATGTTTAGATTTTAAATAAACTTTTAGTTTAATAAGTTTAGGATGATCAACCAAAGTAGTCCCTTTCGGTTTCAGCAATCAATGTTGATCAAACCAAAACAAATTATCTTCCAATCTATTTAACAACCAAACACTTAAGAATTCAAAAACTATAAAGCATCCAAGCAATTTATAAAGTGTATTGAAAAGTAAAGAGTAGGGAAGAGAGAAGAGAGAGAGGTACGCAAGATTTTATGAGGTTCGACTTGTACCCAACCTACGTCCTCGCCTTTGGCAAACCACCAAAGGATTCACTAAGTCAGCTCCTTTGCCAGGCGGAACAACACTATTTACAACACTCCTTCGATTAGGCTAGAGCTCGCCTCTCCAAATGATATCCCCTCGCTTGGAGCAATGATCCAATAACCTTGAATCGTCTATAAACAAGAAACAAGTAAAGAAAGGTTTGTGTACAATAGACACTCTCACAACAGAGCTTGTTAGTACAATTTTAGCCCAAATATACTTCAAAGTAAATCAGTATAAAGAGATTGAAGCTCAATTGAATTTAGATCACCAAATATATCTTCCGTGTATTGAAAGATTTAGACTTTGAAAGCTTAAATTCGGAGTTGGGATCAGCAGCAATTTAGTAATGAACGTAGGATGAGCACAAGAGAGATTGAGAGCTTTAAGAGTACTTTGATTGCTAGAAAATTTCTTAATGTAGAAAATCATTATAGTTTGGGGCTATTTATATATGTTTAAAAGATAATTCCTTGCCCCACAAGTTTACGTGGAGTAAACATCAAGTTTTCAAAAAGAACTGAGCTCAAGAAATCCATTTAAAAAATCTTCCTATCAAGTTTTTTAAAAATCTATTTGAATGGTAGTCGCTTGCCATGGCCTGGCAGTCGCCTACCATAGTAAAAATTATACATCCAAAAGGCTGGTAGTCACCTGCCAAGACACAGGCAGTCACCTGGTTTGACCACTTAGGTGCCTGTCAGGGTTTAGGTAGTTGCCTGGGACCCTACTGCCTCTCAAGTTTAATTCCCTTTATTTTTGGTAGTTTGCTGCCTATATTTTGCAGTCACCTGGTTCTCAAAACCACCCTTTTTTACTTTGAAAACTTTCTTCCTTTGAGATTTTTTATCATTTTGACTTAAAAACATATTTTAAGGTCTTTCAAAAATTTGTTTTCTTAGTTTCTTTTTATTTTTAAGAGCTTCAATTCAATTTATATTGAGGTTTACATGAAGTACTTACATAGAGACATCCTTAAAACTCTAATATTTTGATCTTCACGTAAATCCTTGCTTTTCCATGATCATATATCATCTTTAAGCTTTCAATCAACTTTCATCCTTCAAGCTTTTATAAAGTATGTCCACCATGAGCTTTTATTTTGGCTTTGAAATGCTTGTGCTTTTCCTGCTTCCTGAAACAGTTTAACTTGAAAACCATATCAAACTTATCTTGATTTGTTGTCATCAAAATAAGAGTTGTAAGCCTTGTTAGGCCAACAAAGAAGTATGAAATTAATTCTTGACCATATCAGTTTACATGCTAATGATGGATCACATTTTGAATGATTGACTAAAGGATAAACATATTTGTCTTGTGTTGCTCCTTGCATTAAAATACCTTAGCATAAGAATTCTTTCAGTTTAATTATTTTGTTAAATATAAAAAGAAGGAAGAGAGAGTTGAATTAAAAAAAATTGATATCGAGAAAAATAAATTATTCATGAGCAGTGCATGATATGATATTAGTATTGGTATCTATGAAATATATTGGTATACATGAGTATGTTAATTGATACTTGAGCTTGACAGCACATTGGTATCCATGAGCATGTTATGATATTGATATGATAATTAGTATCATTATTGATATTGGTATCCATAAGCACTTACAAAGAATAAATTAAAACATGGCATAATAAATTTAAAAGCTCAATTGGTATCACAATTGGTATCTTCATGAATACATAGTTAACAAGTCACAAATGAAAGTCTAAATTTATTGAATATAAAATACTTCATTCGGGGGGAGTTGGACTTATTGAATAATGATATCATAATTTATTATCATCATTGAAAATCATTCAAAATTTGTGTTTTGAGCCTTCATTAGATCTATACTTTTGTTTATGGTTTCTCATAGCCTTTGTATTTATATATTTTTCTTGATAACTTACTCTTTTTTATTGATGTCAAAAGCGGGAGAAGTTTTGGGTAAAAATTGAGCATGATACTGATCTTGAAATGATATTGATCTTGAATGATGTAATTTTGATATATGAGCATAATACTAAAAATCATATTGAAATTGACCTTGATATTACAAATATTGTTAGGATGATGCTTATTGTAAAGGGGAGTCTTTTTAAGGCTTACTCAATTTTTTTACTCCTTATTTGTTATCATAAGAAAAAGAGAGATTATTGGCCTTACAAGACTTAAAATCTTATTTTAATGATAATAAATCATAAGAGCTTAATATATTTGGTTAAGTGATGATATTTCAGGATTCAAGTATGAGAATGCAAGGTCAAGTGCTCACAAAGATCTCTAAAAGCTTATATTCCAAAGAAAGATGATCAAATGAAGCATGGATTCAAAGATGATCCAATAAAACTTGAAGATTATGAGAGCATGAATATTAAAGAGAACTTGCTTAAAGTTTAAAGTATATTAAAGCTTGAAGACAAGATGGAGCCAAAGAAAGACAAACATGAAGACTTAAGTACTTAGAATGTCAAAGTCTTAAAAAGTCTTTATGTAAGCACTTCAAACAATTTCAATATGGATGCATGAAACTCTTAGGTTAATTTCTTCGACCTATATACCTTTTAAAATACTTGGAAAATATTTTTATAAGGTCAAAAGTTATTTCAAAATGGTTAAAATTATTTTTTGAAATGAAAAGCTCTAAAACGGGATTTTCCAAATTATTTTATTTTTTTTGTATCCATATTGATGTGCATTGTTTGCTATCAAACACTCCTTATTTTAAAAAGTGTTCAACATAAAAGTTGTGTAATTTTCTCTTATATTTTTTTTGATACCAAAAATGTATAATTTGGAGTTATATAAAAAAAGTTATGGCCAAAATACTGAAAGGGTGTTGAAGTTATCTACAAACCAAAGTTTTTATCTGCCTAGAAGATTGAAGTGTAACTTCAGTCAATTGAAGAATTTCTTTAGAAGACTGAAGAATAGTTCAGTCTACTGAAGAATTTGCTAGAGAAATCCTAAAGAGGCAGTAGCACCTCAAAAGACTGAACTCCACTTCAGTCTTCAGACCCTATTTCCAAACTGAATTTTTCAATGTTTTAAGAAACATTAGAAACTGAACCCGATAGTTCAGTCGTCTGAACACTGTTAACGGACATATTTTTAAAAATATTTTAAATTCAAATTTGTATTTCTTGTGTTCAAAACTTTCTATAAACTTGGGAAACACTCTAAATCACTTGGGGAACACGAAATAGACTTGATTCTCATCTATAAACAACCCTATAAGGCTAAAGATTGAACACACCAAGCAAATATAGTAATCAAGCCTTCTTGCTCTAAAATCTCTCAATTCTCTCAAAGCTCTCTTGTGCAATCAATTTCTAAAATTCACTTATGAGATTTTGCTGATTTAAAGGTCACGGTTCTTGTGTTCTTAACTGAGTTTTACAACTAAGAAAGAACCCTTGTAATATCTTCTTGAGCTTCATCTTTCCATGTTGATATTTACTTTGAAGTATATTAGTGTTTGAAATTGTACTAATTTGTTCTATGTGAGAATGTTATTGTATGCAGCGATCATTACTTGTTTCTTGTAGTTCTTGGACGATTCCAGGTTGTTGGATCATTGCCCAAGCATGGGGTATCACTTGGTAAGACATTTGCTCTAGCCTATTGAAGGAGTGACCAAGCATGGGGTATCACTTGGAGAGGCGTTGTTCTAGCCTATTGAAGGAGTGTGTAAGGTTTACTCAACCTGTAAAGGAGTGGTATAGTGGAATCCTTAGGTGGTTTGCCTAAGGCGAAGACGTAGGATGGGGATAAGCCAAACCTCGTAAAAACTCTTGTCTCTCTCTCTTTCCCTTACTCTTTAAATTCTAGCATATTAATAAACTGCGTGGATGTTTTAAATTTCATGATCATAAATACTACATAGTTTGGAAATTAAATAAACTGAAGTTTAATTTATTTTTGGGATTGTGAAAACTGAAAGGGAGTACGTTGGTTGATCAATAATTTGCAGAAACCATAAGGGAGTATGTTGATTGGATAACACCCAAAGACTCTTTAACTAAAAGTTTATTTAAATTCTAAACTTTTGGAAAGAGTGTTGGATTTTAAATTGTGCATCATATTAAGAAAGCAAATTCATTGATACAAGGACTGAATCAAATTCATATACACAGGACTGCAAACAAACAAATACTTTGAATTCTTGTAAAAGCTAAGAATTGCCATAGAGTTGCATAGTATATCTTGATTGAATGTATTTTGGTTGATTGGTTTATGAATTGATTATTCATTTAAGTTTTGTGTGATTGCTAAATCAACAAGAGGTTAAGATTCTTAAAAATAATTAAAAGGAAATTTTTAATAACCCAATTCACCCCCCTCTTGGGACTACACCTTAGTTTTTCAGCTTCATACAGAATGCTTCAGCAGAATTGAAAGAATTGAAGGAGCAGTTACAGGAGTTTCTAGACAAAGGGTTCATCATACCCAGTGTGTCATCATGGGGAGCACCAATTTTATTTGTTAAAAAGAAAGATGGGTCGATGAGAATGTGTATTGATTATCGAAAAATTAACAAGGTGACAATTAAGAACAAGTACCCACTACCCTGTACAGATTACTTGTTTGACCAACTTCAGGGAACACAAGTCTTCTCTAAGATTAATCTCCAATCATGGTACCATCAGGTGAAAATCAAGTCAGAAGATGTTCCAAAGACTGCATTCTAAACTAGATATGGTCACTATGAATTTTTAGTTATGCCATTCTGACTAACTAATGCTCCTGCTGCATTTATAGACCTTATGAATAGGGTCTTTCATGAACATTTGGATCAATTTGTGGTGGTATTTATTGATGATATTTTTGTTGACCCGGATATGTGTCTAGAGGGTGGGTGAATAAACGTCTTTTGCGGATATAGAACTTTTTTTATAATCACAAAGTTTTCTTGGTGAGAGCAAGGGTATTATATCACAGTATATATATTTAAATCAAAAAGCAATAAGTGAGCAAAACGAGAGAGAAAGGATAAGATAAGTTTAACATAGTGATGTTAATGTGGTTCGACACCGAGCCTACGTCCACGCCTTGAGACCAACTCAAGGATTCCCCAAATTTACTATGTAACCCTCCTTCCCGGCAGAGAAGCCTTTACAAACCAGCTACTCACAAAGAGCTTTAACAATGGTGCTCACCTAGAGTCACCTTATAATGGCTTATAAGGAATCTCCAATACAATGAATTTGAAAGCAAGTAAATACAATGTAGAATGCTCCTCTATGAGCTGAATATATAAGTATAAACCTCACACTATTCTCCTTGTGAATGGTAGGTGAACCAAAAGTAAATAGCAAGAGAAAGTGAACAAGGATAAACCCTAGATTTTGAATGCTCCAATAAATGTGCTTAACAACCAAATGCTCAACTTTTGTGGAATGAATGCACAAGACTCACATTTATTGGCAAAGAGTCGAGCATCTCGCTGGAAAGTTGTTGGCATTAATGTAGTAACAAGTTTGAAAAATAGTCGTTATTGTTCATTTAATGGTACTTGCAGCCCGACACTCGTCGATGAGGTCACGTACTCGTCAACGGGTCCCATGCTTGGCCTCATCGTCGAGACTATGTGTTTGTCGACAAGACAACTTGTTTTGAATTGAGGTGGATCTCGATTTATCTTCGTCAACGAGTACCTTGTGTACGTCGATGAGACTGACATATCTACTCATCGTCAAGATCATGTGTTTGTCGATGAGACAACTATTCTAAAATTAGGTAGCTCTCAATTTATCTTCGTCGACGAGTACCCTATGTACATCGATGAGACTAACTTATCTACTCGTCGTCAAGACCATGTGTTCATTGACAAGGCAGTTGTTCTGAAATTTAAGGTCTTCTCGGTATTTCCTCAACGACGATTCCCCTATGTACGTCGACAAGTCTTTCATGTGTATTCGTTGACGGGGCCTTGTGCTTGTCGACGAGCTACCCTATTTTAGTGTATTAAAGCAGACCTTAAATGGAATTCTAACGAGTCCAAGGGTGTTCTTTGACTGAGTCAAGGTTCATACTTGTTAGAAATAATTTTACCATCTTACAAAATGTCTTGTTTTGATAAAATATGTTTTGAAAACATTTAGACATCTTGTGCAGTCTAAGGTGACTTAGTATGCATGTGCAGTCTCACTGTCAATGTTTTACCCTATCATGAACTGAATGCATATGCAGTTTGTCCATCTCTTGCTGGTTACTTTTGAACGGTACCATACATAAAGGAGTTACAAAATCAAACTTCTCTACAAACACACACACAACCCAAAGCTTGTGTACGTAGTGTAAGATCCATAAGTGCTTCGGTTGAGTGGTTAAGTTCTGAATGTGTCATATGTTGGGCTTTATTGATTTTCATTTTCTCTTTACTGGTCTGATGCATGTTTGACCCTTTATGTTCTCTTTGGAACTGTCCTGTGTATCTGAACTGGACTAGAAAATGGTGTTAACACACTCAAGAACCATTGACGGGTTGTTGTCATCAAGACAAGCTGGAAAAAGGACCCTTAGCCACTAGGGCTAACAATTTTGATTTTTTAGAAGAGTCTTGAGGAGCATGAGAATCATTTGAGGTTGGAAGTCTATGTGTTAAGAGAAGAGAAGTTTTATGCCAAATTTGAGGAATGTGAGTTCTACCTAGAAAAAAGTTGCATTCCTAGGAAATATGATATCCAGGGATGCTATTTCTATGGACCCAAGTAAAATAAAGGTCGTAGTGGATTGGGCGAGACCGAAGAATGTTCACAAGGTTAGGAATTTCTTAGGTATGACATAATATTATCGCTGATTCGTGGAAGGGTTTTCTAAATTATCAAGTTAGCTGACAAGATTGACAAGAAAGAATGTGAAGTATGAGTGGACAGATGAATGCAAGCAAAACTTCCAAGAATTAAAGCAATGACTCATCATTCCGCCAATACTGACAGTTCCTTCAAGGGATGGTGGTTTTGTGATTTACAATGATGCATCTCAGAAAAGGCTTGGGTGCGCATTGATGCAATAGGGAAAAGGTCATTGCATATGCTTCTCAGCAACTCAAGGAGTATGATTAAAATTATCCTACACATGATTTGGAACTAGTAGGTATGGTATTTGTGTTAAAGATCTGGAGACACTATCTGTATGATGATAGGTATAAGAATTTTACAGACCATAAAAGCCTCAAGTACTTCTTCACGTAAAAAGAACTGAATATGAAATAGAGGTGATGGTTAGAACTGATCAAGGACTATGATTGTACCATCAACTACCACCAATGGAAAGCCAATGTGGTAGCAGATGCGTTAAGCCGAAAGTCATTGAATGAATGAGTCTCAGCAGTGGTGACCCAACATCAAATCATGATAGATCTGGAAAGATTTTGTGTGGAAATAGTGGAGGAAAATCATCAGGCTTTTGTTGTTAATCTGATGATCTAATTGACCATTTTGGAAAAGATTAAGGGCGCACAGATAAAAGATACTAAGTTGGTGAAGATTATAGGTAAGGTACAGAGTGGACTGAGAGCGAATTTTAAGATCTCAGATGATGGGATTTTGAGGTTCTAAACTAGATTATGTGTACCCAATGATGGAGAGATTAAAATAATAGTTCTGAAAGAAGCTCATCGCTCTATGTATACAGTGCATCCAGGAAGCACTAAGATGTATCGGGATTTACAAGAATCTTTCTGGTGGAACAACATGAAGAGAGAAATTGCCCGATTCATGGAGCAGTGCCTTATGTATCAGCAAGTAAAGGCTAAACATCAGAGGCCAGTAGAGCCATTACAACCACTTCACATTCCTAAGTGGAAGTAAGAGCACATTTCTATGGATTTTGTAACAGGGTTACTACTAGCACTTCATGGGAAAAACGCCATTTGAGTATTTGTTGACCGTCTGACAAAAATTGCCCATTTTATTCCAATCAAAGTTAACTACTCCATGAATAAACTAGCAGAGTTGTATGTTCAGGAGATAGTTAGACTACACGGCCTACTAGTGTCCATAATATCATATCGGGACATATGGTTCACATCCCAGTTCTGGAAAAGTTTGCAGAAAGCCTTGGGATCTCAACTGACCTTTAGCACAACATTTCTATTGACCCTATGGGTTATACCCTGTTTTGATTATGACAAATATTCAAGTATTTAATGGTTGCCAAATTTGTGTGTAGGTTTATATTATCAAATCATATGCTGGCACATGAGAAGAATTGAAGACTAAAGAACATGAAGACTCATTGTAATTTATATTTGGTATAATTTGGGTCTGTAATAGTAAATAGAAAAAAGGTCTGTAATAATCTACATTGCATGCATGTAGGAACTAAAACTCAAGACCTTAGGTCGACCGACGCCAGGTTTTTTGGCGTACTTAAAAAGACCTTAGAAAAACCCTAGGTTCCAACACGTAGTGCACAAAGTCCACAATATCACTTATAATATCAAGGGAATTGATTAAAATAAATGAAACAAAAATTGGACTTAATTGAAAATATGTGAGAGGTCGGGTGACTGAACCCTTAGTGTGTAAAACACTTCAGGCGACCGAACCCTTGCTGAGTCAAAATGTTGACCAGGTTTCGGGTGACCAAACCTTTTTGAATGTATCTTCCTCGGGCACCCGAACCCATGTCAAAATGCTTTTCACCAACCTGGGTGACCGAACTGTATAGCTCAAAATGACCTTGGGCGACCGAACTTGTGAGTTCGGGCTATCAAACATATGACCGGGCACCTGAACCTCGAACTTAACTCTCTAACTTTTGTTCATCCAACCGAATGATAATTTGGGCACCCGAACTATTTTATATGAATTTTCAAGATGAGTCTATTCAGGCGACCGAACTTAAGTTCAGCTACCCGAATTATTTCGGGCTGATTAATATTTTTACCAAGGTTAAAGGCTTAAATATGGTTAATTTTTGCTAAACTTTTTTAACAAATTTAAGAATACCCTATGTCTCCCCCAACGGTCATAATTTACCCTTTCTCTATATATAGGGGTTCATTTGTCAAGATTAAGTGTGGATTAGCAAATAGGATTAATGTAACGACCCGAAGAATAATGGTATTTAAATGATAAAATAAAGGGAAATGGAAACCAGAAACAGAAGGAGGCAGTCGACGTTCGTCGACGACGTTGCATTTTGGAAGGATAAATCCCGAGAAATTTTCAGCTCCTCGTCGACGAATATAGGGGACTCGTCGACGAGGTTATAACAGGAGCTTGTCGACGAGGATAGGATTCGCCGACGAGAAAATACTGAGAGGATGATTTTGGGGTTTCTGAATTTCATCGATGAAGGGGAGAGCTCATCGACGAATTTTGTATTGACCTTGTCAACAAGGTGACGTGGTTCGTCAACGAAGGCCACAGTTTAAATAGGCCTGAAGTTCATTTTCAACTGAAATTTACTGCGCAGATTCTTTCTCTCTCTTACCCTTCTGTCCCTCCTCCTTCTCTCTTCGATTTTGGGCCGAATTTTCGCCAGTTTGATGATCTGAAGCCACCATGACGCTCCTAGAAAAGTTCTTTGCAAGTGTGCCGAAGTAGATCGTCGGTGGGGCTGAAGTGGAAACCATCCCAAATCTAGGGTAGGATTTTCTACTCAATATTTGGATTTTTGGCAATTGTAGAAAGTGTTATACGCTTGGAAATACTGAAATTTAGTTTTGGGAAATTTCGTTTTTAGGGTGTTGAATAGGGAACCCTGTGGGTGTAGGACAGTTTTTCTTAGGGGCTTTTTAGGAATCAGGTAAGGGGATAAACTAAGCTAGTTCTCTTTGAGAAAATGTATGTATAAATATAGCAATTGATTTTAGGAAAGTAAATATGTTCATATATATATATATATGTGTGATTTATATTTGGGAAAATGCTGTTGAAAGTGATAATATGTTAAATATACGAAAAACCTATTTAGTGTGGCATGAGTAAAAATTTATATGAAATACTGGTTTTGGGAATGTGGTTATGATACGGATTTTAATAATGGAAAACCAACGTACGGGCCGAGATTTTTATATATATTTGCTAGTGTACGGGTCGAGCTATGGGTATGATTTGCCAGCGTACGGGCTGAGCTACGTATATGATTTTTCTAGCGTACAAGCCGTGCTATGGATGTGATTTGCCAGCGTACAGACTGTGCTATGATATGATTTGCCAACGTACGAGCCGAGCTATAGATGTGATTTGCCAGCGTATGGGTTGTGCTATGATTTGCCGACGTACGGGCTGAGCTATGATAAAATGTGTAATATCGACATACGAGCTGATGATTTTCATGATATATATATATATATATATATATATATGCAAAATGATATGATTTATTTGATAATTAATGATATGAAATATCCATGTATCACAATTTCAGTATATGTTATATAATATCATAACTTGGTTGGTTTGGTCTAGGCTAGCACTTGCACAGTACCGTTGTTATGTGTCCATGGTCTTCGTGATCATGATATTTGTGTTAACACAGCTATATGGAGTGGTGTAAGATTGGATGGTCGATGTGGTTTTTAAGAAGTGTGTGAGCGCCCCTGGTGTACGGACCAGGTCTGATAGACCTATCAGACTTACAGACTGTACTTTTGACTTGATAGTGGTCAGCCAACCATTGTTAGGTCCCGCTTTCGGGCCACACAACCCAGTCATATGGGGGTAATACTTGACAACAACTAGCTAACCTACCAATAATGTTTTTGTATTATTATTATATGAGATGAGACATGTTTATGAAAATGTAGTATGTTTTGTCATGTTTTGATGATATATATGTTTTCCCAGATTTGACAAAACAGTTATTGAATATGTTATGTATAGTATATGTATAATACGGAATACTGATGTTGTCACACACTGGTATTAGTTTATTTCCCTTATTGAGAGGTGTCTCACCCCAAAATTTTATAAACTTTTTAGGAGCCCCTGATAGGAGAGCGGGTACAGCCTCACTGATCTAGTACGGTAGATCTACCTTTCCAGAAAGGTAAGTATTTTGATAGGGTCTAATGTATTTTGTGGAAATGGCCCTAAGACATCTTTTTGGGTTGAGTGTTGTGTATATACATACAGTGATTGTAGTAACTTTGGTATTGTGATGTATGGTATAATGAGATGTATATGATTGTATGTTTCCTGCTGCTTAGGCTTCCGTTATGTGTTCTGATGTATCCCTAGTACCCATGGGTCCAGGTGGATTATGATCTGCTGAGATTGGTGATATTGATTTTATTATATTTTGAAAAAAAAAATGTGGAAATTAAGCAGTTCGTCACAATTAAGCCAAAACTTTCTCAAATTTTCCAAACCCTTTTTGCTCATACTACCTCCATGCACTCTACAACTTTGATTTTATTGATTAACCAAGTGTGGTGAGAGTTCTTAGAGTGTTTATACATCATTCCATGTTGCTTATAACTCTCATTTGTATTATTTATTGATTGATATTGGTATTGAGAGTTAAGCATTAGTTTTCCCACAAGTTTTATTTGATAAATCTAGTGTTGGGAAAAAGTTATTAGCTTAAGGATCTGTGCATTGTCATTGCAAGATTCCTATAGCTATATTTTTGTGTGCAAAGGATTTTACAAGCTATAATTTTTCAAACAACTCTTGTGCCTATTTTATTGAGGAAAATATTTTTGAGTTGGTTTGATTATTGTTTGCAGCATCTTTGAAACCCTAATCTAACATTGAGATTTGATATATCTAGTTTCAAAGAAATAGCTTGTTAGAACACTCTTAAGCATACTTGTAATTATATCTAGTTGAGTGTTGATTGCACACGTAGAACACCGAACTTATAGTTCATACATTCTTGAGGTGCATTAATTGATTGATTTGTGCTTAGTGGTGCATAATTTGCTTAGTGTAAGAAGCATATTTTTGTGCACGCAATTTATATTAAAGTTGTTGTGTTCCAGGTGCGGGCCTGAAGAGGGAGACTAGCTCTGTTGAATAGTTAAGAACTAGCTTAGACCCAGTTAGGAAAGTTAGGTGTGTCATCTTGGTAAGGCGTATTGGTTGAGGTCAGCCTCGTGAATTGACCTGGTTGTAATTGGTGTCGCTCTACCCGTTAAGTGAGCTTTAGTGGAATCCTCGGGCTTGCGAGTTAGAGGCGGGGACGTAGGCACAGTTGGTCGAACCCTGATAACATATCGTGCTTCTTGTTTATATTTCTGCACTTTATATTTACTGCACATGTATGTTATGGTGTGAATTGTGCGCTTGATTTAAATTTCTGCACATTATATTATTGGTGCATTTGGAATTGCATAGAAAGACCTTAGGTTGTTTTATATGGGTATTTCATTTAATCTAAGAGATAAATTTTAAAATTCCAACTCACGCCCTCTTGGGAATACACCAAAGCTAACAATTTCATCCCTATACAGATAGACAATTAAAGATGACAATTCAGATATTGGAGGATATGTTGCAGGTATGTGTGCTAGATTTATGAGGAAGTTGGATTCAGTATTTGTCACAACAACAACTATTAGGGTAGCATTGAGATGGCATCGTATGAAGCGTTATATGGTCAGAGGTGCCGATCTCCATTGTATTAGGATGAGGTTGGTAAACGACGAATTTGGGGGCCAGAGATAATACAAAAAACTTTTGAGAAAATTTAAACTCATCCGGGATTGAATTAAAACAGCTTAGAGTCGACAAAAGAGTTATGCTGATACCCATTAACGAGAGCTAAAATTTGATGTTTGGGATAATATATTATTGAGAATTGCTCCAATGAAAGGAATTATAAGGTTTGGAAAGAAGGGTAAGTTAAGTCCCAGGTAAATTGGACCATTTGAGATACTGGAGACAATTGGTCCAGTCGCCTACAAAATAGCTTTACCTCCAGCACTATCTAGGATTCATGACGTATTCCACGTGCCAATGCTGAAAAAATACGTTCCAAGTCCTTCTCATGTGATAACCTATGAGTTGTTAGAAGTTAGTGACATACTATCATATGAAGAAGTGCCAGTCTAGATTCTAGATCGAAAGTATCAGAAGTTACGTACCAAGAAGACTCCATTGGTAAAAGTACTCAGGCATAATCATGTAATTGAGGAAGTCTCGTGTGAATTAGAAGAAGAAATATATTCGAGATACCCATATTTATTCAACAAGGTTCAACACTAAGTCAGGTAACCACGATTATTTGTGTAGTTGCTTGACAGTTTTGAAGTGGGCTTGTTTAGTTAGGACCATTTGTTAGGTTGTTTTGTTTTAATTTTTCTGTTTTTGTTTTATATTTATAGTTGGTTTTTGGGAGGGTTTTATTATCTATTTGTAATTTCCTAAAGAACTTGTTTGTAACCACAATTTTCCTCTGTCATAAGTGAAGGTTTTTAATAAATTTTGGATGAGACCGCTATGTGGGTGGCTACCGGCTCTTTCTTAGAGTTGAATGGTGTTAAATGTTAGGTTAATGAATTTAGAGAACAAAATTTTAATAAGGAGGGGATGATGTAATAATCCTAAAAAATTTAATTAATTATTAATTATTAATTATATAATATAATATAATATAATATAATATAATATATATTTCAGGAGGTACTGGAGATCAGACCTAGCGAGCTTCGGGATGGGGTTAGATATATAGTTTAGCGTAAGTGTTTGTATGATATTAGTTAATTTTGTTTTATATTCCACGTAATGTAAATAATGTTATTTGGAGATACCTATGTAAATATGGTGGTTTAGTATTCTGGTATGATATTAGAGAAATTATTTGAGTCGTCGCATAACTGATTATAATATGTCCTACCAAATAAAATTTAAGAATGAAACAAATATCAAAGAATAGCCAAAAAAGGGAAGGGGAGAAGGAAAAAAATTAGGGAGCAATCAAAGAGTTCTTTTACTAAACTCACTTGAAAACTGCTATCGATCATCATAGTCCTTTGGCTCCTTCACACTATTAAACCATAACTTTCCCATTCATGGCCACCACCAATACTACCCTAGTGATGCTGCCTTCTCCTTTTACAATCTTTGCTCCTCCTTCTCCATGGCTTCTCTAGTGAATTGCCTAAGTGCAAAGAATTAGGCATAGTTGATGCAGGGGAAATGTAACAAACTTACCAATTTCAGTCATGCTTGGACAAGAAAATAACGAATACATGCTCAAGGGGAGGAGGAGAAGGATATCAAATTAAATTTGGGAGAGAAAATAAAAGAACTTACAAAATTAGCAAGTAGAATTGAGCCACTAATTTTGGTAATGCAAATGGAATTTGATAACACAATGGTAATAAAATGAGTAAAAACAGATATATAGAGAGATGAGGAGGTAGAGATTGGTGATGATTCTTTGGATTCTTCCTAGAAAGAGAGGAAGTACAAGAGACATTCGATTATTACTTATTTGGAATTTGAAAAAGGTTCCGAGAAAAGTTAAGGACATAGATGAAGGGACATGCACCAAACATTTTAGTTCTAGATTTTGGAATATAGAATATTAAAACTGTATAAATAACAAATAGAGAGTAAATTTAGAATCTTAATTTTTATCACTATCAAAAATTTTCCTTCATCCTTTTTAGGAATACTTTAATTCCATCTGCAGAATTTTCATTATTTTTCATTTAATCACAGCTTAAGGGTCTGTAGCAATGTGAATGTACTTATGAATAGAGTCAAAAGATATCCCAGGCCCATTTTCCAAGGCCCACCCGGGTGAGGCCCAAGTGTCGATCGATAGACTTTAGCTCGTGTCCGGACAATCAAGCAATAAAATACTGTAAAACAGAAACGGCCCTTTCTCGATTGTCTATCAATGGCTGCAATTGTTAATTCAACTCTTCTATGGTTCTCAACGCTAATCTCAGGCACAAAAAATCCACTGATCAGCTCCATCGTCTGAATCTTTCTCTCTCTTTCTCCTTCTGATCTTAGCTTCACGTAGAACCCTAGAGAACTCCTCCGTTCTATGCAATCTTGAATTCTCGGGGTTCTGCAATCACATACCAGTACATGCGATGGTGGTCTGCAAATGCCGCAAGGTTTGCCCCTTTCTCTCCCAATGTCATTGATGGTGTATGAGGGCTCCTCGCGGATTGACATTTGACCTGTTTGTGGTGGAAATTTAGTTTTGTGATTTGTTTCGTGTGGAAATGTATAGTAATTTGTTATTATAGATTTTAGATCTGATCGAGTTTGTGACTCGTAATTTCGGTGATATGTGCGAGATGTTGAACCAAATTTAGAGATTGCAATTGTTTAGGGATATTATTGTAAGGGCATTACTAAGCGGATCACGTTTCAGTGGCAGCGTAATTTTCTTTCACTGTTATTTTTTGGTGGTTTTTTTGAATTTAGGAGCTGGCTATGTATATTTTATTCGTTTATGAAATGTGATCTCAATGAAGCAATGAGTTGAAAACCAAATAGGAGGAATTACGAAGGCACTTTTGGGGTAGCTGTTGAAATAGCTGCATTGATCCGTTGGCTCTTTTGGAGTATATATTTTAATTTTTAAAGCCAACATCAGAGTAATTTTGGCTTTCAAAAGCATAGCAAGTATTTCTGTAAAGCTGACCAAATGATGTTGTAGCTGTTTTTACTGAGCTTCTGTTGTCTAGTGCTGTGTTGGATCATGGAGCTTTAAGCCTTTGATTTAGAATGGTGCGGACTGTGGATTTGGAAACATTCAATACAAATCTTCTTGAATTTTGAAAATTCCACATCATGCTAAATAGGGCTCAAATTCCATGTTATGTTGTGTAAGTGTTACTAGTGTTGATTTGGAAATGACATGTATTTCTGTTGTTATTTGTGACAATGGCTGTCTATTTTTAATCTGACTGCATGCTTTTTTGAATTCCCTGTTGATCAAACTTTGGCAATTGTGATTATTCTTTGACTGCTT